>NC_133516.1:96888333-97533888 GCF_049354715.1 Callithrix jacchus
GCGCTCATGTCTTAGTTTTTAACAAAAAGGTTTATAAAATTTAAAAAAAAAGACTTCATTTTTAAAATATTTTTAAAGCTTATAGAATAATATTGAAAGAAAATATTTTTATTAAGCTAATTGTTAATACAAGAGTCAAAATGTGAAAAAAGATTTACAAGTTTATAAAGCTTAAAAGTGACAGCTGTTCATTATTGGAGAAAGAATTTTTTTTAATATTTAGCATAGCCTAAGTGTGCAATGTTTCAAAAGTCTGCAGCCGTGTGCAGTAATAGTCTGAGGCCTTCACATTCATTCCCTGCTCACTCACCGACTCTTTCAGAGCAACTTCCAGTCCTGCAAGTTCCATGCATGGTATACAGATTATCCATTTCTATCTTTTATATGATAGTTGTTTTTATTGAGACAAAGTTTCGCTCATGTTGCCCAGGCTGGAGTGCAATGGCGTGATCTCGGCTCCCTTCAACCTCCACCTCCTGGGTTCAAGCGATTCTCCTGCCTCAGCCTCCCAAGTAGCTGGGATTACAAATACACGCCACCATACCCGGAAAATGTTTGTATTTTTAGTAGAGACAGGGTTTCTCCATGTTGGTCAGGCTGGTCTTGAACTCCCAACTTCAAGTGATCTGGCTGCCTCAGCCTCCCAAACTGCAGAGATTACGAGGTGGGAGCCACCGTACTCGGCCTTTTATACAGTATTTTTACCGTCCCTTTTCTATGTTTAGGTATATTTAGATACACAAATACTTACCACTGTGTTACAATTACCCACAGTATTCAGCACAGTAACATGCTGTATAGATTTGTAGCCTAGGAGCAACAGGCTGTATCAACAGCCTAGGTGTGTGGTAGGTAATACCATGGAGCCCTGTGTAAGTACACTCTATGATGTCCACACAACAATGAAATGGCCTAAATGTTTATTTCTCGTAAAGCATCCCCATCGGTAAGCACCACGTGACCATATACAAAGTGACTGACGTTTACCACAACACAATTACATGGTGACATTTAGGTTAACTACTAAGTAAAAAAACAACATGAATGACCGTTACACCGAAACATCTGAAATATTCCTCTTACCTGTCCTGTGACTGTTCTTCATACATTCTCTCCTTGCCTTCTTTAAAGAGTCTGATTGCCCGTTTTGACTTTTTCATAAGGCTATCAATGTAGATTTTAAAGTACTCATTCTCACTGAGTTGGGCAAGTTTCTGGTTGTCATCATATTTACTCAGTATAAGTCGTAAATGCTGATATGTATCAGGCAAAATATCAAGTATATATGGTGGGCTATTTTTCAACTGAAGTTTGGGATTTTGGCACAGTCTTACCTAAAAACAAAGATAAAAATAAAATAAATCATAATATTTTGTTTCACAGAAAAATGAAAAAGTTATAGAACCATGTCCTTTTTTTTTCATTTTATATAATATAAATTATGATCTTAACTATCTCCAATTTATTAATAACTGACAAATATTCATGTTCATCATAACATAAATAAATCCTACTCTGTTCTCCTACCATTCAATCTTTTCTGTATCATACCCTTACTCTGAACCTCTGAAGTTTTAATTATAAGATACTTCATTGCACATAGCTTAACAGAACTCCAGTATGCTAATCACTGTATATCACTGATAGTTTTTTTTAAATAAAAATGAGGAAATGGGCCTTTTCTGTTGACAAAAAATGGTCTCACATGTATATGTTATTTTACTACCTTGAGCTTCCAGCTGCTGCTGTCTCATAGACTGTTAATTAATGTTTTGGTGTACTGTTCCTGAACCCCGAGGAGAATAAGACAAAGAGGTGCTATTTGAATAATTGAGTTATTAAGTAGTAAATGTGTGTCAGGTCAGAACTAGTCTTTTCCACCTCCACCACGCCTATAAACATATGGCATATAACGGTTCAGTCATCCCATCACAGGTGTGCCCAACCACTGGGGCGTTCAAGGGCTGCCTGCAGAACTGAAAGTATCTTCTGCCAGCCAGAGAAGGTAGAATCCGACTAATGTATTCACTTCTACATGTTCATATGATTTAGCCCAGAGTAAATTAGTCCACCACATTCTTATCCCTCCAGAGAGGGCACTATAAACTCTTCCCATAAATAACTTTCAAATGAAATCATTGAGAATTGCACAAGAGCATTATGTAGTGTAATAGGACAGCAGTCTTACAAAAGGTTAAATGTTCAAATAAAGATACATGGCCCTTGTCATTTTTTTTTTTTTTTTTTTTCATAAAATTGTGAAGAGTACAATATCTTAAACATAATTGGCTAAAGCCTCCTGCTGGGTGGCACTGAAGTGGCTGAGAGTATTTCTGGAATCTGGCTAATGGAAATTTGAGTTGGAGATCCATTTACTTTGGGTTTAGTGGAAGGTATATGTGTGGCATAATTATATAGGTATATAATTAAAGTGGTTTAATTACTGTCAGCAGTCCCAATGAAAGTGAAATAAGTCAGGCACCAAAAGGAATACACTATTGATATATGATCTCACTTTTATATGCAGAATCTTAAAAGAAGGAATTAAACCAATAAAATCATAGAGTAGAAGAGTGGGTGGGCCCCAGGGATGGGGAGGGGAAGAAATGGAAAGAAGTAGGTCACAGGGTACGAATTTGCAATTATGTAGGATGATTCAGACTGGTGATCTAATGTATAGCATGAGACCTATAGCTAAAAACACTGTATTCTGAAAATTTGCTAAGAGAACAGAGTTTAAGTGGTCTTATCTCAAAAAGGTAATTAGGGAAGGTGAAGGATGTGTTCATTTATTTGATGTAGTAACCATTTCACTAGGTGTATATATCAAAGCATCATGTTATACACCTTAAACAAACACAATATTTTTTACATCTGTAATAATGTATTTATAAATGATAGTTTCAGAAATACTTTAAGTGCCCACAATGCTGACCATCCTACCATGGGAACAGTGAAATCCAATTTGAATCTGGCAATCTGAATGTGTCTCATGACACCCAAAACTGGAAGTATACATGGTAATGGAAGATAATCAAGGTATAAAATGTAGAGAGTCAAAAACTAGTCTAGATTTTTTCTCTAATCATTTATAGATATACTAGCTTTTAAAAAACTATAGTGTTGTGTGGATTTTTTTTATTCTAAAGAAAATTCACTTTCATACAAAATTTGATGTTTGTACTTTTATATTCTCTGTATTGAGAAAGATTTCTTCAAATTACGTAAGTTTCAGGTAGCATAAAACATCAATCTGCCCTGGGAACCTATAGAAGTCCCTGGGACAAATAAACAATTGAGCTATAATAATTTCAAGCATAAAAAACACAATGAATCAAGGAACCAACAAATTAAAAATGTACTCGGGCCGGGCGCGGTAGCTCACACCTGTAATCCCAGCACTTTGGGAGGCAGAGGCGGGTGGATCACGAGGTCAAGAGACCGAGACCATCCTGGTCAACATGGTGAAACCCCGTCTCTACTAAAAATACAAAAAAATAGCTAGGCACGGTGACGCATGCCTGTAATCCCAGCTACTGGGGAGGCTGAGGCAGGAGAATTGCCTGAACCCAGGAGGCGGAGGTTGAGGTGAGCCGAGATCGCGCCATTGCACTCCAGCCTGGGTAACAAGAGCGAAACTCCGTCTCAAAAAAAAAAAAAAAAGTACTCATATTCCCTATCATACTTACTTTCTTAAATAAATCGTTGGGTTTTTTTTTTTTGAGGGAGATAGTGTGGGGGGAGGGGAATATGGCTCAAATTTCCAAGCATCAGCCTCTAAGAGAAAGTTTTTCATATTAACTCAGGGCATTATTATATATTCTTCCTCTTTGTAAACTATGCCTTACAGCAGAATTGTTGTATAACCAATAAATTAATGGATTGATTGATTGCTATATTTTTTACACAAAGTTTGATTGCATTATTTCCTTTATTTTTACAACTGAACTCCAAAATATCAAGTATTCAAATTAATAACCCAAAGATATAGGCTTACTTAAAATGTAATAATATTCTTTTTATCGCCAAGAAAGTCCTTGAAAAGGTAGGATGGCATCCCATTTACTAATTAATAGCAAATCTTTACAAAAGTATAGTGAAAGGGGCTGACAGAGCTTTGTTACCCCCTTTTTAATATGCGATACAGTAGAACAATCAGAGTTCATTCTGCCCTAAAGATTAAGTCCCAAATATGTCAATTATTTAACAAACCCTGGTGGAAACAGAATATGGTTTTTAAATTATTTAAACCAAAAATACCATCACAAGCATACATAAATGCCAAGAATATTGCGACCAACATTCTACAGCAGGCACAGTTTAATCTCAGCAGCATAAAACTTGGTATAACATGTCGCAGACTGATACATTATTTTCTTGTAGTTTGGGGACCAGACAGCTTCAAATTCATTTCGTCTACTAGAGAACTTGTTAACTGGTAAATACAAAATTTCTGTCAGGTTTTTTTTTTTTTTTCAGACATTCCACACAGATATTCTTTGACAGATACTTTTACATTTTATAAATATTTAATTCACTATTCTTTATCTGAACTTTTTCACATTTGCTTTATTTAAAACTGTAATTCCATGTGGGAATTTATTGCTTTGGTCAGGTGAAAAATGTTGGACCTACTAGATACCAAGTACTGAGCTTAATGCTAGGAAATTACAGATGACTAAAGCATACTTCTCGAGTCAAAGAGTCTGGCAGAAGAGACTTATTTCTCTGTAACTGAAGAGCAGTGTGATTCTTGCTCTAAGGGATCTTAGTGAAGATTCCACCCAATCCA
Organism: Callithrix jacchus; assembly: GCF_049354715.1. Classification (NCBI taxonomy): domain Eukaryota; kingdom Metazoa; phylum Chordata; class Mammalia; order Primates; family Cebidae; genus Callithrix; species Callithrix jacchus. Next base: position 96,893,126 of record NC_133516.1, read on the forward strand.
TTCAATTCTAGATCAAAAAAAATAATAAGAACTACAAAGATTAAGGGACCATTAAAATATCATCAATCCAATAATAAGAGCTTGCATCTTCCGAATCTCAGGCTGATCTTTCTAACTACATCACAATTTAATTAAAATTAGGCATATAATTAATGATCCCTGCTAAACTCATTTACATTTTTATTTACTCTATTTGCAAATTTACACAAACTTCAGGACCCATTTGTTAATTCAACAGACGTTTATGTGGCAGGCGTTGTTTCCGGCTCTAGGGAACACAGAAAGGAATAAATCCCACACCTGCCCTCAAGCAGTTGTCCAGTGGGAAGGGCTGGTGGCTCAGGAAAGAACTACAGGAGAATTTAGCGCTATGATGGAGGCAAGTACAAACTGCTACAGGAGAAAAGCAGCAGCTCACTCATTTCCAGATAAGAGTGTCAGGAAATACATACTTAAATTTGCCAAAAGGAGTATTCTAGCCAAAGAGTGTGCAAAGGCTTAAGAGGCACCAGAGAGCAAGCATGTTAAGAGAGGACTAAATGCAGTTATTCTAAAAGTTCGGTGCATAGGAAGGAAGGCTGTGCATGAGTAGTACGAGATCTAAAACAGGCCAGAGTCAGTTCATCAAGGCCTGTAGGCTAAACTGTTTCCTAAATTTGCACTTGGGAGGATGCAGCATACAGTTGTATGCCACTGAGTATGCAGTTCATCAGTTGGATTACTATTAAACTCTGTGATTTACCACAGCTTCTGCCAAAAATGAATGACCCTACATCAGGACTATGACTGCTGTGCAGGTCAAATTCAATTCCATTCAATAAATATTTATTGAGTACCTGCTATGTGCAAGGAGCTGCAAAGCCAGGAAAGAAAAATTGCTTTCCTGAAAGTGGTATATTAAGGAGAAAAATCAAGCTCACCACAAGGGTCAAGTTCAGATTCAAATGATTACACCTCTTCTGAAAACACCTAAATTCCTTCCTAGAATGAAAGTTGGTACTAACACAGAAGAACTTTGACACAGAACAAATCTGTAGTCACTTTATAAAGTGATGAACTTTTTAGGGCACTGACTGGTGCATAATTTCTCTTTCTTTCTAACTAAAAGGCAAAATATTTATTATTGGAATTACGCTGAAAATTCCACTATAGCCATTAACTCAAAAAACCTGGAAATCTTCAGGACAATTGCTTTTGATGTCAATACTGAAATAGAGAACTAGAACCTAACTAAGGTTACAGCTCAGAACCCTGATGGCTGGACTTTAGATTCAGGAACTGTCTCCACACTAATATACAACTGATTTTTGTATTTGCTTAAATGTATTAGAAATTGTTTAAGGAGACTCTCTCTATAATGTAATCTGCATTGTTTCAAATAAATAAAAATATATTATTAATATATCAGCTATGCATTCCAATAAATACATATGTATTTATATACATATATTCAACCATATCAAAGCACAAATACAAGAGCACAAAGCACAAATACAAAAACAGGATTTACTAATGCTATAAGAATTTTCAAAGTCATTGCTTATTCTTGGAATAATCTTGCATTTAAAGAATTTTCTGACTGTGCCTTAAATAAAATTTCCAGCTAAAAGGTAAAAAAATGTATTAGAACAGATAATATATTCCTTGCAAACAAGTTTCAAACCAGCCTGGGAAACACAGAAAAGAACTTTTACCAAATAAAATGAAAATTTCAACAGTAAGCAATTGTGCCTATACTGTAAGACTCATTACAAAGCACACCTCACTTCATGGAGCATTCAGTTATACTGAATCAAGTCATATACTCTCAAGTGAACTACCCCATTTTTAAAGACAGTATGGGAAGCCCTGATCTCCACCTGTAAGTGTTAGAAAAGGTTTCTTATTACAGATACCTAAAAGTGTGTGTGTGGGGGGGGGGTGTACACATATAACAATAATAAAAGGTACCAAAGAGTTCTTTTGGGTTCTTTCCATCTTAATGCAGCAAATAATTACTAAATATGTAAAATATAAAAATGTATGTTACTAAGTATAAAAATACATAACATACAAAGTGTAAAAAGTATAAATATACACTTTTTTTCATAGAATATTAATTGTGCAAAACAAAGTTGGCATATAAAATTGATCATGAGTCCAGTACAGCTGAATTTAGAGAAAATACCAAGTCCTTTATGGTTTTCCATGAAGATGTCTTCAGAAGACTGACATAAGAAGCACCACTAAAGAACAAACTAGTTGTAATTAAAATATCAGTTGTGTATTCTATTCACTCTCTTTCTTCCAAATGCGAATGGAACTTCCTTAAAGGTGAAGAACAGTCTGTCATTGGTCTATCTCTATCATCTAATATCAAACATTGCATATAAGTAGATGTGTAATAAATATTTGATGGCAGAGATGAGGAAGGAAATAAGGTAAGGAAGAACATTTCAGGAAAAATATATTACAAATAGGTTATCCATAACTATATTCAATAAATCTGCCTAAAAATGAGTACAAAATTTGGAGAATTTGGTCACATTAACTATGGGAGTGGAGTTGGGGAAATGCCCTTTTGATTTACTTCCTTTGGGAAGGGGGAGAACACCATGGAGCAGTGTGCTTGACTCTTCATACGATGACACAGGTATTATAATCAGCAAACCTAGGATTTGGCCCTGACACGAGCTTTACAACCTTGGGCAGGGTTCTTCTTCTGGAAACTTCTGAGGGTATTAAAATCCTAGAAGGAAATGTAAAGTGCTCTGCACAGTGTCCAGAACATAGCTGGCCCAATCTCCTTCTTAGTATTTCTTCTCCCTTCCACATTTTACATTCCATCACAAGGCCAAATCCCTGCAGATTTTACAAAGGTGTGAAAATTAGACCAAGGGCACTGAGCAGTTTGTGGGGGGGATCATGATTTTTAAAAGTTCTTTTAGCTCATAAAGTTATTCATGCTGCCTAAAACCCTTAAAAAGTCTGGAATGTTCTGTGCAGAAGAGCAGGAAATAAGGCTAAGCCCTGGTCAGTACTCCTGTCAGCTGACATGGGATCCTCTGGTTTCTTCACACCCAAGAGGCTCTCAGGAAAAAATACAGGGCTTTTAATATTTTTTTAATCTTTTAACAGGCAGAATATTATAACTATGAATACTATAAGATAAAATAAGCTCAACAAGTATCTAAATGTTAATATGTTAAAGCTACAAAATCTGTTGGATACTTTCAAAAATGTCTCTCATTACTATAAAAAATTAGCAACCTACAAATACTTAAACAAAAAACCTTAGTTAAAATGTAATAATATTATTAATATATGCCCAAGCAGAGTAGATAAAAATAGCACTGTGGCATCCTTTAAGTCACAGCGTGTGTATAATAAGATGAAATATAAAGATGAGAATGATTTCCTTTTAAATTTTTTTACTTATTTACCCATTTATTTGCTAGAAGACTAGTTAATATATGTATACTGCTTCTTTCATAATATGGAAATTCAAAACATGGTTTAAGCATTATAAATATTATACCTTAAATCACTTCCTGACAACCCAATATAAAATTTACAAATGCCCTGAAAACTTCTTTGTATATTCCCTTGCTTTCCTCCTGTGTAAGTGGAAGTCACATTTATCCGCCAAGATTACCCCTTCTCCTTGTTCCTAGTCTGTCCCTCCCACGCTTTAATCTAGAATGCTACTGCTTCAAGTATTTCTTTTTCCCTTGCATCTTAGGCCATTACCTACCTACTTCCTTTCCTCTCAATCTTTTTTATTCCCATCAATCTTTGAATCTCTCCTATCGTGTGCACATATAGACATATACACATACACACAGACACATACACACCCAGAGTTATTTCAATGCTGTTCAAATCCCCAGGCTAACAGAACTTCCTTCCTTTTCATTAGTCAGTTCTAGAACAATTTTTAAATAATCCACATATTCATTTTAATCTAGCCCCATCACAAAAGAGAAACTGCTCTATAAAGGTCAATAATGGCCTCTAAGCATACGACTCAATGACTTCTTAAATTTTCACCCTGTTTGGTTTTCTCCACTTGAATTTGAACTTGGTTTTATCAGAACTTCAGATTTTATCTTCTTCTTAAAGCTGCTTCTACTTAGTAAATGACTTTGCTTTGATTCTACCTTTCTCATCACTACATAGACTAGTGATGAGAAAGGTAGAATTAAAGCATAATGATTTCCTTCTCTGCCATTTAATTACACCCCTCGTACTCCCCGAAATTCGATTATCTGACTTTTTCTCTGAATCGCTCCTTCTACTCTGCCTCAGAAATCTCTGGCAGTTCTATAGCTTTCAGCTACCCCTACAAGAATATCTACCAAATACGTGTCTCTTGTTTCTACTTCTCTCTTGAACTGTACAATTAATTTTCTCACTTTAAATGAAATTCACTCTGGCATGATGAACTTAGGATGGCCAAAAACTAACCCCCGCACTTCCTCTCTTCCTTCTTCTGTTCCTTATCTCATTAAGTGCATCGCTGCCTTCAGAGTCAACTAGGCTGAAAACCTCAAGAGTCACTTTCACTTCACGTTGTCTTTCATCCTCTAACTCTAAGGGGTCACCAAGTCCTGTAGATTTTACCTCCAAAATGCCTCCCACATCTGAACCAACACTCGCTACACCTACTTTCAGTTATTTAGGCCAGCATTTCATTATTTCTTGCCCAGACTGTTTTAATTCCTCTTGATCATTATTCTTGCTTTCAGTTTTTTCTCTTAATCCAAGCTTTGCAGAGTCAAGAAAGTATTCTATCAAAGAGCAGAGCCCTGATGTTTCCTCTCCCTGATTAAGAGCCTTCAATGGTTTTCTACCAAATAAGTCAAAATTCTTTGATAAAGCAATCAAAACCTCTATCATCTTCCCCTATCTTCCCTTCTGTTACTCAACAATCTATCATTCCTTCAACCTAACATGTCCTCCATCTCACCGGAATCCAACCCATGATCTGGACAGTACCTACCCCATGCTTCACTCTATACCAACTTTTCAGCCTCGGCAAGCAACTGTCACCTCCACCACACACTGTATCTCAGCACTTTATTTACACCACCTTAAAGCACAAATCACATTTTACCCTATGTCATAGCTATTTGGAAATATCTGTCTTGCCACTGCTGGGATTTGATAAATGAATAATAAAATCAACAGACAGCACATAAAGCACCTTTTGAAAGGAAGAAAGAAATAGATTCAAAATCCGAATGCTAAGAATTTTGTAACAGTTAAAAGATTACTAATTAAGGCCTGTATTATATGTATGCCTTATAGTCACAAGAATAATCCAAGGTAACTCTTAATAGGATTCCTTTAAATCTTTTACTTTATTAATAGTTTTTCCTAGAAGTCATGTAGCAAACTTTGGGATCACTTCATTTATCACAACACAAATTCAAAACTGAACTCAGTATTAAACAAAACTGTCCAGACAATTTGTTATTATCCCCTAACCAAGTCTACTAGGACCCATGATTCTGCTAAGGTAGAACAACTTCAGTGAGGAAAAGGAAATATGTAAAGAAGTATAATTCAAATGAATGATATCAGCTGTTTTAAGCTCTAGAAAGGTAAGAGTCTCCAAATCAGTAAACACAAATATAGGCATCTAAAACCTAAGTTTTGGCTGGGTGCAGTGGCTCATGCCTGTAATCCCAGCACTTTGGGAGGCTGAGGTGGGTGGATCACGAGGTCAAGAGATCGAGACCATCCTAGTCAACATGGTGAAACCCCGTCTCTATTAAAAATACAGAAAATTAGCTGGGCACGGTGGTGCGTGCCTGTAATCCCAGCTACTCAGGAGGTTGAGGCAGGAGAATGGCCTGAACCCAGGAGGCAGAGGTTGTGGTGAGCCAAGATTGTGCCATTGCACTCCAGCCTGGGTAACAAGAGCAAAACTCCATTTCAAAAAAAAAAAAATAACCTAAGTTTTACTCCACATGGACTATCTTTCAGAGGTATGAGGAACTCAGCTTAGAAAAGTAAGTTTACTTCTATTCTTTAAAATATCTGTATATAATCTAAGCATCCTTGATTGACAAACTTTAAAATATATTATGATCATAATTAAATTAAAAAGAAAATGAATTCTATTTCAAGCTTGAAAAATGTACTAAATTTACTGAGGGCAAAAGCAGGAAAAGCCTAGTGGGCATCATCACTTCCTAAATGCTTTTTAAATTCTTTCAATAATGTAATTTAAAACAAATGACAAGGACAGTAAGACAAAAATTTGAGGCAGGTACTCAGCGTGCTTTGCTCCTTAGCATCAAATAATTATTTTCTAATTTCCTGAGCATCCATGTATGCCCAGTACATTTAGTATCTATTAGATGGAAATTGTGTCTTCTATTTTCTACCACCTGGCTAAGATTCTTGTGAAACCACGCTCAGAAACTTCACATTAATAAATTATCATTCCAACCATACTGATTAGCAATCATTTCCTTACTCTCACCTCAGCATTTCCAACAAGAGCACAATAATGCTGTTCCTAAAAGGCAATGGCCAGCAGAATCCAAATAGAAAAACTCTCTGAACACTGGCCAGAAAAATAAGGAAGATGTTCTCTACTCTGCTCCAACTGTACTTTGGGTTTGTAATAGGGCCCTTTCCATACTACATGGCAATTAGCCATTTATATGTCTGACTCTGATGCTGCTCTCTGAGTTCCTTGACAGGTCAAAGGTAGGATTATGTCTTGTCTAGCTTCATATCTCCAGTAAATGGCACTTAGTGGAAACACAGTAGGCCCTCAAAAAAATGTTTATTAAATGTTTAAGAAACCTTTCTCTTGCGTAGCTTCAGAACAGACTCCACATTTCATCTGGGCTGCACCTGAACCTAGGTATGTATTCATGAGTAATACTTCCATCACTGTATCAAATAGGCATCCACTGATATGAGGGCTTTTAGGTCAGCTACCAAATTATACTGACACATAGAGCTAAGGCCAGAAAATCTGTCTAAATGGGATGCTTTGGCATATGCTACTATCTGCTATTCTTTTCCTCAAAACATGGACTATGCTAACTCTGTACTACTGTTGTTCTGTACACTCTACCTCTTATAAAGAACACAACTAAGCAATTACTCTCTCCTACTCTTAGTGACCTTGGATAAAAAGCATGCCCTCTGAAAACAGAACGATTAATTGGAAGAAATTTCGGTTGACCATTTTAAATTCTAGAGGCCAAGAAATGGAAAAGCTACATACTTACTAGATATTTCCCGTACACCAAAGACTGCTTCCCTGTAAAAATAGTTATTTTACTTTATTGGTAGCTGAAACACACTGAAATTGAAGCTTGTGTTTATACTTATACTTCCAAGATCTACCCTTGCGAAGAGGCTTCATAAGAAAAAAATACTAGTTGTACACTTAACTCTGCCTTTTACATAACTACCAATTAAACTTCAAAGTTGGTTTTCTGTTATTCACACACTAAATTCATGCTATTGCAGTTTTTTTTTGAAAGGTAACGTGTCAAGTGATTAACTTCAGAACTAATAATAAAGTTCCTGATGTAATCATCAGGACAATGTTGATACTGTGAGCCACTTCCTTCACCACTAACAAATAAGAACTGATAAACAAAAGAGGAGGATGTTACTGCACTACGCACTTAAATAAAATATACTGCCAATTAGTAATTATCAATGTCTTTCTATTTCCTGTATCTTAGAGTAAAAATAAACACACTGAATTCTTTCATAATAACTTATGTGATTTCTCTCCACAAAGCCCCTGGGTACATTCACAAATGAACACAACCATTTTCATCTTTGACAAATAATGAAGATAAACAGGGAAAGCCATAGCAATGTACATCTGCCAACATCCGCACCCACATCCCACTAAGTAGAGACTTTGGATAATAGATTTCCTTGTTAAGTCAAGTTTCTCAATTGGAGCGATTAAACCTAAACCCACAAAAGGGTTAATAAAATAAACAATAGCAGATGTTGAACCATCAAATAACCATCTATCTTACCATAACTCATGGTGAAAAAATTAAAAGTGAATAAAACTTATTATGTTAACAACCAGTTATAGACCAAAGTTGTGTACATCATTTTTTAATGTTTCAAAAAAAATGTTCTTACAGTAACTACAGCTCACCACTTCCTTACATAAATTTTTCTGATTTAATGTACTAACACTCACAAATGTACAGATTCTGACCACTTAAAGATGGAGAGTGGGGGAAAAAGAGCAGCCCCTTTATAAAATCTGAACCATTTGCTGTCCACCTATGTAACAGACAAGTTACCAAAAAAACCTTGAATTCCTTCTCTTACCCCAACTAATAATTTAGGTAGTGAGAGTGACCTTCAAATGCACACTCTTTAGCAAAGCAAAGATATGTAGTATTGTGCTTGCCAAATATATGTTATTTTTCCAATTGTATACCTCAGTATTCTTAAGTATCCAACGCTAAAATCAAAACTTAACCCCAAGCAGCAAGTTGCAATATTCTGATACTATGACATCATTCTGTCTGGAGTACTTTAATATAAGAATTTGAATAAATTGGCAGAAGCTTAAATAGGTCACACTGAAGCCCAAAACTAAGGGTATTTATCTGGCAATAACATTCTGGCTCTGCATTTAGCACCACCGCCTGCAGAATGACAGGTCAGTCATTCATCTATGTGTCGTTTCCATCAGAAGAAATGAAAATAAAGTAACTCTTGTCACATTCGTATATTGCTATAACTACTGATAGTCGTTTTCTGTAGCTAATATTTGCAGAGAGCAACAAACCAAAGCAAAGATCAACATTACCATATGATTTCCTGGATGCTTTGGCACATCCCTACAAAGGAATTATTTTTTAAACCTCCATTTCTTCAGTTATAAAAATCTTGAGTCTTGGCCTCAACTAAACTTACAATTAGCTCCAGATATCTACAAAATAAAGTCATAAAGTGTTACAAATATTTACTAATAAATGCAGGACAGTGCTCCTACTTCAAAAAAAAAGATACTTTTGCAAAGCAGCAAGCTACATCTTAATGATTTTATAATCATACTTAGTAAGGTGGATACTGACAGCTAGTTTCTGAGTAGATCTCTGCAAGGTACTCAGGTTGTCTTTTTAACCGGACCTCTCTGGATACTGACACCCATCTTGATTTTTTCCTGTGAAATTATAGTTTGTCTGAAAGCAACATGCAGAAACCACAGAGGTTTCTGATACTCTCAGCCTCACCACCCCCAACATAAATTTTCCTTTCACAATAAACAATGTGCCATCAAAAGGTTTCCTGTTTCAAAATGGAATAGTAGATGAAAGAAACTGTTAACTCTCCCATTAACAACAAAAAAGTTTCTTAATGAAGATGAATTCTCAAAGATGAAAATGGAAACTCCCTGAAACACTGCTGCTTTACTTAAGAACTAATCTGCTTCTTTCCCCAGTAAACACTTTCAGTATCATACCAGATGATTGTCATGAGTGGTCCATCAAAGACAAATAACATGCTTGTACTCTTTTGTTATCTAAGAGCGACACAACCTCACATAAGGCAGAACAAACACTTCCCAACAGTCTATGGCCATACACCAACAAAAAGCTGCCAATGGTACAACTTTGCATATTGAGTCATATAGAGGAACTCTGAACCTTAAAGAGTAGAAAGGACAAAAGGTTAAAAAAAAAAAAGTCTGTGAATCCAAATTTTCAAAAAACACAGAATTGAAGCAAAAAAAAAAAAATGATGAATAGAAATCCAAAGATTGTTACCATAATAATGGTTTTTAATAATTAACAGTATAAATAAATCTAGAGAAACCACAGACAAAGTGAATAGTGTTTGGCACAGGCAACGTCAGATAGAACTTACCACTTTGTCCATGAGTTTCCAAGTCTTCTCCACGGTCCTGCGATCTGCCGCAGCTTGCTTAGGGGGTCCAACTGCATCCTGAATAGCATCAATAATACCCAAAATTCGACCTTTTCGGGGGTTTCCTCCTCGACCACCAGGGTTTCTGCCATTCATTGAGTTTGCCATCTGGAATTTTAGTTCTTTGAAAGGCAGATTTAAAGAAAGAATAGTTAGTTGGTTTTGAAAATATTTACCCACCAGAAAACTAAAGAGACTAACTTGTACCCACTGCATCTTCCTCCATCAATGAGAGCAAAACCAAAAGTTCCAGATTCAACTTTATCAATAAGCTTGTGAATTTACACTCTAAATCTTTACACACAGCAGTTTTAGGAGCAATGATCCTAGATTTGCTTTTACAATACTAAAAGTTAAAGATGCATCCTACTCACGTTTCAAGTAGCTAAGGCTGAACTAATACCCAACTCACAAACACCAAACAAAACTTAAACAGGTTTCCTCCACCTAGATAAGAACAGAATGTTCTTCCCCTCCAGCCTCAATTCCAGTTCAAACTACTAGAACAACTGAAGTTCCTATCATACATTTTGGGAGCCTCACGCAGAAACTTCACTTTCACGCTGTTCGATTTCTCCAAGTTATATAAATATAAAAATTATTCTACACAAAAGTAAGGGACAACTCTGTTGTGAACAGAGGCGCAGGACTCGGATTTCCCACGCTAAAAATCACCCAGGACGGACACACGAACACATTTCTTTAAATCAACGCGGTGAGTCGTTATTCCCAAGAACCAAATGAAAGAACACACAAATAGCCCATTTAAAAGAGACACAGAGAAACCGACAAGAGCGGCCACGGAAAGGAGGAGTTCACTTCTGCCGCTCCTCGCCTCCGCTCTCACCCAGAGCTTTGTCTCAGGACGTCCGTGTCCCTTCCCTGCTCAGGCCCCTTCACGGCCCCTGGGCTCTGAGCTGCGGGAGGAAGGTGGACGGGGAGGGGACACAGCGTCCCTCCCGCGCCCGCAGCCCCGTCCGTCTCGGGCGCTGAGTGCTCGGCGCCGGGGTGGACGCGCCTCCCGGCCGCCCGCCTGCTGCAATCCGCGCCGCCGCCTCCCTCCTCCCCGGCCTGCGGGGTCTGATCTTTAAATGCCCCACTGCAAACTGGACGGCGGCGCCCCGGCAGCTGAGAGCCTGAGCTGCCCCCTCTTCACCGTGGCTCGCGCTCAGCTGCCCTCCGGCCCCCGAGCCGGCAAGAAGTGTGGCGCCTCCCCGGCGACCCTTTCCCTCCTTGCCTGTCGGCGCCGTAGCTGTCCAGAGACACGCGTGTGCGCGGGTCCCACTCCACACGCACGCAGCCCAGGGTGCGTGGGAGCCCCGGCGGGCAGTGGGATCGCTGAAACAGCTCGCGCCCGAAGAAGGAGAGATCCAGTGCGCAGGCCACCGAGACGTGGAAACACAATTACCGTCAAGACAAACCCACACCCGCTCTCCCCTCCCGCCCGACTCGGGGAGGCCGCGGGACGCCCGCAGCAGCACTAGCAGGAGGAGGAGACCGCTCGCTGGACACCCCACCCCTGTGGCACACACAAGACCCAGGCTGGGGGCGGGGCGGGGGCGGGGCCGTGCGCCGCTGGGCCAATGCGGCGCACCCGCGCGCTGCCCGACAGCGCGTGCAGCCAATGTGCAGGAGGCGCCCGCCCTCCTCGCGCTGCCGCCCGGTCCACGTCCTCCACAGTACACAATGGCCCCGGAGGAAGGCCCGTGCGCAGCACGTCAGAAAGGAATTGGACTCGGAGAGAAGTGAGGGGCCTGGACTCGCCCGGGAACGAAAGTGGAAACGGGAAAGAAAATGGAACAAGGGATGCAAGGCACGAGGGAGCTAACCAATAAGGGGGTGGCAGGTGGGCGTGAGCGTCGGGAGCGGGAGCCAAAGCCGTCTGGGGCTGAAAGGCGGGACTTCCTGCTTCGCTTACCTTCCTAGTCTTTTGTTTCATAGCAACAGAGTAGTGGCTGGAAGGGTGTTGCTTCTCTACTCTGGGCGGGTCCAAAGCTGGAGAAATTCATCTCCCTAGGGCTGCCAAACCCTTCTACCCAGGACAGCAGCCAAACAGGTCTATGACGTTGCTTTTTGTTGGCTATCAAAAAAGAGCGACAGCCACCGAGCTTCTAAAATGCAAAATAAACCTCACAGACAGGAGGCTAGGGGTGACACCTCACTGCCAACTAGAACTGCCTAAGTTTCTGAGTGTTTCTCCTTTGCTGTTAGTTTTAGAGGGATTGCAGACCAAACATCAGGCTGACGACAAAGCAAATAGTTGACAACGCTGGCCAAATAGTCTCTGCTAATCATGCCAGAGCAATAAAAGTACCAGGTAATGGGAATTACTGCTAAATACCTTGCATCTTTTTACTTAGTTAGTGTTTCTGCCTAAATGGTTGAGGAGGAAACAGCTTTTGTGTTTTGTCGAGTCACCTTTACGTAGATTTCTATCCATTTAAAAACAACCTTACTGTATCTGCCATTCTCTGCCAACATTGTTAATCTCTTTCCGTGGCTCCATTCTTTGTGATCTTAAAAAGGCCCACATCTGGCTAGTCTTTAAAGGAAAAAGCTACTGTGCTGGGACTCGTCTTTCAACAAGATCGTATATTAAACAAATGCCTTCCATTTCTTTCTGTGTACTGCAGTCCCACCACTCATGCTACCAGCAGTCGCTCTGGACTTCATACCTTGTAACTTTCTTTCCTCTACAGTTGATAGCTTGTGTTACACTTTACAGCTTGGGTATCTCAGATGTTCTGAGATTTTGCATTTTTTCTAGCAAATAAGCATTTTAATACTGTAATTATTACTATGAAGGATCCTGAGTTGTCCTTTACAGCCTTGAATTTACATGGTTAAGATTTTAATTTGACGAAAAAAGAAAAAAACTGTGCTCTTTGCAACCAGTCAGGTGATAAAGTGTGATTCAGGAAGTAATTTTGTTTCCTTGTCATTATTTCTGTACCAGTAATTAAAGAGTACTTCTTTGTTTTCACATTGCGTTTATCTACAAAAGTACTGGCGTCTCCATATCTCTTCCACCCATCCATATCTCTTTCACTCATAGTCATAGTAGCTACATTTACTATGGGGAGACTTTAAAGAAAAAAAAACTTGTTAAAGAGTCAATGTGTAGAAGCATGTAACAAAACGTGGGTAAGGGAACATTATAACCAAGTACATTACTTATATTCATATCTGGATAAATGTAAAATACCCAAAATACATGTTTTAGCATGTGTGATTCCTTTTAAATGGTGTTTTACAACGGAAAGAGATGACAATGAGAAAATGGCATTGCCTATGGCATCAAGCATATCATGTTGATACAAATTATAAGTTTTGAGGTGTGTGGTTTTGCATATTTTGAACTATATGTATGTGAGATATGGTAGCCCCTCCCCCCCGCCACCACCACTTATTTTCAATCTCACTTTCCTTGATTCTAGTTACCTGTGGCTAACCAGGGTTTGAAAATAGGTGAGTCTAGTACAATAAGATATCTTGAGAGAGAGAAAAAATACCACATTTATGTAACTTTTGTTACGGTATATTGTTATTAGTTTATTAATAATTATTATTAATGTCTTACCGTGACTAATTCATAAATTAAACTTACCATAGGTACGTATGTATTAGAAAACTCATAGTATATATAGCGTTCAGTATTTTCTGAGATTTCAGGCATGCACTGTGGGTTTGGGCATAACCTATGGGTGAGGGGACTGCTGTGTGTACATATGTATGAATATGGGTGCGTGCGTGTGTGTGTTTGTTGTCAGGAAACTATAGCTTCATTCTCAGCTAGCTATTTTATCAAGCAATCTGGAATCCAAGTTAAGTTCTGGTGTAGGACGGGTCCCAGTGTAGTTCAAACTGGGATTTAAAGTTTGGTTTTGTCTGACAAACTGATGGAGCAGTAGAAGTCCTTTCTGACAATTATTAGAAAAAGTAAAACTGCACGGCACAATAAATAACTACTGGGATAAAACATCCTGCCCTGGGTGCCTCCAATAGAGACACAAGAGATAAAGCGCAGTGAAAGATGCTTGCTGCAGGACTGTAAATAAGAACACAAAGAAATGTTTCCATAAGAGACTTTATGATACTCAGGACATAAGCAGTAATACTTCAAGCTGATAGAGTTGGCTAGAGAAATAGTCACCTCATTTCGTTAGAACAAGTCAGTCCCCAGTAGGGTGCAGTTTAAAGTGAATGCAGCATCATTTAGTAGTGTGGGAAATTGTAACCTGGAAAGAACATGTACAGCCTCGTTATGGGACAGCAGAGTTCTACTAGAAGATCCTGACATGAGACAGAATGGTGGCGCTCCTGCATGAAGAATCTTGTAAGCACGAGAGCGGCTAGTAAGTGAATAATGTGAGCTAACTGGACACAAGGACATATGAGACCCTTCCCCCAGGTCTCCCAGAAAAGAGAGGAGACTTTGTGGCAAGAACACTTAAGAAATTTTGTAGAGACAGCTGTGAACCCTTGTAATTTGAGCATTTGTCTTTGACATTAATATATGTACCAATAGGCTGGTACCATCTAGAAAAATGCAGCTTAAATTCCAGTCTTTAAACACAAGAAATTTTTTAGAAAGACAATTATTTGAGGAAAATATTTAGACTTTCATCATTTGCTTCTATTTTTCTTTTCTTCTGTTCTCTCTAAATTCACAAGTGGCCCCTGTGATATTGGACATGAGTTGACTAATTAACAAAGCACACCCATAACTTATGTAACCCATAATAGCTCAAATATATTAATAGAATAAATGAATTGACTGTTTAAGAATATTACGTATAAAATATAATGCTGTTCTTATTTCTGCACAATGGAGAATTCACTTACTTCACAATTCCAAGCAAGATTTTGTTTTTACTATTAGGTAGATTTACAGAGACCATCCTAACACGAAAACCGAATACCATAACATAGGTTTCTAATTTCCCATAGAGAACATCGGCCCAAATCTCAGGTTAGAGAGAAATAAGAGCAATATGACCTCATTATATTTGGGCATAACGAGTTGTTCTTTGTTATGTGAAATACATTTCCATTCATCATTAGCCTATTACATTTAATAGTTGGCATTGGGGGATGCTGATCCAGGGGCTCATCCAATATAACCAGACTGAGTCCTAGCTTGGGCTCGACTAGAATGCTCACTTAACAACAGTATTAGCAACAAAAATAGCAATGACTTAAATAAGATAGATCTCTCACACATAGAAAAAAGTCTGAAAGTAAGTCTGAATTACAGGCACATGTGGTGACTCTACAATTTTCTCAAGGACCCAAGTTCCTATGTTTATTCTGTACCATTCCAGCCTTGCTTCCCACCTCCAGAATCATGTCGTGTTCCAAGATGACTGTTGGCTGCCCAGCCATCACCACTGATTTTCAGGCTAACAGCTAAGAGGAAAGGCAGGAGAGCAAATGGACAATCCATATGAGTTAGTTTCCTTTGACCAATCTTAAAAGAACTCTCACAAGTATCTCTCTTAAACAGCTCAAGGCCAAAAGTTAGTCCCATAGCCAAATTTAGCTGCAAAATCTGGAAGGCAATATGTTTTTTATTATGGGAAGCAATATAAAAATTCCAGTTTGTTTCTAAAGGGAAAAGGATGAATAGATGTTGTATCAAGAAACTGGAGAGTCCTACCACAATAATATTCTAAGAGTTAAATTCACTTCTTGAAGGAAAAACTGAATATCTCAATGCAAGTGGTATAAGAATGATAATTCTCTATATTCAGTTGAAATCCAGAACAAGTATGGGTATGGGCATACACACACACACACCACACACACACACCACACACACACCACACACACAACCACCCACACACACCACACACACACACCACCCACACACACACCACACACACCACCCACACACACACCACACACACCACACCACACACACAACCACCCACACACACCACACACACACCACCCACACACACACACCACACACCACACACACACACACACACACACACACACACACACGTAATCTTAACATCATTCCCTTACCCATATTTATTAAAAGTTGTAACCATTTCTTTAGTGGGCAGAAATATGCATCTGCTATTACTAGACACATATATCCTTTAATGTCTGTCATATGTAAGTATGCATAGTAAATTATATACAATTCTCATTACAGCATGTATGCGCAGTCATCCTGAACAATCAGTATCAGAGTGTAGAATAGCAAAATTAAGCAAGCAACTTTCCTAATAGATTTCCATCCTAAAGTTTATTTCAGACTAAGCAGTTACATATCTGAAGAACAAATGTCTCAACAATCACTTCTTTGTGGTTTTCTTTCCCAGATAATTGATTCCCAGATCAATTCTTTTCCACACAATGATTTATTTGATAGTTGTTCTTTGTAATAAAGATTTATACCAAAGCATTAAATATAGCAATTTGCAAAGTTGGAGTAAACCTACTATTTTGTCTCAGTTCTATGTTTTTTCATGCCTCTGTCACATTTTCTGTGTTTCCCTAAGAAGCTATGATTCAAAAAAAATATGGACAATTTTCTTTTCCCTCTAGATTTTTGTGAAGAATGTAGTTAGAATTTGTTATAACAGTGTCTCTACAGTCCCCATGCATTTTGAGTAATACCAAATTAATACAACTTTGAATTTTTATTTTTATTTTTCAATTAAAAATATAAATTCAGAAATTTTAAGGCTGAAGGGGATCTTGGTAGTGATCACAACGCTCAGTTTGCCAGTTCTGGAAATTGGCCAGTTTTTTCAGTGTGATCGAACCCTACAAGCTATAGATAATAAAACCAAATTCATCGATTATTTTGTGGTGTAAAAACCATGTAATTACATGAAAAGTAACTGCTAATCAGAATAAAAACATACACCAGTTATATGTTCATTTTTCCACAGAAGAAACCAAAGTAAGAGCATGAAGATCCAAAATGAATATAGAAATCAGGAGAAAATGACCTACAGAAGTAACTCTAGTAATGCCAATAGAGATCTAATATATTGCAGATCCACAGAAAATCTTCCCTATTGGTTTTCAAGTTCCTATTCTCAATTGAACTTGCAAGATAGAAAAAGAAAAGGGTATTTTTCTATCTTAAATATCTTGATTGTTTTAGGGGACAAAACTTATTAGGCACCTGTCTTTATGTTATCAGCTATAATTTCTGATAAAATCTCGGATTTCTTGCTCATCTATTTAATAAGCTTTTTTAAAACATCTAATATATTCCAAGCATTATGCTGGACATCAGGATATACAAAGATGATTATGAACCAGTCATCCTTTCCAAAGAGAAGGGGGGAGCATAAAGAGATTATTATAAACTCAAGTGGTAAAAGCAGTAATTTCTATAGGCAGAGGTCATTACGTGAACTAAGGAAAGGCACCCAACCCAGCTGGAAGAAAGTAATTACTAAACCAAGACATATACGATAAATAGGATTAATAGTTAATCACAGAAGGATCATTCTAGTCAGAGGAGAGTTCATGAACAAGGGCATAAAAGAAAGAAAGCTGTGTATGAAGAGAGAATAAGAGACCAGGCGAGGTGGCTCATGCCTGTAATCCCAGCACTTTGAGAAGCTGAGGCTGGTGGATCACCTGAGGTCAGGAGTTCAAGACCATCCTGGCCAACATGGAGAAACCCCATCACTACCAAAAATACAAAAATTAGCCGGGGGTGGTGGCAGGCACCTGTCCCAGCTGCTTGGGAGGATGAGGCAGGAGAATCGCTTGAACTTGGGAGGCGGAGGTTGCAATGAGCCGAGATCGTGCCATTGCACTCCAGCCTGGATGACAAGAGTGAAACTCCATCTCAAAAAAAAAAAAAAAAAAAGAAGAGGTAATAGGAAAAAAATCCATTTTTGGGGAAGCAGAAAACAGTAAACAAAAGCAAAAAGTGGCAAGTGATGCATAAGTTAAAATATGACTTCCTATTAAAGAGCTAGGATTTGATTATTTTTTTCCAAGGGAAGCTATTGAAGGATTTTAAGCCAGGGAGAGTATATAAAATAGAAACAGAAGAGGCAAGGGAGATGATATTGTAACATTTCTATTTGAGAATGTTTACCCTAATGGCCAGGTTGATAATGGATCGGAGCCGGTAAGACTGAAGGCAGAGTGGCCCCATAGGAGATACCCATTAAGTAATGACGAAGACCTGAAATGGGGCAGAGGTAAAAAAACAAGTGATGTTTGAGAAAAGTGGCTTCCAATCCTCTCTGCACATTAGAATAACAAATTCTAGGCCTTACTCACAGAGATTCTGTTTTAATTGATCTAGCATATTTTTAAAGATCTCAAAGTGATTCTAGTCAGCAATGGAGGCTGAGAACCATTGATTAATTTAGTGGTCATTGATAATTACAGAAGCATGAGCTGTGCAAAAGATGGAGGAGTCAAGAATAGCTGCCAGTGTGCTAGCTTTAAATACTGGGCAAAGGCCTCAACCACTGGCATAGAGAATGTCACAGAACAGTCTATTTCAGGGAAAGAAAGAACTTAATTTTGAAAAGGGAAAATTTAAGCTATCTATGGAATAAGCCGATGTTTATTGGATGATTGAATATAAATGATCACAGGTTTGGCAATACTGGCGATTGACTAATACCAGAGAGTTATTAAACCGTAAAGGGAGATTATATAATGAGAATTGAACCCTGAGGAGCAACATTCAGAGAAAAACAGAAGTAAAACATTACAAACAAAGGACAAAACGGAGAATGACAAAAAAAACCCGCTTGAGTTTTCCACATTTCCAAGTTTCTATGGAATGAGCAACAGTTTCAATACAGGAAAGAATTCCAATTTATTTTAAAAATTGCAGACTAGGCATAGTGCCTTATGACTATAGTCCCAGCACTCTGGGAGGCTGAGGCAAGAGGATCCCTTGAAGCTAGAAGTTTGAGACCAGTGTGGGCAACATAGCAAGACTTTGCCTTTATAAAAAAAATACAAAAATATCTGGGTATGATGATGCTCATCTGTAGACCCAGCTACTTGGGGAGCTGAGACTGAAGGATCACTTGAGCGTAGGAGTTTGAGGCTGCAGTGAGCTAGGATGATGCCAGTGGACTCTAGCCCGGAGTGAAACTCTGACTCAAAAAAAAAATTTCTTTTTGCAAAACAATTGTAGGCTATAACAACTGGAGATGAGAAGAGAAACTTGAGAAACAAGGAGAAGATAATTTAAATAGTAGCTATACATAAACGCAGGTCATGTGAGGATGGAAGAGAGCACAATCTTGGAATGAGAAATTTAAACAAGAGTGTATATGTTGAGAGAGAATTTTAAAAGGAAGAGATAAAAGGGCATGTCACCCTATGAGAATGGAAAAAAGGAGACCTCTGCTATAAAAAGAGCAATACATATATATACAGTCATGTACCCCCTAACAATATTTCAGTCAATGACATACTACATACATGACTGTGGTCCCATGAAATTATCATACAATATTTTTACTGTAACATGACTGTGGTCCCATCAAATTATCATACTGTATTTTTACTGTACCTTTTCTGTGTTGAGATACACAAATCTGACCAAGCCCATATGACCAGGCCAGCTTTACTTAACCAACTTCAGTCCCTACCACTTTATGCTGTTCAATGTCAGAGCTCACCCACACTGTACACATTGTACTCAGATTGTGTTACTTTTTTTTTTCCAGGCGAGTTCCTGTTCTCTCTCTCAGTCTCCTTTCCTCCAACTGACTGCTAAAAAATTATGACAAATTTTCTCACACTGACAGTTATATGAGCTTAACATGTTATCTTTTCCCCAATAGTTACCTTTTCTGCAGGAATAACAGGATCTCTTCATTTGGTAGTGTTTTATGCCAGTGTCACGCTTGGGTACAATTGATGATTTTGATTATGTGCACTCCCACCCAGTCAAACACCTCCCCAATAGGAAGTCATTTAGTCACTTATATACTGTTTATTTCCTGTCATGCCTTGTTTTTGTTTTGCTTGCTGATTAAAAGAAAACCTCTATTTCCAACATGAAAAGAGAAAATCAAGGAGGTTTCATGTTGCTATTTAATCTTCGGTATTCAGGAAGAAACAGATGTACATTTTAAATATAATTTCATGACCAGCGGGCAAGGGCAAGAGGCAGGGTGAGGTCAGGAGGTACATGTAGCTTATACCCTCTATATAATATAAAGGAGTGTTCATAAGAGGAATACTGATAAAATATGGATCAAAGGCTTTCGTACCAGCTAAGGTGATCTGAATATGAAGAAAAATGACTTTGAAAATGAAAGGCAGCATTGTAGAAGGCAGTTTTCAGAAGGGGACTCGGGTGATGAAACAGTTGATTTCCTGCACTTCTCCATTCCCTATGCCTGCTCTCTAAATGACCTATTTTTAAAGTTTCATCTTATTCTCACAAGTCGCAAGAATGTTGTGGAGAAGACAATCAAAATTACAAACACTGATTTTTAAAATATGTATATGGATAAATGAGTGAGGGGATCGTTTGAGTTGAATGTCAACAGCAGAGAAAGAAAGACCTAACTACCACCTGCCGTGAGTCAGTTTCCTAAAGGAACCTGACTTAGAAAAAGAGGTTTATAAAAATTTGGGGGAGAATAGCCACTTCAGTTCTTCCCAATTACCAAATGTCTTGACAGTCTTTTCTTTTTCAGTTACCAATAAGTCTGCCAAAAAGAAAAGCAAAAACTGTTGAGTACCCTACAATTCTCTTTTCTTTTCCTCAAGTTCTTCTTTACTTGGTTTTTAAATTGTGAAACAATTCTCCTGTTGCATCAGCATATACAAAGAATAGTCAGGAAGTCTTTGCTCTGGGTCAGATGTGAGATAATTCTTGCATGAAATTAGCTATTTCTTGGCAGAGCTAAAAATAACAAACTGTTTGAGATACTGCCATGGCTCATCCAGCTTCCAAACAAGCTTCTCTTCCAAATTCCTGTGGATAGCTTGTCCTCTGCCTCTTCAACCTTAAAGTACCCGATGGAAGCATTTTCTTTCATAGGTAAATGCTTCCTTTCCAAATTGACAGAGAATTGCCACATGTTTTCTCAGGATCTAATGTTGTAGGAAGCATTATTGTAGAATTGTGATTACATATGCACAATTAAACCATATTATTGGTTAAAAAAATTAACAGATACATTATAAATCTGGAGCTTCTCTCAAACGCATTATAAAGTGAGTGCTACCAGCTTATTCAACACATAGGTAAATAAATATGTAACTGCAGTGCTTACTCTAAAGAAAAGAAATGGATGTTTAACTTGGGCAAGAGAGGTAAGGAAATACACCTTGGAGAAAGTTAGCTAGACCTTCCATGATATTGAGTGAAGGAAATAGAAGTTCAGAGATGGGGGTTAAAGATTTGGAGATGAAGTCACACTATCAAGTCTTGATGTCCCCAGGAAAGAATGGTATTAGCCCCCATACCAGAACACATTAAGAATGACAAAATTCAATAAATAGTAGAAGTTAAGTTATGAGAATTTTTGAATTTTATATTTGGGAGTTTGTACCAATTCTGTAGTCAAAGGGAATTTTAAAAAGGGAAAGAAGTAAAATGTAAAATAAAATTATTATTTGAGGGATGTATTATTTGTACAGTTGAGTAAGAAAATACAGAAATGAAGGTACTAGTAGCAAGGGCTCTTGTTAATAGGCTGTCCACCTGGTTTGTGTTTGAGCAGATTAGGATCAGGGAAAATGTGGCAGCTCCAGCAATGAAAATAAGTTAAGAATAATGAATATTAGACATACTTTTTTAAAGAAAAAGGATCATGACTTTGATTTTAATTGAATGGGGTTTGGAAAAGAAGTAAAAAAGAACAGTTATTTATAAATATATGTAGATATCGATATATACTTTTATCAAAGATGCATCTGGATATGGATCTTTGTTAAAAATAGAGGAGTCAAGAGGGGAATAGGATTGGGTTATATCATAAACCTAACTATATCCGGTTAAACAGTCATGGTTTGATAGATGGGGAAATAGCCTACGATAGAGTGAAATATCTGGGTTAGTAAGATTCAATGCTTCAATTCCAAATACAGCCCCGTTTGTGATATAACAACCTTCGCTTAAATACAAAGAGACTATTCCATTCCCACTTAGATACTTCTCTTTATGGGAAGAAAGCTGTTCCTTACAAGCAGCCAAAATCTGTGTATTTAGACATGCTTCAGTAACCTCAATTCTGCCACTTGGGGCCGTAAAGAAAAATGCATTCTTCTTTTGGTAGAAAACTCTTTCCAGTGTATTAATATGACAAATGAAGTTTCCTCTACCTTCTATCATTTGAGATAAATTATCTTAGTTTTTTTTTAAATGGTCATCAATTTACTTCTTTCTGTTTCTTACTTTCTGGTATTTCTCTCTTAAAGCTTCATGTTCATGTATGAATACTCTTGCAGATACTGTTTCATTACCAGGCATATTTAGACTTGTTCATTTTACATACTAAATTTATTAAGGCAGCCTTCTCTACCACCAATGCGGTCTGTCAGGTCATTGTTTTGTTTGAGCTCAAATCTATTTCATACAACATACTACTTAGTTAATTTTTTTTACCCATCTTTTTGATTGCCTAAATAAAGTTATTAATTGTAACTTTCTCATCACACATCAGTTAAAACATACATATACATATACACACACACATCCAAACTCTCATGATTACAAGGACCATTTACCATAATAGCAGACCCAAATCTAAGAAAGTTCGTCAAGTCTACCTTAAAGGATCTCTTCACTAGAATCAAAGGAAGAGTCTTCAATTCCACTTCAGTTAATTTCTCCACTGATTAAATTCAACATTTATGTAACACAAGCCACCAGATGACATTTAGCTAATCCCTGAAATGGATGAGCTTATTAAGAATGGCTCAGTATTTTTGGGGGTGTCATCAAAGGTTAAGCCTCAATAAGAAATAGAAATTCAAAAGAAGTCATTTTATAATAACCTCATATACATATAATTGAAGAGATATGCTGAATCAGTAATTGATGAAAATATGCTTGTCTAATTTAGATGTGTGTTCTTTCATACATAGCAGATTCTAATATGTAATTCTTAACTAGATAAAGAAGCTTATCACTGTGGAAATGAAAATGTTTACTTGAAGTCTGAAGTGGACCGAATTGGGTGGAATTTATCTGAGAGGCCTCAGTGATGCTTGTATCATCAAATCGACATGAAAAATAGAAAAAAGAATTAAGTGTAGTCATCAAAGCACAATGTATGAAAATAAGTACTCAGTAAATGCTACCTCGATCCAAATAGTGAAAAATTGCAGGGGTGGGAAGAGGTGCTGAGAGGAAAGGAAACTATTACATCAGTATAAATTTGATTAATAACCTGACACATTAAAAAAAAACAGCTGGTTCAGACTAAACCAGAAAAGGCACAAATAGAATTTGAAATCATAACTTTTGATAAAGCAGAAAACACACAGCCATAGTAAAAATGAATTATTCAGTGACTAAAGTTAACTGTAGAGGTTGGTGGTCATGTATTTCATGGAGCCCACGCTGTTCATAGCTGCAAACCAGATTTGTTACAGTTTCTGATGTAAAGACTTTATGGGTGTGGAGACTGTGGTAGGTAGAATCAGAATATTTATAGGCCCTAGAAGTGGACACTTAAAAGTAAAAATTCCAGAGGGTGGTAAAATTTCACTACTTTTTTCTTTAAGGTAGTTCCAGAAAATAGTGGATTACTTTCCCTCTGGTAATAAATATGGTAGCAGCATCAGTAATTTCAGAAAGGAAAAATTAGCACCAAGATTATGGCCACTACATTTACAGTTAGATAGAGAAGTCAGATTTTTCATTCTGATTCCAATAAAATGAGAGATATCAGAAAATTCTGTTTCCTCCACTATACAATGGAAGACTAATATTTCTAATTATCTTCACTCACAATTTTCAAAAGGAAAAAAATTATATTGTTATAGTAATGTGGCAACACTGGTTATATCAGTAGTCATAATAACTTACTTTTCATAAGCTTAAAGGTGTATTTGCAACTTAGAGACATAAAAGGAATTTTATAAGTTGGTTTGAGACCAACTTATCAAGTTAGAACCCAAAAGGAAACAAACATGGGAAAGAAGGCATTGGGACAATAGACTCTAAAGACTAGATAGAGAAAGGAAACCGAGTTAGAACCCAAAAGGAAACAAACGTGGGGAAGAAGGCATTGGGACAATAGACCCTAAAGACTAGAGACAGAAAAGCAACCGAGTTAGAACCCAAAAGGAAACAACATGGGGAAGTAGGCATTGGGATAATAGACTCTAAAGACTAGAGACGGAAAGGCAACCGAGTTAGAACCCAAAAGGAAACAAACGTGGGGAAGAAGGCATTGGGACAATAGACTCCAAAGACTAGAGACAGAAAGGCAACCAAAACCAGTAGACGAATGTTGCCTAAAATTCTTATTTGTCCACTCACCAAACTATGAAAATACAGGGGAGAGAAAAAAGAAGAGAGTGATTTTAAATTAAAAAAGAAATGGTTAAATTATTTAATTGTCAGTGTTGTCATTTTGAAAAGACCAACAATTTTGGTTGAAACTATTTTTTTCTCAGAAAACTGAGTGCCTTTGTCTAGTAATGGAAGGAAAAGCCTTTAAAATCATTTTAATGTTAAATGGCTAAACTGATGACTTAATTTTAAATCAGGGTATGTTATTATTAAATATTCACTTTCCATTTTATTTAATAAATATTTATTAAGCATCTTTTATGTACAGATGGAAATATGCTGGTGTACATAGATAAACAAGGCAAAGTGTTGTACTAGAAATTCTAAAAGTTCAAATGGTAAAAACTCAATTTAAACCAATTTAAGTAAAACAATGAGGGGGAAGTTGTGCTTTTATCCTCGGGCCCAGCCGAGTTTTCAGATGCTCACTCAACTATCATGTTGCCTCGGCATTGGTCCTATTTTTAAGCAGTATCCTCTTCCACTTGGTAGCAAGTTAGCCACTGGAAGTTCTAGGCTTTCATCATTCTCACCTCTTATTATCCCTATTTGGGAGGCCGAGGCGGGTGGATCACGAGGTCAAGAGATCCAGACCATCCTGGTCAATATGGTGAAACCCAGTCTCTACTAAAAGTACAGGAAATTAGCTGGACATGGTGGCGCGTGCCTGTAATCCCAGCTACTTGGGAGGCTGAGGCAGGAGAATTGCCTGAACCCAGGAGGCGGAGGTTGCGGTGAGCAGAGATGGCGCCATTGCACTCCAGCCTGGGTAACTAGCGAAAAGTCTGTCTCAAAAAAAAAAAAAAGAAAATAGCCCCCTACTCCACAGTTTAAAGAAATTCTTAAGAAAGATTGATTAGCCTGACTTGCTTGTATCATGAGTTCATACCCCAAACACTTACTGGAGCCATAAGATGGAAGGTCTGATTAGGGGGCTTCATTCCACCCACATGGAATGAGGATGAATGAGGAGATGGTTCCTCAAAGAGATGCCAACTAGACAACAAGCAAGCATCCACCTCAGGTATTTCACAGTCACAAGAGCTCTGTAAGTAAGATAACTAAGATCTGAGTTTAGTCCTCACTGACCAGCCACCCAATCTCATTAACTCTCAGTTTCCTGTAAAGTAGGAACATAAAGAGTCGGTCTCGAAAGACAGTGGAGCATTCTATTCATCAAATGACAATTCCAGGGCAACACACTTTCCTAGTTTTACTTCTTTCTCACCAGACACCGCTTCTTGTTGTCTTCTGCTGCATCCTCCTCTCGCAGTTAATCTCTAAACGTGGAGCTGAGGAGTCCTCTGGTCCGCTGTTCTTCATCTGCAACATCTCTTTAAATTACCTCATCCTCTCTCATGGCCCTAAATATCATCCAAATACTTAATATCAACTTTGACTTCTCCCTGCCTCTCCAGAATCTTGTATCTATATATTTACTTGATATTTCTACGTGAATATTTAATAAACCCAAAACAGAAGTTCTGGTATCATAAACTCTCAAGCGCATTTCCTCCTGCACATATTTTATTCAAAAATCAAAGGATTAGTCTTGATTCTGTTTCTTTATCTTTCATTTCTACCTTACTGACAAGTCATGTAAATTCTACTTCCAAAACTTAACCCAAACTCATTCCCTCTTTTCATCTTCACCTATTAATAGTCCAGCTCAAGAAATTATTGTCTGTTGGCTTGACTATTCATTTCCTAAATGATCTCTCTTGCCTTCCTATATTCTCAGCAGAACAACCAGAATATTCCAGTTAAACTGTAGCTTAGGTCACAAGACACAAAACTTTCAAATCCCACTCAGCTTCCTAACTCACTTGGAGTAAATCTCTTCATCTCTAGCATTACCTACAAAGCCTTGCACGGTCTGTCTCACATTATCTTTCATATCTCATCTCTGACCGTTCCTATTTCTCAACCACGCTAGCTCATTCTTGCCTTATGGGTTTCTTTCCACCCTCTCCTTTGCCTGCTATTCCCTTTCTCATCTGCTCATGCCCGATTCTAGTAGCTCTCAGTTTAAATGTCTAGTAGCTATCCTCTTCGCAAAATGTTGTTCTCCAATTAATCAAAACTGGCCACCCAACCTCACTCTATTAGAGGAGCCTGGAAACTTTTCCTGTAGGTACCAGATAGCAAATATTTTTAGGCTTTGCAGGCCATAATGTTTTCTATCCCCGCTGATGGACCTGGTGTTGCAGCAGGAAAGCAGTCATACCCAACATGTAAGTAACTGTGTTGCTGTGTCCTGATAAAACTTTATTTCCAAAAACAAGCCAGCCTAGTTTGCCAATCCTTGCTCAATCGTAGCAAACTGTACCGATCTTCTGCTTAGCTGAATCTTATTTGTGCACTGTGATTTTGTTTATTAGAATTTAAACTCCGCTGGAGCAGCAGCAACTTTGCTTATCTCACGAATTATTTTGTTTCCAACACCTATTGCCTGGAGCATAAAGGGAAATGCTTCTTGAATGAATGAGTGAATGAATGAATGAACAAAAACTATAATGTAAAATCCAAAACAGAAAAATGCAAACACTGTCTCAAAGAGCTTACCTATTTTTTCATTAGGATAAGAAAGATTAGAAAATTGTTGCTATGAGTAGGTGATTTTACCATTTAAAGGCTTGCATTTAATCTTTAGGTACAATTATACTGTATAATGATAGCAAAAAAGGAAAATTAAATTATAATTATACCATATATATTTTACAAATTCTACTCATTTTTGCTTTCCATTAAGATACCTCTCTTAGGCCAGGGGTTCTCCACCTGCAGTGATTTTGCCCCAAAAGGAACATTTGGCAATGTCTGAAGAAATTTTTGATTATCGCTTCTTGTCAGAGTTAGGGGTACTGTTAGAGTCTAGAAGATAGGGGCCAGGGATGTGGTTAAATGTCCTAATATGCACAGGACAAACCCCCACAGCAAGGAACAGCCCTGTCTAAAATGTCGGTAGTGCTGAGGTTAAGAAACTCTGTTTTATGCATGTTTCTCCTGAGAGTAGATTTTTGTTGTTTCTATGGAAATTCTCATGGAATTTCTGGATGCTACCTTAGTCTGTAGACTAATTTGGAAAATTTCTGAGAAAGCAAATGTATTTCTTCAAGTCCATAACTTTTATATGACATATAACGCCATTCTGAAGGGTTCGTTTCACTCGGGGGAAACAGACAAGCCTTGTTATTACATTCATATTCCAAGAACATTCAGCCAATCTAATAACCTCTTTAAAAGAGTCAGACTTCAGACTGTGTGTTCGTGGACTCATATAAGGTTAAGTGCCTACCACATTTCATAATATTCATTGGCCAAATGACAATAATGACAGCAAATCTGAGCTGACATCCTCTTGCAGCAACAAAACAGGAAGGGAAGGAAGGAGCATTCCAAGGGCAAGAACAATACAGCAAATATCCTTTTAGAGTTTTCATGTAAGTCTGGTGACTTTGTTGTTACGTTGCTGGTACTGTCTATTGTTGAGTTAACTTGGCCCCATGCCACAATCTCTCTATAAGTTAAATGCAGACAAATATTGGCTGTAGTTTCTTGACACTTAATGCTGGAGATAATTTTTCTCTTTCTATTTTTCATAGAACTTCATAGAATATAGCAAGAATTGTTTGTCTAAATACAGACCTATTGTTGAGGACAATAAAGAGTAACTTTCATAACCAGTTACCTCATATTTACCTAACACAGGAGGGGAACAGGTGTGTGTGTGTGTGTGTGTGCGCGCGCGCGCGTGTGTGTGTGTGTGTTGAAGTTGTGGAGGGAAGGAGTCTAGACAACCAAAGTTAATGTTTGCACATCTTAATGCCATTCATATAATTAAATACATAAGAGGGACTATACATGAACAATATGGGTAATTAGGTCTTCATGAACCTCCATAGAGTTTTATTATTCCAATTAGTCTACTCCCAATCTCTCTGATTGTTTCTTCCCTGCCAACCTTTAGGAATGTCTTCCTTCTATTTTCTTAGGCAGATATTTCTTAAAGTTCTGTCTTTTGTCTCCCTCATCTCATTCTGCTTTAGGATTTCATTTGCTCTAATGGCTTCAACTACCACTTCTGTGCCAATGACTTTCAGGTCTTTATCTCTAGACCTTTTCCCCAACCCCAGCAATATCTATTCTTCATTTTTAATGGCTATGGGTATATCTACTTGGAAATTGGAAATTATCTTATTGGCTTAAATTGCGTACGTCCAAATCTCAGCTGATAGTTTCCTCTTCTTATGTGAACCTTTTCCACTGATGCTCATCTCGTTTATCCCACTGGTTAATACAAAAACATAGAAATTACCCTGGCTTTTCCTTCTCTCTAATGCATATCATATCATAAAAATGTATTCTTTTTCCTCTGAAATATTCTTAAACAGGTTCACTTCTCCTGTTTCTCACGACCACACACATCTCACGACTACATGATCACTTTGCCCTCTGATTATGACACTTTCATGCTTAAACATTTTCAGTGTCATCCTGTTGCTCCTAGCTTAACACAAACTCTCAGGATGTACGTGATGTCACGCTTTCTTTCCCCTCTTTTCTGAGATTGCACCTCCTCTCCTTTTGCCTCTGCTCCAGCAACATGACCATCTTTCCACGTCTTATACAACCATCTTCCTTCTGGTCTGTCAGATTCTGTAGAGGTTTTTGTTGTTGTTTGTTTGTTTGTTTGTTTTTGAGACAGAGTCTGGCTCTGTCACCCAGGCTGGAGTGCAGTGGCACAATCTCAGCTCACCACAACCTCCGCCTCTCAGGTTCAAACTATTCTTGTGCCTCAGCCTCCTGAGTAACTGGAATTACAGGTGTGCACCACCATGCCCAGCTAACATTTTGTGTTTCAGTAGAGATGGAGTTTCACAATGTTTGCCAGGTCGGTCTCGAACCTCTGGCCTCAAGTGATCTGCCTGCTTTGGCCTCCCAAAGTGCTAGGATTACAGGCCTGAGCCCCCGCACCTGGCCGTGTAAGTGGTTGTAGCGGCATACACACGACCTCTGTTTTAGAAGGCCTTCTGCTGCCATCTTCGTCTGTTTGATCCCTCTACTTATTCTTCAGATTTCAGTTTAAGAGCTCTTTTAATGGGTGAAATAATCTCCCTAGAAGCACTTCTTCTCTGGTCTCAAGTGCTTGTCACATTTATTACTTTCAAGTTTATATTTCTTTATATTACCAAGCGTCAAAGCTGTGTTCCTCAATGAACTGTCATCTGTTTGCACTGAGCATTTCATCCCCGGCATTTAACTCCATAGCCTCCGGCACAGAATAGAATATCAACAAACATTTATTAAAAGAATCGGTAAAAATTAATCATCTTTTTGATGTATCTGTCCACCCCCAAAATTCTTACATTTCTAATTTCTACAGTTCTGATAGCATTAGCATCATCTCCTAAACACAAGTCCCAGATTTTCAGATTTACTTCACTTCTCTCTGTCCCTTATTATCTACCCCTGATTGTTTGCCGGGTGCCGTGGATTCCTCCCTCTGGAGCATGGCATCCTATAAACTTTCTCAGTACCATTACTGCTCTTCCCTGGTACGGGAAGGTGCTCCCCATCCTGTCCCTGAGCTGTTACAAAACCACCCACCTGGATTCCACATGTAATCTCTTCTCATATCAATCTTTCTTTTTGTCCTCCAAAAATAATGTTCTTGTTGCTGCTATCGTCATTTTAGGGTACCAGCTGTCTGTCTATTCAATCAGTATCCAGCATTTGGGTTTTCTATGATCTTGATTCGATGAACATTTACCCAGTTATTTCTAAACATCCTTTATTAACAGATTGTATTCCAATCGCACCGAAATATTCTGTGTACTCAGTACATGCCTTACATTTACCACTTCTGGTAATTCCTCTGGATTCCTGTCCTTCAAGCACAAATTCTGCTTCCTGCATGGTCTTTTCTGATTCTTCCAGCCAGACATAGCTCCCTCAAATGAAACACTACAAAACTTTTCACCACGTAGTAGCTTAAATTCATGCCTTATTCATGACTTATTTCCTTCTCTGGACTATTTTCTTTTGAATCCAGGACTCTTTCTTATTTATCATTGTGTGGACTACAGTGTTTAACACCAGGGATTTG
Organism: Callithrix jacchus; assembly: GCF_049354715.1. NCBI lineage: Eukaryota > Metazoa > Chordata > Mammalia > Primates > Cebidae > Callithrix > Callithrix jacchus. The sequence continues at coordinate 96,923,659 of NC_133516.1, forward strand.
GACACAAAATGATGTTCAAGAGATAGTTACATTTAGTAAATTCCTTCATTTATTTCTTTATTTTTCCTATGTACATGTAGTCTATGAATGATCAATACTTTCTTATATATTTTATATTCTTTCAGTTTTTCCATGTACTTTTTGAAAAGGCAGCCAAGAAGTAACATTTTATGAAGCATGTCTCCTTTGCCTTTTACATCTTTTAGGCTGGGTTCCGAGGCTCATGCCTATAAATCTTAGCTCTTTAGAGGCTGAGAGAAGAGGTTTGCTTGAGGCCAGGAGTTCCAGACCAGCCTGGCCAACAGAGTGAGACCCCGTCTATACGAAAAGATTTTAAAAAAGAAGAATACTTCATTTTACCCCAAAATCAACAAAGTCATGAGAGTAGGATTTTAAAATTATTATTTGGGAACAGTGGGCATAAACACTTGTTAAAAATTGTACTTTTTCATACTCAAAGATGACATGGAATTCATAAACTGGTCAAACACTGGCAAAGAATGAAATGTACCTAATGAATAGCACATACGATGACATGAACATAATAGCCCCGGACAAGCTTAAATGGCTTTTCCTGCACCAGTTCTCTTTCTACTGTTTCTTAAGGGCATTACCCATCACTGTTTTTGACATTTTAAGCCAGAAAAACTCAATATAGTATTCAGTTCCATGGTAGTCAATCTAGAAACTGTTTGAATTGCTAACAATACAGATGTTTTACTCTTTTCTGAAAAGCATACCAACCTTAAATGAAAAAATAATATTTTTAACAATTATATATATGCTCTACCAAGTACCTTGTGCAAACTTTTTGGTGAGACTCTTCCGTATTTTAAGGTAGCTTTTATTTTCCATTTTAAATATTCTTTCTCAACAAACCATACAAGCCTTACATATTTTTTTACTACACAAATACTTATTTTTTTAACCTTAAATGTCTTTTAAATACTTCATTGCTCCAAGCCATATGCACACACCTATTTTTCAATGTGCACACACCTATATTTCAATGTGTAAAAGATTTATAGATTAAAATGAGAATGTGAAAGTATAAAGTTTAAATATCATCTCTAAAAAACCTACACATATAAAAATCATGGTGGTAAAACCACAAACCAACCAATGCATTGAAATCTTCCCTTTTCGAATTTCAAGGCTTTTCCAAACCGCGATTAAAAACACTTAAGGGCTTCCTGTGAAGTAGATTTAATGTGCATATGTGCATACGTGGAAGTGCTTAAAAATAAAATAATCCCATCTGTGGTCCATTTTAAAATTTAACTCTTGTGTCCACAGGACCTAGAGTGAATGTCAGCTTTCAAAATTGAGGTGTGGTAAGGAGACAACCTATTATCTCTTAAGATACCTTAGTATGTGGCAAAAGGACAGTTATTCACTTAAAATGAAATTACAATAAAGGAATCCATTGTACTGAGTTTATGTTAACATACATTAAATATATATTTGTTAATTTATTTTTTCTTAAGTGAAGGAATCAAGATAATGATGAGATAAAAAGCATTATTTAAAACACTGGCAATCAGTAAAATGTTGACGAAAAAACCCTATTTTAATAATGACTGAATTGAGTTACTGGAATATCTTATTCTTTAATAATAGCAGCAGAGACAATTATTACTATTATTGTGATTTCTCTATTTGGCGGCATTTTATACTTTCTATGTTTTAGTTTATGAAATTTATGGAAGTTATTTTGTGGTATACAAATTTGTCTTAAATATAACAGGTAATTCACATTTTGAACACTTACTAGCCTGTGGCTATTGAATAGGTGCCATGCATTATGTAAAGTATTTTACTTGTATTTTCTCAGATAATTCTTTAATTCTTACAATGCCTGTTATATCGTAGTTATTGTTATCTCAGTCTAAAGAATTGGTTGTTTAGAAAATCGAGTAGTTTGCCCAAATCACATAGCTGCTTAGGAGCAGACTTAGCTTCAAACACAGGCCTTTCTGACTTCAGAGTTTATGCTTTTAATTCTCACAATGCAAACTTCCTAAACTGGGACATTCTGAACTGAGACTGTCACAACATTGAATCCTAACAACAATGACACGGTACAGAAAATGTTGCCTGTGAATTGAACATTAAAATTGTGACACAGATAAATTAACTTGTAAGTGGCATTAACTTCAGCTGATGATTTTAAATTGAGGTCTATCTAAATTTAGAGCCCATGCTGTTTCACTGTTCTGGTCTAGGTGGACTTTCCGCAAGCATGGAAGTGATCTTTCTCCTTGGCTCTCCAATAAGATTGTCACTAGCCACATGTGAGTATTGAACACTTGAAAGATGGCTAATGCTACTGAAGAACTGCATCCTAAATTGTATTTAATTAAAATACAAGTTTAAATGATCCATGTGGCTAATGGCTGCCACACTGGATTGCACAGTTGTTACTGAACTTTCTTGTTCTGACCTTATAAGCAACATGTAAAGAGAACCTTATGAAAAATTGTTAAATAAGCTCAATAATTAAATTAACTCAATTTTACATAAAAGCAACTATTCCTCATTAATCATTTAATTCAGTATAAACCGAATTTCCAAGTAAAGTAACACAGTGATTTATAATGTGGAACTCAAACATTTTTTATTTGAAATTCTTGCTATAAGGTGAATTTTTTTCTAGTTGCTTTACTTCTCTTTAACTTCCTGTCAAAAGACCTAAAAATGAAAATTAAAAAGATCAAACATTTAAAATCACGTTAGGAAAATATTTCCGCAAACATCCTTGAGAATCTCCCCGTTCACTTTCTATATCTAGAAAATGTGAACGAACTGTCTAATCCTTCTCTTTAAATCTGTTTTATTTTACTGGTTATGTTATGACATTCACAGATCAGTAAATCCCAATTTGGAGGAATAGGAGTCAAAAATGAAGCAGTTAAGTCAAAATGGGATTGAGCTTAATGTCACAGTTTCTAGTCTGGGCAAACAACCCCAAGGCATAAACCTTTTACTTTCTTACTTTCAGTAACATGAGAAAACAACCCCAAATCTTACAAAATTAAATGTTTCCCCAGGCTAAGGTCTGCAACAAAAGTTATTGGCAGGCAAGCTGTCTCAGTACAACTTAAACTGCTTCTTAAGATGGAAGACTCTGAGGCAAACTCTTATTCATTACCTTCTCCCAGCACCCCTCCAACCCCCGCCCACACTCCCACCACACACACACACACATTATAGGACCTCAGGTTACTTCTAAATGTTATTTACATTTTAGGATTAGTCTTAGAATTTTCTAGGATAATATCTGGTCTTCTGGGAATCGTCAAATAAAACAACTTCTCTTTAGCTTGCAGACTTCATACAGATCCTGCTTATACTACTCTGTCTCTTCTTGCCCTGTTCTGCCTTCAGAATCTAGACAGTATGCTCAAAGTCACCTGATTAAGAAAAGTTATTGATCTATACTAATATGTACTCATACCTGCTGAACAGTTTTTATCATGCACATTTCCCTGATTTTTCTTAGAATCCAGCAATGTCAACGTAAAGTTTGATTCAAATCTAAAGTCACTGGAAGTAGTATTAACTGGTTTATACTATACTATTCCTAACACAATCATTTCCTTTACGTTGATTTTTGTTGTTGTTGTTTTTTCTTTCCCTGTCTCCATTTTAAGATTAAGCAAAACTTTCGCATTTTAGCTCGTATATCAGCAGGAGGGAAATGATTTAGAAATCATTGGCCACATTTCTCATCACATACCCGTCCTGACTTCATGTGAATTTTATTATTAAATTAGATTTATTAGATGTAAACTTCATTGGTTTTCTGTTAGTTCTTAAATTTTAACTATGCCTTTGGTATGCTGTGTCCTTGACCAAGTTGTTTTAATTCTCTTATCATTGATTTTTAATCTGGAAAATGGTAATAGCTGGGACTACTGTGAAGATTACATGAGATAACCATGTACTTAACATAGGGCTTGACATGTTAGAAACAATAAACAGGGTTAGTATCTTTCTGTTGTTGTCCATATGAATAGATGTGGGAGAATTAACTAAATTTACAATTTGTTCTATATGTCGAGCCATGTACAGTAATGGATGTTGAGTCTAAACCAGGGAGAATTTAAATTGACTAAAATGATCAAGTCTGAAATGTTCTCTTAGTTCTATAAGATTCTAATCCAAGGCAATAAAGAATATTAAATATTAGTTATATGTGAAAATGGTTGAGAGCATCTACAAAGAATTGAATCTGAAGACAGGATGCTAATGCCTGAAAACATGGTTTTTTTTTCCAATTTTTAAAGAATATTCAAGCATAAATCAGAAATTATAACAATGATTAATTTCCTGAGGTTTTACCTAGAATTAGTTAATACCAATTTGCATATTTTTAAGCAAGATAATTCTCAATGTATAGACTAAACAAGGGAGTGCTACTTTTATTGATCAAATAAATCCTGCTTTCTTATTTTCCACATTTTGTATTTGTTCAAGGAAAGCTACTTAAAGACTAAATAACAGAGTTGAGACAGGTGAAGTACCAACTTCTTGACTACATGTAAGGAGTTCTCAGACGGGCCTTGTTGTGTGTATAGTTAGGTCTCAATTTACCACCATAGTAAGGTCTGCCTTGGCATATACTCTAAACCCGGAGATGATCTCAAAACTGTATCTTGTTTATATGCTTCAGCTACATCTTCAGCCAGCATTGTTTTCTAGCTTTTCATAGTTAGAGGTATGATTTCATCTTTTGAACATACAGCCATGAGTCTATAAAATTTAAGACTGACTTGTTTGTTCTCATTTCCTGAAATAAAGCAGAAAGAAAGCAGTTTTAAAAAGATATAAAAGTAAAAATGTAATTATAAAAGAATAATATTATTTCTACTTTAATACTGATTTACTATGTTGTGAGCATTTGGACAAATAGTTTATGTCAGTAATCACAACAAGTTCCTCAAAACATATAGTCTTAAATAAATAACACAGCAAAACATTTGGATAAGACTTGAAAATATAATTGAAAGTGATAAAACACATTTCAAGACTAACATAGTAAGTTATTCAAAAAATCAAAATAAAATTTTCACTGGGCCAGAACTTTTAATGAATCAAAGTCCTATCTGAGTTAAATTATCTTTTTCAGAAAAGTTTTAAAATGGCAATAAACCTATTTTTACAAAGCATATAATGTATTAAGTGGCAACTTTCACAGTGTGTTTGAAAATATCTGAAAGATGTCAAAAGAATAAATTATTATCACTCAGGAAAGTTTGGCTGCATGCTTTTGTCTTAACTTTAAAGTAAAATTGAAAAGTCAAAATGTTAGATGTGGTTCTCAAGAATTGAAATAGGCCACTACTAGTTTAATGTTTTGGTCCTTGGGGAACTCTGATTTTCATTTAAGGCAATAAGGTATCTAGCTAAAAACAGACTCTCTTGTAGCTGCAAGTGGCTATGTGACCCAGTACTAGACAGTGGGATGCAGGAGGAAGGCCCAGGGACGGTGTTCCTTCGTAACTAAAAATGTAAAACTTGCTAAGACAAAGCGTTTTTGCCATTTGCATTTCCTACTGCTTTCGGTCTAGAACACAGATGTGATGGCTGGCAGCGTAGGATCAAGCTTGCAACCATGATGAAAGACTGCATGTTTAAGATGGTGGGAGCAGAAAAACAGCAGCCTGGGGATCTGACATCACGAATATGCTGCACCATTCTGGACCACTACCCTCAGCTAACTTATGATATGAGAAAAGTGGGTAACCTACATGATTAAGCACCTATAGGTTGTGTTCTCTGTTGAATGTAATAAAATACAAACCTAATTCAAAACTCTGTACAACTACAAGCATTATGAGCCTTGATCTTTAATTATTTGGCTGGTAAGAGCAATAATACAATGTAAGATAACAATATGTAAAAATGGAAAAGGAAAATAATATGTGTGTGTTAAATATCTTCTAGTATAAGTTATAACTTCAGCAATTTTGAAAATTTATAGTCATTCTAAAATAATGTGTCTTTAATGACCACAGGCAGGCCGCTAATTCGTCAGGTAAATAGTTAACTTGTTCCTAATTTGCTTGTCAAATCCAAAGCAGACTGACAGAAATCATTAAAGTCCCTGGGCTAAATTATTCAAATTAGAAGTGTTGGTGTATAAAGAAAATTGACATTTTACTCGGTTTGGTAATTATCCCTTCACATGATAGAAACATACAACAATTGAATTTTTAGTGTGTGTTACAAACAGCATTTGAAAACATTTACTAATCAACAAATTTATATATGAAAAAAGTGGGATTGACTATAAAAAGGAAAATTAATTATTGTTTCATGATACATTCAACATTACCTTTTAAAATAAAATATTTATTTTGTGATCTACTACCTTTTGATATTGTATGTAAGTAAAAATTATCATTTCTAATGAAAATTAGAATAAGATTCAATTTCTACCATAAGAAAGTCCTTTTATAAAAAATATTCTGGAACAGCTCCTGTGCCTATTTCCTCATGTATAATATACTTACAAGAATATTTCTTAGCCCATAGGGTTGTCGAATTATATATATTAAGCATATCAAAGAATATATTATCTGTCTCAAAGTAACCAAATATTAATAAAATATTGTTATTATCATTGCTGGGAAGGTAGATATGATGATATATCCGTGAAAATTCTTATTTTCCTTCTGTAGTATTGAGTTTTTGCTGGGAAGTGGCTGCCTAGCTAGCAACTGTATACTACTCTTGCAACACCATGGGTTGTGTGAGCAGTTGTTGCTTGTGGAATGTGAGTGGCAGTGGTATACACTGCATCACTACTGGGCCAGTGTATTTACAAAATGTGTAGATGTGCCGCCCCTATGCTCTTTTCTCCCACTTTGTCAAATATATGTGGAGGAGCTCCGAGACTTCATGAGGTGAAGCAACAAAGGGGAATAACCGTAAGTCCTTGAATCACCACACATTGGAAAACCACTTACATAGGGATGATTAACACAGGAATCAGAGTGTGACACATGTAAGAAACGAACTTCTATGATGTGAAAAGACTAACATGTAAACGTTAACTTATTATTTGTTAGTCAACTGTTTAAATGTTTTATAAGTGATTTAATAAAATTCATATCATGTTGACCACCTACATGAAGAGCAAAATTCTGATTTTTCTATGGGTTTCCTATGATATTCTGATATGTATGTATTTTTTAATTAAGGCTTAGAGTCAATTTTAACCTCATTACATTCTTTCATCCATATTTGAAAACTTTACATTCTATGAAGTTCTCTTATTAAACCCAATTAATTTCTGTGGGTTTGAAACTTAATTATTGAAGCCAGAAAATGCATTGCAGAAGCTATTATAATTCAAGATATATTTTTTTGTACATGATGGTCATAATGAATATTTACAATTTAAAAACAAATTAAAAGGAAGGATGCTCTAGTAATTGATCTTCTACTACTTTTTCTGGTGGCCAGTATTCTGTTAATGTAAGTTGAACCTCTTTCAATTGACATTTCCCCGAAGTCATATTATCTGTGATTTTAGTTGTGACATTATGATCAGAAACAATAGCTATTTTATTTATACAAATGCTTATAATTTGATTTTAAAACTTCTGTAACCCTATTATTAAAAGTAAGATGGATACAATTTAAACTGCAAAAGTTGCACTAGTACCATGTATCTCAGTTTCCCTAATATTTGAAAAATAAAAGTAGAGAAATAATCTGATCTACTTTATTATATACTTAGATCCTTGAATGCAAGGGTACATATATGTATACACTTCACACATATATACACATAAATATGTCCACAGATGTATTTTTAATCTTCTATTTGACTTATAGAGATTGTAAATAGTTTATTTGCCCAATTAGACCCCATTTATATACTTTTTCCGTTTTCAAAGCTAGTTGTGGACTCATATATGACCCTTGACATATGTGTGTCTGTGTTGTGTGTTTATGTGTCTGCATACATGGTTGTTCATTTGTAGATAGAAAAGGATAGATAAGGCCCCTTTCTCAACATGTCTGAGTGCTCATACTTCCTGAAGACACTTGTTATAGAGTAGAGAAAAACACCAATCTCTGTCTTAAAATATCTTAAAGTATTGAAATATTTTTCTTTGAAAATAATTAGTGCTCATCTTAAAGGCATGGTGATATTGGTTTTTGCACTAAAAACTATTTCAGGATGAGTTTATTGCCATATTGTTTTGAAAAAGTTAATGGTTAATGTTATATTTACCCAAGGAAACAGATTTGCAACCTGTCCAGTTGCTATGGGAACTACATAGTTTTTATGTTAAATAAATTAATGTATGTAAAAAAAAGATAGAAACTGTAAATAATTACAGAAATATATATTTATTAAGATTTTGAAAAATACTAAAAAGTAGAAAACGTCACCTATAATTTTTTCTTTTCTGTTGCTATTTTGAGAATTTTCCCTTCTTTTTAACCCCACACATTTTTTTTTTTTTTTTGCAGTTGTGGTGTTGTTTGTATCATGTAGGCAATTTTACATCATTAGTTTCCAGCTAACATTATATCATAGTTTTTTTCATTAAAGCCATCCCTTAAAAAGAAACACACATAGCACAGCACATAGGATTATCTATTCTTTTAATATCATTTTGCCATCATGCATGTTAGTGCCTCTGAAACAATCTGTGATAACGTGCATTTATATTCCTTCACCAACTGTTCTTTATAACACATTTTTTCTCTCAAAAATTGCCCTGTTCTTTATTTCAGAATCTATTTCACTCATTGCCACTTAGTGTATTGCCATACATGGGAAAGTTTATACAAGGTTTCCTCATGGCTATCTGCCAGACTAATTTCTAACTCAAAAACCTTTTGGAGAAATTATCTGTGGTGATTATGTTGCATCTGTATTGCTCTCTGCTTCCTCACATTTCACTCTCTATGATTTTCTTTCTCCTTAAGCTCCAACTTTCATTCATTTACTTATTTGGCAAATATTTACAGAGCACTTTTACAAGCCAGGCAATGTGCTAGACACTGGACTATGATAATAGTGAACAGGACACAATTTTTGACCGTCAATTGCAGTATAATACAAAAAGTGCTTATTGGTGTAAATAGAAGGTATTATGACAAAAAGAGTACAGGCAATCAGTCCCGTCTTGGAGGAATCAATATCTTCCTTGAGAACACAGCTTTATCAAGTGCAATACTGCCAGCCCAAGATATGAGTACCTGGCCAGAAAAGGGAGACTTAGTTGCTATGAAGAATTTCCTCAAATATTATTCTGGTAACTCTGGTGGATTCAGGAATGAAGTATGCTACAGCTGGAACAATGCAAGCTGTTAAGAAACGGGTAACCAAGTTCCAGCCAAAGACTAATCTTTAAAGTGGGAAAGGACCTAGGGAAACTCCTTTTGCCGCAGATGCTGCCTCAGATGACTGTCCCAGTGGGTGGCACGATGCATAGTACCTAACGGGCATAGCAAGCTCCCATGAATGTAATACGTGGATTGATATCAGGAGGGTTAGCCCAGTGGGCGAAGCAGAACGCAGATAATTCAGAAGTGCAGGACATTAGGAGAACTCTCCATATGCACCCGATCTGTGGACAGAAAGTCCTGGGGGCAGGATCTAGATTTGGGAAAGGGTCCTGACCTTTGACTTTGAATTCAGTGGGCCTTACTGTAAGACAGAGAAGCATTAGGGCATGCAGTGGCAACTAATGAGGGAGAAACCCAGGCTGAAACCTTTATGATATCCAGTGTCAACATCAAGAATAAGGAAGGCTGTATTATTGAGAAGGTGACACACTTCAGACATTTAGCTACACTGAATGTGATTAGGTAGTTTTTTTTCCTACCAAAACAAAGTATACTTACAGACACACTAAATTATTTTCCTCCATTTGTAACCCTTCAGAATATAGTTCTACACTATCAAGTTCTAGTAGCATTTTCAGTAAAATGCTGTTAAATGATAAAGTGCATGAGTAAAGAGGAAAACAAATAGAAAAGCATGGTCTGAGAAACACGAAGTCCCACGAAGAATCTAAATTTGGGGATAGTGAAGACGTCAACAACTTTTAAAAACAAAACATTTAAACAATTAAACAAAAAATTTAAATTTTATTAAGTTAAAGGAGTGGACTATGTCTTAAACCAAGATGTCTTGGAGCAGCCTGAATCTTTGGGTGGCAGCTTGTGGAGCTTCTGGGAGTTAAGTGGCTCAGAAGAGTGGGGACTCTACACTCTGTTATTTACATTGCTTTGTGAGCTCTGGTAGTAGGTGATGACTTTGTGGGTTATGATATGACAAGTTTGGAACTAAATAAACTTTTGAGATCGGTCCTCTCCCTAAGTTCCATTGTGGGAAATAATTCCCACTGATGGTCTTAAAATAAAAACCTGAGAAGGACACAAGAAATTCCAATAGACTAGCTCAGGAATGTACTTGCTGACTCAAGAATCCCATTTTATCAAGCAACGGGCAGAGGCCTACAGACGATATCTATGACTCGTGCAAGTGAGTGGTCAAATACAGGAACTTCCTCTAATCAAGAATTTTCCCTGTCCTGACTGTCTTCTTAAAGTTGCTTATTATGAAGTTTATAAAGACCAAGTATTGAATTAATGCATGTTCAACATAAAACTTTTTGAAAGTACTGATTAAGTGTTAAGGTGGAAGAAATATCCATCAATAATTTTACCGACTTTCATTTTACATGTCAAGGATCTAAGTATTTTGAGAGTTTGTTTTCTCAAGATTTTAAAGCTCCCTGAGGCAGAGCAGAGGAACTGAGACCTCTACATTTTGGGGGGAGCTCTTTCTTTGTTTATGAAATTCTTCCGAGAAATACAATGGAATTGAGATCGAGTTGACAGCAGGTGGAATTTTTTATTTTGAGCCTTTAAAAGCCAGTGTAGTTTCTAACCAAACATGTATATTATTTAGGAAACAGCCATTTCTAAAATTATGGCTCATTTTTATCTTAGGTAAAATAACTCAGAAACAGAAAGTCAAATACTCTATATTATCACTGATAAGTGGGAGCTAAATAATGTGTATAAATGGACACAGATAGTGTAAAAATAGACACTGGACACTCAGAAACATGGGAAGATGTGGGAGTAATGAGGGATGAGAAGTTACCTAGTGGGTACAGCATACACTATTTGAGTGATGGTTGCACTAAAAGCCCAGATTTCACCAGTGTGGAATATATCCATGTATGAAAACTGCACTTGTACCCTTTAGATCTATATAAGTAAAATAAAATTACGGCTCATTCACATGGTGGAGGAGCACCAAGCTTGCAATATAAAAAGCAAAAAAAGTAGTTCTTTATTCATTAATATGAAATGATACCAAAGAGATATTAAGTGCAAACGAAATTAGACTATAGAACAGGATATTTGTGTTAAAAGAAGATAGATAGGTAGATCATGTATAAACCTGTAAAATCTAGAGGATTTTTAAATAGAATATACAACACAGTTGTAACTGGTAACAGTGGTTTCTTCTTGGTGGGTTGGGGAAAAGAAAGATGGGGAGACTATAAAAGATGAGGACTGGGTGGCAGGGTGGAAGGAAGACAATTCTTATTTTTCTTATTTAATCTCCTTTCTTCCATTTGATTTTCTTTAGGTATTACTACATATTGTTATTTTTATTAAAACCTAGTTAAATGAACTTATCACTCCATATGCCTAATAAAATAGTATACATTTTAATACAAAATTAACTTCTTTAGCAAATGATTGTTTTGAGACATCCAAATCATTACTTTATATTGAACCTATTTAATAGTCAGTTGTTTGCTCATTTTCAACACACAACATATTTCTGACAATTGGGTCTCTGCCAGGAACAGTGGCTCACACCTGTAATCCTAGCACTTTGGGAAGCAGATGCTGGCAGACTGCTTGAGTCCAGGAGTTTGAGACCAGCCTGGGCAGAATGGTAAAAACCCCATAGCTAACAACAACAACAAAAATAGCTAGGCATAGTGGCATGCACCTGCAGTCCCAGCTACTTGGGAGGCTGAGGGGGGAGAATCACCTGAGCCCTGGAGGTCGAGGCTGAAGTGAACCTTGATTGTGCCACTGTGCTCTGGCCTGGGTAATGGGAGTGAGATCCCATCTAGAAAGAAAGAAAGAAAAAGAAAGAAAGAAAGAAAGAAAGAAAGAAAGAAAGAAAGAAAGAAAGAAAGAAAGAGAGAAAGAGAGAAAGAGAGAAAGGAAAGAAAGGAAAGAAAAGAAAGAAAAGAAAGGAAGGAAGGAAGGAAGGAAGGAAGGAAGGAAGGAAGGAAGGAAGGAAGAAAAAAGGCCTATAAGAGACTACAAATCTGGGAATGATAGTCTATCCTTTCAGGGCAAAAGTTTCTTCAGGAAACTTTAAAGTTCTTATTTAGGAATCTATAGTTTTGATAGAATTCTACATTGTAATAAAAATAGCCTTTATCTATTTATTTTCCATTTCTTAGACTATTGGGCATTTAAATAAACTTTAATTCATCCTTCTCTTGCACTATCAAAAGAGAGATCTCCTGGGAGTATCATCTGAAAAATAAAATCTGCCCAATCTGGAAGAAAAAGCTGTGACATACAATTTTATCACTTTTGGAAATGCAATATTTACTGTATGTGAATAGCTTCCCTATAGCAATTGAGGATGTTGCCTACATGAATCAAGAGAGATGCAGAGAACATACAATCTTTAATGCTTATTTTTAATGCCTTGAAGAAAAATATAGCATTTTAAGACTTTGTGTTTAGTCATGTAGATAATTGCAATTTAATTTTGAGTGATTCTTAGATAATTCTTGATAATAGTCCATGAAAGTAGACTATTCATAAAATCTTAAGAGATTGGCCATCTTTTGGATTTATATATTTAAGAATACATTTATCTTCTATTATTTAAATCCTTCTTATTTTAGAGTCTGCAAAAAAGAGATAGATCTGAACTATGAAAATTTCATCTTATTGTAGAATATATGTTGAAGTGTCAGAAACCAATGTTTCACTTGAAACATTACACAAGACTTGACAGAATAAAAATATGTCCTGGCACTGAGTAAGCAAATGACAGGGAAGTAAAGGAAATTTGACTGAAATGGTCTTTCTGCTAAGAATTTTTTGTTTTATATTCTGTCTCTAGCCTTTTAAAATCCTACTTTTGAATTTAAATCCTGAAACAGTATCGCTTTTCCACAACTTAAGGCATGTTGCTCTCTCTGCATCGAACCCTTTCCCCTCTCTTTGCCCACCCCTTGATTGGCTATTCATCTTTCAAGATTTTTTGTCGTGGAGTCGGGATGGAGTTTCCTTTTGGGGGCCCAGGCTAGAGTGCAATGGCGCCATCTCAGCTCACTGCAACCTCTGCCTCCTGAGTTCAAGGGACACTTGTGCCTCAGCCTCCCAAGTAGCTGGGATTACAGGCACACACCACCACGTCTGGCTGATTTCTGTATTTTTAGTAGAGATGAAGTTTTCATATTGTTGGCTAGGCTGCTCTCAAGCTCCCGACCTCAGGTTATCTGCCAGTCTCAGCCTCCCAAATTGCTGGGATTACAGAGGTGAGCCATCGTGCCCAGTCTCAAGTTTTTTTTCAAGTATCACCACTTCTCCTCGGTTGCAACACTGTCCACAGTATACAGAAGCTCTTTGCCCACTTATTTCTTTCCTGAAATACCTTGTTTTCTAAAAAGATACTACCATATCCCTAGTATCTGTTAATAAATAAAAGAAGGAATATACCACAAAGTCTGAGGAAAGAAACAAAGAGTCATGCTATTAAAATTTTTAGGTAGGATCCAGATTTTATAGCCACTAATTCTTAAAAATTAATATTCAGTTCATGGTATAAATTCAGGTTAATCTGCTGAAAGTTATTAACCTTCTTACCATTGTAAGGGAGACCATCCTTTCCCCCTGTCCATCTTCTCCTTAGTTCATAAAACAAGAACTTACACTCAAATGATAGTTTTGCAAAGAGACCTTACCCTTTTTCTGGCTTCTCACTTACTGTTTCCCTTAGTAGGAAGAGTGATTTACGTGATTGGTGTGGTCGTGGGAGACTGACTTACATTGATTTACGCTGTTTTTCCTAATGGCCACCATGAATATGCTCATGCTTGTTGACCATGAGTGGCCCTTCCTCTTGAGCTCTCTGTGTAGCTGGAGCTGGAGGTAGGCAGTTAATGAGGAATTTGCCTGCTTTGCAAACCTAACTATCTACTTATAAGTTCCAGCGCCTGCACATGTGAAGAAACCCATTGTGGTCTCAGGTACAAGAGAAATTTTCTAGTTTAACTGTGTCAGACAGAAATCAATATTACAATTTTATGTATATTTCTATTTCTTTTCTTTTCTTTTGAGACAGGGTTTCACTCTGTTGCTCAGGCTGGAATGTAGCAGCAGTCAATCTCCCAGCTCACTGTAACCTCTACCTTTAGGGTTCAAGCAATTCTCCCACCTCAACCTCCCAAATAGTAGAAGTACAGGTGCGCTTCCATGCCTGGCTGATTTTTGTGTTTTTAATAGGCACAGGGTTTCATCATGTTGGCCAGCCTGGTCTCCAACTGCCGGCCTCAAGTGATCCACCCGCCTCGGCCTCCCAAAGTGCTGAAATTATAGGCATGAGCAACCGCACCTGGCCCCTTCTATTTATTTCTAAATTGGTGCAGAATTTGTGTGTGTTTGGAGTGAATAGTAACCTCAAACCCAAACAACACTTAAAGAACCTCATAAATGAACATGTTTATACATGGTGATATGGTTAGGCTTTATTTCCTCAGCCAAATCTCATTTTGAATTGTCATCCCCGTAATCCCAGGCATCAAAGGAGAGACCAGGTGGAGGTAATTGACTCATGGGAGTGGTTTCCCCCATGCTGTTCCAGTGCTAGTTAATGAGCTCTCACGAGATCTGATGGCTTTATAAGAGGCTTCTTTCTCCTTTGCTTGGCATTTCTTCTGTCTGCCATCTTGTGAAGAAGTGTCTTGCTTCCTGTTCACCTCTGCCATGATTGTAAGTTTACTGAGGCCTCCAAGGCTGAGCTGAATATGTGAGTCTGTTAAAGCTCTTTCTTTTATAAATAGCCCAGTCTCAGGCAGTTCTTTACGGCAGTGTGAAAATGGACTAATACATATGGCAAAGCATTATTTTGGCTACCTAGATGCCACATGTATTAAATGTTAGAACCGAAATGTAACTAAAGGTTACTTCAGTGATTTGGTAGAAGATAGTTCATGGAAATGGGATAATTAGATTCTACCCCCAAGAAACATATTCAAAACACAAATCAGGGCTGGCAAAATTTAGGCATAGCTTGTCTCCCTCACTTCCAGACCACGGGAAACCGTAGACATTCCAGCAAAGTTACTCTCTCTGGTTGACGCTGCAGTCGAGACTTGGCTCTGCTTATATGATGGTTTAGTTGACTCCTGCATTTTATTTCTAAAGCTGGATTTTACTGAGTTCCTTCTTTGAACTGCTTTCATGTAGCATCCCCTTCTTCCACATAGGACAGAAACCTCCAAATGATCAGGGTAGTGGGAAAAAACAGGATAGTATCTCTTCAGTTGAATGTTGCAGTAGGTAGTCGGACATGAGCAGGGCAGGAGAGCCACTCCCTCCAACACCAACCAGGAATGTCAGGCAACCATCAGGTGATGGTGGGGTCGTTGTTAATTGTCTCTCTAAAATAATAATTGGTCACAGCCAGTGCAGGCAAAAGACAGTCTCCCAATATAGAGAAACACCTGATACTGGTGATCAGCAGCTTCCTGATAAGATCTCAAGAGTTAGGGAAAATGAGCTCAAGCGTGCGCACTAAGAGGCAAAATCGTGGCATTTAACCACTATATGACCATGTAGGAACAGCTGACTGGTGAGGGAAGAATGCCTCAAGTGAGCATGCGTACAACACCGGTAAACACAATGCACCTGCAGCCCCTCCTGAGTGTTGGCAGGCCAGTACGATGTGGAATGCCAACATATAAGACACCAAGTCAAAGGTCAAACGAGACACTTGATCTCTCAAGTGACTCCATTAGCTTTTTTCCAAGTATACTTTATTTCCTTTCCTTCCTATTAGAAAGCTTTTAAATAAACATTAACAACTGCTCCAAAACTTGCCTCAGTCTTTCTGGCTCTTATGCCCCTTGGTTGAGTTCTTTCTTCTGAGGATGCAAGAATTGAGGCTGCTGTAGACTCACACTAATTCTCCACTGCTGACATACTTTGGTGCTGTGTGACTTGGATTGTTTGCTAGTGGTAACAGAACATGATCTTCACTTTTCTGATTTAGGCCGAAGATAAAGACATTAACTTGGAGATGAGGTTATTTCTTTTTCCTCTCCATTCTAAGAAAGGGTCACTCCAGAAGTTTCTTAATATTTATTCATTATATGAATAAAAATTTTCCTCTTCAACAATCCAGAAAGTAAGACTTATATTTGGGTAAAAGCACTGTGGAAGGAGAATATAATCAAGAAATAGGTAGGGTTAAAGTTTCCTGAAAA
Organism: Callithrix jacchus; assembly: GCF_049354715.1. Classification (NCBI taxonomy): domain Eukaryota; kingdom Metazoa; phylum Chordata; class Mammalia; order Primates; family Cebidae; genus Callithrix; species Callithrix jacchus. Next base: position 96,940,182 of record NC_133516.1, read on the forward strand.
AAAAAAAATTGGTGAAGATTAGCCAAGAAAAGCTTTAGAACAGGAAGCACTTAGAAGAGACTGTCATTGATTTAATTATGGGGAGTTGGGAGGAAGATATGGTTAGAAAGTATCTGGGGAGATGCCAGGGATTGGACTCCTTGTAAATAACTTAATTCTTGGGCTGGGTGCGGTGGCTCCCACCTGTAATCCCAGCACTTTGGGAGACGAAGGTGGGTGGATCACCTAAGGTCAGGAATTCAAGACCAGCCTGACCAACATTGTGAAACTCTGTCTATACTAAAAAATATAAAAATTAGCCGGGCATGGTGGTGGGCACCTGTAATACCAGCTACTTGGGAGGCTGAGGCAGGAGAATTGCTTGACCCAGGAGGCAGAGGTTACAGTGAGCCAAGATTGCACCATTGTATTCCAGCCTGGGTGACAGAGCAAGACTCTGTCTCAAAAAAAAAAACCCCAAAAACTCATTGTGATTTCCTTTTAGAAACTGTAAATATACTACTTAACATAAAGCCTTAATTCCCCTTTTTTGTTTGGTTATCATCTTAAATTACACCATTGCTTCAGTAAAGAAAAGCACCCTAGATATACCTGCAAATATGGAGAGATGGTTTGGGGAAGGCTAAAGAAATGAGGTGGTACACATCTGGGATAATTTGACTTTGCCCCTCATAAAGAGACACTCATAAAAAGTGTAACCTCAGCCCCCTCCATTTTGACCCTTAAGCTAGATGTTGCTTCTCTCCAAAGGATGGGGCATGACACCTCATATGTCTCCCAGATAAAAATAAATGCAATCCAGAAAGTCTGGTGATCACTTTCAGAAAACAAAATTGTAGTTAATTTTCAACTGAAATATTGGCATGAATGAACATAAAAATCTGCTTTTATCTAGAACACAAGCAAAATGCAGTCCTCCTTCACAACTGAGGGAGAGCAAAAGATAATAAAAATGAAATTAGAATCTAGAGCCAGAAAAAAAACAGATGAATTATTTAGTTCTCACTCCTGGATTTGAAACAGGTTTAAAGAGGTTAAAATGAAGACCACACACATAGTGGATGTGTGACAAGGGGTAGGGATGTGGAGACCCAGGCTTTCGTGTACAGTCTGTGTTTCTTACACTCCAACCGGTGCCCATTCTCAGACAGCCCCTATTATGGTGAGGAAAACTTCTCCATGCCCCAAATCAGCAATCAGAATCCAAGACTGATAAATTTTCTAGTCAGTTGTGCTGGATGAGCTCTATGACCTGGATTTCTCCTGCAATGTCTTAGCTTTCCCTTGCTCAGTTACTTTTAGGACCTTTTAATAAGGCAAAATTATGTACTAAATTTAAAAAGAGTATAACTTGTAACACTACGGATAATGTCATTGGTAAGGAATCCTGAGTATTAAGTTTTTAATTTCTCAGATATCCATGACTTCTGCTTCGGGGAGCTGGTTTGAACTAGATACAAAGAAATTAGGCAAATAACAATTTATTTCTTTGGCGACCCCGTTTTCCTAGTACTTTAAAAAGACTCCTGCTTCAGAAATGAACACATATTCAAAGCCAGTGTACACACTTAATGGTCATCACAGTAATATTGCAAAATATCATTTGACCTGCCCAAATACATATTTTTAGACAGTTCTATAAATGGCTCCTTCCCATGGGATACATATTTGTATTCCATTTTTTGTGAATGAATATTCCCTGCTCCCACACCAGTCTTTACAGGAAGAGGAAGAAACACTGAAATTACTAAATGGAGCATGACTCTTTCTCCAGACAACAAGCCCAACCATGAGAATGAGAACGTCACTCAGCAGCTGGGCCCCTTTTCTGCCCTCAGAGACGTGCTTACCTCCACGTCCTTCCTGAAGCCTTTAAAGGTCAGGAGTACTTGTTGAGGCACATTTTATTTTCTGCTGTCCAGTCTAAAGGTATCACAGTGTTTTTCAGAGAGATTTCGATTGTACAAAATGATTTAGTAAAAGACTGGTTGTAAAATTTGTAATGTTTAAAAACTACTAAAATCAGTTCATGGTACAATAATTTGCTCCAGCCTATGATAATTATCATGAAAGGATGACTCCTGCATTTGTGTTTCTTAATGTCATGTTTTAACAATTATTTAACATTGTTTCATCCTGGTCATATTAAGATTAAACAAAGGCATGGTTGTTAATTGGCAAAAATGCAGGAAAAAGGGTATAAACTTTTAAACAAAATCAATATTCAGAGTAAACTTTTAGAAAATGTTAAATTTGTCTGTGGAGTAAACTGTTTCTTGCTTATAATCCTTTAGAACTCCACCAGGAAACTCTGTCCATTACTCTGATTAGATTGTATAAGGACCTCTCCTGGTAAATCTGTCTCCCTTGTTTTACCTATTAAAAGTCCATATTCATTAATAACACTTTATCAGAGAAAACAGTCATTGTGGATCAAAAAGGTTAAATAGATATCCTTAAGTTACGGGATGCACTTGGAAGGAAAAATACAGAAAGCAAGTTTGTGGTTGGTAAATATTGGGAGACTTTGAACAACTAAGGTCTCATGTACTTCAACACTAAAAAGCAGAAGCAAGCTGCTGGAAAGCTGGCCGCTGCAAAAGTTTTTGAGTCCTTATCACATGACGTTCTGAAAGCCTTTGGAAACATTAACACATGAAAGTCACCACGCCACTTCCTTCGGAGAGTTTCTAAATGCCACTGAAAGTTCAAGGTACTAAAATGCCCTGATGCCTTATGGCTCTTCACTCTATCACACAGGATGTTTTAAAAGTTACCTGAGTACGTTGGCAACAATTATTCTGAGTCTTAAAATACTCTTTACATCAGACTCATTTCTTAGATTCTAACACATTCAAAAAAACAATGTCATAAAATGCACAGAAACTGATGGGATCCTGACAAATAGTTACAGGTGGGTTTTTTTGATTAAAGCTCTGATAATATTTAATTCACCTTTTCAATGTCATAACTTTTGACACCTATGGATTCATTTTCCATTTTAAAGCAATAAATAAAATGGAATCTAAGAGCTCATTTTTAAGAGATGTGTTATACAAAAGGTAATTTCTATTTTTATGCAACACAGCATTTTAATGGTTTAAAATAGTATAAGTCTGCTGGTAACAAATGGTGCTGCTACCCTTGATACAGTCTTACAATGTGTGAAACTGGAATTGAAAGTTTTTTTTTTGTTGTTGTTTTGTTTTGTTTTTGAGACGGAGTTTCGCTCTTGTCATCCAGGCTGGAGTGCAATGGCGCGATCTCGGCTCACCACAACCTCCGCCTTCTGGGTTCAAGCAATTCTCCTGCCTCAGCCTCCTGAGTAGCTGGGATTACAGGCACCTGCCACCATGCCCAGCTAATTTTTTGTATTTTTAGTAGAGACGGGGTTTCACCATGTTGACCAGGATGGTCTTGGTCTCTTGACCTCGTGATCCACCCGCCTCGGTCTCCCAAAGTGCTTGGATTACAGGCTTGAGCCACTGTGCCCGGCCCTGGAATTTTCTTAAGGAGCAGATACAGGTTGGTAGGCATTTGAGACCAGAAATAAAGGTTGAGGGATTTAAAGATAGAGGAGCTTAAAACACATGATATGTTGGGCATTTTATAATATTGCAAAGCATAAAGTAGAGGATCAAAAATGGTAGTGAGTTACTAGATGGATGGGGAGAAGCTAACTGTAGAGAACCAGAGATGTCATGTTTGGGATGTTGGTCTTTTTCTTATAAACAAAGGGAAGACATAGAAGTATCATAGGCAGCTATAGACTTATGGAGAATGAATTGAGGGGGTTAGCTTGAAATCAATTAGAATGCTGTTGTAACAGTTCATTTTAAAGATACTATCTATCAGAATTTGGGAAGTTCTAGGAAAGAAAAAGACTAGATAGATCTGATAAATGTGTTTTGGTAAGCAACTCAGCAGGATATTTATTGAATTGGAAAACTTAAAATTCAGGTAGTAAGTTAAAATAAATATAGTGGTATAGGTAAGAAAGTAGATGGGAGAGCCCTAACTTCTAGAAAAGATTCCAGAAAAGCATGTTTAGAGAGGAAGAGGACAGGCTGAAGTTAAGACATTTTAATTTTAAAGAAGTCTTTATTTAGGTTATCCAAATGAAGTCATCTGGCAGCCACTGGTATATACAAGGTCAAAACTCAAAGGAGGTTTCTAACCAGAAATATCAATTCAGAAATTGTTTATATATAGTCAGTATTTAAAATAATGAGTGAGCTGAGACCTCCCAGTAAAAGTGAATGGAATGATATCTGTATCCCAGCAACATGGTCTTTGGAAATAGTTTTAGGTGGTCAGAGGGGAAAAGCCCAGTAAGAAGACAGAATGGGATTGGTTAGAAAGTGTAAGAAAATTTAAGCTGGAAAATGAAGTGTCAATGAAGCCTACTAGGTATTAAAGTTTTATGTGTTTCTGTTTCTAGAAAGATGGAACAATTATCAATTTTAATTGCAACAGAAAAGTCCAGAAAGAGAAAGAATAATATCTGCTTATTGATTCGTGATAAGGAGGTCACTGGTACCTTAGTAAGTGATTTTTCCAAAGTTGTAATGGGGAGGAATCCTTATGCCTATATGTGATAAATGATTACATGGATGAAAAAACAGAAATAGAAATATCAACTAATCTTTTGAGAAGTTTGTTGAGAAAGGAAGGAGAAAGATGAGATGGTTCTTAGAAGGAGATATTGAATTAAAGGGAAGTTTGTTTATAATGGGGAAGAATTGAGCATATTAATGTGCTCAGTTTAGAGCAAACAGAGAAGTTGAAAATAGAGGTAACAGGTAGGGTAAGGTAAGACATTTGAGAGCAAGAAATTTTGAAATCAGGAGGAATCAGGAAAGCAAAGTTTTGGGGATTGTTTGAAGCAGGAGGGATTGAGTTCTTAGCTACTAGAGAGAAGTAAGAAAGCTTGGGTTTATACATAGACAAATTTGTATATTTGGAGCCAGGAAGTTGAGATGGATCATATCTGAAGCCTCCAATAGTATCAATGCAATGGGAATCGAGGTTTTCTGCTGAGAAAGAAGATTGATCAGAGAACTTAAGAAGAGTGATTGGGATCTGGAATAATCACTGATAGGAATGGAAGAGGTAATTGACCAAGGACAAATTAGAAAATTAACTATTGGTACAGAAGACCCATCTGAGATTTGAAACTATACTAAAAATTATCATAGTTTGCTTTGTTTGGTGGTTTTCTGTACTTGTGCTCACAGTCCAAGGTATATGAATATAGAAGGCATATTTTAGCATTAATGCATCGGGCAGAAGAGGAAGACGAATGTAAGGAAATTGAGGTTGATCTGAAAGTCATTTAGATAATCAGATACAGATTTACAGATAGATAAAGACAGCAAAGACTGTAGGAGAGGCTGGATAGTCTGAGAGAATATGGAGGGAAAACAAAACTGGAGAATCAAAGTAGTCAAGGACCGATGAAAATAAATATGCAAGGGGCTTAAAAAGAATGCTTGAGTCAGGGATTGAAACTACAGAAAAAGCATTGAACACAACATGGCTAAGGAGTAATCTGAACAAAAGCTTAATATTATCTAGCATTTATAGTAATCTTTGTGTGTCTAAGGCGATCTTCTCTCAGTCACTTTTTGCTTAATTTCTGTTCTAGTGAAAATAAACAAGTTACTACGTTTAGACAGGTGTGTGTTCTTAAGAGAGTTACCAAAGATTATGGACAGTTTGTGAAGAAGAAAAAATCTAAGTTACTGTGCTTGTTGAGAAATTACGTTGAAGGGGCCACTCAAAAACTTGAATAAAGTTTCACTACGTGTTTCTTATTTGTTTAAGAAGTACATTGTTAGGTAAGAAGTGCATTGCTGTAGAACTAACTCCATGCTTAACCACAGAAATTAGGTGTGGGGAAAAAAAGAAACGTAACAGAAATGGAGATGAAGATAGCCACGTTCTGCTTGATGAAACCTTCAGAAGGTATACCAGCACTAGTTCATTGTGTGTGTATGTGTGTGTGTATGTGTGTGTGTGTGTGTGTGTGTATGCAATAGTGCAAGTTAAATGTCTAATGAAGTCTGTCAAAATTTAACAAAATGGAGAGGTGAGGTGAGCTACAGGATTCCTTATATCCTGTAAGATATCGCAGACTGAAAGATTCTAGAATCTCTGCTCTTTCAGACATCCTTCTGTGTCTCTGTCCCAAATCCACATTCCAATGGCTACTTACCTTTCTCTTCCTTCCCAACTAACCTTTCATTCTTTTCTCTATGGACAACTCTCAGCCTTCCCCTTCATTAACATTAATAATATTGGATGGTAGAGAAGTGAGGGGGAAAATAGGAGGGCTCACAATCTAACAAATTAGTATTCATCTTTTCTGTTAGCCAAACTGATGCTAAGATATGACTAGGAATGGCACCATGATACCCAAATGCTGTTATCCTGTTTGTAGATTAGTCTATGGAATAAAATAGAAGAGAAGTGTTATTAGCCTTTAAAAAAAAATTAAGCAAAATACTTTATTTTTGGAGAAGAACAGCCTTTTCCAAGTTAATAATTTCAGTCCGGTCTGATATCATGTAGTGGTCAAAGTGAGACAACCAAATATAAATGGGACCCAGGAGAACCTCTGACCAGCATGTGCACCGGCAGGAGGGCACAATGGCGGGGTGGAGCCTCGGGAACTTAGCCCTGTTTGTAGGGGATGGAGCCTGCCCCTTCTTCCTCCGTGGTACCTGGGATTCAATCTGCGAGGCAGGAAGCATATAGTAGCAAGAATCTTGCTCTGCTGAGAGTCCCTGTTTCCCCCTTTCTTCCTTTTTGCCCAATAAATTTCACGTTTTCTCACTCGGCAGAGAGTGTGTGAGCCTAATATTTCAGGGTCATGTGACAACGACCACCCCCCCCCCTTTTTTTTAGCTGAACTAAGAAGAAAATCCTACAACAAAACCTTGGGCTCTGGAGTTAGGCTGCCTAGGTTATAAATCCTGGATCTTTACCTTATGAGCGGTATGCCCCTAAGCAGGATATTTAGTCTCTCGATATTAGCATTTCCTTTTCTGTGACATGGGAGGCATGATAGCAGCACCAAACTCAGTGTTATTATGAGGACTAAATAGAATAATATTGATGATCTATAGTAAGTCTCCAATAAATGTTAACCATTATTATTTTGCCTACTAAGAGAGAAAAGAAAAAGGGAAGTCAAAGAGAAAAGAATTTAAATGTGTTACTTTATTTCTGAAACAGTCTGCAAAATAGTTATCAGAATTTCTACTTCTGAGTACACCGAAGTACTCAAAGCTAGCAAATCAGAAAACCTTTAAGGGTTTTTGACTGTGGGTTTGCTGGAAATGACATGGTCATTTAGTGTTTATAGTTGAATTCAGGGTGAAACAAATTAGAAAGACAAAGATAATTCCTAACTAGTAGATGGCTCTCAATAGTTATAGGTAGTATGACAGAAACTGATACTGATAGAAACTAATATTGTTTCTTGAAGCAATAAGAAGAGGTTATTGAGAAAGATATTAACAGGAACCTTAACCAATCATTACATGATCAGTGTTGTTTTATAGAAAATAACTGATTCCATGAAATGTTAATATGTTTAGTTTGATAGGGTTAGTTTTCACATTTAAAAATGGTGGTGAAAAATATGTGCTACTTTAGTGAATGTCCCGTCTAGTCCATGCTTTACATTTCAGATCAGGTGACTGGTATTCCTGCTGTCACCTGTTGATAGTCTAGCAATTCCATATTTCAAAGCAGTAAATAAAATTCTTGAAATTTGAACCTGTAGCTTAAAGCTATGAAATAGCATTCTACAACAAGCGAACAATTAGTAATCTCTGCTTTTCTGAATTAATCCATTGAGATTCCAGAAAATTTACTACCTGCCACATATTGCCTTGTATAATTAATTAAACTTCTCTGCTTTATGGGTTCATTTCTCAAGTCATAAGTTCCTTGAAAGCAACATCATTTGACACTTAGATGTGACCTAACATGCCTGATATGGTTTGGCTCTGTGTCCACACCCCAAATCTCACCTTGAATTGTAATAATCCCCATGTGTCAAGGGTGGGACCAGCTGGAGATAATTGAATTATGGGGGCATTTTTATCCCTGTGCTGGTCTCAGGGTAATGAGTGAGTTCTCACAAGATCTGCTGGTTTTATGAGGGTCTACCCCCTTCACCCAGCATTTCTCTCTCTTGCCACCAGGTGAAGAAGGGCTTGTTTGCTTCCCCTTCCACCATGATTGTAGGTTTCCTGAGGACTCCCCAGTTATGCCAAAGTGTGAGTCAATTAAATCTCTATATAAATTACTGTCTCAAGTAGTTCCTTGTAGTAGCATTAGAATGGACTAATACAATACCATTTTACACAACAGTCAGTGTTGAATCATAAAAAAAGCAGATGATCAAAAAACATTTTACATACAACTTGTATGTGTATGCTTGTATGCTGTCTGTGGAAGTGGACGTCCAATTTTTTAATTGAAGTTTTTTTTTTCTTCCTATTGACTTGCTTGTCCTTATATGTTCTGGATATTAACACCTTATTGAATGTATGGCTAGCAAGTACCTTTTCTCAATCCATAAGGTATCTTTGCACACTGTTAACTGTTTCCTTTGCTGTACAGATGCTTTTTAGTTTGATGTAATCCCATTTGTATAATTCTGCTTTTGTTACCTGTGCTTTTGGGGCCAAATAAAAAAAATCATTGCCCAGACCTAAGTCATGTAGTTTTCCCCTGTTTTCTTCTAGTAGTTTTATAGTTTGTGGTCTTACATTTGAGTGTTCAATCCATTTTGAGTTATTTTTCTTTATGGTATAACAGTACAGTTTCATTCTTCTGCATGCAGAAATTTATTTTTCCAAACACTATTGAAGGGACTTTCATTTTTCCATTGCATATACTTGGCACTTTTGTTATAAATCACTTGACACCGTATGTATGCGTTCATTGCTGTTCCATTCTTTATTCTGTTCCATTGGTCAATGTGTCTATTTTTTGCCAATATCATGCTGTTTTAATTACAATAATTTTGTAGTATAGTTTAGAATTAGGTAGGATAATACTTCCAACTTTGTGGTTTTACATATGACTGCCTTAGCTATTTGGGGATTTTTTTGGGAGCTACATGAATTTTAGGATTGTTTTTTCTATTTCTATGATAAATGATGCTGGAATTTTGATAGATATTGCATTCAATCTGTTGATCATGTTGGGTAGTATGCACTTTTTTAACAATATTATTTTTTCAATCCATGAACGCAGACTATATTATTTATTTATTTATATCTTCTCCAATTTATTTTATCAATGTTTTATAATTTTTGGTGTATAGGTCTTTTACCCTCTTGTTAAATTTCTTTCTTTTTTTTTTTTTGAGATGGAGTTTCGCTCTTGTTACCCAGGCTGGAGTGCAATGCGCGATCTTGGCTCACCGCAACCTCTGCCTCCTGGGTTCAGGCAATTCTCCTTCCTCAGCCTCCTGAGTAGCTGGGATTACAGGCACGTGCCACCATGCCCAGCTATCTTTTTGTATTTTTAGTAGAGATGGGGTTTCACCATGTTGACCAGGATGGTCTTGATCTCTTGACTTCATGATCCACCCGCCTCGGCCTCCCAAAGTGCTGGGATTACAGGCTTGAGCCACCGCGCCCGGCCTAAATTTATTTCTTAATATTTTATTTTTGTAGCTATTGTGAATGGGATTGGTCCCTTTATTTTTTAAATCATTTGTTATTAGTACATACAAATGCTACTGATATTTGTGTGTTGATTTTGTATCCTGCAACCTCAGTCTATTTGTTTTTCGGTTTTAACAGTTTTCCAATGGAATCTGTGGGATTTTCTCATATAAGATCAGGTCATCAGCAAACAGGGACAATTTCACTTCTTCCTTTCTTATTTGAATCTCTTTTATTTCTTTGTCTTGAGTAATTGTTCTAGCAAGAATTTCTAATAGCCTATTAAGGTGTTGAGAGTGGGCATTCTTTAGGTCAGACCTCAGAGGAAAGGCTTTCAAGTTTTCACAGGTAAGCATAATGGGGATTTCATAATTGGCCTTTATTGTACTGAGGTGTGTTTCTTGTATATCTAATTTGGAGAGAGTTTTTTGTTTGTTTGTTTGTTTGTTTGTTTGTTTTTGAGATGGAGTCTTGCTCTTGTCACTCAGGCTGGAGTACAATGGTTTGATCTTGGCTCACTGCAACTTTCACTTCCTGGGTTCAAGCAATTCTCCTGCCTCAGCCTCTTGAGTAGTTAGGATTACAGATGTGTGCCACCATGCCAGGCTAATTTTTGTATTTTTAGTAGAGACAGGTTTTCAAAATGTTGGCCAGGCTGATCTCAAACTCCTGACCCTGTGATCCACCCTCCTCACTCTCCCAAATTGCTAGGATTACAGGTGTGAGCCATCGTGACTGCAAGTTGTTTTCTTTTTATTACTATGAAAGGATATTGAATTTTGTAAAATGCTTTTTGGCACCTAATGAGAAGATTGTATGGTGGTTGTCTTTCATTCTGTTAATATGATGTTATCACATATATTGATTTGTATATGTTGACCCATCATTGCATGCCAGGCATAAATTCTATTTGATCATGGTAGATGATTGTTTTAATTTATAGTTGAATTAGGTTTGCTAGTATTTTGTTGAGGATTTTTGCATTTGTGTTCTTCAAAGATACTGGCCTGTAATTTTCTTTTCCTTTAATGTTTTCATCTGGTTTTAATATCAGTGTAATACTGGCTTTGTAAAAAGAATTTAGGAGTATTCCCTCCTCTTCAACTTTTTGGAAGAGTTTGAGTAGGATTGGTGTCAATTACTTTAAAAATGTTTGATAGAATTTGGCCACAAAGCCATCAGGTCCTGGAATTTTCTTTCATTAGAGATTTTTTAATCACTGATTTAATCTTCCTACTCATTTCTGGTTTATTCAGATAGACTGTTTTTAGGAGCATGCTGTTTATTTTCATGCTTTTGTAAATTTTCTGAAATTCTTCCTAATACTGATTTCTAGCTTCATACCATTGTGGCTGGAAAAAAGCTTGACATAATTTCAGTCTTAAAATCGCTGAAGCTTGCTTTGTGGCCTAACCTGTGATGCATCCTGGAGAATGTTCTGTGTGTACTTGAGAAACAAGGTATTCGTTGTTCTTGGATGGGCTGTTTCTATATATGCCTTTTAGGTCAATTTGATCTAATGCATTATTAAAATCCAAGTTTCCTTACTAATTTTGTCTGGATGATCTGTCTATTGTTGAAATTATGTTATTGAAGTCCCCACTATTGTGTTTCACTCTATCACTTTCTTTAGAAAGATTCTTTAATGTTCGTTATCTATAGTTAGGTATTCCAATGTTGTGTGCATACATGTTTACAATTTTTAAATTCTTTTGATGAATTAACCCCTTTATCATCGTATAATATTCTTTTTTTGACTCTTAAAAATTTTTTTTACTTAAAGTCAATTTTGCCTCATGAAAGTATAGCTGCTTTTGTTCTCTTTTGGTTCACCTTAGTGTAGAATTTATTTTTCCACTCCTTCACTTTCAGACCATGTGTGCCTTTATAGGTGTCTCTTCTAGGCACCATATATTTGGGTTGAGCTTTGTTTTGTTTTTGTTCATTTAGTCATTCCGTGTGTTTTTATTGGGAAATGTAATCCATTTACATTCAAGGTAATTATTGATAGGTAAGGACTTAGGGCTGCCATGCTGTTAGTTGTTTTCCAGTTGTTTTATAGATACTTTGCTTTCCTGTCTCTTGCTGTCTTCCTTTGTGGTTTGCTGGGGTGTTCTGGCTTGTTATATGCTTTGAATACTTTCTATTTCATTTAGTGCTTTTACTAAATACTTTTGCTTTGTGGTTACCATGAGGGTTACATAGAATAACATATAAATATAATGGTCTATTTGGATTGTGTCTAACAAATCTACAAACTTTTACCACTCTCCACTCTTATGTTTTTACATGGGAATTTTTATTATTTTGCAATTTATATCCCTTGAAAATTTATTTTAGCTATCATTGTCACTAACAGTTTTGTATTTTAACCATTCTACTGGGAATAAAATTGCCTTAGACACCACTATAACAGTCCTAGAGTATTCTGAATGCGGGTCTATTTATACCATTGAGTTTTAGGCTTTCATATGTTTCATGTTATTACTTAGCAGCTTTTTGTTTTGGTTTAAAGAACCCTCCCTTAGCAATTACTGTAAGGCAGGTATAGTGATGATAAATTTCCTTAGCTTTTGTTTATCTGGAGAAGTTTTTATTTCTCCCTCATTTCTGAAAACGACTTGACTGGATAGAGTATTTTTAGTTGGCAGACTTTTCTTCTTCAGCACTTAGAAGGTATCACTTCACTCTCTCCTGGTCTGCAGGGTTTCTGCTGAGAAATCTGCTGATAGTGTATTGGCAGTCTTTTATATGTGATGTGTATCTTATCTTTTTCTTTGATTTTTGTTAGTTGGATTATTATGTACCTTGGTATACTCCTTTTGGGGTTGAATTTAGTTGGGGACCTCTTCACTTCCTTTATCTGGGTGCTTACATCTACTTCTGTATTAGGGAAGTTTTCAGTTAAATACTCTTTTAATATGCTTTCTGGCCATTTTTCCCTTTGTGCTTCTTCTGCAACTTCTATTATGTGAAGGTTTGTTCTCTTGGCACTGTCCCATATAATTTTGGTAGGATTTCTTAATTCTTTCTCATTCTTTTGTCTTTTTGTTCTCCTGACTGTTCTCTCTCAGCTCACTAATTTATTCTTCTTGAGTCTGCTGTTGAAACTTTCTATTGAAGTCTTCAGTTTAGTTAGTATAGTCTTCATCTGAAGGATTTCTATCTTTATATTTTTATCATGAAATTAACCCCCAAAAGACATTCTTATAAATTTTAAGTTCTGGGGTACATGTCTAGGATGTGCAGGTTTGATACATATGTGTACATGTGCCATGATGGTTTGCTGCACCTATCAACCCATCACCTAGGTATTAAGACCAGCATGCATTGGCTATTTTTTTTCAAACGATCTTTCACCCCATAGCCTTCCCCAAAATCCCCAAAAGGCCCCAATGTGTGTTGTTTCCCTCCCTGTGTTCATGTGCTCTCACCATTCAGCTCCTACTTATAAGCAAGGACGTGGTATTTGGTTTTCTGTTCCTGTGTTAGTTTGCAGAGGACAATGGCTTCCAGCTCTATCCATGTCCAGATTATTTTTTTGTTGGCCCCAATGTGTGTTGTTCCCCTCCCTGTGTTCATGTGCTCTCACCATTCAGCTCCTAGTTGTAAGCAAGGACATGTGATATTTGGTTTTCTGTTCCTGCCTTAGTTTGCAGAGGACAATGGCTTCCAGCTCTATCCATGTCCAGATTATTTTTATTGTTTCTATTTCTTTGTCAAACTTCTCACTGTTTTGTGTATTGTTTTCTGAATTTTACTAAATTTTCTATTCATATGTTACTGTAGGTCTCGGAAATTATTAGTGTTAAGCTGAATTTTTTGTCAGTAATGTCACAGATGACCTTTCCTTTGAGGTCTATTTTCAGAACTTGATAGTTTCTTTTGGAGGTGTCAGATTTCCTGATTACTCATAATTCTTGTGTCCTCGCATCGTTGTCTACACATTGGAGGAAACAGCCTCTCTTCTAGGCTTTATAGTTGTTCTTGTCAGTGATAAACCTTCACTGTTTAGCCTGTGACCCTGGAAGGGCCTGCTGCTATGACCCTGGACAGGCAGAGCTGTTGAATTCTCTAGTTGGCTGAGTCCCTGCTTCTGCTCTGATGTTTGTTGGCGCTGCTGGCTGGGTTCCGCTGTCCAGTGAGACCACTGGATAAACTCTGCTATCAAGAAAAGGTACTAGCTGGGCTCATAGTGTAGGTGTAGTCACTGCTTGGGACAGGCAGGGCCAGAGGCTCTAATCCTTAAAAATGCATAACTGAGGATTGAAATCTGTGAAGGCAAAGTCTCCGGGTTTTGGTACAGTTGTGGATGGCCTTTTTGACTGAGTGGAGCCACTTCTTGACTTCCTGGGTCAACCCAAACTAGTCTCTTTGCCTTTCTGAAATCCATGGGGGTGGGAGTCTCCCTGCCCAGGTGGGATCATTTGGCAGACATTTTGGCTGATTGAAGATGCAGTCTGACTTTTTGGTTCAAGCTGTTCTAGCCTGTATGCTGCTCTGATATGTATGAAGATGGAAGTCTTTCTAGCTGGGTGAGGTCATTGGAGCGCCTATTGGTTGAATGGAGCCTCTGCTTGCCTTTCTAGGTCAAGCCTGACTAGCACCTTTTCTTCTCCTAAATAGGGCATGTAGAAGTCCTGGGAAGAGCTTGCAGGCAGTGTGGGTACATTAGCTAAGGATTCGAGCCTGAAATAATTATGAACTGTGTATTCTGCAGTGTGATGCTCTTGGCTAGTTTCTCTGGTGTGTGCCTCCCTTGTCTGGAATGCGGAGTAGCCACCAAGTTCTGCCCACTGTGAGCTCTACCTGTATTCTTTGTTTCTAGCTGATCTCAGGTGGTCTGACTCTGCTTGTGTTCCCAGCCTTTCTTGTGGGATGAAAGAGTGGGTCTTAGAATGGTGGATAAGCTGAAGGTCCATCTCTACCTTACTTTTCCCTACTGTGAAAACCATGTTCCAGAGAAACTCTTCATGTGTGGTGCTGGGTTGGCTTTGGGGAGAGCTGGTGCACTCAGAGAGAACCATCCTTTTTACCATTTGATTACAGTTTTCCTTGGTTCTGCAGTCCAGTAGGGGTGTTTTAGTTTCACTCCCATGTTATGGGATACTCAGGATGTTATTCTTGTCTGTGAATAGTTGCTGGTTAGATTTTGTGGTTGTGTGTGGGGGATAGAATGAAGCCAAAGGACTCCTATTCCACCATCTTACTAACATTGCTCCACTCCTGACGTACTTTTAATACTGACGTACTTTTAATTATGATTTGATACTACCCTCCCAGAAATAATTCGAGAATAAGCCTTTATTTTTATTTTCAAATATCCTATAAGATTCATAACACATGAAAACAGAATTCCCTCTTTCTGAAGGTCTTTTTCATAATGACCACAGTCTCTCATTTCAGAAGTCTGAAATTACAGGTTTGAATCTTCTCATATTACAATCAATTATAAAGTTACATTTCACAAAATACTACCACAGAAATGTGTGCAAAAAATTTACATAAGTGCTCACAGTACTTCATTCCATTCATTAAGTTTAAAAAGGTATGAATCCAAAGGCAGTTAGATTGCACGATAGCAAATGACCTGCATGGATCCTTGCCTCTCAAGCCAGTCTTCCCCCACTATTACACACACTCAACTTAACGCTTGTTAGTGAGTTTGTCCCAAGCTTTAGTATATATTTAGGAGGTAATTTTGGTTCAGAATTTCAGCAAGCTAGTGTACTGACCCTTCCTTCCAGTCACAGAGGCCCACAGGCCCTGTTGTGCATTTCTCTGTGTCTGAGTTCCTGCTTTGATAACCAGCCCCAGCTTCTCTAACTCAGGGGTCTTGCCTTGTTCTCATTAGTCCTTGAAGCCAGAACACTTCCAGCTTATGTCCTGCTAGATCTTAGGATCTGGGGAGGAAGCATGTAATTGGGAAGAAGCACATAAAGTGAGACATTCTATTTCCCTCTTCTCACAAGTCACATTACAAATAACGTCTCTAGTGTGTCATACCCCAGTCCAGGAACTAAAACTTGGGTTTTAGTTCCTGGACTGGGGTATGACATAACGCAGGAATGCATTCTCTGCATAGAAAAATGCAAGTGAATGAGCTGCCCTAATTGTGCAAGAAGACAGCAGAATTGTCTTCCGGCCTGAAGCCCTTTGCCCTAAAGCATGGAAAGAGTCATTCCAGAGAAATTGTGACTCAGAACCTATGTTGCATACTGGTGAAAAGCCTAACATAGTTTATCATCTTGTTTGGTACTGGTAATCTCTGTTAACTCCTGACAGGAAACTTTGAAGTAATCCCATAGGGTAGCCGTTAAGACCCATGCTCAAGTATCTGGTAAAAAAAAAATAAGTCTGTGAACATGGAAAGTATATATGATGATTAGAAGACATATGAGACCAGCCACGGTGGCTCATGCCTGTAATCCCAATACTTTGGGAACTGAAGTGGGAGGATCACTTGAGGCCAGGAGTTCAAGACTAGCCTGAGCAAACTAGTGAAACCCCATCTCTACAAAAAAAAAATTAGGGAAATAGTTGAGTGCAAGAGAGGCATGTGCCTATAGTCCCAGCTACCCAGGAGACTGAGGAAGGAAATTCACTTGAGCCCAGAAGCTTGAGGCTGTAGTAAGGCATGTTCATGCCACTGCACTGCAGCCTGGGTGACAGTGTAGGTTTCTGCCCCGAAAGGAAGGAAGGGAGGGAGGGAAGGAGGAAAGACAGCAAAGAAAAAAAAATATAATTCTATGAGTCCATATATGAGACAGAGAAAAATCTGGAAGGAATTTTAAAATAAGTATGCTTAAATTCTTCAAAGATACATAGGAAGAAATAGAACCCACAAAATAAGAATGGAAATGAAAAATATCCTGGAAAACTTAGAAATAAAATATCTATTGAAGGCTGTGTATGGTGGCTCACATCTACAATCCCAGCACTTTTGGAAGCCGAGGTGGGTGGATTACTTGTGATCAGGAGTTTGAGACCAGCCTGGACAACATGGTGAAACCCCATCTCTACTAAAATACAAAAAATTAGCTGGGTGTGTTGATGCACTTACAATCCCAGCTACTTGGGAGGCTGAGGCAGGAGAATTGCTTGAACCTAGGACACAGAGGTTGCAGTGAGTTGAGATCACACCACTGCACTACAGCCTGGGTGACAGAATGAGACTCCATTTCAAAAAAAAAAAAAATTGAAATTAGTATCATTGGCTGGGCACAGTGGCTCACGCCTGAAATCCCAGCACTTTGGGAGGCCAAGGTGGGTGGATCATGAGGTCAAGAGATCAAGACCATCCTGGCCAACATGGTGAAACCCCGTCTCTAGTAAAAAATATAAAAATTAGCTGGGCATGGTGGCACACACCTATAGTCCCAGTTATGCAGGAGGCTGAGGCAGGAGAACTGCTTGAACCCAGAAGGTGGAGGTTGCAGTGAATCGAGATTGCGCCACTGCACTCCAGCCTGGTACCTGGCAACAAAGCAAGACTCTGTCTTAAAAAAAAAAAAAAAAAAAGAAATTAGTATTATTAGAATTATTATTATTTAACTGATTAAGGAATAGGCTAGAACAGTGAACAGAGAGTTACTGAACTAGAATGTACAATTGATAATTCGGATCAAATTGCAAAGATGTAAGAAAATGAGAAATATTGAAAAGGAAGAAGATAGAACGAGATGCTTCAGTACATGTCTGATACGCATTCCAGAAGAAGAGAACCAGAAAGAGGCAATATTTAAAAATGCATACTGAATGTAAAAGGCAAACCTAGATACATCATAATAGAATTAATATTATAGTCACAGAGAAGGTCATAAAATCCACCAAGGAAACTGCCACCTGTTTCCTTTGGAAGAAGTTGCCCAAGAGGAAGCGCAATTCAAAGATCCTAACTACTCCTCTGTCCTAGGTTGGAACAGCCTAAGGGTAACTTCCAGTTTCAGTTTCTGTGGTCCCAGTTCATGAAGCACCATGCTTATCTCATTTTAGGGAGAAGAAAGGCCTTTTATTTCTATACTCTTCCTACTGCTTAGTACTTTCCATCCTTTAACTTCTGTTGGGAGGGGGTTTCATGGTGAAGACCACTTGCAGAGATTTCATAGGGAATACCTTCATATGTAAGTTGCTCAGGACTAGGGGAGAGTGTGCACAGAGACACATAGGAGGGTCATCGTGGCTGCGCATATTCCCCACTCTGGACTGATGGAGAGGATGCACACACACACAGACACACATAGTCGCATATTTGGCTGCGAACTTTCATCACAAAAGATGCGTAGTTTTATGCTTATCAACCACTTGGATTTGCTTTTCTGTGAATTGGCTGTTCATATCCTTTTCCTTTGTATCTTTTAGGTTGTTAAGCTTTTAAAAATCATTTGCAACATTTATTTATGCATTACAGATGTTTTTTATCTGTCATCTATATTTCAGTGTTTTCAAAGCTTATGTTTGCCTCTCAACCTTCATATATTTCTGCATACAAAAACATTTTTTATAACATGTTTCTTTTTCTTGGTTTGGAAAGACCTCTTCAGTCTCTAGGTTGTAACTATGGTGATTTTTCTTGGTGCTTGGATCTGGGCCACGGTAAATAGTCATTATTATGTTTTCTATAATGCACATTATCGAAAGTAGTATTTCTTGATATTCTCTTCTAATGTTGGCCATCAGAAGCATTTATGAAATATGTGCATATTTCTGTGGAAGGGAGCATTGGTCATCAAAGAGAGACATTTCATTTTATTTGAGGACATAGTATACTATAGCATTCATAATATAACAGATTTAATGGCAGTTGTAATGATCATACCTCTCCATTGGAAGGTTGTTAGCCATAAATTTAAATGATGAGATAAATGATTAATACTTGTTAGCAGATGATGACCATAATGGCAAATGCATGTAATAAATATCTTTGAAATACTTGTAAGAAGTGTAATGTACCCTTTTAAATGATACTTTGATTTTTAGATGTGGCCAATAATTGTAGCTGACATTTGTTTATGGCAGTGTTCTAAGATCTATACATAGAGTAGTTAATTCATCCTCACAATAACCTGGAGAGGTAGGCCATACATTTCTCATCCTTTTATAAGAAACTGAGGCAGTGTTAAGTAAAAGTCACATAAATAGTAAGTGGTGCAGTGAAACCCAATCAGCTCTATTTTATCTCTCAAAACTCCTAAACACAGTCTGTTATGTAGATTTTTTAATCATATGTTAATTAGGTCTATTTTAACAAGGTGTAGAATAAACATTTAATAGTTCAACTCAAAAACTTAGAAAAACATTATAGTTGGTGTTCTGTGTACTTCATATCATTATATTCGCAATACAGGATTTCATCATTTACATTTATCATTCAATAAAAGCTAATTTTCAGAAGCACTTCTAGAGAGAATGCTCACTAACAGATAACTTTGCAAAAAGTAAAGTGTAATTTAGAAAAATGTATTGTTCTAAACAGTACTAGCCTTAGGCAGTAATCACGCTATAGTCAAATTAATAAGTTAATGTAGATTTTAAGGGAAAAATTAAATGACCATTTTCATGATTATTAATTTAATTAAAAGTTTTGAGATATTGGGTTCATCTGGATCCTGCGAACAATTCCATTTATAGAAATATATTAGCTTCATTTAATACATAAAAAATAAAACTGTGTCTAGTATTTTTTTTGCCACAATATTTTAGAGGGTTTAAATTTACAGAAGAGAACTGATGAATAGTGTGTTGAATTTATAAAGCAGGGCTTGGAAAATTATACTGCATGGACAAATTCTTCCATATGAAATAGGATCTGTGAATGCATATTATTGATAATATTTTCATATATATACACAGAAGCATGCTTATATTCATCTTTAGACCTCCAAGCTTGCAAATGATAAAGAGACTGCTTGCCTCGAAATAATTCTGAAGGTAGAGAATAAAAAAGAGAAGGAATTTTACAAGTATTAGATTTTAATGAAGAAATGTTTCCTTAGTATCTACAGGATAAACCCCTAACTTCTTAGTATGCATGAAGCCTCTGGGACATGGGCCTTACCTATATACCTGACTTGTCTTATCCAGAGCCATTTCCCCATTGCAGGAATAATAAACTCCAGCAAGTAGTTCCTGGTGTGTACAATGTGTTTCAGGGAAAGCCCATGCTTTTCACAAACCCCTGGTAAAGTTCTGGTTCTAGACTTAGTTTTGTAAAAGAAGAGGCTCCTTCTTTTATAACATTTTTTTAGTCTATTAAACAGAATGGGTCTTTATATTTTTTGGACCAACAATCAATGCCATTATTATTTATTTATATTATTATATTAAAGCAGACACCATTACTGAATGTGTTATTTTAGTGATATTTAGATCTTATGTGCAGAAAGTTGGGTCATCACATTTCTAGTCCATACCATGTTACTATTTGTCCCTGGAGGGACTCTTCTTAATTAAAAAAAAATTCTCTTTATTTCTCATAGTCAGTTGTGTCTCCTATAACCAGGGCAGGACTTTAATGTGTTTGAAGTATGCCATTCAGTGTATATGGAATCTCATAGAATATTTGGATTGTTTTTATGTGAATGTGTTTTAAATTTATATAAATGATATTATATGACAAATCTCATCTATTTCTTTTTTCTCTGTATGTTTTATAAATCCATGTTGCTATGCACCATAAACAATTTTTATAAAAGTGGAATCAGTTTCCAAAACTTACAAGTAAAAATATTTTTCAACAAACCTAAATTGTTGGCTTCTCTTTGAGTCTGCACTCCTGTATGGCAAACAATTATAGAAGTTCTATTGACTACTACCTTAAGGGAGTATGCATTCTGTTTTGTCATTAGGCCCTAGTCACTCATTAACTGTCTCCTGTAAGCATTTTAATTTGCAGCCCCAAGAAGCTATGAAACATGAATGTGGCTCGTGGGACATTGTGGCCTGTTAAACTTTTACACTTTCCTTCCCGTACCCTCTTTTTTTATCCCTATCTCTAAGTCTTCAAGTTAACTTACAGCTACCAATCTTTTTCTCGGTTATTAACAAGTTTTTCTCCAATGACAGAGTCTACCGTTCCTTTCCATATTCACATTTATATAAGTTCAGTCCTTCATTTCCATTACGCCCTTCCAATGTGCCCGATTTGAACACCTTTTCATTTATCTTTACTTTAACTCAAATGTATTCCACAGTTGCTCTCTCTTACCTGCAGTTTTGTTTTGCATGGTTTCAGATGTCTGTAATCAATGGTAATTTGAAAATATTAAATGAAAACTTGCAGAAATGAAGAATGCATATCTTCAGTTGCATGCCATTCTGAGTAGCATGATGAAATCTTAGGTGGTTGTATTCGATCCTGTCCAAGGTTGATCATCCCTTTGTCTAGCATCTCCACACTGTCTGTGCTATGGACCTCTTAGTCTCTTAGAAGGCATCTCAGTTACTAGGTCTACTGCCACATTATTACAGTGTTTGTGTTCCACTAACCCTTATTTTACTTAATGATGGCCCCAAAGCACAGGAGTGGTGATGCTGGTAATTTGGATATGCCAAAGTGGAGCTTTAAAGTGCTTCCTTTGAGAGAAAAGGTGACAGTTTTCAACTCGAGGAAAGAAAAAAGGTCATATGCTGAGATTGTTGAAATCTATGGTAAGAACAGATCTGTTCATGAAGTTGTGAAGAAGGGAAAAAAATGTGTTCATTTTTGCCGTGGCACCTAAAACTGCAAGTTACTGCTACAGTGCATGATAAGTGCTTAGTTTAGACTGAAAAAGCATTATGTTCGTGAGTAGAAGACATGAACAGAAACATGTTTTAATTGACGGCAACGGGGTTTGGTACTATCTGTGGTTTCAGGCATCTGCTGGGGGATATCCAAACTTATTCCCTGCAGATAAGAAGGCAGTATTGTATGCAATTTGTCCTCATTTGTGAGATGAGACTTCCTTCTCCAGATAGAATTTCCCGTATTTCCATTAGAGCCCTGCATTTTCTCACTTCTCTGTACCTTCATATAGTAATCCCTATTCTATCACTGCTTCTAAACGCAGAATTCCCTGCACCCTCACATACCTCGTTCTGAAGTACTATGTAGATTCTGTTTTTACTACTCATTCCTTCCTTCAATCAGTTAGTCAACAAATATTAATTGAGCTCCTATTAGGTGCTAGAAACACTGTTCTAGATTCTGAGAATAAAGAAACAAACAAAAACCCAAATGAAATAAAAATCTTCTGTCATCATGATCTATCGCACTCTTCCATACATTTATATGATTTTAACAACTGATATTTAAAAAGCTTAAATGCATTTATTGATCTTCATAATTTTAAGGGTTAAATGTAGCTTGAAAATACACTGAAGTCTCAACATGTATTAGAATCCATAATTAGTTTCAAGAATCACAGTTTGATGGCTTAAATTTATTTCCAGATTAATTTCTCTCTAGCTTATTGCTATGTCAGCAAAAAGAGGTGGAAAAAACATATTCAGGGTACGGATAAGTATAAAAATTTCTATCGTATGCCTATTTCCTCGTGGAGCCAGATCTTAAGTTTGTAGGTTATTACAGCTGTTAAGAATCTAGGAATCCATGAGGTCAAAGAATTCAAGACCCTGGTTCTGCTATACTTCAAAACATCAGGATAGAGCAGGAAATTCCTTGCTGTGGCACAGTTACCTATCTCTGTGTCCTATGTCCAGTATGCCACTGGACTCGTAGCAGGCCTGGCTGTGGTAACTGACCAGTCTGCAAGACATCTCTAACCAACAGAGCCTTCAGTTTTTTCCCGTTTGAGTTGAAAATAGAAGGTCAGTGGTGAGAGGTGGTAGAGGAGCACATTATATTTTGGATCTCTTCCTCAAGTGAGTATGAGAAATGCGGGCATGACGATTTGTTTTGTGCATCTGGAAAAGCCATTTCCAACGTTAGTCATGGGTCACAGGAAGCAGAGTAGTTCCCTTTTATAGATGTTTGTCATGAAATAATGTATTTTTCTCATCTGTCTGAAGATCTAGTATATAAAAGTCCAAGACAACATTCAAGATGAAAATTTACATAGACCAACAGAACAATTTCATACAGAAAATTTTTATAAACCAATATTGGGCCGAATTTTGCTGATCTATTTTGTTACCACTACAGTTTTAGTGACTTTTTTTGGTAACATACATATATGCATTTCTGATATTTTAAAGTTAACTTCTTCTTGTTAGTATAGTTTAGTGTAAAAAAGGCAATAAATCAATTTAACAATAGCACATTTTTACCAACTTGTTTTCAGTTTATAATAGAATTATGTTTATGTATGTTATTTATAAATATAAAATTTGGTTTATGCTGGTTTCAAAGAGACAAGGTACATAAATGAAGTTGTTTTTCATTCAATATCTATTGACTACCTACTTTGTGTCAGGCAGTGTACATGTTGCTATATATATTTAAACATTCAAATTAAGGTTGGTGTTATCTTTTATATTTTAGAGAATAACGAGTCTCACAGACAATAAGTAACCTGAAGAAGATTATATCGATAGTAGGTGGCAGAACTATAATTAAATAATGGTATTATATAAAGCCTGCACACACATCCACACATTTTGAAGACTAAGCCAACTGTTTAGAACTTGGCAACGAACCTATCTGATTCTAGATCTTACAGTTTCCCCACTTTAATGATTGTGTTACAAGAAAGAGACAACTTGCTTTGATTTTCTTCTCCAGGGTTGGACTGCTAGATGGTTTACCCAGTTTGATTTGAGGGCACTAGGAAGGAAGGCTTATTCAGACCCAGACTAACTCCAGTTTAAACCCACATTTGAAAGGCCACAATGTAAGCCATATTTCTTAGGTTTTTTTTCTTTTGGTTACATCCAGTTCTATACAAATCCCTTAGTAAAATATTAATATTGTCAGAGTATGATGCTTTGAGTCAATATCAGTAACACTTTAGGAAATGTGTTGATCCAAATCATTTCCAATGGTGACAGATCACTGAGAGCACAATTCCAAAGGAGTGAGACAAAGGATGCAGTGGAGGTTTTCCCTTGGGAAGGCAGGCAGTGGGTAGTGCTGAGACAGCCAAACAAGCTATATGAAGCAGAAAATAAATTGCATTTATTTACATTTTTATCAGATTTTATCTGCATAGTGCATAGACAGGCATCAATTGTGACCTTTGGAAAAAAATGTTAGTTTATAATATGAGACGGTGAATTTGCCATAGATATTACTTAGAAAAGTAAACAGTACCTATAAAGTCTTAAGCTTTTTTTTTTTGCAAAACAACAACAAAAAAGCAAAACCTAGTTCAGATGTGTCAGATGTGTTCTCTTCCGGTAACGTGTGTTATCTCAAGGTCAATGAATCCCAGCAGGGAGACCACAAACACACAGCATTATAAACGACCCCTGGAAAAGAGAAACATGAATATTCATCATTTGTAATCATTCCAAGACAGCAGGAGACTTATTTTCATGAGGTCGTATGACACTTTTAATGATATGACTATTTGACAGCTCTTTCATTTCAGGAAAAAAATGTTCAACAAAGAGTTGGGGAGCCATAAGTCAAATCAAAATTTCAAAGGAGAAATCAAACCCCAGAAGTACTTTTTAAAGAGAGGGACAGAGTATCCAATGTAAAGGCATGTTACAGTGTCTCATGTTTGATTCTAAAGTGTTATACAACCGGTAATTGAGCAACAATAATTTCAATTGAAGGAGAACTGGAAAGATTTCAAAAAAAGAATGACAAAACTCTAAAAACTTTGCTCAACACATCTAGTTAATCAGAGACAGAATAATAATTAAGTTTTGATTTTTATTTCCTCATCACCAGACAATACAATGATTGGTATTCTTTGCTGATAGCAAAATCCAATAATATCCATTCATCTACTTATTCCTTTGACAAGCATAAAAATATTTGTTCTGCTATATGCTGAGGACTATCAAAATCACTAGAGTTGGGGTCAGGTGCGGTGGTTTATGCCTGCAATCCCAGCACTTTGGAAGGCCAACATGATGAAACCCAGTCTCTACTAAAGATACGAAAATTAGCCAGGCGTGGTGGTGGTCACCTGTAATCCTAGCTACTTGGGAGTCTGAGACAGGAGAATGGCTTGAACCTGGTACGTTGCAGTGGTGTGATCTCGGAAAGTGAGCTGAGATCACACCACTGTACTCCAGCCTGAGCAAGAGAGTGAGAATTCATCTCAAAAAAAAAAAAAAAAATCACTAGGGTTGTAAGAATGCCAGAAGATGGGAGAAATGAGATTGAAAGCAAGATAAGAAACACAACGTTTTGTTACTGGAGAAAGAGCCGATGTTTAGATACAGTGAAGGAAGTAATTGAGCAAAGGGGGTAAAAAAGTTGGAAGCCAAGCAATCCACAGGTGAAATGGCCACTAGTTTCCTGCATGAAAACTCAGTATCTGTCTGGTTGGCTGCTGCGGTTGCCGGATGTCCATACTTGTGGAAGCTATACAATATCCTGCGTGAAAAGGGTCTAAGCTAGAGTTTCTATGATTCTAGCTGCTATACCTTAATGTGTAAACCCAAACAATTATCAAGTGCTGATCAGAAATGCTGAGCAGTTTAACATTGTAAATTGGATTATGTTAACATTCCTGTTAAAAAATGCTTCAAAAACTTTCCATTGCACTTAGAATAAAATTCAAACTCAGTATAATCTATAAAGACGCCTGTGATCCAGTCCCTGCTACCTCTTCAATATTATCTCATCGCTCTGCCCCTGACTCTCCATCCTCTACTTTACCCTCCCTTCAGTGCCTCCAACATGCGAAGACCTCTGTATGTGCTTTCCCTTTGCCACGAATTCCATTCCCATGTCAATCATTCTCCATCTGACTAGCCCCTATTCATCTTTGTAATTTAAGTTCAAATGTCCCTTGCTAAGGAAGCCTTTTCTGTCAAGTCTAAAATGAATTACTAGTTTCTCATTACGTTATTTCCCACTGTTCTTTTTCTTCATGGCACTTATTATACATGGAAATAATATGATACTATATGATGCAATTATCTTCCATTATATCTAGAGTGTTTCAAGCTCCATGAGGACAGGAATCATGTTGCTTTTATTTACAATATAATGCTTGATTTATAAGTACTACGCAAATGTTTGTTAAAAGGGTGAAGGACAATTATGTATAACCTTGAATATGAGAAATTAATTACCATATAATGTGTATAGGATGTTGCAGTCAAGAGATTATTTTTGACTTGGGTTCTAAAGTTTCGAACAGCAGATTCAGCCCTTGGTGACAAACACAGGGCTAGATGACGGTATCTGTTCCTGGCGTGTTTGGCATCCAAACGTGTCCAATCCGGGTTCTCCGCTCCTGTCACTTCATTTCCTTGAGACTTCGTTTCCCAAAGCATTAAAAAAATGGTTGAGTTGGATAGTCTTTGTGATTTCTATATTACAATTTTTGTAAAATTATATTTCATGTAGAAATCTTAGGAAAAAGTTATTTCCATGAAGCATTAGGAATTTTAATTCTTAGCAACCTTTGCTTATCAAGCTGCCGGTATACTGGTGGAAGGTTGAGGACGTGGGTCTGTTTACTTACTTTTCACTCATTCCCTTCATCTGAAAACATGTCTGATTTTCCATGCAGAGATTAGAAATATGCATGGGCATGTAGCAAAAATGACAAGCATTTAACTTTCCAAATACTCTTATCACTTCAGCATCTAGGTTTGGTGCGGAAATACAGAACTCCTCACAACAGCTGCCTTCTCTGTCATGTGTGCATACCAAATAAGGCATTTCTACACGACGCTGTTTCAGAAAGTCAAACACACAGTTGCTCTCTCCTCATATGTCACTGTCTTAAGAAAGCAAATATTCTGTAAATTCATTTTAAAGAATGTGTTGGACTTTTTTAAAACAAAAGTTTTCATCTGTACTCACATACCGTAAGTTACCAAAGGACACGTTGGGAATGTGGGTAAAATCTCAAATATATGTCACCATACTTCCAAATGTGCTTGTTACTGCTACAGTAAGTCTTTTGACTTTAAAAATATTATTCTGCCTATGGACGGTGCCACTGCTTCTCAGAGGATCAGTGTTGTAGAGTATCTGCTATGTCGTTTGCCGTGATTATACAACTACCCTTGATAAAGTTCAATTCATAGCCAGGAAATAATCGCCATCAACTGAGATGCACAAAGTCAAATGTGAGTAAATCTGTTACCACCCCCACCTATAATTTAGTGTAAAGAAATTTTCTAAGTTGTAACATGACTTGAACTGAGAATCACAAGATGTCACAGACTCATTGTATCATCTAGGAGAAGGAAATTTGATTTCTAATTACTCTTTTATTCTGAAAGAAAGACAATAATACCAGATACATGTCTCAGTCTCAGAAACATTCAGAATATTTGTGAATTGATGTTATAGGCCCTGATCTGACAGATACTTTATGAATATAGACCTGAGTAACTATTATGGATATGCAAACAGCTGTCTAATAATTATTTTTGGTGAAGATAGTTTTATAAATTACTATATTAGTTAAGAGCTGAAATCAAATGATAAAGAATTGGAAGAACAGTTGGAGCCCAGTGAGGCCCAAGACTCTGGTTTACACTGTTTCTTCTTTAGTCTGGGATACTCTATGCTCTTTCTTTACTCAACATGAACATCAAACATTAACTTCTCTATTGAGTCTCTTTTTAATTTGCCTCCCCCGAGCAAATTGATTACTCACTCCCACACTTTTTTTGTATATTTCTGTGGTATTCTGCACAGATGTCTATTATAAACTGTCACTACTTCGTTGAGTTGACTTCTTTTTGGTAGTAAGCTTCTTGAAGGAAGTCACCATCTTATTCATCTTTTCTTTATCTTCAACTTTATCTTAGTATTATGTGCCAGGGCTAAAAATTATAAAGTCTAGGCTCTGCTTGCTGGGACTTCTCATTGTGATCAGATTTTTAATAAATGTGGTTACTTGACACGTGCTATTAATAGCTTGTCAAACATTAAAGATTATGATCAGCAGAAAACTGGCCTTGGGCTCTCAGAGAAAAAAAAAAAGTAAAATATGATTTGTTTCCTTTCTTTTTCCCAGTCTATGCCTATCTTCCAACCCTCAGGTTCTCAGACTCTTCTGACTGTCTTGTAGAGATTCAAAATCTTCACATGATTCATGTAGACCAGAAAAGTCTCACGTCTCTTCATTTCTTAAATCTCATTTTTTTTCTTGCGCTAACCCGTCCCCAGTGAAGACTCCCTTTTGTGAATGTTTGTGCTTGGTATTGATCTGATTATATGAAGAAAGTAATTGATATTACACACTAATCTGTATTATAAGAAATTATTGATACCTTATGGAGTATTAATAAGACTTTCTAATTAAGAGAAAGTGTGAGCTTTTAGGGAGACTCTTGCTCAGTTTGATCCTGAACTACAAAGCATAAACCCATCAACTTAACTACTCTGGGTGTCAGGGCAGGGCAGTGAATTCCTTGGATGAGACTCTTACCTCAGTTAGGTCTACCTTTCTAAAGAGGAAGAAAATACTCTCTGGAATTTGATGGAATGAGGTAGCCAGAGATGACTAATTAAAAATGGATGATAAGTCTATCTTTGGTACTATGTATATTCTCTCTTACAGTTTTTATATTTTTGTATATCCTAATAAGTTTAAATTTTTCTAATAAGTATGTTAAATAGAAAAATAAAATATATGAGAGTAGAATTTTGTTCTCATGCTGCTAATAAAGACATACTGGAGACTGGGTAATTTATAGAGGAAAAAGGTTTAAAGGACTCACAGTTCCACATGGCTGAGGAGGCCTCACAATCATAGCGGTAGACGTAGGAGGGGAAAAGTCACGTTTTACATGGTCTCAAGCAAGAGTGCAGGGGAGCTCCCCTTTATAAAATCATCAGATCTTGTGAGACTTATTCAGCATCACAAGAACAGCACAGGAAAGACCCACCCCCATGATTCAATTATCTCCTACCGGGCCCCTCCCATGACACATGGGAATTGTAGGAGCTACAATTCAAGATGAGATTTGGGTGGGGACACCGCCAAACCATATCAGGTTATAAAGTGTTTTCTGGGTTAAATTGATAATTTTAAAGACTAATTTATCCAAAATCTCTTTAGACTACTTATTTTGATGAAGTGAAATATACTTTCCACAAGGCATGTAGGAAAAAAAGACTAATTTATTAAAACAATGTAGACAAACAAGTAAAAATATTTATATAAGCCTACATGATCCATATTCAAATCTTGGTCTTGGGTTCCAATGCAGGGATACACCCATGGACTGGTTTTCTACACTGTATAGTCAGCGATGGGCACTGGGTCCATTATCCTTTTAGATTGTAATGCTTTACTTCAGCTGGATCCCCAGTTACTTGATTTAGTCCATGAACTCGTGAAGATTTGCTTGACTGAAATACTATTTGACGAAAGCAGTAGTGACTCAAAGCCCCCTTCACTAGTCAGCATGATGTTCTCTGTGCTCCAGTCATTCATATAAACTCTTAAATGTAGATTTTTCCCTTAATTCACTCCCCAGGAGGCGGCGGTTGCAGTGAGCCAAGATCCCGCCACTGCACTCCAGCCTGGTGCCTGGCAACAGAGCGAGACTCTGTCTCCCCCGCCCGCCCCGAAAAAAAAAGAAAAGAGAAAAAATCCATCCCTGATGCAACAGTGTTGGAAGATGAGGTCTAATGGCTGATGTTTAGAACAGGAGTGCTCTGCTCTCATGAATGGAGTAATACCACTATAAAGGGCTTGACGGGGGCATTTTGCTCTCTCTCTCTTTTCTCTCTTTCTCTCTTGCTTTGTGTTCGTCCACTTTCTGCCATGTGAGGACATGGTTTTCCTCCCCTCTTCAGCACCCAAGAAGAAGGCTCTCATCAGTTGCCATTACCTCAATCTTGGACTTCGCAATATCTGAACTGTGAGAAAATGAATTTCTGTTCTTTATACATTATCCAGTCCCAAGTATTCTGTTATAGCAGCACAAAATAGAGAAAGACACCCATTTTATTTACTATTCCTATAAAGTAACTCCCTTGACCGCCTAAAAATAGTGAACAGAGTAAAATAACGTGCTTTATTTTCCCAGTCTCATAGTGTTGAATATTTAGCTTCTTTCTGAATGTTTTCTATTACAACTAATATTCAGCAAAAGTTTAAATATTAAAATCCACTATCACCTGACTTTTGTTCCACATTCGTTTTATTGATGACTTAAGTGTCCTTTACTCACGAGGCACTAATTGGAACACTAATAAAGAATGACCTTGGTTAGGAGCTGGGGATACCCCTGTTGTTTAATTATGAATTTGCCCCCAGTATGGCAACTGAAAGAACGGCCAGAAGCCAAAAGAAAATTGCCTTGATTTACCTTGTTTTTCCGAGATGTTTTGCCATCATTCCTATTGTCCTAATAGTGTTCTTTCAAAGCTTTCCTTAGCTGACCGAAGTGGTGAGGAATCTACCAGCAGAACTCTCAGTTACATCATCTGTGACTCTGAGAGATTAATTAATTTTTTAAAAAGGAGAAATCACTTCTTAATTACAAATAGGGAAAAATTGATAGCTACAAATAATGAAAAAAGAGAACCATTTTGTCTGGGCATATCCATTTTTTGCCATTGTAGTTATTTACAGAGGACTTTTATTTTCTCCCCTTGAAAAGGACCATATGCTTTAACATACAAACTTCCAGAAGGTCAGAAAACACACTTCCGTGGAATACTGCTTCGCATAGGGCTACTTGTGTCCAAGCCAGGAAGCTTGCTTTTAAGGACCCAAGGGGACTATGAGCCTTTTCTGCTGGATCCAGCTCCTGGTATTACTTTCACTATGTTTCTGGCCTTAGCAAAATCTGGAACAGACTGCAGGCTGGAGTGTGTTGGCACATGTATGCAGTTCTACCATCTGTTTTCCTTCTTCAATTCATCAATTTCCTCTACTTATGAGATCTCCCACCACTTAGTAAAGTTATGAAAAATATGTGCTTGTCTTTAATTACTTTTACAGATCTTTTCAGAGGAAATTGTGCTGTAGTATGCGAGTATGATAAAGTAAAATGTTACTGCAATAAAAGCAGTAAATCATTAAAATTAAATATTTAAGCCTCAACTAATTAACAAGTCAATGAAAGTTGTGATCTTGGCTGCCTAATGAACAGTTAAGGAAAGGAAGCTATGTAGCCCTGTCCTTGACAAAGGCAGGGTCTGCTACTGCTACTTTGCAAGCTTATGTTTTGTTAAGTACTGCAGATTTATGTTTGAAACTCCTAAAGCTGTTTATACATATTATTTGAAATATTTAAGCCCTGAGATAGACTGTATCTATCTTTTACAGAAGGTGGGAAATGGTAACTCCCTCGAGAGGAGAACCACTGTCATTTGTAATACCTAAAATAATTGGTAAAGCCTGAACACATTTTGACATTTTAGAAGGAATATATTTATGTTAACATAGTAATTATTATATTTTTGTCCTAGATGACACAAACTAAGTAGCACTATGCCAGGGAATTTTTCCCAACCTCTTCCATTCTTTGCACACAATAGCCATCTGGGTAGCATCTGGGACAAAGAGTCAGCTAGAAGAATCAGAAAAGGTGAAAGAGAGAAACTATAAAGATAAAATGCAGGGCACATAAACATATTCTGGGTCCTGTAAGTGTCCACAGAAGTTCTCCTGTCATAGTAGAAATGTATTTTAAAAGAGTATTAGTACGCCACCCCACAAACCTGCCTGACAAACTGTAACTTGCCCAGCATAATGGAATCTGATGACCCTGTGGCAGAATTAGAAATACAACCTAAAATTCCTGACAAAATCATCAATTACCAGAAACTGTTCTCCTTCACATCATTTTCGTTTATTGCAAAGAATGCCTTGTGGCCACAAAAACTCAAATTAAATTATAAGGTGACTCTGAAGGCAGTTAAATTTGTATTTTTCCATTCCTCATGGACCTACGAAAGGAAATGAGAAAAATTGCTTTTAAATTCCTTAACTATTCTGACCATTCACCAGTAATTTTTAAGAGTTGACAATTCATGCTTTAAACCTGAAGGCAACTACTTGATGTAAATGCAAATTTTTGCAGAGCCCTTTAGATAAACAATAAGCAGTTTCTTTACCTGCTAACATTCATGGCTACAACTTAGATAGGATTGTTCTTTTGTCTAATGACATAGTCCATTAGATTCAAAACAAATGTATTCTACTTTTCTCCTGTCTATGATTTGTTTTATTTTATTTATTTTTCTTTATTTTGCATCAGTCTACAGAAGGTGAAAGAGTTAGAGGATTGTACATGGAATGTTTTTAAGGAGTTAGGACCTGGGTCAACAGACAGCTGAAATAAGGAACAGACCATAGTCTGCAGTGAAGAGGTGAAGAACACAGTTTCAGGCCCCACGTTATGAAATGATTGTGTTTTACTTAGGTATTTCTAATTCAGTGGCCCAAGTCTAAGGCAATTTCTTGGGGACAGATATTTAAGAAGTCTGGAATCATCACTGAAGGAGGATTACTGGAATTGTGATTCCGCCTGTCTTTGACTGGTTTTAGACAGGTATGTGTGCAGACACTGCCACTGTTCTCTGCATCGACATTAGATGTTTACGTTATCTCTCTCCTCCACTGGACTGAAACTGTCCCGAGAACCAGAAGTATATCTCATTAATCTTTGCTCTCTTAGGGGTCTGGCATCTTGAGAAATGAAACAGCAGGGCTTTGTAAACTAAATTGAACCTCTTCTGCAGGTATGTCTTAAACATGTCATGTAGCCTCTGGCAGAAATAAAACAGGTTCTTGTTCATACAATTTCCTTATTTTTACAAAATATGACAGAATTTTCATCTTGAAGAATTGTTCATAGGATTATTTGCAGAATTTGGATCCTTGATATTAAAGAACTTTCAGATTTTATTATGTTATTACATGTACAGGGAGAATACGGTATTACTATCCTGCTCTGTTAAGTAACTTAAATATCCCAAGTAAACACAATTAAACACACAAATGAAATTCTAGAAATGGGTGAGGGGAAGAAAATAGAATTTCCAAATGGAAGAAAAATAACCAAGAGAGGAGGTCTCAGGATCTAGAATAACAGCAAAGAGATGTAAAATATTAAAAGTGACATAGAACTGGCCTTGCATTCTACATCTTAATATCTTATACATTTAATTTTGAGATTAAATGGAAAGTCTCATTCTGATTTTATCATAGAAGAGATTATATGGAAATCCCCCTTTATAACCAATGTTATTGCAATCTCTAGCCTGGCAGGAACTGGCAATCCTGTGTAAAATCCTGCTGTGGTATCCTGATTTTAGAGGTGAATACATAGGGGATATTGACAAAGCACTTTTAGTGTACATCTCGTATTGGTCATATAAACGGTCTTCCTGTGTCCCATTTTTAGATGGAATCACTTTGTGGTGGTGTAGTCTACACTCAATCTGGAATTACGCTTCTTTTTCAGTGTGAATCACTTTCCATTGAGTCCCAGAAAGTCTCTTACACATCTTTTAATTTTTAGATTAAGGGATTCACCCGCTCCAAAGCATCTCAGTTGATTTACATCTAGCTAATTCTTTGTTCACTTTCTTTTCTTAGTCCTTAAAAATACAATTGTGGCCAGGCACAGTGGCTCACGCCTATAATCCCAGTACTTTGGGAGGCCAAGGAGGTGGATCACCTGAGGTCAGGAGTTTGAGACCAGCCTGGCCAACATGGTGAAACCTTGTTTCTACTAATAATACAAAGAGTAGCTGGGCATGGTGATGCACACCTGTACTCCCAACTACTTAGAAGGCTGAGGCAGGAGAAGTGCTTGAACCTAGGAGGCAGAGGTTGTGGTGAGCCAAGATCATACCATTGCACTCCAGCCTGGGCAACAAGAGTGAAACTCCATCTCAAAAAAAAAAAAAAAGTACAATTGTGAGGTCTTCTTCCTAGGGCACTAAAAAATGATCAGAAATCCTTAAAGATCCCAGCATTATTTTGCCTCTTCTTTCCAGCATTGACTTCCTATCTGGACTCTCCTCTTAAATCAATACAGTCTGGATAATCTGAAAATACATTTGAAAAATTGTCCTAAAATTGTTGATAGCTTTTGAAGGTTTCTGGATAACTGTGATCACTTGGTACCGAAGCAAAATGGCATTCTCAACAAACTCTTCCCTTTCTTCCTTCCCTCCATTCTTCTTTTTATTCTTTCCTTCGTTTTTCTTATTTATCTTTCTATTATTTGGATCAATTTTTATCAAAACTTATTTATTCACTTAAATGTATATTAGATGGTTTAAATACATTTAAAAATATATAAAGGAATGCAATTATTAATAAAAGCCTGCCTTACACTACTGTTTCCCTATCCACTTTTTCTCAGCCTCTGCTGTCCTGCAGCCCTTTTTATTATCTCTCTTTTATTTCTTAATACTAACCTGACCCGTAGACTTTACTACGAGAGTTGACTTTTTTGTCCTTCAATTTTACATTTAGTAAAGTGGTACTAAGATGTACTTAGATATATGTAATATTTTAATAAAGAAAAGGAAATTGAAGAAATTCATTGTGTGACAGCAGATATATTAGTAATAAATCCAGAATGTAGTGAATCCTTGACATGAACTTTATAAAGTTAATGTAAGTTTTTTAAACATTGAGTCATCATGTAGGGGACTTATAAATGTAAAAACAGAGTTGCTGTCAACCTGGAGCTGATATCCAATCCATTATTTTCCTGGAAACAGATCCATAATCAGAACATATATATAAATCAGATGCTGGAAAGAGATCATTATTGTGATATTTGAATACTTTCTGGGTACAAGGAAAAGCATAAACATCCTCAGTGAGCAGTTAACTATGGGAGGGACAGAGTTTTGCTTTTAAAGATCTTATGGGTTTAAGAAATAAGTATTACCGGCTGGACACAGTGGCTCATCCCTGTAATCCCAGCACTTTGGGAGGCCGAAGTGGGTGGATCACCTGATGTTAAGAGTTCAAAACCAGCCTGGCCAACATGGGGAAACACTGTCTCGACTAAAACTACAAAAACTAGCCAAAAATTAGCCCAGGGGTGGGGGGGAAGGGGGGAACATGACAGGTACCTGTAATCCCAGCTACTCAGGAGGCTGAGATGGGACAACCACTTGAACCTGGGAGGTGTAGGTTGCAGGAAGCCAAGATCCCGCCACTGCACTCCAGCCTAGGCACCAAGAGTGAAACTCCATCCCAAAAAAAAGAAAAGGAAAAGGAAAAAAAAAGTATTACCCCTTATTTATAATTTATACTAGGTATAAATTTAGTATTGCTACCAAAAAAAAAAAAAAAAAAAAAGACCCTGTAAACTCAGTAGAATTTAGAAGAAAGGAGAAGGAAGAGGGAGAATAAGAATTCCTGTCACTACACTCTTTGGGAATCAGGTACGCGTGAGGTGGAAAACCCAAATGCACATTTTCCAATCAGTTAAGTGTAAACTTGGATCTCAGCAGCCTCATCTATTAACTGTTAAAATAGTTATTTTGTTGTAATTATTTTGCAACTGGAATTCTGTTCCTTCTAACTTCTTTTAGTAAGCTATTAACCTCAAACGTTGAAATCTAGCATTGGAATTATTGTCAGGCTAACTAGCACATCTGACATCTTTGTGCATATACCAGAAAGGGGCCCCTCTCAGTAGATCTTAATACTTGGGAGGTTGGCAAATATAGAGCATCTTTGTCTGATCTAGGTCCTCGTGACCAGAGAGCCTGGAATTATTTTGCAGGTTGACAATGGTTGAAATTTCAGGATCCATTCACTTCATTGGCTATGCTTTTGTGCAGGACAAAATCTGAATTGTGGCCTGGGCTTTGCTTGGAAGGCTTTTTTGGAGGGCATACAGTGGAGGGTTATTTTTTCCCCCTACAGAGAACATGTGTAAAATGAGGGACTCATTTATTATGCAGAAAATGTTGTTATTGGCTTGCTGTATATTCAGCTTTAATTTCCAAACATTAGTCTTACATCCTCTCCTCTCAAGTCACAGGTTATATTTCTATACGGCAACTCCTAAATTGAAATCTACAATCAGGTTTTCACTAGGAGTCCTTTGATGGACTTGATTGGTATCCCCCATCCCCCTGCTTTTTTTAAAATTTCTAACAGAAATCTCAATTTTGCTTAAATATGCATATTCTCTTATATGGTTATACCTCAAAGGAACATCACCCCTCATGTATATAAAGTTATTCTTAACTGAGTATCATTTCTGTGGTGTTCTGGCTAGTGTAGGGCTTTCCCCATCCCTTGTAAGTGATAAAGCAAGGAAAGGTGTTGAGACACAATTCTGACCAATGCAGTCACAATAGAAATATTTTGGAAAAAGTTTAATCTCTGTCATTAAAAAGCCATGGGAAGAGGTATCACTATTGGATGTCTTCTCTGGGTTTAATTCTTTTATCCATCATTATTATCTGAAGGCTACTTTAATTCAGAAATACCTATTTAAAAAAATATATAATTTCTTATAGGTCACATCAATCCGAGATGGAGTTTCTGTTACTTGTACCCAAGAACTTTGTAACTGATGAGGATACACTTGTGTCAAGGCAAAGTAGCCTCAGTGTTTTTCCTTTTCAGGTTTCCTCAAGTGCTTTTCTTACTGACCTAGCTTGTCCCAGTCAATCTCCTCTGTGCTTGTTAACATGTTGAAGGCCAGGGTTGAAAGCAGCACTTCCTATGGCATGTACAGTGCAGAGCATTCTACAGACTCATGTTGAATTCACGGTGACACAAATCGCATGACATTTTTGTGCACTCCCCAGAGATACTGCATCTCCTTCATTCTGTAATAGTGGAGTCAGTTATTGGTTGGTTTAGCTAAAGTGCGTATTTTAAAAATTCTCCTTATATTTTATCCTGTAAGATTTAGTCCATCATTTATCCAGTTGAAATAATATGGAAATTCTTCTTGGAAAATTAT
This sequence comes from Callithrix jacchus, assembly GCF_049354715.1. Lineage (NCBI taxonomy): Eukaryota > Metazoa > Chordata > Mammalia > Primates > Cebidae > Callithrix > Callithrix jacchus. Next base: position 96,976,880 of record NC_133516.1, read on the forward strand.
GCATTTGTTTTCTGTTTCTTTTTAATCACCCTTAATTATGCTAAATAGGTCTTTTATATCTTTGTAGATAAAAATTTGGATCCAGAAAGGACTGAAATGAAATCTCTGAATCAAGTCATTAAAAACTCTTCTGATTGAGATTGATCAACCAGTAAACTCTTTTCATCAACGTGCACAACCACTTAAAAATGACCTGAAGTGTACGATTTGACCCATGCTCTATCCTTTTTTGTTTGTTTGAGACAGAATTTCGCTCTTGTTGCCCAGGCTGAAGTGAAATGGCACCATCTTGGCTCACTGCAATCTCTGCCTCCCGGGTTCAAGCAATTCTCCTGCCTCAGCCTCCCGAGTAGAAGGGGTTACAGGCATGTGCCACCACACCTGGCTTATTTTGTATTTTTAGTAGAGACAGGGTTTCTCCATGTTGGTCAGGCTGGTCTTGAACACCTGACCTCAGGTGATCTTCCTGCCTTGGCCTCCCAAAGTGCTGGGATTACAGGCGTGGGCCACTGCACCTGGCCTGGTCTGTCCTACCTTCTACAAATACTGGGATTGTTTTCCTTTGATCAAAAAGAGGTCTTTGTTTTGTTTTGTTTTTGCATTATAGTTTATTTTTACTATCTTTTTAGTTTTAAAATATAAATGTTTTCATTTGCCATTTCTCAGTATTAATGAACATGTTTTGATCTTTATTGACAACTACTTTCTCAACCTTTTTTGATAGACCATCTATAATTTTGCCTAGAATGGATGTAACATAAATAGCCTATTGTTAATGCAAAGTCAAATTTTCACTTATTCTGGAAACATATTGAGAAACCATTTATCTGACTCTAGCCTTTAGATACCAGATGGCTGTTCCATATTTTTCATAGATCATTGCAAGAGGTCTAGTGATCTCATTGGTATGTGGTTTTAGTTTCCTGAAAGATAATTAATTTTGGCCAAGGAGGTAAAACTCTAAATTTAGAGTGTCTATATGCTTTGCAGGTATCTTGGACTTTAATACTCTTATTCTCATGTGTGTTCTATCATTTTCGCTCTGAAAAATGATTCCTTTTGATGGAACAGATAGTAAATTACTGTACAGTGATTTAAAATACTGGTTCTATAGTCAGGGTACTTGAGTTCAAACCCTGGCTCTGACACTTTCTGTTTGACGGTGGACACGATATGCAACCTCCTTTAATTTCAATATCCCCATTTGTGAGAAAAGGAATAACCATATCCATATCATGGTGATTTTTTTTGAGATTAAATGAGATAATCTGCCTAAAAGTACTTAGTCTGTTATGTGACGCATGAAGATCAACTCAGTTAAATGCAGTTTATTCAGCGAAGATAAAGGAAGAAATAAAGGGTTTTACATTCTAGTTGTCGTAGCTAACATTGTGCTTTCAGTGACAGATCTGTGTTTTCTTACTCTTCTTACACCAAACAAGTATTTGAGAAAAGTCGTTTTGTCATCCTTAATATTTCTCACCAGTTGCAGCTTATTTTTGGCACTTACACATTTTTCTTAGAGGCTTCGTCCTGCTCATTCTGGTGCGTCCTGGGCCCATCTTGTGTGTGTGTCCAGATGTTACAGTTCATCAGGCTGTCTTTTTTATCTTTCTCTCCTTTCTTCACTCATAAAGAGATGTTTGCAGTTAATAGTCATAATTTTATTGGTCAGCATTCACTTTTCTCCTTGCATCAGACATGGGCGTCAGCCCCTAACTTTTGGATATGTGCTTCCTAAAGTAGGCACCCATTCTATGCCCAGTGTTCCTCTTATTTTTGAGTGCATAACTTTGCATTTGCCTGTGGTTTCTATTTCTGTCGGACATGGAACAGTTCCTCATGATTGGTCTGAATTAGACCTAGAGTTCCTTTTGTCACTCAAAACATCTATCTTGTGAAGAACAAAATTGCCCACAAGGTGCTTTGAGAATTTATCAGATGTGAATTTTAGCCAAATTGTAACTGTGTTTTCCCAGAAGGCAAGATCCCTTCCCTTGGTCAGCAGCAACTGTGTTCCTTTTTAACAAAGAACACTTTGATCACTGCTCTAGGAATGAGTGTTATGTCAAGTTCTAGGGAGTTTAGCGTTTGGATACATTGTGTCTCAGAATTAGAATCTGGATTTCTATATGCTTATTATTTCCTTTTTTTTTTTTTTTTTTTTTTGCTTCAACGTTCAGGTTTCGAGGACCATGAAGTTTCTTTGTAATTTTCTTTTCTCTCTTTCTGTTTCCTCTTATAAAATGGTTTATTTTTATCTTTTTGTCTTAAGTCCTCCAGAGTAATAGTTTCTATTGTATGAGTTTAGCATTTATCTTACTCTTTCACCTTTTTTGGTGTAAGGAGACTGATATTTAAAGTAAAAATAGTAAGTAATTTGATGCAAGTCATTCCCCCAAAATATATTGTCTCCATTCTCCATCCAGAATTGCTCCAGGGCTATGTTAGGCTAATGTTGTAGGGAAAGATAGTGAAACAGCCATAATATTCTGTATTTCTTTTCAACAGAGAGCTCTTGGCTCTCTGCCTGACTTTGCATGAAGGCTTGGCATTAAATCTTGAGCACTTCCTTTAAAATAAAATTGCTTCAGAGCTTCCATTTCAGTTAATACTTTTAAAAGATAGACACTTTTCATATGTCAATTTGTGTTCGTTTAAACATGCTTGTGGAGTTAGTTAATTAAAGGGAATTTTTGATTCTGTTAAGACTTTAGTAATGACAATCCTATTTCTGGGAAAAAAACATTTTCAGTAAACTACATGAACATTTCTGTTTTTAAAAAAGCATCAAGTTGTCTTCAGATGTCAAAATCATCAAACAATTTATGTAAACAAGCAATAAACAAGACCCCAAATATTAACATATTGAGGTGTGCTCTTGATCAGGATGAATTTTTCCAAAGACGTCTGCATGGAACCAATCTGCTAACATTATTTCTTTACCATGACACATTATTAATCTTTATTATAAATGTCAATTTCCATTTCAACTCATTATTAAAATTAGTATCAAATAATTAGGTGACTTTAACAGCTTTTATTGAAGTGTTTAAATAATAAGCTTTTCATATTTAAAGTATAGAATTGGGTAACGTTCGACCTATGCATACACTTGTGAAACCAGCACAACTGTGGCAACAATCGTATCCATCACCCCAAAGGTTTCCTCAAGTCGCTTCATAATCCCTCACTTTCACTGCTCTGCCCCTGTCCTCAGGCAATCTTAGGTGTGCTTTCTGACACTACATTTGATTTGTATTTCCTAAAATTCTTAGTAAATGGAATCATGCTGCATGATTCTCTTTGTGTGGTTTTTCAGTCAGCAGAATTATTTTAAGATTTACACATGCTGCCTGAAGCAATAGTTCATTCACTCCTTTTATCCCTGAGAGGTATTTCATTGGATGTATATAAGTATACCATGATTTGTTTATCCATTTGCTTGCCGAAGAGCACCTGCATTGTCCCCACTTTGTAGCTATTACAAACAGACCTGGAATGACATTTGCATACACCTCTTTGTGTAGACACATGTTTCATTTCCTTTTGGAAACTAACTGAGAGTGGAATGCCTGGATCATGTAGTTGGTACATGCTTCACATTCTCTTAGATAAACATTTTGTTTTAGAAGAGTTTTAAATTTACAGAAAAATAACAAAGATATTACAGAAAACTCATATATAGTCCACATCTGGCTTTCCTTATAATTAACATCTTACATTAATAGAATACACGACTCATGAACCAACATTTATATAATATTATTAAGTAAGCTGTCTTCAGATTTTCTTAATTTTTACTTATGGCATTTTTTTCTCTCCCAGGACCCCATCCATGATTATATTTAGTCATCATATCTCCTTAGGCTCCTCTTGCCTATGACAGTTTCTCACACTTTCATTGTTTTTCATGACCCTGATAGTTTTGAGGTATAATGATCTGATATTTTGTAGACTGTCCATTAATTGGATTTGTCAGTTTTTGCCTCATGTAATTGACACCTTGATCATCATGCAATGCCCTTCTTTATTCCTGAAAAATATCCTTCTAACGTTGGCTTTGTCTCAAATTAATATAGCTACTTTAGCTTGCTTTTAACTATTGTATAAACATGGTATTTTTGTCACCACTTCTTAACTTTTAAACTATCTGAATCTATATATTTAAAATTGATTTCCAGTATACATATAGTTTGGCCTTGACTTTTTATCCACATTGACCATTTCTTTTGATTTATATAGATCACTCACATTTAAAGTGATTATTGATATGATTGGATTAACTGTTTTTTTTTTTGTTTGTTTGTTTTTCATTTTTCCTTGTATCTTTCCCCTAGTCTCTTTTCTGTCTTTCCTGGTTTTAAATTAACATTTTTTTTTTCTTTCTTGAGACAGAGTCTCACTCTGTCACCCAGGCTGGAGTACAGTGACATGATCTCGGCTCACTGCAACCTCCACCTCCCAGGTTCAAGCAATTCTCCTGCTTCAGCCTCCCAAGTAGCTGGGACTACAGGTGCCCACCACCACGCCCAGCTAATTTTTGTATTTTTAATAGAGATGGGGTTTCACCATGTTGGCCAGGCTGGTCTCGATCTCCTGACCTCGTGATTCTGCTCGCCTCAGCTTCCCAAAGTGTTATGATTACAGGCATGAGCCACTGTGCCTGGCCAAATTAACATTTTATGTGATTCCTTTATATCTCATCTCAACATATTATTTATATTTTATTGAAAAAATTTTTTGTAACTGTCCTAGAGTTTACAATATACATTTCTAGAAAATTTAAGTCCATCTTCAAATATCACTCTATTTTTCTGCATATAATGCAGGTACCTTATACCAGGGTATTTTCAATTCTTCCCTTGATATTGTGATAATCCTGTGATATTGCTGCCATGTATTTCTCTTATCCATGTTGTAATTACCCAATACATTGTTCCTCTTATAGCTTTAACAAAGTTATTTTTGATCATTTAAGAAGAAAAATAAAATGTTTTATTTTACCTTTCTCTTTCTCCAAGACTTTTCTTTATGTAGATCCAAGTTTCAGAACTACATTCTTCATCTTTCTAAAGAACTTCTTTTAATATTTCTTATGGGGAAGTTCAGCTGAGAATAAATTCCCTCAGATTTTATTTATCTGAGAAGGTTTTTATTTCTCCTTTACATTTGAAAGATAATTTTTTGAATATCACATTCTAAGAATTTTTTTTCAACACTTCTAAATAGTTCACTCTTCTTGTTTTGTGGATTCTGATGAGAACTTAGCTATAATTATTTTATTTTTTATTTTTTGTAAAGTTAAGGTGACTTGTTTTCTCTGCCATACTTCAAGATTTCCTATTTGTCTTTAGTTTCCTGTAGTTTGAATATGAAATACTTGGATGGTTTTGTTGTTTTCTTGTGTTCTCTGAGATTCTTGGGTTTGTGGTTTATTGACTTTCATTAATTTTGGAAAATATTTGGCCATTATTAATTTAAATATTCTACACTCTTCTGTTTTTCAGGTATTCTAATTATGCATGTGTTACATTAATTGATATTGTCCCGCTGATCTTTGATGGTCTATCCTTTTTAATTACTTTTTCTTTATCCTTTTCTCATTTCGCATTCCATTCTGTGAAATTTCAGCTCACCTATCTTTGAGTTCACTGATTCTTTCCTTGCCCATGTTGAGATGACTGATGAACCCATCAAAGATATTTTTAAATTTCCTTTTACTGTTTTGGAATTCTAGCATTTTCTTTGGCTCTTTTCTTATCATGTTCACCTCTCTCTTAGCATTACCCATCTGTTCTTGCATGTTGACTACTTTCCCCAAGAGTCACTAACATATTTATTATGTTACGTTAAATTGCCTATCTGATAATTCCAACATCTGTATCATATCTAAATCTGGTTATGTCGATTGCCTTTGTTTCTTCAGACTATGCTTCTTAATGCTTTTGTCTCTTGACATGACTTCTAATTTTTTATTGAAAGCTAGACTTGCATCAGGTTATAGGAAGTGAGGTAAATAGGCCTTTTCAGTGAGGATTTATGTTAATCTGGTTAGGAGTTGAGCTGTATTTAATGCTTATTGTGGCTAGCTCGTAGAGACTTCAGCTTTTTCTAGGGCTCTCATTTTGAGCTCCCCTTTTGGATTTGGGCCTTGTTTTTGTACTACTCCTCAGAGAAAGTTTGTTTCTTTTAACTTTGAGGCTGTACGTCACTGGCATATCACACAGACTATGAATGTCGGGGAGAGAGAACATTCTATAATTTTCTTATTATGTCTCAGTCTTTTATTGGGCTTGAGTCTTAGGAATGTGGCCTTCACGAGTATTTTTCTCCCTACTCCAACAGTATAGTTTTGTTTCCCCTGTCCCTACTAACTTCCCTGGCTGCAGTATTCCCAATCTACTTTGAAGTCCTGTCTCACAAAGCTGATATGGGCTGAAGTTTATAGGAATTCTTTTCCCCTAGCCAGACAAACATGCCGAGTTGTCCTGTGGTGAAGCAGCATGATTTCCCTTGGAGAACAGGCCTTTATTACAGAGAAGGCTCTGGATGCACTTCACCTGGCTGTTCTTCCCTTCCCATGAATGGGGCCAAGAAGTGATCTTTCTCCTATCCTCACTATGAAAATCTAGTGCGTTCCCTGGAAGAAAAAAATCCATAAAAGTGTGGGGGCTTCTTTAAGACTGTTTCCTATTTGTCTTTTGTTTTCTGTAACAAAAAATTCTAACCACCAGAATGTTCTCCCTCTTTGTAGATGACATTCAGCCTCCAGCGAGTCCTCAAACCTACAAGTTATATGTCCCTACCAGTCTGTGGCTTTAGCGGCTCCTCCTGCAGGTAAGCAGATCTCAGCTGTGACTCCAACTACTCGTCTGCCTTCTTAGATTTTAAGGTAGCAGCATAACTTTTGTTGTAAAGATGACATCGATGATTTCTAAGCTCAATACATATTGGAGCTGAAACTGAACATCTGTTTAACTTTCGAAAAAGTGCCAAAATAGTTACAAAATAGTTGTTCCATTTTACATTCCAACTGGTAATGCATATAATTCCATTTGGTCTACTTCCTAACACTTGAAATAGACAATCTTTTAAATGATAGCGTAATAAGTGCTGCCTTATTTTGGATTTAATTCTTATTTCCATAGTGTCTAATTATGTTGAACATCTTTTCATGTGATTATTTGCCATCATGTATATTGTTTGGTAAAGGTTCTATTCAAATAGTTCCCTAATTTTGGGGGGGAGGAGGGGTGGAGACAGTGTTTGTTGTTTTTATTGTTAAGTTCTGTGTACAAGTCCTTTATCAGATATGTTAGTTACCAATATTTTCTCCTACTCTGTGGCTTGGCTTTTGTTCTCTGCAGTATATTTATAAAGGAGTTCTAATTGTTGAAGTCTAACGATTTTTTGTTATGAACTAGGCTTTTGGTGACATATCTAATAAACCTTTGTTTTGTTTTGGATACTTGGGGAGTTAAGGATTGATGATCATTTTTTGGTATGTAGATATCAAGTTGGTCCTGATGAAAAGACCAGCCATTCTTCACAGAATTGCCCTTGTACCTTTTCCAAAAATCAGTAGTCTATGTATGTTTGGATATTGTATTACATCCTTCCACAGTGCAATGAAGACATACCTGAGAATAGGTAGTTTATAAAGGAAAGAGGTTTAATTGACTCACAGTTCCACATGGCTAGGGAGGCCTCAGAAAACTTACAATTATGGCAGAAGGCAAAGGGGAAGTGAAGACCTTCTTCACATGGAGGCAGTAAAGAGAGTGTGTGAAGGAGGAATGGTCAAACACTTATAAAACCATTAGATCTCATGAGAACTCACTATCAGGAGAACAGCTTGGGGGAACCACCCCTGTGATTCAGTCACCTCCTACCACGTCTCTCCCTCAACAAGTGGGGATTATGGACATTACAATTCAAAATGAGATTTGAGTGGGGACACAGAGCTAGACCATCTCAGAATATATCAGAAATACTTCTGGAATCTTTATTCTCTTGCATGAATCTGTCTATGTATCTTTGAGCCAGTGCCAGCATGTCTTGATTATTGTAGCTTTTTGGTAAGTATTAAAGTCTTTGAAGTAATTATTGTAATTCCTTTCATGTCGTTTCTTTCTTTTCTTTTCTTGCTTTTTCTTTTTTTCTTTTTTTTGGAGATAGTCTCACTCTGCCACCCCGGTTGGAATGCAATGGCACAATCTTGGCTCACTGCAACCTCTGCCTCTCAGGTTCAAGTGATTCTTGTGCTTCAGCCTCCTGAGTAGCTAGGACTGCAGGTGTATGCCACCATGCCTGGTTAATATTTATATTTTTACTAGAGATGGGTTTTTGCCATGTTGACCAGGCTGGTCTTGAACTGCTGACCTCAAGTGATCCACCTGTCTCAGCCTCCCAAAGTGCTGAGATTACAGACATGAGTCACTGTGCTCAGCCTCATGTTGCTTTCCTATTTCAAAGTTGTTCTGGCTAGTCTAGGTTCTTTACAGTTCCATTGTGGATATCAAAATTTGCTGCCCATTTCTATATTAAAAAAAGCATGTTGTAGTTTGGATTGAGATTTTGTTATAATTATAGATCAGTTGGAGGAGAACTAGTATCTTAACAATATTAAGTCTTCTGATCATGGACTGAATGCGTCTCACCATTTGTTTAGATCTTTTAAAATATCTTTCAGCAATGTTTTGTTGATTGTAATGTACATGGCTTGCATATTTTTTCCAACTATTTCATGTTTTTAAATGCTTCTGTAAAAGGTAGTTAAAAAATATTCCTAATTGTTCTTTGCTATTGTACAAACATATGATTGACTTTTGGATATTGCTTTTGTATCCCGCAATTGCTAAACTTACTTATAAATTATAGGAACTTTTAAAAATATGGTCAGTATTAAATTCTACACAAACAAGCTTTTGTGCAACAGTTTTATTTCCTCCTCTCCAATCTAAATACCATCCCCCACGCTTTCTTTTTTAAGATATTGAAACAACTAATTCCTTCAGTACAATGTTCACTGTAAGTGCTGAGAGTGGTCATTATTATCTTACTCCTGACCATAGGGGAGTAATGATTCAATCTTTCACCAGTAATTTGATATTGATGTTAACTAGAAGTTTTTTGTAGCTGCCCTTTATGAAATCAAGAAAATTTACTTCTCTATCTAGTTTGTTGAGAATTTTTTTTTGATAATTGAAAGAACATAGCATTCTGACAAATGCTTTTTCTACATGTGTTAAGGTCACCGTATTTTTTTCTCTCTTTTTTTTTTGTTTGCTTATATTGAGATATATGTTATTTGATTTTTGAGAGTTAAGCTAACCTTGAATGCCTGGGATAAAACTCGCTATGATTGTCCGGGAGCAATGGCTCATACCTGTAATTCCAGCACTTTGGGAGACAGAGGCAGGCAGATCATGAGGTCAGGAGTTCGAGTCCAGCCTGGCCAACATGGTGAAACCCCATCTCTACTGAAAATAGCAAAATTAGCTGGGGGTGGTGGCATGTGCCTGTAGTCCCAGCTACTTGGGAGGCTGAGGCAGGAGAATCTCTTGAACCTGGGAGGCTGAGGTTGCAGTGACCCGAGGTCGCATCATTGTATTCCAGACTGGGTGACAGAGCAAGACTCTTTCTCAAAAACAAACAAACAAAAACTGGCCATTATTTATTATCCTTTTCATATGTTGTTTAATTAGATCGGTTAACATTTTGTTAAAAAATCTTACATCTATGTTTATTAGGAATATTGATTTTCAGTTTTCTTTTTGTTTAAACATCTTGGTTTGGATTTGTTTTTGGAATAATCATGAAACCAATGCATAACTTGGTAAGTATTAGAGTATTACTGCATCTTCAAGTATCTGGAAACACTCGTATAGGATTGGTATTGTTTCTTTCTTAAGTACTTGATAGAATTTATCAGTGAAGCAATCTGGTATGTCTCCTTGTGAGAATGTTTGGCACTACAAATGAAATGTTTTAAATAGATATAGGGCCATTTAGTTTTTCTCTCTCTCTTCTTCTTTGAGCTTTGGTAGTCTGTAGCTTTCCAGTAATTTGTCCATTTAATCCAATTTTAAAATTTATTGCCCTGATGTAGCTTGTAAAATTTCTTTATTCTTTCTTCTAAAGTGAAATTCTAATATCTGTAAAATCTGTAGTGCTACCACTGCTTTTATTTCTGATATTGGTAATTTATTTTCTCTTTATTGAACAGTCTGGCTAGAGATTTATAAATTTTATTGATCTCATTTTCTTATTGGTCTATTTTATTGAACTCCAATTTTATCTTGATAATTTCCTTTTTTTCTGCTTACCTTGGGTTTCATTTGCTTTTCTTCTTCTAGTTTTTTAAGATTGAAGCTAAGGCCATTGATTTATGACCTTTCTGATTTCTAACATGAGGAGTTTGACATATAAATTTTTCTCTAATCATTTTTTTTGGCTATCTCACAGTTTTCACATGTCAGGTTTACATTTTTATTTAGTTAACACATGCTTTCTAATTTCCCTTTAAGTTTATTCTTTGCCCACTGGTTGTTTAGACATGTGTTATTTCATTTTTAAATATTTGGAGGAGCTTCCAGATATCTTTGTTGTCAGTTTCTAATTTAATTCCATTGTGTTTAGAAAATATGTTTTGCATGTCTTGAGTCCTTTTAATTGAATTGAAATTTGTTTTATAGCCCAACCTGTGGTCATTTTGGTAAATCAGTTTTGAAAGTACTGTATTATGAATTATTGCAAGCAGTGTTTTCTTCCTGTTTTCCTCATCCTCTGTTCCCACCATTAAGAAAAAAAAAAAAAAAAAGGGAAACGCTTAGAAGATTTAGACAAATCTTTGCATTTATTTAATTTATATATTAAGAAAGTATTTTTTGTGACACAATTTTTCCTTCTTTCTAAAAGCTTACTTTGAACAGGATCTGGAGAATTATTAATAAGAAATAAAAAGCTTACCTTAGATCATATTATCCTTAAGATATCTGCTAATATTTTTGAGTTAACATATCTTATCTCCTTTGAAATGTGGCTGTTTGTTTTCTTTTTTTTGGAGGCTGATGCCACATGTGGTTTTTCTATCATTTTATGTTGGCATCTACTGCAGTACTACATGATCTTTCCAGAAATATAATTTAAGTGTGGCATTTGTTTAGATAATAATCCCTTCAGCTCTATAGAAAACAACTTTCTTTGGAAATTTTAACCTAACCTTACTTCCCAATCATGAGTTTTAAAATTTTCATGTCATGTATTCATTGCTTTGCTGATCTATAACCTTTCAAAGGTTGATATTTTATTTCTTCAAGGGAAATATCATTCAAGGGGAATTTTAGGTGTGTTGTGTTTTCTTGTTTCATAGTAGGACTATCGCAAGCAAGATATTTTTATAGTTGGTATTTTTTTTTTTAAAATCTGAATTCTTTATTAATACTAATAGCATAACTTACTGAGAAGTTGTTAAAACAAGAATATCGCTGTCGTTCAAGACTTTTTTTTTTCTTGTGAAATTATATGCCTAGAGATTTGAGAGAAAAGCCTGCAAATATTGTGTGGAATTCAAAATAAAGCCTTTATATAGATCTAAGATAAACCTGTTATATGACTTTCATATAAAAGAGACGCCTGTCTTTTATACATGCTAGCCATGCATCTTATCTTCTGCATTAGTGTTAATAAAGCCACGGCGAACAAGGTGTGCATTAATACAAGTATTATTGATGCGTGTGAATATATCTCACCTATAAACACAAAGACAGGAGTCAAAGTTTACTTCAAAGCGAGCTGCATTCTCTTTGCTGGTAAGAGTGAGTCAGGCTTTTGATCTTATCTCTAGGATCCAGAGAACTGCTGCAGGCAATACTACATGAGAAAAGAAAAGCTTCGGAAAAGATTTATAGACTGTATTCCTGTTTTTCTTTTTTCATGGTGTTATTTTATTCGCCAGCCCACATTCTGTAGAATTTCTAAACTAATACCACTAAAACATTTGAACATATAGCACTATTTTATTGTCTTTTATCCTCAAATTAAATGAAAGTGTAGAATCAGTTTCTTTAGGTTGTTTCTTTAGTCTCATAAATCAGAAAGGTTTCCTTGCAATAGAGATGTTATCTTGAATCCCATAAAATTCAAATGACCAGACAATATTTTTAATGTATCTACAACATTTAAAAATTATTTGTGATGCATTTTTATTAGAAATAAGCAAAGTACAACAAATAAATGTTTCCCATGTCATGTCATTAGGGATGACCACTGTTCACGTTTTGGTTTGTAAACTGTTACGGACAGATAGATGCTTCTAGTCATTTATTAAAGTAGCTAATAAATAGGCTTACTAAATTCACCAAATTCCTCCTATTGATCTGGCATAACACATCCACTATTTAGCAAATATTGTTGTTTCTACCTTTTAAATGCAGTAGTCGGCTCTTGTCCATAGTTTTGCTTTCCATGACTTCAGTTACCTGTGGTTGACCCAGTTTGAAAATATTGCATCCAGTAAGCTATTGAGAGAGAGAGAGAGAGAGAGAGAAAGTGTGAGAGTGATCAAATTCACATAAATTTCATTATATTATCCTGTTATAATTGTTCTATTTCATCATTACTCATTGTTACTATCTTACCGTGCCTAGTATGTAGGTATATATGTATAGGAAAAACCATAGTGTAGGGTCAGGTACTCTTTGTGGTTTCAGGCATCCACTTGGGATTTTCGAATGTATCCCCTGAACATAAAGGAACTGCCGTATATCTAGTACCTAACCGGTTCCCTACACCAATCCATCATCCTAGTCTAAATCATTGCCATCTATCAGTAATGCAGTAGCCTTCTACCTGGACTCACTGCTTCCATTCTTGACTGCTACAGACCATTCTTCACATAATCATCCAGTGAGTATTTTAAAACATAAGTAGTTACTTGGCTCTTCTGCTCTCTTCCCTCCAATAACGTTTCATGTGACTCATTACAATGGCCTAGAAGAATTACATGATTAATTCTTAGCCATTTCATAACCTCACATCTATTGTGGAAACAACGGAGTAATGGCAATGAAATTAGAAAGCAGAACAAAAAACTCCTGTGTATGGTACATGCTGTGGCTGAAAGAAAATGTATAATACCTCTGAGCACCTCCCTATCCCCAGCCCCAAGTTCCTTAGGGATTTTCAACAGAATCCCTCAGCTTTTCTGGGACCTGAACTCCCTTGAAACTTGAGAATGAAGTAGCTGTTAAGGTTTTGTGCCTAGAAGGACGGTTTCTTACCTGAGGAATACCTAAATAAGCTTTGAAGAAAGGCGTATTAATCTACCTGGGCTGCCATAACAAAATACCACAGACTGAGTGGCGTAAATAACAAGAATTTATCTTCTCAGAGTGCTGGAAGCTGGAAGTCCAAGATCAGGGTGCCAGCAGGGCTGGTTTCGTGGGGCCTTCTCTTGGATTGCAGAAGCCACCATCTTGCTGTGCGTCCTCACAGCACTTTGGGAGGCAGAGGCAGGTGGATCACAAGGTCAGGAGTTTGAGACCAGCCTTTCTAATAAGGTGAAACCCTATTCCTACTAAAAATACAAAAATTATCTCTACTTATAAAGGTATCTATCAGTCCTATGGGATTAACTCCCCACTTTTATGAACTCACTTAACCTTTATTTCTCCTTGACTGTATCTCAAGTACAGTCACATTGGAGATTAAGGCTTCAACATATGAGTTTTGAGGGAACACAGTTCAGTCCATATAACAAAAGGCTTTTGCATAAGGTGGTGAGGATGGGCACCTTTGTGCTAGGAAACTCAGGAGAGGTTGGTAAATCTCCTCCCATTTGTGCTTATTTCCCCAGACTTTCAGATCTAAGCAGCTGCTGTTTATCATTTCTCCCTCTTGCCATCCGGCAAAAAACTTGACAAAAGGCACAGGCTGTTTACCCTGACAGCATTCTTTAAGGACAATCTCAAGGTGTAGCTTCCCCTAGATAGCAACACAGAAATACCTGGGGGAAATGTTTTAAATGTAGACCTTGGAAACGTATTTCAGACCTACTGAATCAGAATCTCTATGGTTGGGGCCCTAAAATTAGAAGCCAAATCAAGTATCTCAGTTGTTATTACACACAGAAAAGTTCCAGAACCACTGAAGAGTTTTAGACACATAAATATCTTGCTATGTTGCATGGTTTTAATTACAGCTGTCTTCCTGCCACCCTGCCTGCCATGCTTTCTTCCTTCTCTTTTTCCTTCCTTCCTTTCTTCTCTTTGTTCTTTCATTATTTCCCCATTTGAAGTCCTAAGTAAGGTCTTTAAAATAATATGTGTATTTTTTAGAAACATCATTAGTATTCTATTTATTAATGTATCTACAGTAGCTATCAGAGTATAAGGAAGTGAATCCACTGTAACAGCCTGGAGTGATGTGAAAAGCATAAGTCAGAGAACGGTTACAGATCAGAGCATTTCTGAAATAAAAAACAAAACAAAACAAAACATGATTAGAGTGAGGCAGCATTCTGGTCCGAAGATGCTGGTCTCACCATCAGTTAACACTATGCAGTTCTGGCCAGGCTCAGTGGCTTATGCCTGTCATCCCAGCACTTTGGGAGGCTGAGGCGAGGGGATCACAAGGTCAGGAATTTGAGACCAGCCGGGCCAATATGGCAAAACCCCATCTCTACTAAAAATACAATAATTAGCCGGGTGTTGTGGCATGTGCCTGTAGTCCCAGCTACTTGGGAGGCTGAAGCAGGAGAATAAATCGCTTGAACCCAGGAGGTGGAGGTTGCAGTGAGCTGAGATAGTGCTATTGCACTCCAGAGTGGGTGACAGAGTCAGACTCTGTCTCAAAAGAAAAGAAGAAAAAAAGTCGATGCAGTGTCTTTATTGAAAAGAGGATGAGAAGCTTGGAAAGGAAAAATGAAACAAAAATGTACAATGTAGGTTCCATCTCTCTCTCTCTCTTTATATTTCCAGTTCCTTTTTGTGTTTAGAAGCCCCGAGGCAGAAGAGTTCTTGAGTGGAGGAGGCAGCCTCCAGCTTGTGCCTTTGCAAGACTTCAGCTTGTTGATAGGGGCACCTTATCCTCAGGAGGGTCAGATGAGTTGCTTAGAAGGAACAGTTTTTTCCCCTTTCCCCTAGGGCTGGTAGTATGAAGCATCATAGATAAATAACTAATACTTTTCTGCCAGTAAGATAAGTTTCAGTTTAGAAAAGTAGTCTAATCAGTTCAAACTGAGTCCCTCTGATTACTAGAATTACTAGATATCATGTGTGATTTAAAAATAGCTTTCCAGCTTGACACGTCCTTCCAATCTTATGTTACTGTAAATTGCATTTTGCACAAAGGCTTTCTGATGTATGAATTTATCCAAGCCCCTTAAGCATAATTTGAAAATGGGATGAAACAGGAGCAGAGGCAGTATCTTCTGCTTTTTTGTTGACCCAGAAAGAAATACAATTTCAAGTGATTTGGCCATCTGAGGGAGCTTCTCTTTGCCCTGTCACCTAGCTCTCCTGACCTCAATCCCACTCATTAAGTGCAGCCCAGGCAGCCTGTCTGAAGGCTGTCAGCTTAGGGTTTATCCCAGGAGATTCATTACAAAGAATCAAAGATCATGCATAACTAGCTAAGACTAAACTCTAGGCAAACCATAATTACACAGCTGGGGTCAAGAGAGAATTATGTACATGGGCACGTTGACCCAGGTCTTCCAAACTTCCAAAATTGTCACTGCAGGGGATTGAAGTGGTTCTGTCATTCAGCACATGACCTTCATTCTGTTTGTTTCTCTGCACTAATTTTCTCCCTAAGACGATGTGTCCAATAAGTTGGCATTTGAGTAATCTTCTTAAGTAATTCTTTTGATTAATGGCCTTCTTCTTGCCTAGAAATGGAACTCCTAACATCACTCTGGGCATCTCTGACTCTAAAGATGTACTTCACAGACCAGTGGTATCAGCGGCACTTGGGAAACTGTTAGAAATGCACATTCTTATACCTCATTCCAGGCCCACCAAATAAAAATGTCCGGGAGTGGAGGCCATTGATCTGTGTTTTAACACGTCTTCAGGTGACTCATACATGCTAAAGTTTCAGAAGCACTGCTCTAAACCCTAACAACCCACATTTCTGAACTTACCGTATTCCATTTCTACTCTGCTTATAAACTTGACCATAGTTACCTAAATTATTTCCATATTTTGTTATTCTTTCGTCTGTTCATGGCATTTCTATTGAGGACTGAATTTGGATTTATGTTTTAATCTTGCCCAAATTCCTATCTAAGAGGTTTGTGGAGTCCCGACCTACAAACGATAAATTATCATCAGATGGGTTGTATGTAACCCCATGTAGCGTGACTCACTTTCCAACCTGAGTCTGGCATGACATACGAGGGATTAGCTAGAAGACTAGCACCTTTTAAAGATCGGAATAGGAAACGTTTGTCATCTGTTGTCTCTGAGGGCAGCCACTATAAGACTTGAAAAGAACCTTGGTCTCCACAGTCTTTTATCTTAACTTGAATATTTCTCACTGCTTCTGTCATTCCAGGTCTTTAGATAAACTCAACCAACTGTCAACCAGAAATGTTTACATTTACCCATGGCCTGTAAGCCCCACCTGCCATCTGGACCAAACCAATGAATTTCTTACATGTATTTGATTGATGTCTCATGCCTCCCTAAAATGTATAAAACCAAGTTGTGCCCCGACCACCTTGGGCACATATTCTCAGGACCTCCTGAGGGCTGTTTGGCTCAGAATAAATCTTTTCAAACATTTTACAAAGTTTGATTCTTTTCGTTGACACTTTTGCCTGGAATATTCTTTTTATTTTTTATTTATTTATTTTTTTTGAGACGGAGTTTCGCTCTTGTTACCCAGGCTGGAGTGCAATGGCGCGATCTCAGCTCACTGCAACCTCCGCCTCCTGTGTTCAGGCAATTCTCCTGCCTCAGCCTCCCGAGTAGCTGGGATTACAGGCACATGCCACCGTGCCCAGCTAATTTTTTTGTATTTTTAGTAGAGACGGGGTTTCACCATGTTGACCAGGATGGTCTCGATCTCTTGACCTCGTGATCCACCCACCTCGGCCTCCCAAAGTGCTGGGATTACAGGCTTGAGCCACCGCGCCCGACCAGCAACTGGTTTTAACCTCTGACTTGACTCTGTTTCTGCCAACTCCTCTAAGACCCTTCCGCTTCTCTTTTTCTTTCCTCTTTCACAGCCTCCTCAAAATTATAGCTGTTTGAGAAGACTTAAAATACTCAGCAAAAAGGACGCCACCACCTCAATTCTTTGCAATTATTACTTTTATTCAGTTTAGGAACCAAAACTGACACCAAAATGTAACTTTGAATTTTAATGAAAACAACAGATAAAATATTCAATTTTCAAAAAAAGACAATTTATATACGTTTTTCAACCTACTTGATGCTATTCAAGGAAGATTTGTATATTTCTCCACAAATTCGACATTCTTAAGTTTAATGCATGTGAGAAGCACATTTCAGTGTGTTAGCCAGAGTGATTACTTGTAGGAAAAGAGGAAGAAGATTCCTGAAAACTCTGGGCTCCTAATGTGAGCATGGTACCAGGCCAAAGAATGAATAACACTTCCAAGAAAAACAATTAGCAGCAGGCAAAGCCAGAAAAGCATTAGCAGTGGAAAAATCACAAACACAAAGACACGGACAGTAGATTGAGAAATTTTCAGGACAGTTTATGCCTATATGAGAATATATTTAGATATAATGAGGACTCCAAAGCAAAATAATTAATTCACTGGGCTTAAGAGGAGATGGTTGGCACTCATAGGAGAGAGACAATGTTGGTTTATAAGAACAATAGAAACAGTCTGTGTATTAGTTTGTTAGGGCTTCTGTAACAAGGTGCAACAGACTGGTGACTTAACCCATAGAAGTTGATTTTTTCCATGGTTTGCGGGGCTAGAAGTCTCAGGGAAAGGTGATGGCAGGGTTGTGTGTGTGTGTGTGTGTGTGTTCCTCTGTGGCCTCTCCTCTCGGCTTGCAGACAGCTGTCTTCTGTGTGTTCACAGTGTCTGTCCTCCGTACTTGTCTGTGTTCAATTTTCCTCTTTTTCTAAGGATACAAGTCATAGTGGATTACGGTTCACCCTAATGGTCTCATTTTAATTTAATTACTCCTTTAAAGACCCTATTTCCAAATATGGTAACATTCTGAGGTGCTAGTGTTAGGACTTCAACATAAAAATTTTGGGGGGACATAATTCAGCCCCCAGCAGTCTGTCACAAAGGTGTGCCTTCTAATATTACCAAAATACGCACTGGCTAGGTAAGCATAGCCTTGAAACTCAGGTCTTTTGTGAATTGTGAATTCTATCCTTGCAGCTTTAGAATATCAAAATTCCTGCCAGAGTTATTCCAGTTGCAGTTTTCCTGCTCCTGTCACTTTGTCCAACAGAAACCTTGGCATAATAGCAGTTTGGCTCCCACAGACAGGCAACAGGGCAGGAACAGCGCCTAAGACTTAATCTACTGCAGCCATGCATTAGGCAGCCCAGGAACGCCGGCAGATTAATTTACTGCCAACAAACTCACAGAGGTGCCATAGTGATGACTTGTCTTATGAGGCATGATAAAAGTTCATGCTTGTGTACACTGTGCTATCCACTGTCAGTGGGGGGTAGAAGGAAGGAGAATAGATACCGTTTGGTCCTCTGCAAGGAAGTCTGGAGATTCACCGCATCCTTCTAATGTGCTAGGTAATGTGTTAAGCCTCTTACACAAATACTCCATTTAATCCATGCAATAAAATTCTAAAGTGGATAGAGCTGTTATCACCACTTTACAGATTCATAAAGTCAAGGTTTAGTAACTTACCCAGAGTCATCTAGAGTTTAAAAACAGCTTTATGAAAGTGACAGACAACAAAGTGCACGTTTAAAATGTGTAATCTGATGTGTTTTAACATGTGTGTACATCTGCAAACCACCAGCACAAAGTACTGAACTTACGCATCATCCTCCGAAGTTCCGTCTTGTGTCTAACCCCTCCTTCCTGTGCTCCTCTCCCTCAACACACAAACCCCCAGGCAATCACTGACCTGTGCTCTGTCGCTATACGTTACCATGCATACCCTTGAATTTTATTTTGATTCAACTTTATTTTCCTTGTCTTACTGCCTATAGCAGGGCAAAAGTAGGGCCTACCTGTTCACCTTCTGTCTTTTGTTGCCTGACGTCAAGTTTCATGAAGAACCTTTATTTCACATGTTTTGTCTGGTATTCATGATCGTTTCAGGTAGGAGACTAGATCTAGTCCCTGTTATTCTATCTTGAGTGGGAGCTGCTTCTGTGTGTTTGTTATATAGATTTTAAGTGACAAAGTGGAGCTGGAAGACAAGTCTCTCCTACCTTACACTGATAATCATGATCAGAGCAAATGATCCTAGAAATCCCATTTCAATGTCCCTCAGCCTCATGCCACCTTTCTGTGATTTTTATTTCCCAAAATACTATCTCTTGGAGTTTATTACTGCCCTCTATATAAATTTATATGTCACCATAAACTATTCTCTTTCTCTATCCTCTGTTTAAGATCAGTTCTGACCAAATGTTAGGTGTGATTAGTCAATAAGCGAAAAATTGCTAGAAAATAATGTCATTTTATGGCTCTCTTAAGAGTCTAATTAGACTGGGAAAAATAGAGAAACTGCAAAAAATAAAATAAAAATTATTTAAAAATTAGCTGGGTGTGGTGGCACACACATATAGTCCCAGCTACCTGAGGGACTGAGGCAGGAGGATCTCTTGAGCCCAGGAGTTAGAGGCTGCACTGAGTTTAACTAAAAATTTTATTAATCATTCAAAAAATGTTCTAAAGAAGAAAACTATGTAGCTGGGCATGGTGGCGGGTGCCTGTAATCCCAGCTACTCAGGAGGCTGAGGCAGGAGAATTGCCTGAACCCAGGAGGCGGAGGTTGCAGTGAGCCGAGATCGCGCCATTGCACTCCAGCCTGGGTAACAAGAGCAAAACTCCGTCTCAAAAAAAAAAAAAAAAAAGAAGAAGAAAACTATGTTAGAAATTGGTTAAATTGATTATTTATCAAACACACACACTGACTGCAAAACTATCTGCAGAAAATGAAATTTATTATGTAAACATTATACATATGCCTTAAATTCAGGTATAACTTTTATCTAACAGATGAGAATTTATATTTTATGGGTAATTACAATGGTTGCCATTCAGACACAAGAACACAACTTCCCCCACACCAAGGGGAAACACATATTAAGAAACCTCTCCTTGTTTGATTTCCAAATACCCATGTAAATGAATATTGTTTTAAATGGTGTTTCTTTTTCTATGGAAACTCAAACAGGCTATTATCTGTAGTGACACATGGATTTCTACATGTTCATAGAGCTGAAAAGCATTTGACGTAAGTTGTGTTTTATGTCCTTCATTGTTACTGATTTCTTTGGAAAAGTTGTTAATGACTTGTCTTTGAAAATACATGTCTTTCTATTAGAGTAATTGAAGACTTTGGTTTGAGAAAAATAAATTTAAAAAAAGCAAGAAAAGTTTATGGGGCAAACTACAAAAGGAACTACATAGCCACAGCACAAATGCATTATGAAAATGTTTGGAATAGAAGGAGACCTCAGTTCAAGTTGGTCACGTATTAGATAGTTTATAATCTTAGGCACTCACTATGCCTCTTTTAACCTTGAGGTTGATAAAAGGGTGAAATAAGGTAATAGATATGAAGGCACTTTAATAACTGTTAACCACAATAGACAGAGTAATTAAAACTTTCTTTGACCGGATGTATTTTAAATTTCATTAAGTCAGAGATTGTCTAATTAACCACTGTATCCCCAGCATTATCAAGAGTGCTGACCTGTGGTCACTTCTGAATAAACATTTCTTTGAATGAAGGAAAAAATACACAGATGCAGAAATCTCATCTTTTGCCATTCCCTGCCTCTCATGTTCAAGCCCAGCCATACGTATCAATTTTACATCTATCTCCAGCCCTATCTCCTTGTTTTCTGACTTTGACTCCTTTGCACATATTATCTTCTGTGCATGAGTGCTCCCATTACCCTCACTGGCTGGCTGACCCCATCTTTCAAACTCAGCCCAGGTGTCACCCGCTTCAGGGAGCTTTACTTTCTACCGACTGAAATGTGCTCTTCCCTAACTCCACTGCACTCACATTCTGAAGGAACTCTGCTGTTGTGGTTCCACAACGCCCACTTCTGCTCCAGCCACGTTCACTCTTTTGTTTCTCTGCTGAGCCTTAAGCTTCTAGAGAATAGACTTTCAGACTTCCATCTTAAGAGGGTACATATGGTGTGTGAGATCTAGACAATGGCCAATTCATAAGCCTAATAATAAATAATTATTGAATAAACAAACTCCCTGGTGGCTGGAATAATCTATTTGACATCTTTAACATCTACTGAGTTCTAAATAAGAGACACTGTTAATATTAAATAGCTAATTCATTATTCATTTACTCCACTTAATACCTGTGAATAGCTTTCTATTCTATTCCTCACTTGGTGTAGCTTTCTTCTTTGTATTATTCTTACACATCATAAAAATCTTGTATTATTCCATTCTCATGCTCCGATAAGGACCTATCCGAGACTGGGTAATTTATAAAGGAAAGAGCTGTAATTGATTCACAGTTCTGTAGGGAGGGGAGGCCTCAGGAGATTTATAGTGATGGTTGAAGGAGAAGCAAACATCTCCCTCACAATGCCGCAGGAGAGAGAAGAACGAGAGCTGAGTAAAGGGGGAAGCCCCTTTTAAAACTATTAGAACTTACTATCACAAGAATAGCATGGGGGAACTGACCCCATGATTTAATTATATGCCACTGAGGCCCTTCCATCACATGTATGGATTATGAGAACTCAATTTGAGATGAGATTTGAGTGGGGACACAGTCAAACCATATCATTTCACCTGGTCCCTCCCAAATCTCAGGTCCTCTCATTTCAAAACAGTCACGTCCTTCTAACAGTCT
Organism: Callithrix jacchus; assembly: GCF_049354715.1. Classification (NCBI taxonomy): domain Eukaryota; kingdom Metazoa; phylum Chordata; class Mammalia; order Primates; family Cebidae; genus Callithrix; species Callithrix jacchus. Next base: position 96,998,917 of record NC_133516.1, read on the forward strand.
CCCAAAGTCTTAACTCATTCCAGCCTTAACTCAAAAGTCCAAGTCCAAAGTCTTGTTTGGGACAAGGCAAGTCCCTTCTGCCTATGAGCCTGCCTGTTAAGTAAAAAGCAAGTTAGTTAATTCCTGGATATGATGGAGGTACGGGCAATGGGTAAATACACCCATTCCAAATGGGAGAAATTGGCCAAATCAAAGGGACTAGAGACCCCATACAAGTTCAAAATCCAATGAGGCAGTAATTAAACCTTAAAGCTCTGAAATAATCTCCTTTGACTCCATGTCTTATATCCAGGTCATGCTGATGCAATAGGTGGGCTCTCATGGGGGTTGGATACCTCTGCCTCTATGTTTCTGAAGGTACAGCCCTTCCCCCAGCTGCTTTCATGGGCAGATGATGAGTGTCTGCAGCTTTTCCAAGTGCACAGTGCAAGCTGTTGGTAGACCTAACATTCTTGGAACTAAAGGATGGTGGCCCTCTTCTCACAGCTCCACCAGGCAGTGCCCCAGTGGAGAGTCTGTGTGGGGGCTTCAACCCAACTTTTATGTTCTGCTTCCTCTTGAACACTATGCTGCTTAGACATTTTTTTTCCTGTCAGATGCCCTAAATTATCTCTCTTAAGTTCAAAATTCCACAGATCTTTGGGAGCTTAGGGAAGGGACAAAATGCCACCAGTGTCTTTGCTTAAAGTGTAACAAGAATCACCTCTATTTCAGTTACCAACAAATTCCTCATCTCTACCTGAGACCACCTCAGCCTGGACTTCATTGTCCATATCACTATTAGAATTTTGGTCAAAACCATTCAACAAGTCTCTAGGAAGTTCTAAACTTTCCCACATTTTTCTGTCTTCTGAGTCCTCCATACTCTTCCAACCTCTGCCTGTTACCAAGTTCCAAAGTCTCTTCCACATTTTTGGATATCTTTACAGCAACACCCCACTCCAGGTACCAATTTATTCTAGTAGTTCATTCTCACACTGCTGTAAGGACATACCTGACACTGGGTAATTTATAAAGAAAACAGGTTTAATTGACTCACAGTTCCACAGAGGGGAGGAGTCCTCAGGAAACTTACAGTCATGGCAGAAGGGGAAGCAAACATGTCCTTCTTTACGAGGTGGCAGAAGAGAGAATAATGAAAGCCAAAAAAGAGGGAGGCCCCTTATAAAACCATCAGATATTTTAAGAACTTACTATCACAAGAATAGCATGGGGCAAACTGCCCTTATGATTTCAATTACCTCCCACTGAGTGCCTCCCAAAACACATAGGGATTATGGGAACTATGATTTAAGATGAGATTTGGGTGGGGACACAGGCACACCATATCAGATGTCTATATGGGGGAATATTCTGCAGGATAAGAATTGTCAACAAATAAAATAAAGGAACTACTAGCAATCTAGAGATTTATGTCCTTAATAATTTTTCTATTTTAGAAGGCTCAAAGAAATATTGAAGATAGACAGACATTTCAAATGCACTTGTACATCTCATTCTACCTGAATGAAAATACACTTTTCCTAAAAGAAGTGCTCATTCTTTTTATATCCATATATATATATATATATATATATATATATATATGAATATATATATATATATGGATATAAAATCCCTTTACATTTGAAAAACAATACACTTTGGTTGTGATGTTTTAACTTTAAATTTATTGCTTGCATTTTACTAATGGCAATGGTGTATGTGTGACATATATATGATATATATAACACATTGTATATATTATGTATATGTAATATTTTAAAAGTTACTTGCAACTTCAGGATATATGATTCTTTTTGCAAGAATATTTGAAATTTGCAGAAAACCGATATTGAAAAGATATGTTTGAGAAGAATTATTTCTTCCTTTGTGATATATTTGTAATATGTATTGTAATTATTGTCTTCCCTCAGTTTGCCAAGATGATTGTAAAGAGTTCCAAAAATTTGAAGGGCAGCCTAATAGTATCTTCAGTTCTAGCCTCTGACAATCTGTGTTAATTTAGCAACAATTTAAAATGGTTAAGAAGATCGGAATTCACTGCTCGAAAACAAAATTGGTTAATATAATTTCCAGTTCTTAGATGTTTCTCTAGATGTGTTTGACATTCTTTGGCACAACAGGAAAATTAATTGCTTTTAATGTAGGTGAAAGGATACAGAGTAGCAGACATATAAGATGAAAAGGTAGACATCTAATATATAGCATGAGGGCCACACTTCATAAAATTATACTTTATTGAGGATTTTTGTTAAATAAGTAGAGTTCATCTAGTTTTGTTACCAAAAACAGTAACTATGTGAAAGTGTAGCTATCTTACTCTTTCACTATACTATTTTACTATTTATATGTATCCTCTGACATCACATTGTAAACCTCACATACACACAATACAATTTATTTTTAAAAAGACAATTAATTGCTTTAAGAACTACAGAATCATTAAGATTGATATGTTTCAATTGGCTGATTATCTAAAAATGCTTTTTTATAATTTTTAAACCTCAATTATTGTTCATTCAGCTCTAACTAAATGTGATGTCATAGCAATCGTTAAAGAAATTTTGTTTAAAATGTGAAACATACCTTTAATGATTTCCTAAAGAACAACTTTAAATCTACTGAGACGGTTTGTGAATCAGTCATTTAAAATAAAAATTTAAACATTTAAAGAAACTCTGCGACAACTATGACCAGGACTGAAATACGTTGATCCCATTTTGTGATAATGTAAATTGGCTAGAAACTTTCTAGGCATTTTCCGTGATTTTCCACTGAGGTTTCTGACCTTTATCCAACAGAAGAATGAAATCTCCAAAGTGCAGAAATGTTTCCTCTCATTTCTTACCTTTGACAAAAATCCAAATCAAATGCTTGTCCCAGATGGCCCATGTTGTTATTTTATATAAGGCTGAATTTTCTGGCCCCTGTACACTTGGATTAACTACTGAATGAGCACAATTGTCCTGAATTAGTGTGAAATTTATTGGCTCATTGAAATATGTTCCCTTTGAGGCATTTTCTTTGCCCGGGCAGCTGATATTAAGTAGGCCTTGCTATTTAATATTACTAATGGCATTTTGATGTAGAGTCAATGTCCCTCGTAGGTCTTGAGTGAGCCTTAAAAAAGACCCTCACAAGAATAGAAATGTAAATGGACTGGTAGAATGAGGAAACTATGCTCCTTTCTTCTCTCTCCATAGTGGCCCTTACTTCCATCTTTGATTTCCCTTGTCTACAGAGTACCCTCGGGATATTCACCTGTCAAATAGTGACTATAATAGCTTTAATCAGAAGAGTAAGAAATACCTGAAATAGAACTATTCATTTGAGCTAAAAATATGCATATTGGACTAAGATATTTTTCCCTTGTTTGTACCAATTTTAAAATCACCAAAACTACCTTTAGAAAGATCATTTAAAAATAACTAAGCCATGATGGTACATCTTATCCTCCAGATGTGTGATTTTACTAAAGGAATAATAAATTTAACACCTCAGCACATGGGCTGAGTATATGACACTAGATAAAATAGAACTAACATGTTGAGTAAATTATTTCCTAAATATGAATGTATAAATATAACCTGGAATGAACCTATACTGATTAGTGCAGTGAAATGGAATAAAGACTTCTGTATAAGAAGCAATATATTGTAAAACTGAAGAAGAATTTTAGAACCGGGGTGCTAAGACCTGAATTCATCTGTCCCCTCAAAATTCATATATTAAAAACTAATATCAATGCAATAATATTAAAAGGTTGAGACGTTGGGAGGTGATTAGGTCACGAGGGCTCAATCCTAATGCCCTTCATCCTATGAAAGAGGCTTGTGGGACCCACTGTGCCCTTCTACCATGTGAGGATGCATAGAAGGAGCCATCTACGAGGAACTGACCCTCACCAGACAATGAATCTGCTGGTGCCTTGATCTTGGACTTCCCAGCTCCCAGAACTGTGAGAACTAAATTTCTGTTCTCTGTGAATTATCCATTCTAAGGTATTTTGTTATAGCAACAGGAACAGACTAAGATACAGGACTTTCTGTTCCAAGCTGTAGACTTTTGACTTTATTTTTTAGGTAAGGAAAAAAAAAAACCTTTGTGAAATGAGGCACGTGATCAAACCAGTCAAGTATTTCACAGTCCTCAGCAATCTTCAAGTTCAACGGGGACTTTCTGCCATGCTGTGAAGGAAGCTGCTTTTAATTCATACAGTTCCAGAAACCTCATGAAAGCACTTGATAAAGCTGATCATTTCAAATTGATTTTAAAATTCCGAAGTGCCACCTAGGGATTAATAGCTCTCCTTCAGTTTTAATCTCCAGCAAGATCCCAGCAGCCTCAGCTTGCTGAGATAGATGTACACTTGAGGTGAAAATGAATGGCAGTGGGAGAGTTCACAGTTACACAGCAGAAAAGGAGACTGAGAAGTCAAGGTTAGGGGATGTGAGCACTGTCGACCTACTCACAGTGAGAGAGGGAAGATAAAGCCCTGGTATATAATGACATAAAGGGATATTAAATAGAGGCCGGGGAGTCATTATTTCTTCCCGGCAAGGGGAAAGGAATAGGATATAATGGTCATGTGCTACACAGTAGGGAGTATTTAGGTCAAGTACTGAGAAAATTTCAGCTTAAAGAACATTTAAACAAGTATTCATTGGAGGATAGAGGAACCATTGTTATACTACATATTCGAGGAAGAAACTTGGCGTTCATTCTTTAAGAAAGATTAAGCCGTAGTCCACTGCCTGCTGAACTCACTGGTGCCTTTTCATTTTTTTTTTTGTAAACTTCATATTTTATTATCAATGGGAAGGTGGAGAGGGAGGGAGCCTATACAGCATTAACCAAATTCTTAGAAACTTTCTCACAATATGGTTTTGGTTGTACTATCACTAATTAAAACAGAATTCATAAGCAAAGACTGTGCCATTATGGAGCTTCAGTCAGAGAGTTATAAAAAATTAGCACAAATGTCCAGTAGGAACATTAGATGCTAAATGAATATAAGCCTTGCCATTTTCAATATCGTCTTATCTAATTCGATAGGATCTTTTCATCCACTAGTGGTTGATGTAAATCTCAGAATATAACTTGGCATAAAAGAGGAATCCCTTTATTTTCTGTGACCATTTAGTTTCTGCTGTTGTTATTTAATGGGCCAATGGCAAGTGTTAACCTCAGTTCCTCCTAGGTCTCTCTCTTCTCTAGGTTTAGACCATGGTTTCTGAGGCCTTAGGTGTTGCCTTTGGCTCTTGGTCTCTGGTCCACCCTGTGGGTTACTCAATGTCAGTTGTGCTGGTCTGCAAGAGAGATTGTTCCTGTCTGTCTACTTTTTCACATCAAGGGACTGTCTACTCTTTCACATCAAGGCACTTCAGGGGAGAGAGGAGCAAAAAAAATGTGAGGATCTCAGTCCAAGTGAACAGCCTGTGTGACATCCCTCAGATAAGAAGCATCATAGTCCTGCTGAGACACATAAAGAAGGCCAAGGTGGCAAGAGTTCTGAGAATCAAGGGAGAGAGAGAGAATAACGAATGGATCTGCCCGTGGGCCTGTTTGCCTGGTCCTGGGATGTCACTGCGTTCTTCCTGATTCTGCCTGCTAGTTATGCTACCAGGGGACAGGCACTGTTTCTGAATTCCAGAGAACCACAGCCTAGGAGAATTTGTTTCTATGACTGCGGGATTGGTTAAGCCCCATCTACCTCTTGCTTCTCCAAGACATTTTTTTAAATTCTGCAAAATACCCCCTTTCCTCTTTACTTCCTTAACAATCCTTGCAGTGTTTTTCCTCCTCAGAGTCAGTGTAATGAAGACTCATTCTATTTAAAGGGCAGGGAGAGAAAGGGAACTATATCTAGGAGAAATTATATGTCAGTATCTCCATATATTGTCCAATCTTCATTTAACAGCAATAATTGAACGTCAACAATATGCCAGGCACTGTGATGTGAAAACAGAGATTAGCAAAGCATCTGCCATGCTTTGGGATTTCTCATAGTCTTGTGGGATAAGACAAGGAAGAAAAATTAATATGAGAATAAATTCATATTCAGAGTACATTTTTAATAGGCTCATTTAGACTTTTGAATTTTACAACTATTCGGACCCTATTTTTGTAAACACAGATTCTGAATGGTGTAGGACCTTGGTGGTCACTTACTTTACTTCCTACGTGATGTCCAGACACCCTCAATGTCACCAAGAAGTAATCATGCAACCATTGCTTGACGATTCTCAGTTTCGCCTAAGTCCATTCAATTTTTTAACAGTTCTTTTTCTTAGAAATGTCTTTCTAATAATAATAAAATATACTCCTTATAATTTCATTTGCTGGCCCTTACTCTGCTCTCTGGAGCCAAACAAAATACGTCTAATTTCTCTGACACTGTGGAAGTCTTAGAATTAATTACGGAGCTATGTTTGACACTAACATATTTCTCAAGAATTAGGTGCTTAACTAGATGGCCCCCAAATGGAGACATTTATTATGAAGATATGCCTAGTAATGCCTCATAATTAATGTTTAAGAAATTGAATATGGTTTATTCTTTTTTGCATATTACTACATAATATAAAATGCATTATGACAGATGTTTTGAATTAATATCATTAAAATATTCACTTGTGGTAGAAGAACTTTATTTGTAACCAGAGATTCACTATCATATTTATAATATTTATGCTTTTGAAAGCCCACATGTATTTTGCTCACCAAATTGGAAGGTGTAGGAAATATAGCTCAAATATAGGAAACATTAAAAAAATACACTAACCTGTTGCACCAATAAACGTTAAAGGGAAAAGTCAGGAGTTGTTAAGTCAACAGTATCCATGGTGGTAGTAAACCTGGTATGACCTCCTCAGGGCGGGAGGTGTAGACGCTCAGTCTTACAGTCCCAGAAACACAAACGTGTTAGCAACTCCAAATTGAGTAAGTTCTTGGAAATTCACTTTCATTAACCCGATTGTCAATATGTGAGAGGATGTGTACTTCAGAGACCCTAACCCAGGAGAATTTGTTTTTAGGAGCAATGAAGTAGGCTGAGCCTCCTTCTGTGTCTTGTTTCTCTGAGATGTATTTTTTATTTTAAAGAATCCTACCCCCCCTTTTTTTTACTTCACAATCTTTAAAGTATTTTTTAAAAGGTTAGAATTTACCACCTACATCCTCTGAGTCAATGTAACAGAGTTAAAGCTTCTAGTTGAATGGAAGAAAAGGGGAGGAGGAAATCATATTTAGGTTTTTGTAATGTGAGTTAGAGAGTCTCAGTACTTAGGATTCAGGGTACCACCTTTTCTATCTCAGGGCAATCAGACAGGCTAAGAAATAACCAGATGCTGTGAAAAAACGCTGAGACTGTAACAGCCCCTGAAACTGTGAAGGAACCGAGAAACCAAAAAATAACTCTGACAAATCCATTTTGTTGAGTAGATGAGTTGATAGGACTTGCATACAGGCCACTGCTGGATGGCAGCAGGACAGCTCTGGAGTTCAGCACTACCTCCTGTGTCCAAACTGCTTGTAAGCTAATTTTCCGGCTCTTTGCCTACTGTGTTTGAGCGATAAGGTTATTCTCCTTGTTAGGTTCTCAGATACTCTCTGGGATGTGTGTGTTCTCGGGGACACCTGCTCCTCAGCGGGGCACCATGGCCCTGCCTCACCACTCAGTCTTTGGGGTTTATGCAGTGAACAGATACCCTTAGGCAGCCTGGTTGGGGATCTGTCACACTACACCAGAATACAGTGGAATTTACAAGAATCACTTATTCATTGTCTTACCAGCTATTTTCTATAAACTAAGGTTAGCCTTAATGAATTCTCTTTGTTGTTTATTAAACTATTCCTCTGTAATGTTTTATGTCCACCAGATAAGACACTTATCTGGACAGTGCTAGATATACATCAACAAATTATTGTTGCCCAATTGTTTGTTTTTGTGTTCTACATGCAGACCACTTCCCTACTTGAACTCATCATTATATTAAGCAGATAACAGCATAGATTCTTTCTCCCATGGTTAAATTGTAGCTTTGAGAATATATTCTGGCCACCATAATTTGATTGAGGCACTGTTTTTATTACACTCAAGAGATGACTTGATCATTTTGCAAAAGACTTCTTAGTCTCATTAATATCCCTTTCACATATTATAGATGGCTGAACCTACCCATTTTATATTGATTTTATTACGTTATATTTCAAAGAGTGAGCTTTCTGACCTCTCCCTGTGAGTAAATTAAATATATGATTACACAGTCTTTCTGGGGATTCTAGCAAAAAGCAACCCAAGTCCACCAAAAACCTTACTGGGAAATTTGTGAAAGACTATAATTTAAACTTCGACTAATTAGGCTTATCGTTCATGCTTTCATTACACTTTTTTCTTGAAATCTCATCGAAGATTAATTGTTTCAGGAGTCACATGACAAAGGGAATAATAATAACCGACATTTCTGAAGTTGTGTGTTTGGGATTATCAGGCACTTTAATATATATTATTTCCTAGGATCCTCACAGCACTGGTAGATTACGATGTTTAGTGTCTGCTGGACTGTTGACTGGAAAAGTGATCCCTGCGATGTTCCCACACCAGCAGCAGCAGTATTACCTGAGAGTTTGATGAAAATGTAAAACCTTAGTGTTCTCCAAGAGTACTGAATCAGAAACTCTGTTGTTTTGTTTTGTACATATCACAATACTTTTTCTCATTATAAGGTATTCAAACCTTTTGGATATAAGGATGGTGGGGGCTTCCCTACCAAATTGCCTTCCTCTCCAAAGAAGGCATCAATCATGTTTGCTACTCAGCCTTCTTCACCATCTACTTCCCTCTGCTTCCTTCTGTGGGGTGCTTCCGAGCTCATTTGCTCTAAGTGAGCTACAATCCACAATATCCCCACCCACTGCCTCTAGAGTGAGCATTTTTAGCCAAGATAATTAGCCCATCATGTTTCCTTAACACAGTAATTGGACATGGACAAGGCATATGACCAAATTAAACTAGGAACATTAAGGATTTTGCTAGATCATGCTCCTAAGTATAAATACTAAAGAAATTTTCTCACAGATCCTCAAGGGGCCACATGTCACGGTGTTGACTGTAGTAATGTCTGTTTTCTTCACTGATGTGTCTCATGTACATTAAACAGTTCCTGCACAGTGTAGTGCCCGTGATATTTATAAAAAATAAGTTGTTTGTGGAAAGTGGAATTGGAGGTAGCCTGATAGTCAATGAAAGAAATAGGAAAAATATGATGGATGCATACTGTGGGGTGTTACACAATAGAATCAATGGATTGGATGTTCACTACTAACATAATTGGAACATAAAAATATAGTGCTTAGCAAAACAGGATACATAATGAATTGTTTATGTAAATTAAAACACAATTACATAAAAAGTACGTATTTTGTGAAAATACAATAAAAAAGTATACAAGTGGTGTTGGTATATATGATAGAAAACACATAGATAAACACATCTGTGAATACTTAAAGCAAGGGGCCTTGAAAGGGCCAATGCTGATGTGTCATGAACTGAAAGATATGCTCGACTCAACCTCAAGGACCTGAGGTTTAAAAACTTGCTGGGAATTCTGAGAAAGCGGTTCCTCTCCTTCTGCATGAAATCCACTTGGGATATAGCACTAGGAGCAATAGGAAAAGAGAGAAACTGGAACCTGATTACATCATGAAAAAACCCTACATCAAGCCTTGCCAGAAGTGTGTGAAAAGCTGGGTATGTTCAGTTACTCTTCCACACCCTTCTAGCTCCATTTCTTCTTGCTGTTACTGTAAAAGATCATTTGAATATAGTCTTTTAAAACAACTTATAACCAAGAAAATTCTGGCCGTGTCTTTTTTTGTTTTCCTCAATCGACTTGTGAAAATACTATTCTAATTTGCTGCCTCCATTCCACGACAAACATTCATGCACACGGTGAGGCAATCTGATGTGGATGCCTTCACCTGTCTACTGAGACTGCTTTTATTGTTACCAGATATCCCCTAATCAGGACATATGTTTGCTGCCTTCTTAAGTGCTCTCCTGCTATCATTTAACAGATTGTTCATCCTCAGGCTTTTCCACTGGATCTTTCTCAAATATTGTCAGTCCATGGCTGCTGAAAATAAATATCTAACCAACTATGTATAACAGGCCCTGTAAATTGGGGTGGATGGACCAACCAGTGAAAACAGCCACTGGCCTGTAAAAAAAGGAAAGGGTCTGTCTGTGTAGTGCTGGCTGAACTTCAGCCTGGGCAGAAACTATTTTTATTAATACTATTATTGTTATTAACCTCCAAGGTACTCTGTTAATTCTCTGTGTTTTACGTTTTCTTCCGGAGCTAAATTACCCAATGAACGAAATAGCTTTACCGTCACTTCAAAACTAAAGACTTCAAAATCTGTATCTCTTTTTTTTCCACTTTGAAAAATTATTTTAAACTGACACGTAATAATTAGACATATCTATGGGGTAAAATGTGATGTTCTAACACATGTATTCATTGTGTAATGATGAAATTAGAGTAATTAGCATATCCAGCATCTTAAACATTTATCATGTCTTTGTGGAGAGGACATTCAAAATCATCTCTTCCAGCTCCTTCGAGATACACAATACTTCATCGTTGACCACGGTCACCCTGCAATGCAGCAGGACACCAGCATTTATTCTTCTTTTCTAACTGTAGTTTTGTGCCCATCCACCAACCTGTCCCCCGACTCCTTTCGTCCTCTCTTAGTCTCTTGTGTCTTCTGTTCAATTCACTACTTCCATGAGATCAACTTTTTTAGATTCTACATATGAGTAAGAACATATACTATTTGTCTGTCTGTCTGTCAGGCTGATTTCACTTAACATAATGTCCTTGAGTTTGTCAAATGGCAAGGTTTCATTATTTTTTATGGCTGTGTAAATATACCATATTTTCTGGACCCATTGATCCATTTTGAAAATTTAGGATGCTTCCCTATCTTGGCTGTTGTGAATTGTTCTACAGTAAATATGAAAGTACAGATATCTTTGTGGCATACTTATTTTATTTCTTTTAAATAAATATCAAGCAGTGAGATTGCAGGATCATATGGTATTTCTAGCTTTAATTTTTTGAGGTACCCCCATACTGTCTTCCGTAATGGTTGTACTAATTTATGATTCCACCAACAGTGTGTAAGAATTCCATTCTCTTCACATCCTTGGCAATATTTGCTATCTTTTATCTTTTTGATAATAACCATTCTAACTGGCATGAGATGAAATCTCATTGTGGTTTTGATTTCAATTTTCCTGATGATTAGTGATGTTGAGCATTTAAAAATATATCTAGTGGTAATTTGTATTTCTTTTGTGAAATGTCTATTGTGATCTCTTGCTCATCTATTAATACAATTATTATTATTATTATTATTTGCTATTGAGGTGTTTGAGTTTCTTACACTGGATGCTAACCCTTTGTCATGTGTATTGTTTGTAAATATTTTCTCCCATTCTGCAGGTTGCCTCTTTACTCTGTTGATCACTTCCTTTGCTGTGCTTAGGTTTTTAATTCGCTATAATCCTATTTGTAAATTTTTGCTTTTTTGTCTTTGCTTTTGAGGTCTCACTCAAAAAATCCTTGCCTAGACCAATGTTATGGAACATTTTCCCTATGTTTTCTTTTAGAAGTTTCATAGTTTTGGGTCTTACATTTGAGTCTTAAATTCATTTTGAGTTCATTTTTGTATATGGTAAGAGATGGGGTCCAGTTTCATTCCTCTTCATGTTGACATGCAGTTTTCCAGCTCCGTTTATTAAAGAGACTGTCCTTTCCTCAATGTGAATTTTTAGCATCTTTGTTGAAAATCAATTGGCTATAGATGCATGAATCTCTATTCTGTTCCACTGGTTTATGTGTCTGTTTTTATGTCAGTACCATGCTGTTTTAGTTACTGTAGCTTTGTAGTATATTTTGAAGTCAAGTAGTATGAGGACTCCAGCTATTTTTTTCTTCAATATTGCTGCCTATTTGAGATCTTTTGTTGTTCCATGCAAATTCAAATTGTTCCTGTTTGCAGACAACATGATCTTATATATGGAAAACTCTAAAGACTCCACCAAATACTGTTAGAACTAATGAAGAAATTCAATATAGTTGCAGGATACAAAATCAACATACAAAATTCAATAGTGTTTCTGTACACTAATAGTAAACTATCTGAAAAAAATCAAGAAAATGATTCAATTTACAACAGCTAACAAAAAAACAAATAAGATATCAAGGAATAAATTTAAATGGAAGAGTGAAAGATCTCTGCACTGCAAACCAAAAATTATTGATGAAAAAAAGAGGATACAAATAAGTGGAAAAATATCTTGCATTCATGGATTGGAAGAATGAATACTGTTAAAATGTCATACTATCCAAAGCTATCTACAGGTTCAATGCAATTCCTATTCAAATACCAATAATATTCTTCACAGAAATGGGAAAAGACAATCCTAAAATTTGTACAGAACCATGAAATCTGTATTTCTATTCCTGACTCCTGAACTCCAAACCTAATTTTCCTGCTAATATAGAGAGAAATATATTAAGATTAAACATTTTTAAATATTAAAATGTACTAAGACAGAACACGTTAACTCAGCATCGACTGAAATTCTCTTTCATACTGCATATCTTCTCTAGTAATGGCATTATCAGTGACCAAGTCTCAAAAAACTAGAAATGATAGTCATTTTTTTCTTCTCGTTTCTTCAATCTTTTACCCTCCCTCCACCCAAGCTAGTTTATCAGCAGCCAGGTATTATAGACTTTATCCTATGTTTTCATCAAATGTGTGTGTCCTTTTGTCAATAGCTCACTACTATCATATTAATTTAAACCTCACAATTTTAAATTCATATTATTGCATGAGTCATATGACAATCTGCCTACCTCTAATCTCCTGATTTTCTAATTCATCTGTTTTTTTTTTTTTTTTTTTTTTTTGAGATGGAGTTTCATTCTTGACCAGGCTGGAGTGCCATGGTGCAATCTTGGTTCACTGCAACCTCTGCCTCCTGGGTTCAAGCAATTCTTGTGCCTTAGCCTCCCGAGTAGCTGGGATTACAGATGTGTGCCACCACACCTGGCTATTTTTTGTATTATTAGTAGATATGGTGTTTCACCATGTTGGCCAGGCTGATCTTGAACTCCTGACCTCAGGTGATCTGCCCGCCTCGGCTTCCCATAGTGCTGGGATTACAGGCATGAGCCACCATGCCCAGCCACTAATTCATCTTATGCATTGCTGTTGGAATTTTTTCCCTTAAATCACGGGTTGGATCATATCACATGTCACTTGTGGTCTCAAGTAATATTCAGTGGTTTCCTGCTGTCTACAGAAGTCTCTATGCCCATATGTAGTATTCCAAACAATTCCTGAAATGGCAAAATGAGAAACTCATCTTCCACTGCATCCTTTCAAGGAACTCTAAAATTCAGTCATTTAGGTTTATTGTCATTCTGGAGGATAGAGGGAAATCCTGGGCTTCTATGACTTTTTAAATACCATTTGTCGAGATTGACTTGTACTTCTACTTATTTATGGAAGCCTTTTCTTTAAGTTCCAATTCAAGGTTACTGTTTCCATAAAGGCTTCTTGAAACATCTAGCTATAATCAACAACTTCTTCAATTATAATTCTATAAAATGCTCCTTTCGCTCCGACTGGCACTTACCGAAATTAACCTTGTAACATGACTTTTCTGTTCACAATTATCCTCGTGGCTCCTCCATGAGAACCAGGACCTAAGAAGTCTTTTGACAAAGATTCTGTTTTATACAACTTTGGGACTCGATTTCAAAAACAGTGGCAAATATGCACCCAATAAATGTTTTATTACATTTAACATTTATAAATGTTTATGAAAACTTCCCAAATCAAGGAATAATGAAAAACATAAATAAAGCTATAAACCTACATCCTCTAGAAAACCCTAAATATACATATACACAGAATTCTGCATATAATTTAATGGGATTTGTGGTGGACACTTGGACTCGCCTACTAACATGTGTTCCAAACCCATTCTGGCATACAAACGTTAGAAAGCTTAAAATTAATTTTTGCAGACTCATATAAAGCATTCTGATTCCAGTTTTATAACAACATCATTCAAAACATATTAGCCATCATCTCTTCTTACTGCAGCCACTCTCAGACCCCAGAGTCACTGTTGACATGGATGGTTTCAGTTCCTGGCTTTCTTGTCATTCCTTCTAACACAACATATTTTGTAACTCAAATTATTTCAATATCTATGTAGACATTCTTTTCAACATGTTTGAGTTTACAGTTCCAGAGAACTTCCAATTTCTTATCTTTTTAGCACACTGCTTCTATTACCCTGCTACAGGAATCTTCTATGACTAAGACAAAATCCAATGATACTGTCGATTTCCTGCGGTTATTGCACATTTCATCTTTCTAAGAACACTGCTGCTTATGACTTCCACTGTCTCGCTTCTCTTTTCTTTCATACTCACTTGAAAAAGTACTAACGCCAGTTACATCCAGTGCTCTGTAAACTTTGCCAGCACGTGAGTAGTAAAAATGCCTGTAGAAAATCAAACAGCCGTGCTGACTACTCTTACTTAGATTCATGACCTGACCTGCACTCTGTGCTGCCTTGAAATTCCGCATTTCACCATTTTATTTACTCTAGACTAGATGGGATATAACATGCTTTCTTTTCTCAAGCCTCAGAAATGACATTCTTCTATCCCCTCACATCCTCACTTTTAATTCACTGAGAAAATATAAGCAATCAAGAAAGGTTTTGCAAACTATCACCATATACTTGTCTCCTGCTAGACTAGATAAATTTGACTTGTTTTCTGTGAACTTTTGACTTCTCGAACATATGCTCTTACTTTTGTTTCTCTTTCTCTCTGGCATCACCAAATTTTCACTCTATACTAATCATTAAATCAGAATATAAATATTCTATATTGTTTATTTTAAAACTCATTTAACCCACACCTCCGTCAGCTACAGCCCTTTGAAAGAGTTGACTATGTTGTCTACTTCTTTTACTTCATTTTCTCTCTTATCTACTCTAATCAACCTTCCATCCGATTGTCAAAATCACCAATAATTTCTTGTTTTTATTTAACTTGTCAACAGTATATCACTCTCTCTTGAAACTTGTTCTTTACTTAGCGTTTGGAATATTACTCTTGGTATTTTTCTTAGTTTCACTTGCTAGGTTCTCCTCCATTCCCATAATGCCAAACCGTGGAGTACCTAGGGACTCAGTTCCTGGGTCTCTTCCCCTCTCTGTTTTCAGTCACTCCTAGGTGATATTATCTAGTTCATGGCTTTAAATATTTTGTGAATGTTGATAAATCCCAAATTTATATCTCCAGACTTGTCATCTCCCGTAAACTCCAAATATACATCCAAGCACCAACTTAGCGTTTCTACTGGATGTCTGCTGTGTTTCTTTAACACGTTATAAATGGAACTCTCACTATTTCCCTTCCTCTAAACATGTTCTAATTTCCATCTTCATCATCTCAGTCAGTGACAATTTTATCTTTTTAATTTGTCAGGCTAAAAGTGTTGATGTCATTCTTGACTTACGATTTTCTCTTCCATTTGACAACAAATCCTGTAGACTCCCCCTTCAAAATGCATTCAGAAACTGCAGCTTACTATTTGCATTGTCACTATCCTGGTCCAATGAATCATAACTTCCTGACTGGATTACTGTAGCCTCTTTACTGCTTTCTCTGTTTCTCTGCTGACCCAACCAGTTTATTCTCCAAAGAGCAGTTAGAATAAAATGATTAAAAATGTCAGTCAAGTCATGTCACTCTTTCACTTGGAGCCTCTCAATGGTTTTGTGTTTCATGCAGAAAGGCAGCTGAAGTTCTTAGAATGATTTAAAAAGCACCACCCAGTCCCGACTTCTCAGGGCCACTCTAACCTCATGATCTTCTACTCACTCTTTTGCTGATGTTGTCCCTCCTCCACTGGACTTATGTGCTGTTTCTTCAACACACCAGGCACATACCTGCCTTGGAGCCTTTAAAGGCATTCTTTTTCCCTCCTAGAATATTATTCTTCCAGATAGCTTTATGGCTTGCTTCCTTGCTTCTTTCAGGTTTCTTCTCAAATGTTACCGTAATTACCATAAGTCATTGAGGTTTTCTTTGATAGAGGCATATAGAGTAATAATTCTACCTTTTCAGGTTTCTTCTCAAATGTTACCGTAATTACCATACGTCATTGAGGTTTTCTTTGATACAGGCATATAGAATAATAATTCTACCTTTTCTAGTACTACTTTTCCCCCTTATCCTAATTTTTTTTTTTTTTTTTTGAGACGGAGTTTCGCTCTTGTTACCCAGGCTGGAGTGCAATGGCGCGATCTCGGCTCACCGCAACCTCCGCCTCCTGGGTTCAGGCAATTCTCCTGCCTCAGCCTCCTGAGTAGCTGGGATTACAGGCGCGCGCCACTATGCCCAGCTAATTTTTTGTATTTTTAGTAGAGACGGGGTTTCACCATGTTGACCAGGATGGTCTCGATCTCTTGACCTTGTGATCTACCCGCCTCGGCCTCCCAAAGTGCTGGGATTACAGGCGTGAGCCACCGCGCCCGGCCCCTAATTTTCTTAAAATCATTTGTTACCACATGGCCTACTACATAAAGACTTTTATATTGTAAAATTTGTTTATTGCCTGCCTCTACAAAGAAGGAATTTGTTTATTTTGTTCACTGCTGTGTCTCCAACACCTTGAATAGTAATAAAGTACATGGTAGGTATTGTAAGATGGAACAAATGAATGAACGAATCAGATACAGTCTCCAAAAACATGACCTGAGGCATGTTGAGATAGAGGGGTAAAGCGTTCTTATATTTTCTGTCCTAGATCATGACACAAGTAAATGGTTTTACACTCAGGAGCAGCAGCAGCGTTCAGTCTTCAGCCTTCCATATTAGTGCTCTTCCATGATTGAGGCAGAGGGATTCTGGAAAGTGAGAATTGTTTCTCAGAACTTAGTGTAGAGCTTGCTCCTTTAGTTTTTATTTATTTTTTATTTTTTGTGAGCACATGAAATCCTTTGATACAGGCATGAAATGTGTAGAAATCACATGAGGAAAAATGGGGTATTCATCACCTCAAGTGTTTATACTTTGTGTTGCAAACAATCCAGTTACAATATTTTTGTTATTTTTAAATGTACAAGTAAATTATTATTCGCTATCCTCACCCTGTTGGGCTATCAAATACTAATTCTTATTCATTCTTTCTAACAAGTTTCTGTATAGATTAACCATCCCTACTCGCTCCCACCTCCCACCTCCCACCAAGCCTCACTACCCTTGCCAGCCTCTGGTAACCACCTTCTACTCTCTATCTCCATGAATCCAACTGTTTCAATTTTTAGGTCCCACAAATCACTGAGAACATGTGATGTTTGTCTTTCCGTGCCTGGCTTTTCGCACTTAACATAATGACCTCCAGTTCTATCCATGTCGTTGTAAATGACTAGATCATATTATTTTTTATGGCTGAATAGCACTCCACTGTCTATATATGCTACATTTTCTTTTTTTAAAATTACACTTTACATTTTAAGGTACATGTGCAGAACGTTCAGGTTGTTGCATACTTATATATGTGCCATGATAGTTTGCTGCATCCATCATCCTGTCATCTACATTAGGTATTTCTCCTAATGTTATCCCTCCCCTAGCCTCCCACCCACCGGACAGGCCCTGGTGTGTCATGTTCCCATTCCTGTGTCCATGTGTTCTCATTGTTCAACTCCCACTTGTGAGTAAGAACATGTGGTGTCTGGTTTTCTGTTCTTGTGTTAGTTTGCTGAGAATGATGGTTTCCAGCTTCATCCATGTCCCTGCAAAAGACATGAACTTATCCTTTCTTATGGCTGCATAGTATTTCATGACATATATGTGCCACATGTTTTTTAATCCATTGATGGTATACTACATTTTCTTTATCCATTCATCTATTGATTGACATTTAGGTTGTTCCAAGTCACTATCGTGACTTAGTGCTGCAGTATGCATGGGAGTATCGATTCTCTTCGACATATGCATTTCTTTTCTTTTGGTGATAGCAATGAGACTGCTGGATTGTATAGCAGCTCTAGTTTTAGCATTTTGAGAAATGTCCAAACTCTTCTTCTTAGTGATTGTACTAACTTACATTTCCAGTAATAGAGTACAAGGGTTCCTTTTGCTCCACAACTTCTCCAGCATTTGTTCTTGCCAGACTTGTGGATAAAAGTCATTTTAACTGGGGTGAGATGATATCTCATTGTAGTTTTGATTTGCATTTCTCTGATGATCAGTTACGTTGAGCACCTTTTCATATATCTGTTTGCCATATATATGTCTTCTTTTGAGAAATGTTTATTCAGATCTTTTGCCCATTTTAAAATTGGATTATTAGATTTTTTTCCCTAGAGAGTTGTTCGAACTCCTTATATATTCTGTTTATTAATTCCTTATCAGATGGGTAGTTTGCAGATATTTTCTTCCATTCTGAGGGTTGTCTCTTCATGTGGGGTACAGTTGATTGTCTCCTTTGCTATGCAGAAGCTTTTTAACTTGATGTAATCCCATTTGTTCATTTTGCTTTAATTTCCTGTGCTTGCATATTACTCAAGAAATCTTTGCCAGTCCAATGTCCTGGAGAGTTTCCTCTGTGTTTTCTTTGGGTAGTTTCATAATTTGAGGGCCTAGATTTAAATTTTTAATCCATTTTGATTTGCTTTTTGTGTATGTCTAGAAATAAGGGTAAAGCTTCATTCTTTTGCATATAGAAATCCAGTTTTCCCAGAACCATTTATTGAAGAGACTGTACATATTACACAAAGCATTCTACAGATTCAATGCAATCCCTATCAAAATACCAACTTATTGCTCATAATAGCCACTAATTATCCTTTAGATTTCTGTGGTATCAGTTGTAATGTCATCTTTTTTATCTCTGCTTTTATTTATTTGGGTCTTCTCTTTTTTTTTCTTAGTTCGTTTGGCTAAAGATTAGTCAATTTTGTTTACATTTTCAAAAAACTAGCTTTTTTGTTGCTCTTTTGTGTTATCGTCTTTGCTTCACTGTCATTTATTTCTGTTCTGATCTTTATGATTTCTTCTCTTTGACGAATTTTTGGTTTGATTTGTTCTTACTATTGTAGTTCTTAAGATGCATTGTGAGGCCAATTTTGAAGTATTTTTCTCTTTTGATGTAAGCACTTACAGCTGTAAACCTCCCTGTTAGTGCTGCCTTCACTGTACCCCACAGGTTCTGGTATGTTGTGTTTCCACTATCATTTGTTTCAAGACATTTTTCAGTTTCATTCTTAATGTCGTCATCGACCCACTGGTCATTCAGGAGCATATTGCTTCATTTCCATATGTTTGTATAGTTTCCAAAACTATTCTTATTTTTGATATCTAGTTTTTTTCCATTGTGTTCAGGTAAGATACTTAATATTATTTCATTTTTTTAAAATAGTGTTTAAGACTTATTTTATGACTTATGGTTTGGCCTTGAGAGTGATCCATTTGTTGTTGAGAAGAAGAATATGTATTCTGTAGTCATTGGGTGAAATGTTCTGTAAATATCTATTAGATACGTTTCATGTATAGTGCAGATTAAGCCCAATGTTTCTTTGTTTATTTTCTGTCTGGATGATTTGTCCATTGCTGAAAGTGGAATGTTGAAGTCTCCAGCTATTTTTTGTATTGTGTTTTATCTCTCTCTGTAGCTCTAGTAATATTTGCTTGATATAACTGGTGCTTAATATTGGGTGCATATAAATCTAATATATTTGTTATATAATTGTTGTGTCATACTGATGAGTTGACCAATTTATCATTATATAATGATTGTTTTAGTCTCTTCTTACCATTTTTTTTTGTTTGTTTGTTTGTTTTGTTTTTTTTGAGACGGAGTCTCGCTCTTGTTACCCAGGCTGGAGTGCAATGGCGCGATCTCGGCTCACCGCAACCTCCGCCTCCTGGGTTCAGGCAATTCTCCTGCCTCAGCCTCCCGAGTAGCTGGGATTACAGGCACACACCACCATGCCCAGCTAATTTTTTGTATTTCTAGTAGCGACGGGGTTTCACCATGTCGACCAGGATGGTCTCGATCTGCCGACCTCGTGATCCACTCGCCTCGGCCTCCCAAAGTGCTGGGATTACAGGCGTGAGCCACCACGCCCGGCCCTCTTCTTACCATTTTTGTCTTGAAATCTACTTTGTATGATATAAGTATAGCTACTGCTGCTCTTCTTCGGTTTCTGTTGACAAGGAATGTCTTTTGCCATGTCTTTATTTTCAATTTGTGTGTCTTTATAGGTGAAGTGTGTTTCTTGTAGGCAACGGATTACTGGGTCTTTGTTTTTCATCCATTCAGTTACTCTATGTTTGACTGAAGAGTTTAGTTTATTTGCATTCAATGATATTCATAACTAAGGATTTTGACATTTTGTTTTTTGTTTTCTGGTTGTTTCGTAGTCTTTACCTTCATTAAACAGGAAGAAAAGAAGGAATAGATTTTTTTTCTGGTGGTAGAATTTAATTTCTCACTTTTTCTGTGTGTGTTTGTGTTGCCTACTTTTTGGTTTGAGTTTATCATGAGTCTTGCAAATACTATCTTATAACCCATTATTTTAAACCAAAGACAACTTCACACTGATAGCATAAAGAGACTAACAAGGAAAAATAAAACTATTAATAACTTCACCCTTTAACTTTGTCCCCTGCTGCTTCTTATCATTTTATTGTTTCTATTTACATCTTATTGTAATGTCTATATATTGGAAAGTTGCTGTAGTTATTAGTTTTGATTAGTTTATCATTTAGTTTTTCTACTTAAGAGTGATTTCGATACCACAGTTACAGTATTATAACGGTTCGTGTTATTCTGGATACTATGAATTACCAGTGAGTTCCTCATACCTTCAGGTGACTTATTATTGCTCATTAGCATCCTTTTTTTTTTCTAATTAAAGACCCCCTTTAGCATTTCTTGTAGAATAGTCTTGATGTTGGTGAAATTCCTTAGCTTTTGTTTATCTGAGAACATCTTTATTTCTCCATCATGTTTGATGGGAATTTTTTACTGGATATACAATTCTAGGGTAAAAGTTTTGTTCTTCAGCACTTTAAATATCTCATACCACTCTGGCCTGTGAGGTGTCCACTGAAAAGTCTGCTGCCAGATGTGTTGGAACCTCATTGTTTGTTATTTGATTCTTTTCTCTCACTACTTTTGAATATTTTCTTCTTTCTTGTTTCTTGGGTTTTGATTATTAAATGCCTTGAGGTATCTTTTTGGGTGAAATCTGCTTGGTGTTCTATCTTCGTGTGCTTGAATACTGATATCTTTCCATTGATTTGGGAAGGTCTCTGTTGTTATCACTTTGAATCAACTTTCTACTCTTGTCTCTTTCTGTATCTCTTCTTTAAGGCCAATAACTCATAGATGTGCCCATTTGAGACTAAATCTAGATACCGTGGGCATGCTTCATTCTTTTTATTCTTTTTTCTTTTTCTTTTCTTTCTTTCTTTTTTTTTTTTTTTTTGAGATGGAGTCTCCCTCTAACACCAGGCTGGTGTGCAGTGGCACAGTCTTGCCTCACTGCAGCCTTCATCTCCAGGTTCAAGTAATTCTTCTGCCACAGCTTCCTGAGTAGCTGGGACTACAAGCATGCACCACCATGCCTGGCTAATTTTTTATATTTTTAGTAGAGATGGGGTTTCGCCATGTTGGCCAGGATGGTCTCGATCTCTTGACCTCGTGACCCACCCATGTTGGTCTCCCAAAGTGCTGGGATTAACAGCGTGAGCCACTGTGCCTGGCTATTCTTCTTTCTTTTGTCGCTTTTGATGGTGTATGTATTTCAAATACCCTCTCTTCAAGCTCACTAATTCTGCTTGATCAATTTTGCTATTTAGAAACTCTGAGAGATTCCTCAGTATGTCAATTGAATTTTTCAACTCTAAAATCTCTGCTTGATTCTTTTTAATTATTTTAATCTCTTTGTTAAATTTATCTGACAAAATTCTAAATTCCTTCCCTGCATTATATTAGATTTTTTTTTTGAGTTTCCTCAAAACAGCTATTTTTGAGTACTCTGTCTGAAAGATTATATATATCTCTGTTTCTCCAGAATTGGTCCCTGGCGTCTTATTTATTCTGTGTGGTGAGGTCATGATTTTTTTGAATGGTCTTGATGCTTATAGACATTTGTTGGTGTGTGGGAATTAATGTAGTCTTTTTGTTCTGGGCTTGTCTGTACTTGCCCTTCTCGGCTATTCAAAGGGACTTGGTTGTTGTGATCTAAGTTATGTTTGCATTGGTAAGCACCCCAAGCCCAGTAATGCTGTGCTTCTTGCAGACTTGTGAACACAGCATCTTGGTGGCCTTGGATGACATCCATAACATTTCTCTGGATTACCAGAGACTCTTGTTTTTTATCCATAATTTCTCCCAAGCAAGTGAAGTCTCTCTGTACTGAGCTGCCTATAGGTGGGGGTGGAGTGACTCTACTACCCAGTCCCAGTGGTGGTGGATACCCAGTCCCAGTGGTGGTGGATACCCAGTCCCAGTGGTGTCCACCACCACTGGGACTGGGTCAGACCTGAAGCAAGCACAGCACTGGATGCTGCCCAGCTGGTGTAACAACTACCTGGCTACCACCTATGTTTGCTCAAGGCCCCAGAGTTCTTCAATCAGCAGGTAGTAAAGACAGCCAGGCTCATTTGCTTCCCTTTAGGGTGGTGAGCTCCCTCAGGCCCCAGGCAGGTCCAGAGGTGATATACAGGATCTAGGGACTAGAGAAAAATAAAAACCTTAGCATTCAACCTGGTGTTCTATTGTACTCCGGCTGAACTGGCTCTCAAACCACAAGATGCAGTCCTTTCCACAGGCAGAGGAGACTCTCTCCAGGGCCACCACCACCATAGACCCATTGGGGTTACTGCCAGGCTACTGCTGATGTTCCTTTAAGGCCTAAGGGCTCCTCAGTCAGCTGGTGGTGGATGCTGCCAGGCCTGGGACTCACTGTTCATGGCAGTGGGCTCTCCTCTGCCCAGGGCATATCCGGAAATGCTGTCCAAGAGCCAAGGTCCAATAAATAAAAATGACTTATAGTTAGTATTTTTTATATACAGTGATTATTGTACACTGTGGCCCAGAGCATGTCCAGAAATGCTATCCAAAAGCCAAGGCCTGAAATCTGAGGACCCCAAGAACCTAACTGGTGCTTTACCCCACTGAGGCCAAGCTAGTAGCTGAAGCCAGCACATCTGTGTCTCACCCAAGGCCTACAGCATCCTACTTGCTTATTACTTCTGGTTCTTCAGGGTTCAAGGGCTCTTTGGTCAGCAGGTGGTGATTCCTGCCAGGACTGGGTTTTTTCCTTCAAGGTATCAGGTTCCCTTCTGGCCCAGAGTAAGTCTTAGATACGTCATCTGGGAGCTATGGCCTGGAATGAGGGCCTTACAACTCTGCCCAGCGCTGCATCCTACTGTGGCTGAGATGGTATCAAAGACACAAGACAAAGTCCTTTTTATTCTTCCCTCTCTTCTTCTCAAGCCAAAAGAATGAGTCACTTTGGTTGCCGCAAGTTGTGCTGCCTGGGGCTGGGGAAGGGGAGGTGCAAGTACTTTCTTAGCAGCCAGTGGACACTGGCTCTGTTCAGCACAGCACTCAGATTTGGCTAGGAATTGCAGTCATTGTGGCCTAGATTGCTTTTCAGATTTATTGAGGACCACAGAGCACTTCAGCCTGTGATGGCAAGGCTTGCCAAAACTTGAGTTCTGACCACTGGGGTGGGGATTATCCTCTAGCTAGGGCTGGTCTAGATGCTTTCTCCATGGGTGGGTGTCAGCTGATTTTAGCCTGGTTTTGCTTTCTGCTGTAACAGGACAGCACTTAGCTCAATGCAGAGTCCCATAGCTGCTGTGCTGTCCCTTCCCCAGTGATAGAGTTTTTCTCTCTATACCATGCAGTCACTGTCAGGGCATAGGGGAAGGGTGCCATCTGTAATTCAAGATTTTTCTGCCCTCAGTGCTTCTTTCAGTGATATGAAGTTAAAACGAAGTACTGTGATTGGTCACTTGGTCTTTGGTTCTTATAAAGGTGTTTTTTTGTGGAGATAGTTGTTAAATTGGTGTTCCTATGGGAGGGATAATAGATAGGTCAAGTGTTCTATTTGGCCATCTTGCTGTGCCCTTTCCTGCAATTTTTATTCATCTAATGTCCTCTGTTGGCTCTCATCTGCTTGAACTAACTAGAATGAATTTTTGTTAGTCCATTTCTGGTGCTCTCACAAAAAAACCCTCTAGAGATTGGGTAGCTTATATACAACGGAAATTTATTTCTTACATTCATGGAGGCTGGGAAAT
The DNA here is from genome assembly GCF_049354715.1 of Callithrix jacchus. Taxonomy (NCBI): domain Eukaryota; kingdom Metazoa; phylum Chordata; class Mammalia; order Primates; family Cebidae; genus Callithrix; species Callithrix jacchus. The sequence goes on from NC_133516.1 coordinate 97,023,360, forward strand.
CCAAGATCAATGTGCTAGCTAATTCACCATGCGGTGAGAGCCCACTTTTTGGTTCATAGAAGGTGCCTTCTCATTGCATCCTCACATGGTGGAAGTGACAAATGAGGTTTTAAAAAATCTCTTTGTAAGGTCACTAACCCCGTTAATGAGGACACCGCCCACCCTCGACCAAATTACGACTGAAAAGCCCTATCTCCTAATAACATCTTGGGGGGAGGATTTCAACATATGAATTTTAGGGAACACAAACATCTCAAACTAGCAGAATTCTGTTGTCTCCATTGCAGGTGAAATTTGAGTTACACAGTGATTGCTTCATCAAGTAGTTGTCGGTAATCACTATTCAAAGAAATCTTAATATTTAGTTGACTGTGAGTCCAGGGTCTAATTATCACTAAAAGATGTGATTTGTTTCCATGACAACCAGTGGGAAAACATTTAAATTATGTCTTGTCATAATCCTAGAATGAAGTTATATAAAAGACAGCTATCTAGGTGGACTGCCTGCTGTGTCCATTAATGGTAGTTCAAGCATATAAAGACTGTGTGGGTGGAATGGCTACCACAAACTATACTGCAGAACTTCGAATGCATCAAACTATCACCAGGGAACCAAGACATTTCTATGATTGCCTTAAGATGATACTCATCTCTTATATCAGCAGAGTTGAAGAAGTACAAATTCAGAAGCTTTCTGATTTCTCAGTTTTATATAAAGGAGCCCAAGACGGCCTCTGCCTGTTGGCCATATGTTGTTTACTTTTTTATAACAGGCTGAAGTCTGTTAACTCAAAGTTTGACACCTAAACTCTAACTTAAATATCCAGTTGTTGTAAACATACCCCTAACTATGGAGATTTTTAACCATTTAGATCCTCTGGGCTTTCCATATTCCATGAAAATGTACCAACGCTTACTAGTCAGAGATAAGATAAATCCTGTAGATATAGAAGATGCCAGTGCTAATCTTTGGAAGGTTGGACTCCTCAGAGATTCACTGCAGGACTGCTGAACAACATTACCTAAAACGTAAGCCTCCTCTCTGATCTCTCTTTTCGTTCTAGGAGTTCTCTTGCCTTTGTTTCACTATGAACAGTGGTCCCTGTGCTGTATCTCTTGGATGTTCTCATGCTCTGAGGTCTTTCCTGCACCCCAAAACCTGGCAAGGTGTTGCCCAGATAATGCTTATCAAGTTCACCATGTGCTACTGCCACATCATTGTCACTTTTTTTTTTTTGGTAATAAGTCCCCACATTCATCAAACTTACTGTACCAGGATAGTTGAATTGTACTGCAGATTGGATTCATAGCTACATTAATTCTCTTGAGTAAAAATTAATTCATTTATTGAAAATGAGAAGGATCTGGAAAGTTAATCAATAACTTTGGGAAATTGGACAACTGTGGATTCCCTGAACCTCCTGTCAGTCTGCTTCATATGCCAGGAGAAGCAACGTTTCCTTTTCTAGCTTATATGTCTAGTTCTTTCTGCATCCAGCAAATGCCTCACTTGAAATAATTATCTTGCAAGGAAACTCAAATTCTTCTCATTTCAATATGTCTACTTCCATTTTTTGCCTCACGGCCTATAAATTGTGTCAGGTTTCAATACAACCTAGGGAGTCATTTACAAAATAAAGCAGGTTCCACACCAAAAATAATTGCAACATTTTTGCTAATATAGCAAGAAAAAATATGGATAATTTGTGAAAATATCCTCTGAGATTATAGACAAGGATGGGAAGGATATCATATTTGGATAGACTTTTTGCTTGTCATTGTTAATATGGGCTTACACAACTAGAGCATACTTAACTCAAGATTCTCAGTTTACAGTTCTACTTTGAGCAAATGGGAATGCTGCTAAATGTTTTCTAGTGGATTGATTAACACTTGGGCTCCATATTGGCCTATGATGAATGAAACTGAGATGCCAGTGCACTCCTCTCTTCATGCTAGCACTCTTCACAATAGCAAAGACATGGAATTCACCTGGATTGGGTAAAAAGTGCAGTATATATGTAACATGGAATACTACACAGCCACAAAAAGAACAAAATCATGTCTTTTGCAGCAACATAAATGCAGTGGGATGTCATCATCCTAAACAAATTAATGCAGGAAAAGAAAACCAAATACTGCACATCCTTACTTATAAGTGGGAGCTAAACACTGGGCACTCATGGACATACAGATGGCAACAATAGACCCTGGAAACTACTAGAGGAGGGAGGGAAGGAGTGGTCACAGATTGGAAAGTTATCTACTGGGTACCATGATCAGTCCTTGGGTGGGATCATTTGTACCCCAAATCTCAGCATCACACAATATATCCATGTAACAAACCTGTACATGTTCTGCCTGAATCTAAAATAAAAGTTGGTATTATTTAAAAAAGGAAATAGAGATGTCAGAATTTCCTTAGCATAATGTAGAAACTTGGGAAACAAAATCTTGGGCAAATAGAATAGCTGAAGTAAATTTTCTCTGTGAGGTAATTGATTCAGTTACCCTGTAGTTCTGTTTTCTGAGAGATCCTAGTTTATAGTCCCTTCCCCACAGAACTGAGAAATAAATTAGTATAGATAAATACATTACTTGAAACCCTGCAGTGCCTATTCTCTATAAGCCAAGGAAAAAGATCAGAAACGTTGACACTGAAACAGACTGTCTGATTTCAATGGGGTTAGAGAATCCCTTGGTAACAGAGGCAAAGCACTTAATGAAAAGGGACAAGATTATAATAGTTACTCTAACAGGCAGCAGAGCCAAAGTGGTCATACAAGTGCTTTGATCTGCAGTTATTTTTGGCAATAACTAATTGATCATTCCATTTCTAGAACTGAAGTGGATGAACCATGCATTAATTCGCTACTTAATCTGTATTATCAGAAAGGACAAAAATTTATCTGTGTTAGAAAGGCCAAAGTGGAAGACTTTGCAACTGGAGAAACTGTCAGAAATACAGATCTATCGTAATTTATGAACAGGAAGAATTTCTTAGGCCGCATGGATAGGGATTCAGAGAGTAAGTTATCATATTGGTGACAAAAAGATTTGGGGAGAAGGCTCATGAATGAGTCTCTTGAAATAATCCCAGCATGGGAGATTATCTGCTTTTCTTGTAAGTGGTCATCTAATGGTTGCTTCTCAGCAGACTCCTGTTCAGGTAGATCACATGATCCACGCTGTGGATGTCTGTTTCTTTCTTCAGCTCTTCCAGTTCGTGACCATTGAACTCATCAACAAAGTGGGGATAATGGTGGAGACTCACGATTTCTCCTCACTGAAGTTTTTGCCTGACTTCTTACATTGTAGTGTGCCAAATATGGAATTAACAGGGAAGAATGGTGCAGCCTTGTGTGACTTCATATCATATGAGACAAATCAGCCACCTGGGAACAAGTGAACCCATTTCATTATGTAAGAAATAGAAGTTTTTTATGCTAGAACTGACTTATGTTCTAAAAATAGATGAAGCAACTGAATAAATCTATTGAATATAATAAAATATTCAATAAATAACCATATGAGAATAATTCATATTATCCCCACAAATGTAATGAGTAAGCACTATTGTATGAGTTTAAGCCATCTGTTTATTTTACATCAAATAAAGCTCTAAGTACTAGAGCAAATGCAAGTTGAAAGTTTCTCAAAGCATTAAAAAGTACTTGCTGAGAACTTTGCTTTCATTATTCTTAACAAAGATGACTGACTATAATGCCAGAATAGTGTGGGTTATGCTGCCATAAAACACAACTTCAAATCTCAGTGCCTTAAAAGAATAAACGTTGATTTTTTACCCATGTTCCTTGACAATTGCACATTGCCAGGTACTTAGCATGGGTTCTCAGGTACTCTGGCTAATTGAACAGCCACGTAATGAATATTGCCTTTTCTAGCAGAGGGAAAAGACTGCTCTGTAGAGTCTCACTATAGCTGAGAAGTGACACACTTCAGTTTTGCCCACACCTCATTTGCCAGACTAGTTACATGGCCCAAAACCATAAATAATCAAGAATTGCAATCCTGTAATGAACTTGGAGCAGGGAGGACTGAAATTATACTGCTGATTCCAAAATATCTAGGAATAATGTCAAGATTTTCTCAAGGCATTAATATTCTAGAATGATATTTGATAGATTGCATTTAATTTTAAGCACTGACAAATTTTTATATTCTTCTAAGGATTTTCTTGGAGCTATGCTGCTTTTGCTTCATGTTCCATTTCTTTTTCCCATTTTCTTCATTTTCCTTTTTTCCCTTTATCTTGGGCAGGCATTCCAAGAGTAACAGTTCAGAGTGAAGCATAGGTTGACATAGGCTGACGATTCAGAGTGAAAGTACAGGCAGGGGAAATGTTTTCACTGGGAAAAGGTCAAAGGCTTAAAGATGATTCTGCAATGTACTTTGTTGGATGATGAAAAGCATGACATAAAATTTAATTCTATTGTAACTATCTTGAAGTACTTAAAGAATAATGAATTAGAAGATGTGGTAATTGACTGTGGAGGAAAATGTGGCCTCCATTATCTACTTAGTAAAAGTTCAAAGATGTGAATATTAAAACCTGGTTTTGTAGGTTGCATTAAGAAATGCTACCCAGGCCACCTCAGTTATTTTCAAAGGGTTACGGATTTCTTTGCTTCCATCTGACATCCAGATGGACAGGATGGGGTGGCAAATGATGATTATTTTAGTCTGCTTCCTGGATTGTAGGGGTGAAGGTGGAGTCTTAAGAAATAAAATCCTGGCTGGGTGCTATGACTCACACCTGTAATCCCACCACTTTGTGAGACCAAGTGGGTGGATCAAAAGGCCAAGAGTTTGAGACCAGCCTGGACAAGATGGTGAAACCCCAGCTCTACTAAAAATATAAAAAAACTAACAGGGCATGGTAGCGGGTGCCTGTAATCCCAGCTACTTGGGAGGCGGAGGCAGAAGAATCACTTGAACCCAGGAGGTGGACATTGCAGTGAGCCAAGATTGCACCACTGCATTCTAGCCTGGGTGACAGAAAAAGATTCTGTCTCAATAAAAAAATCCTGTCATAAATGCTAGAATGTTTAGATATCATAAAGCAGGTGGACTAGTATACTTTACTAAAATATAACTTCATTAATAACTTTCTAATAAAATTGTTGTTTTAAAAAATCCTCAACTTGATCTAGACTTAGCTGGTATTTTTTTTTTTTTTTTTTGAGACGGGTTTTGCTCTTGTTACCCAGGCTGGAATGCAATGGTGTGATCTCGGCTCACCACAACCTCCGCCTCCGGGGCTCAGGCAATTCTGCTGCCTCAGCCTCGTGAGTAGCTGGGATTACAGGCACGCACCACCATGCCCAGATAATTTTTTATATTTTTAGTAGAGATGGGGTTTCACCATGTTGACCAGGATGGTCTCGATCTCTTGACCTCATGATCCACCCGCCTTGGTCTCCCAAAGTGCTGGGATTACAGGCTTGAGCCACCACGCCCAGCCGCCTTAGCTGGTATTTACCAAGGATTTGCTATGTGCATAGCACCATGATCATACACGTTTTAGTTTGAGCTAAAGTTCTCTGTAAACTTTATCAAATCTAAGAATTTCATAGAAATTCTATAATGGCAATGACTGTTCTGGGGAATTGCATTTACTGAATATGTTTGTCAAAGATAAAGAGGAGATGCATGCTTTCACTGCCAAGAAAAGAACAATAGGAATTTAAAAGAGAAATGAAAAGCTATACAAATAAAAGGAGTAGGTTTGAAGTTAATGTTGTAACTTACCCAAGATATCTTAAAGGCAGTGGATTCCCAACTGCTACAATAAGCTACTTTCCTTTAGAAATCTACACCAGATGGAATCCTGAAGCCCTAAACCCTCTCGTGACTCAGTCACAAGCTTTCGGACGTATGTTGTTGTCTTATCTGAGGAACTCAGAGCACGCCCGCTTCACTAATGCTTGCTCACAATATTCTTAAGAACCATGAAGGAAGAAATCGAAGTATCAATTCAAAGACAGAGAAACCGAGACCAGAGGAGTCCTTGGCCTTCCCGGAAATAGAACAGAAACAAAAACACCACCTAAACTGGAAATAGAAGCAAATTCTGTCTTCCCAGCAATCTTGCCCCATACCACATTGTCATACAGTTCCCAAGTGACTCACTCTGTTGATAAACTGAAATATGCTGAACTCCATATAATTATGCTACCTAAGCACAATTTAATGAATGTGTAGTAAAGCCCTCCCAGAGATACGAGGGAGGAATCATCATTATTTTTAGCAAATTACCAAGGAGCAACTCAAAAAGAATCTAACTCTAAAGGCCATACTTTGAAGTTAATACTGTGAATTCTGTAGTACAATTTTCGCTTTTTTCTTCCCCAAATGATAACTGCTATGAGAAGGAAAGACTTGCCGAAACCCAATCTGTAAGCTGATTAAAACAACAGTTCTAATGAAAAATATCTGAAACTAAAATTGAATGGTAAAAGGCAAAGTAATGCCCATGTTAATAAATAAAAATGACTTTTAATTCATATTTCTAATGGTATACACCGAATGTCGTACTCTTTATGAGGGCAGGAGATTAGTTTTCCTTGCTAAATGCTGAATTGATTTTATATAAGCTACCTGTTTGATAATGAGAACTAGAATTATTTGAACTTTCCCCCACATTAAGCCACAGGAATAAGGACAGTGGGTGGCCTCACATTCCTTGTAAAGTGGCCTGATCATCAGCTGATATGTGTGGACACATTTGGATAAAGTTTAAATTATCAGTAATTGTGATTATGCAGTCAGGTGAATGACAGTTAAAGGTACATGAAATTCCATCACTCAACAGTGCTTTCTGTTCAGTGACAAAAGTCGTTGAATTTGCAACGACAAGGAATCTATCCAGAAATGAGCCATTTGTCATCCCAAATGCAAAATCCAATCAGTAAATTTTATACGTTTATAAAAAGATGAAAAATTATCCATACCCTTCTAGTAGCAGTAAAATGTATGAAAGGCAACATGGTGAAACAAAGAATACAGAAATAGAACATGGAAAAGCTAAATTCCAGTTGTGCTGAATTGCAATATGATTTTGGGTTTTAATTATCTTATATATTTTCTTTGTCTATTAAATGGTGATAACCGCTAACAAAACTGTGAGAATAATACATGTATAAAAGACTATGCAAACATAAAACACGATTATATTAATACAATTGAGATATACTAATTGGAACATTAGTGTATTCTGTGAACACAATTATTTAGGTTAACATTTACTTTGAATTACAATTACATTACTTTACCTAGTTTCAAAAACATTCTCTCAAATAAATAATCTCAAAGAAATAATTTACCTAGTTTCAAAAACATTCTCTCAAAGAAATAATTTCCAGTAGTTGATACATTTATATCCATATATCTCAAAAGACACTGTCTAAAGGTATGATTGTGAATAAGTTAGTTTGCCTATTTTCTGTATGGGATTGTGATATTGTTACATAATTTTTGTATGCTAATAAGATAAGAGAAGGCTGTGGGCTCCTGGATAGGATCAGACTGAGAGTTGGTTGCCAGGGGAACCAATCCTGTGATTAGAGGTTTGGGAATTTTAGACCCAATGCTGGACTTTCAGGTTCAGGAGACAGGTTGAAAGTTGAGTCAATCACTGATGGCCAATGATTTAATCAATCATGCTGATGTAATGATGCCTCCATAATAACCTGAAAGAACAGAGGTTGGAGAGATTTCTGATTGCTGAACACCTGGGGGGTAGCTTGTTCCAAGGGAGTGTGAAAGTTCTCAGTCCCTCCTCCACCTGACTATTCATGAGTTGGCTCTTCCATCTGAAAGAGCAGTTAGCAAATGACGAAACAGAGAAGGGGTTTGTGGGAACCCCCAATATGTTAACTAGGTTGGACAGACTATGAAAAACCAGGAACCTGCTACTTATGACTGACACCTGAAGTTGGGGTACTCTTATGGAACTGACCACTCAATTTGAGGGGTCTGTGATAACTGAAGTTAAGTGTCAAGATTGAATTGAATTGTAGGACACCCTGTGAGCGTCAGAGAATTGCTTGGTGTGGAAAAATTCATACATTATTGTGACGAGAAGTGTTGTGAGAGCAGAGAAGAGAAAAAACAGGTTATTCCTTTTTTTTTTAACATATGGGGACAATGAAATGTTACTAGAAGCACGAATACTAACAAATCCTAATAAACATATACATTGGCTGTTTAGCAAAAACAACAACAACAACAAAAAAAAAACCCCACTATTTGGCACAGGAAAACGTTTTCATTTCTTATGCATTTCATCTTAAAGTACAATGGGAATTTGGGATAAGTGTTTAGTAAATTGTTCACAATAAGTATTTTCAAATTTTCGATTATAAATGAAAGCTTCTGATTGATGAAGCATGAGTATGCAGTCATGTGATTTATGGGTCACGTCACTTACTCACATATCTGGAAGTGACTGATTTATTCATCCAAGGACTTGTTTCCAAGTCATGCAACTGCTCTGTGAACATGACTGATTTAGAATCTCAGAAGATGATGGATGCTTCATGCACTTGATTTATGACACATTACTGACTTACAATTCCTCCAGCTGAGGCAGAAGTCTGTGCTTTATACCTGGTGTGTAAACATCCATTTTATTAATAAAATAATACTGATTTATTTTACTTATTTGTATATGCATACTTTAAATTTTAGCTATAGTTATGCTCTGAATCCATGTGATTCTCAAACAAGCCTAAGGTACAGGTTGTATAATTACAGTTTAGTTTATGGAAACTTCTATTGCATGTTGTACTACATTTATTCAGAGCATGCTTTGACCAAGATGAATTCTTTGCTTATTTCTTTTTCCTTCTAGGGCTAAATACACAAGTCTTTACATGTTTTGCCTGTAACTTCCTATTCTCTATTTTCATCTTTTTAAAAATGCATACGACCACAGCTGGCACTTTGAGGCCTTAGCTGCCAATTCAGAATCCAAAGACTGGCTTCATGGTGGCTTTGTGGACATTACTGCTACTGTCGGGTTGTCTCATGAGGGAGGTGGTACCAGTCCCTTAGAGACATAGAGCTGAAAGCTAGCACAGAGCAAGCTGAAAATTAAGGGGTCAGGAACAGGGTAAAGAGGTTCAACATTATAGACACACTTTGAAAAGGGCCATAAGGGTCTGGGCCAAAAGTTTAAAAAGGGCCCAGGTATGAATTTTATTTCCAAATTGGTTGAAACTTAGAGCATCTAAACTTCTGACTAAGGCAAAGCACATAGTAATGTAGAATCCTATGGTCATCAGAATTCCATATAATAGTGATGTAATTCAGCTTTGTGTCTTCACCCCAGTGTCATCTTGAATATAATCCCCAGGTGTTAAGGGAGAAACCTGGTGGGAGGTGATTGTATCATGGGGGTGGCTTCTCCTATGCTGTTCTGGTGGTAGTGAGTGAATTGGAATTGGTGTACCTGGGAGCTGTACCACCATCAACATTAGATCCCCGATCCCTGGGGTAAATTCTGTGATGGTGTGGAAGGTAGAGCTGTGAACATGGCTACTTTATGGTTAAATATGAGGTAGTCTACAGTCATTTCCCGGGGTCCATTTACTTTCTGCAAAGGCCAGACCGGCAAATTAGATGGAGATGTGATGAGGACCACTATTTCTCCTTCCTTTCATTTTTAGTGGCTTTACCGATCTCTGTCACAAACCCTATCTTCATCCTGGGATACAAGATTGTTTTTAAGGACTATTGCATTGCATTGGTGCCTGAAAAGGGCAAGTGAGAGGTGGCTTGTGTGCTGACAAACTTACTAAGACACTTCAGACAGTGGGAGATAAATCCTATGTAGATTCAATAAAGGTTTAAAGGGTCTAGTGATCAGAACTGTGCTAAAACATTTTTTCCAAAGGAAAAGACAGATTGCCGCATCTTGTCTCCATAGTCTTGCAGGCTTCCTTGCGTTCTGGAGGCAGCCCATTCTACACCCGGCAATACAACCTCAGCCTAAATATCCAGTATTTGGATAGCTATTAGCTTCGAGTAGGGCCCAGAGTAGGTCTAGACTGCAATCAACATACTGCTTGGGTCATATAATTCAACAGACCTTATGGTGTTAAAAAGTGTTAATGGTAGGAAAGATAGAGCATAGAAATTATGGCAAACTCTGTTGGGTGGGGCTCAATCACTGATGTAAAAGATGAGTGTGTTTATTGTCTGATGTAATAAAGATACCATTTCCTTTAGAGGCAAGTGTCAGGGAGGCTTATTATCATTAAGAAATACTTGGATTCCTTAAGCTCTGAATCACTCCTATAATGCAACTTATAATGCAGGCAGGTACTACTTGATGTCACCTGGCTTTCTTCATATTTCTTTCTCTATGGGAACTGAAGCTTACGAACCTAGCACTCTGTTGATACTCTGGCTGCTGATACAGCTGTGAATGATACATTTGCCGCTACCCAGGAGTCTCACGTCTTCTGCTAGAACCCAGAAACTATGGCCGATTGTTAGCTTGCAAGTAAGGTAAAAACTTCATTTTCCTTATAATTTTTGACATTCTTAACATGTGAGAACTCATTTGCTGTTGATTCCTGAGTATGTTCTTGTATTGTTGACTTACAGTGTGTTCCAAGTTTAGGGATAATTTTGGTTTTCTCGAAGTACTTATGCTCAACTAGAGCATCCTCTAGATCTTCAAGCTCATGTCATTTGATAGTAGACATTTAAATGTTATCTTCCCTCAAATCTCTTGGTTATATTTTCTTTTTCCTGCCAAGAGTGATAAATAAGGTTTCGTGTCGTATAGGTAAGAAAACAAATGTGTCATAAAGATTCCAGAACACTCAGGGGGTTTTGCCTCTTTCACACTTGGGCAGACCTTTTCTTTTCAGAATTTGCACAACCCCAGTTTCATTTTTGTTCTGCAATCCTTCCCAAATAAAAGAGAGTTCATACGAAAGAAGATTTCATGTAAATTAGAGTCTCCTAGGTTTGGATCTTGCTCTGAGGTTTTCAGTGAAGCTATTTGGTAGATATGTACCAGCAAAGAACAGATATTTTAGAAATACTTTTTCACTTTTTATAAATTTTAACCATATAGTTGTGTATGCATCACATTTCATCCTATTTTATCTCAATAAGTATTAATATGAATTGGAACATGGATATGAAGAATAAGGAACAGAGTTCCCTGGCAGAAAAAAAGTAGAATAAGCATCAAAAACTTCAGATGAATACTTAAAATGAAAATTCTACTCTTTGTAATTTACCAAAAAGAAATGCAAATATATGTTCTCAAAAAGACTTTACATAAATGTTTATAGGTGCATTATTCATAATAGCCCCAAATAAGAAGCAACCAAATGTCCATCAGTAGGTGAGTGGGTAAACAGGGTAAACAAATCTGGTATGTCCATTAATGGAATACCACCAGTAATAAAGGAAAATGATATAGTAATATACATAGCAACATGGATGGATCTCAAAAAAGTATGCTAAGTGAAAGAAGGCAGATACAAAAAGTACATAACAGATCTATTTCATTTATCTTAATTTCTAGAACGGGCAGAGCTAATCTATGGTGACTGAAAGCAAAGCAATTATTTTCGGGGCATGGGGAGGAGTAATTGCAAAAGAGTAAGAGGGAGCTTTCTGCAGGGATAGAAGTGTTTTGTAACTTGACTGTGATGCTCATCACAAAGGGTATATGTGTTTGTCAAAACTCATTGAACAGGATAGTGAAAAGTGGTAGGTCTTACTGTATGCAAATTACACCTCCATAAAATTCTAAAGAGAAAAAAATTCAAGATTATCAAAGATTAATGATACTAACTATCTTTGTTTAAACTATAAACATAACTTGGAGTTAGAAATATATTTTATGTAAAAGAAGATTGAGACTGGTGCTGGGAAGAATTTTGGTAACCATGATTAAAGCAGTGAGGTCGTTGTATAGCAACTCAATTTCAATGAACCAAAACACCCGTTTAAGGGCCCGTGATGATTGTTCAGTAATGCCAACTATACTTTTATGTATGTAATTACTTCTGTTTTGTAAAACTCTATTATTCCGTATTGTAAAATATTCGGTTATAGTTAAAAGTGCGAGTGCCAGTATTTCAGAAATAGTACCGTCATATATGTTCACATGAATTTGCGCTGCCTAACTCAAAGGGCACCATTCATGGACAGTACAGTATCATTTTACCACAAGTTAAGCTGGCATTAAAATTCGTTTTCAGGTGTCTTTTAGTTAAAGACAGTGTCGCCGGTCGCGGTGGCTCACGCCTGTAATCCCAGCACTTTGGGAGGCTGAGGCGGGTGGATCACAAGGTCAACAGATCGAGACCATCCTGGTCAACATGGTGAGACCCCGTCTCTACTAAAAATACAAAAAATTAGCTGGGCATGGTGGCGTGTGCCTGTAATCCCAGCTACTCGGGAGGCCTGGGTAACAAGAGCGAAACTCCGTCTCAAAAAAAAAAAAAAAAAAAAAAAAAAAGTGCCTGTACATCTTGGCTTCAGGGTACCTTGAAGTCAAATGCTTTTTTAGGGTTTCTTAAAGGATGGCTCTAATCTCCCTGTGAGAAAGCTGGCAGCTCACAGTTTATCTGAGGTTTATTCCACTTGCTCTTCCAAATGTCCAGTTTGCTTTTTGTCATTACTAGACTGAAAAAAGCAGAGACATTATTACAAGGAGAGTTGTGAGGTTGAATTATTTTGTTCTACTTTAATGGAATTTTTCCAATAAGAGGGAGACATAATTTTTCATTACATGTGACTAGCTTGTTTTAAAGTCCTTAACTCTTTTCTGGTCAATAGCTTGATTTAAAAATAATGTTTAAATTCATTAACTACTATACAGCTGTAGTTTCCTTGAGCCTTTTACATCCAGCCTCTGACACAGATCATAGAGAATTCTGGATACCCTACTTTAGCCCCACGTTAATGTAGAGGGGTACAAAGTAATTTTTTCCACACACATATTAATGTGAAGCAAACCAGCATATATTTAGGCATAATAAGATTTTATAATGTGGTAATCTATTGTCCTGGTATTATCTTAAATAGTAATGGAAAAATGTTAAATATTTTGCGTGTTTTCCTTTTTGTGAAATGTAGGAGATACACTAATTGATCAACTGGCAAACTTTTTATTAAAGGGCCAAACAGTAAGTGTTTTAAGCCTGTTAGGCCGTGAGGTTTCCTTTGCAACGTCTCTACTCAGTCACCAAAGCATGAGAACAAACATAGACACTGTTTAAATAAATGAGAGAGGATCTGGGTTCCAATAAACTTTTTTACAAAAACAGGTGACTGGCCCACAGGCCAAAGTTTGTAGAACACTGAATTAAATAATATTTAAATTTTCTCAAGAGTCTAACATATATTATTACTCTACAGCAACAAAACAGAAAATATTCTAAAATAATACCATGTGGTTTAAACAAAAGGTATAAGTTCCTTGTCAAAAAAGCTGGAATTATAAGTTTGTAAGCCCAACGGTTTACATGACAGCTTGAGGATTTAAGATCATTTCACAAGCAAAGAAATTAATTTCTTATCTCTCTCACTCTGTGCACTTTCAGGAAATGTATTACACGTATTTATTTGATAAGAGTTAAGAATGGGTATATTCAGAATAAATGAACTTGAAGTGTAAGATGTATTTTAAAAGTCTTTGATCAAAAACCATGTTACATTATAAAGGTAAGATGCTATCCTGAGCATTTTATGGAACAAGAATTTAATAGCATGCCAAATTTCTGATAGACCCCACTTGACATTGCCACAGCACATATGTGACCTTTCTGGGGTCGTATGTCCTTGATGAAGATAAAAATACATTCTGTTCCTTAAGAATGCAAATTCATTGCAAAGTACATTAAACTTGAATAAATAAATTTTTAATCAAACATCGGGTTGTTTTTGAAATTCACTGTTCTTTCTCTGTGCTTATCCGTTTTTCATAAGGTCTACAAGTACTTTCTACGGTTATTAAATTCAGGACAGCTTTTTGTATCTCTGACATAGTGTAAGGAAGGAATTAATGAGCAAGAGCCTGTAAGTTACTTGCTCAACTTCTCCTGTTAAAACAACTCATCAGAGATCACTCACAAACAGCTGTGTCTACAGTCATAAATGAGAGGTCATGGGTGACTAAAGTATGACTCCCAGCCTGTGTGTCTGAAGAGTTACTTGTCAAAAGGGGTATTTTCACTATGTGAAAAGTTATTTTAAAGGGCTCTATCGTCACCAAGTTATGCCGTCCCTATTTAACCTAGGCCAGTTTTTAAAATGACACATGGATAGGAGATACTTTACTCTTTCGAGTCACAGAAGATTTGTGTGACTCAAAACCAGTTTGGGCTTCAAGATCTCTAGGGAAAAGGTTCATCTGCCCCTTAAATTCTTTTCCCTTCTTCCTGAAGGCATTTGCCTTATAAATTTCATATAAAGTTTTGACAGTATCAGCAATCAGAAGCAAAGACACATTCTCCGTTCCCCACCCCAATCTTCATTAATCTTTGATTTCATGTTAAGTCCATCCTGCTTGAAGTTGTATCTCAGGAGACTGGGGATTAGAGCTTTGAGTAACAATAACGTTTGGCAAAATAATACTATAAAACTGTTTTGGAAAGCTCAACGGGGAGCTCATTTACATTTTAAGACTTTTGCTACTTCCTGGTTCCAGGCAATGCAGAAACACCCACAAACATGAGCACTTTTCAAAATCGCATTTAGGCACATGCTTTTTCAGTTCCAGCTAGCTTTAGGAAATGTACCAGAGGAAAACAATCATAATATAATATGAGCAAGATTTCTTTTTCTTTCTTCTCTTCCTGAACCTCTAGGCACACTGTTAATACTGTCAGAGAGGCATAATTTTTTTTTTTTTGGCACAAATTACGTTTTTAGAATTACAGCCACAGTTCCTTTGATGGAACCCAAAGCCAGGATGGTATATGGTGGTGTGTGTGTGTGTGTGTGTGTGTGTGTGTGTGTGTGTGAACAGGGAAGTGCTGAGCCTGAGTATAGAGCCAGGAGTGGGGAAATGGGAAATGGGTGTTTGCAGATGGCAGCTGACAGGCACCATTATCCCTCCTGGAATTTATCCTGACTTGTATCTTCAAAGCATAGAGTGTAAGGCCGATCAGAAGATATGCAGTACCTTCTGATCAGAAAACATGTGTCATCTGTGTTTTCCTTCCCATCAAATCTGTGCATCCTATTTTTTCCTTACAACTGTCATATACCATCTGCAAACCTTAGCCTTGCCAACAGTTACCCTTGAAGATTGAACGTTAGAAATTTAAGAAAATAAAACTAAGGCAGAATTTTGGAAAATCGAATGGCAGTTTCTTATAAAGTGAAACATATACTTATCCTGTGACCCAGCAACTGCACTGCTAGGTATTTGCCCAAGACAGATGGAAACATGTGTCTGCTCAAGATCCTGGGCTCAAATGTCTATAGCACCTTTGATCACAGTAGTCTCCAAAAACGAAAATAATCCGCATGTCTATCAACTGGTGAACAGACAAACTTGTATGCATCGGCACAACGAAATACTACTCTACAAAATAAAATGAAGGCATGAAATTTTTACAGATACACGCGAAAACGTGGATGCTCCTCAAATGCATTATGCCAAGGGAAGTAAACCAGGCTTAAAAGTTCAGATATGGTTTTATTCTGTGTACATCACCCTCTGGAGAAATAAAAGCAGTAGTGACAGAAAGCAGATCAGTGAGGGTAGAGGAAGGAGGCTGACAAAGGGGAATGAGGAAAATTGGGGGGGCAATGGAAACGTTTTCCATCTTGATCTCAAACTCCTGGAGCGATCCTCATGCCTTGGCTTCCCAAAGTGTTGAGATTACAGACATGAGCCACCGGGCCTGTTCTCTATCTTGACTGTGTGATGGTTACATCTCTTTGCGCTTGTCAAAAAGCATAGAGCTGTATGCAATAAAGGGGGAATTTTTGCTATATGTAAATTATATGTCAATACACCTGTCTTTAAAATAATTAGGCAGAACTCCACTGAGTACCGAGAAACTTAATGTATGTTTGTGTCCCTTCCAGTTTCCTTTGTTTAAAAAAATTCCCTTCTTCCTCTCACATACATCAGCAGTTCTATTCCCTGACCTATTATGACAAGCTAAGCAAGACACTCATTGTTCTTAACCAGCGGGTTCATTTTAAAGTTTTCTGATACCTGTTTAGTCTCCACTTAGTTCTAATTACCTTGTTCTCTTTCTTCAGCAACGCTTTCAATCATGGAGTTCTCCTTGAGCAAATCCAGAGAGGCAAGGGAGATGAAATTATAGGAAAAAGCAAGAGCTCATTCTGTTTAAATTATTAAGATAATTTGGTTGTCCATTATTCCCAAGTGGAATTGTCCCAAACTCTGCTCCCATTTGAGTCAATATGCCACTTGTTGCCATTAGTTCTTGCTCTATTGGGGAAAAAAATGCATTAGTCTCCCATTATGTGTGCTCTTGGTCGTCTCATCATGAAAAGCGCTAGATGCTTTGATGAGATGATCAGGACGAACATCCGTAGCAATGAAAGGTACAGAAGCACCAGTTCAAATCACTCTTGTACTTTTCACGTCTTTTGGAGGAGGCTAGTATCTCCTGTGAGGAACACACATCTGAGCAATGTCTTGTCTCATTTTGTTCTGTGCCGTCCGACTCCCCAGAATAAGATTGGAAGCTGCTATGGTCTCAATGTTTGTTACCCCTACAGATTCGTATGTTGATCCCTAATCCCCAGTGCAATTGTATTAAGAGGTGGGGCTTTGGGAGGTGATTATGTCACGAATGGGATTAGTTCCCTGATAAAAGAGGCATGTGTTCTACCATGTGAGAACACAGAGGGTACCATTTATGAGTCACAGGCCCTCAGGAGACACTGACTCTGCTGCTGCATTGATCTTGGACTTTCCAGTGTCCAGAACTGCAAGCAATAAATTTGTGTTGTTTTGAAATTGCCCAATCCAAGATATTTTGTTAGAGTAAGAGAAGTAGGCCAAGGCAGAAATCTCTCTAGGCATCTTCTATGAGCTTTGGGGACGGTTCCACATATCACTTAAGTTTAGTGTTGATGATCTTTAGAACCTCTGCCCTTCTGGCATCAGACTCAGGAAGTCTAGGAAAGGGTAAAGCTCATATTACAGTGAATCAAGAGTTTTTTTTAAGGTCAGAAGACATTTTCAGAGTTAAAAAAATATATATCAGCATCAGAACCAAAGGCAACAAGGCAAAAGAACAGCTCCCAGACTGAAGGCTCCCCTGATGAATTCATTCAATTTCCTGAATGATGCATTTTTTATTACTCCTAGTACATTAAGGATTTCTCTTTGAATGACTGGGAGTTTGGGATCTTAGCTGCACCATCCTCTCGGCAAAATAACCTTATATTGCTGGTTACTACATAAAACTATCATACTACTGTGTGAACATTAAAAATTCAAAAAATATACAAATAGATAATGACCAGGCCAGTCTGGATTTGAGTCTGGCTTTGTAAATGTTAATTGTAGATTAAACTCTTGACATCTTATGCCATAACCCTTTGAAGTTCAGAAGTATTTCAGTCTCAACCCTGATAGAGGTCCCTAGGTCTAGTATAAAGTCTCCCCCCCACCCCCCCCTTTCTCTTTTAAATCATTAGCATCCATTCTCTCTTAATCACAGGGCAGTTTTTCTTCTCATAGACGTCTGAATAGTCAGTTACCAATTTAGCATATATTTCTACTCAGTTAGTGTCAGTTGATTACACCTCCAGAAAACTTTATTAGGTACTTACCATGATCTTGGCACTGAGGGACCACAGAGATGACTGAGCCTTGTTGCTGTCAATCTTTTGGGATAGAGGAACATGCACATCTCACTGTGGCATAAGTGAGACAAAAGTGCAATGTGGAAATGGAGGAGGGAAAGATGAGTTTTGACTCAGGTAGTTTTAGAATACCTTTTGAGAGTTATGGGATTTCTGAACAGCCTCTGGAATAGTGGGTAACACACAGGAAGTTGGGGACATAAGTCAAAGGAGGAACGAGACAGAAGAGTCTGATGGCTTCCCTGGATTAATAATTCATTTGAGATGTGCATAAGTGCCTCACACGTGTAATCCTAGAACTTTGGGAGGCTGAGGCAGGCAGATCCCTTTGGCTCAGGAGTTCAAGACTAGCCTGGACAACATGGCAAAACCCTGTCTCTACAAAAATTACCAAAATATTGGACAGGTGTGATGACATATGCCTGTAGCCCCAGTTACTTGGGGGTGCTGAGGTAGGAGGATTGCTTGAGCCCAGGAGGTCAAGGCTACAGTAAGCCGAGACCACACCACTGCATTCCAGCCTGGGTGAAAAAGTGATGTCACAAAAGAAAAAGAAAAAAAATGTGTTTGAAATGCACTATCTTTTGATACTAATTTACCTAATACTTCCAGTTTTGTTTATTGCTGGTTGTTTTTATTTTTATTGTTTCTGATAGTTCGTACTTTCTTGAAATCAGTTTTATTCTCTCACCCATTATTTTTTTTGCAGTGACAAATGGGTAGATCTGCCACTGTTTTGCTGTGTGAACTTACGTAATTCTCTGAAAATTGTAGATAAACTAATAGCATATGCCTCACTCATAGAATACAAAGAGTACATGATAGCTAATAATTTACTGACACTCATGCATTCATATTTAAATTATGAATAATTGGGATAATTACATTTACCTTTGAAAACTTCTGCATGTCTAATAGTATAATGTTTCATTTACATTGTGGTTTTTCTTAGATTGTAATTGATTTTAAAAATATTTATGTATTATAAAATATAAGTTTTTATAGCCAAGGATAAGAAACTAGAATGATCAAGATGATTGAGTCCAAATTATTGTCTGTGAAGGAGAATGGAGAATGGTTAGTAGCTCCAGTATGGATGAGCCTGGTCTAAAGATATAAACCACACATTCTTCTAACTCAGCCCTCAAAGTGCAATTCAATAATTCAGCACACAGGGATTTGGAAAACTTCCGCGGTATCATCATGCTCTAATTTTTTTAGTCCATTCTATATGTGAGTTTTATTCCAACTTCTACTTGGAAAGGCTTATGTCTTAAAATAAGCCTGATCCAGAAAGAAATTCTACATATGGCTAAGAGAAAAAGTAATTTTTTAGAACCTACATAGACTTAGTTATTTCTTATGTAGAATCCTTTATTTGCCTTTTTGTAGTTCTTTTTTTTTTTTTAAACATAGGACTTCCCTTCCCTAGATTAGAGGAATTTGTTCCAGAATTGTCTTTCACTGCAGAGGCAGGTTACTCCTGCCTCCATAAGCATAGAAGGTAAGAGGGAAAGAGTATAATCTGCATTGTGCTGCTCTTTGGACATCCTAACACCACCTGTACAAGTAACGTTCATGTATTAGCGTTTGCTAGGAAGAACCTGACGTAAAACACAGCTTCAAAAATCAGTTTGAGTATTTTAAAGCGCCACCCATCCCTTAGTACATATTCAAATAATGAAATGAACATAATCTGAATTGATCACTGTTCCACTTAAATGTGCCTAAAAATTTATATTTTGAACCTTTGCAAACTGATGAATGGTCCACCCATTCGTTATTTGCCCCTCTCAAAGCTATGAATATTGCCAAAAACCCATTATGGCACGTTAGCATCCCCTAAGTAAAACAGTGCATGTAAATTAGAGCAGCAAAAGAATTCTGGATTAGAACAGAAGTTACCATTGCATTGACTGAGCATTAGTTATCAAGGCTATCCACCATGCTTCTTTTTGAGTCAGCTAGAGAAGATCATCCCAACATCAAGTCCCAACAGTCAGTGCAAATTCAGGCCATTAGCTGGTGACAGTTTTTCATCCAGCAGCTTACCAGTCTGCCCACTTGCATTACCCTTTCTTTTCAATTTGTTGGGTAATATGCAATCCTGTTCATACACATTTTTAGCTAAGACAGCTTGCCCTAGAGCTAATGAGTTGAGGATATTAGCAGAATTGGGACCTGATATGACCCCTTTGTCAAAATAATAAATGAAGTTTAAATTATTCCTTTTTCCTGATGTCTTTCTCCTATTTACATTATTTATGCCTACTATAGGGTTTAGAAGTTGAACTAAAGACATTTGCTGAAATAAAATTAAAAGAAAGAAAAATTGGGCCAGGCGCGGTGGCTCAAGCCTATAATCAATCCCAGCACTTTGGGAGGCCGAGGCGGGTGGATCACGAGGTCAAGAGATCGAGACCATCCTGGTCAACATGGCGAAACCCCGTCTCTACTAAAAATACAAAAAATTAGCTGGGCACGGTGGTGCGTGCCTGTAATCCCAGCTACTCAGGAGGCTGAGGCAGGAGAATTGCCTGAACCCAGGAGGTGAAGGTTGCGGTGAGCCGAGATCGCGCCATTGCACTCCAGCCTAGGTGACAAGAGTGAAACTCCGTCTCAAAAAAAAAAAAAGAAAGAAAGAAAAATAGAATATCCTATGAAGACTTCAGAACCCATGTTTGGGGAAGAATAGGTGAGATTGTGTGTGTGTGTGTGTGTGTGTGTGTGTGTGTATGTGTGTGTGTGTAAGACATATGTGTTTGTGTGTGGATGTCAAGGTAGGCTGTGTATAATTAGAGCTCTTTCTTCCTCCTTATGATATAAAACAGTGAAAGAAGATTATTTTTTCCTCAGTTTTAGCAATATGTTTAAAAAAAGAACTTGAACATCACATTGTAAAAGTAACTCTAATATATCACAATCATCAGAGTAATATATTGAACACCAACTGAGCTAAGCATTGTGGTCAAGGATCAGACAACTATCGATGTAGATTCTGCCTCTACCATCTATTTCAGGTGGGACACTGAACACATCACTTCATTCCTTTGAAGCTTAGTTTTGGTATTTGTATAATGCAAGTAATAATCATAATACCTACTTCTTGGGGGCAGTTAGGTTTGAATGAAATGATGCACATAAGGCTCTTACTCTAGTCACAGCACGTTGTAAGGCAACATTAGACTAAGTTTCTGTGTGAAATTATGTAAATTAACGATCTTTGTATTGATTATATTTGTATGAAGACAACTATTTCTCAAATGCTGAAGAGGCCTCAAATACTTTTCAGAGAATTGAACATCAAGAGGAGCATCAATATAAATAGAATTTTTAAGGAAACTGTTGTTAAATTCATTTTTAAAAAATATCTGTTTTCCTGAGGATTAGAATCAGGGCTGACTTTTCTGTTAGGTAAAGCAGGCAGAGTGTCTAGAGCCCAGACTACCTTTAGGGTACCACAAAAATATTTTAATTTCTTTTAAAATCAGAAATAAATGAACTTTTAGATAGAAAGTTTTAATATGCAATATCAATATATTCATCTTGGTGCCAAAACAGTCATAAAATATCATTTAAATATATATTTTTTTAAATAAAAAAGGGGCCCCAAGAGGCAAAATTGCCAAAGGCCTCTGAAAGTCATAGTGCAGCTTTGTTTAAAATGTGATGCCAGACTGCAGGAAATAGAATCTTCTTCAGGTCGCACGTCATGCCAGAGGAAAATGTGGACAGCAGAGTTTTACTTGTTATTTTTGTTTTCTGGGGGATAGGAAGTTATAACTAAGTGAAGTAGTAGCGCTCGCTTCATTAGAGTGTATCAGGCATGTTTTCTTCAGAATGATATTGAGTTATAACCTCACAATAAAATTAACACCAGTAGATGAAGGACTCATGGATGAAAACATAGATGAATGAGGCCAGAATATGTAATTTAGAAAATAGGGAAAGGGTAATATAGATAGAAATCATTTTGACAGTTTATATGAGGAAATGCACCTCATTTAAAATTATAAAAATAATTTCAAGACCTGCTGGAGTTAAAACTAGCCAAAATATAAACCCATTGTAGTAATATGTGCCACTACAAATGTACAGTATTATAATATTGTAAATATTACAATAGTCCCTTTGCCCAAGAGGCACTGGCATATTTAAAACATGTCATCATGTATGTGCAGTGTCTTAGCAAAACAGATCTGAACTTGTTGTTGAGGCAAGCTCTGGGTTTAATCCTTTGGTAGAGTTATTTGAGCTCAGTATCTAATGTCTCATAAGATCTTTTTGGACGTAAGTATAACATATCAGGGCATGTTATCCTTAATCAAGAATAAGGAGGAGTCTTCTTTCTTGACTGTTGGTTTTAGAGAATTGTACAAGTTAAATTTTGTACAATAATTGCTTTCATTGCCAATTTGGAGTTAAAAAAAATAAGTTGTGAAGCGCTAGATATCCTTGAAATACAACATACGGAAGATAATTTCTCAAGAGATAGAGATGTAGAAATGACTGATTTCTATTAAATGCCAAAAACGGGCATTTTAATGGTAGTCTATAATGTGAATTCTCTAAGCAGTCGTGGGAATTTTGAGTATGTGGTATAATCCTCAGCTCAGTAAATCGTACTCTTCTAGCATAAGTAAAAATTTAAATGCCTACAGTGTAGATGGCACTGTGTTAAGCAGTAGAAATTTTGATCAGCCCTGCCAACTACAGTGTAGGTGATGGAGCTGTGAATTACTGAAGAACATTTCACTTCTCTTTGCTTCATTTTCCTTATCTGTGTACTACAGATAATAATTCCTGCTTTATAGCCTTATTGTGAGGCTCAAATCAGATAATGCCTATAGAAGTGTTTTGAAAACTGCAAGGAACTATAAAAATATAAGATAGAATTGTTATTAGGGTTAATGTTGATACCATAGCAATTAATTGTGATTATTTGATAAGAGTAGTATGGGATTTTTAGCTATGTTATGAGCTTACATATGTCTGAGTGTGTAATGTAAGATTTATCTCAATGGCAATCTCCTAGGCCATGCTATTCTCTTAGGACTCATAGAAAAGCAAACATCTTTAACAAGGAACAAACTCCATTGCTCTTTTGTGCCTCCTCAGTCATTCTGCCAAGTGATTTGTTTTGGTCTTTGGAAAAGTGTTAGTTGAGAGTCTCCACCTAAAACTAATTGTCATAAGAAATAATGTGCACTTACAGTGAATTTATTGAGAATCTCTGACTTCACTGACAAATCAGTGGTTTACCCAAGGCTATTCAATTTGAATGTTTTCCTCTGAAGCTATGATTACAAAATCTTCAGAGTTAAAGTACTTCCCTAAGATTAATGACTACATGCTTGATTTGCAGTAAATGTCACTTATTTATTGAGTCTCATTCTATGAGATTTGTGACTGAGAAGAGAAAAACTAAGTAGATGGTTTTGGAACCCTCTTTGTATTCCAGGTTTAACCTTTCTGTCTCTTACTGTCTTTTGACTAACATTTGTTGAGTACCTACCATATACTCAGTACTATTACATGCATTAACTCATGTAATCATCACAAAGATTCCATTTTAGAAACTAGGAAAATATGATTTCACAGAAATTAAAAATCTAAGATGATCAGTCCAGTCATAAGTCAGGACACCTCTTCTTTACTGACTCCAATATCAGTATTCTTTCAAAAATAATGTAATTTCTCATCTAAGTCTACATGCTAGGCAGAAGGTATCCTCACATTCTTTCTCTTTCTAATCAACCTCGATCTCAGGAAAGCATTCGACAAATGGCTTTACCACAAGGCAGTAGGACACAGATGATTCATAAGGCTCAAAGTCACATCAAACACAAGGAGATATATATTTTATCAGGAGAAATAAAACTATTTGAAATCTTATGTCAAACATCTGGAACTCTTCCTAAAATTTCAGAAATCAGCGTGCAATGTGTCAAAGGGACTAATCTATAGTCTGAAACCATATTACAGAAGTGATTTTTCCCTTGCTGTAACAGTGATGGGTTCAGATTTTCATGTAAACTTGTAATCAGATCTGTAACTGTTACTGATGGTCTTCGCTCTTATAGAGCCACTTGCGATGGGACTGCTGTTCAAGTTGGCACTGGCAGTTTCTGTAGAATGTTTTTCTACTCCTCCTCAAACACTGACAGCAATGATAGAAGACATGTCACATATGTTTTTAAATGACATGGTTACCAGCAAATGGAAGATAAACGTCTCTAAAGACCAGAAGCAGAATAAGAACACATGGCGGTAAACGTGGTTTAAGTCACAGGCCTACCACATTCCACGACAGGGAAGTAGCAGAAATGTTCACGTTTTCAACTTCTGAGGATCAAAATGGATGGGAGGATGGAGCCAGATTCAGTGTGCACTGTAGAGAGTTAGGCCAGGGTAGCCACATTCAGAGGCAAAGCTGAGGCTGATAAGTTGTTGCCAGGTGGGTGGGAGGAAGCACAAATGGGTGCTTCACCAAAGCTTGGCCAGGCCCCAACTGGCTTAGTGGTACACCCATAATATCCCTGCATGCTGAGAGCTCTGGGTGCCAATGCAAGAGCAAGGCAGGTAGAGACAACTGTAAAACTGTCGTCGTGGAGAGGTGGGAAAGGAGAGATTGAGCCAAAACAAACAGACCAACCAAGAAAGGAACATTGTAGCAGCACGACTAAAATTTCAAAGCCTGAAAGCACAAAAAAAACTCATGAACAAGAGCATTAAGCAGATGTTAACTGGCTGGTATAATTATGATTGCACAATCAGAGAAATTTGAATATGTATCTTTAAGATCTTAAAATATATAAAGAAAAGAACAAATGATTGTAGTACTAAAATTGGTTACGTTTCAAAAATGTGGCTATAGATAAGTTCTAAAGAGAAATTTTAGAAATAAAAAAATTGAATCATTAAAATTAAAGAGCAATAAAAACCAAAACATTGAGTGAATTAGGTTAACTTCAGTTTAAAAGAGCTAAAGCAGAGGTTAATGAATTAGAAAGAGTACTGAGGAACTAACCTACCAAATACAAAGAAAGGGAAGGAAGGGAAAATACAACAGCAAAGTTATGACAGTCTTGAAGAATGGGTTGACTTCATTTTTCCCCCATCAGATTATCAAAAGAGAAAAATGTCAATATTTAAAGAGATAGTGACTTAGAACTATTTCCAGACTGAAGGACTCAATCTTTATTTAAAAACTGCACAGCAAGAGCTAAGCAAAATCAAAATAAACAATACTCTGACAGCAAAATGAAGAACATAATGGCTAAAGAGAAAATCATAAAGCCTCTCTGGGAGAAAAAGAAATTTTCTGATAATTAGAATGAGAACAGATGTCTCTTTAGAAGCAGTAGAGATCAGAAGGCAGTGAAGTAACAGCTTCAACGTGCTGAAGAAAAGATGATCAAACTGCAATCATATACACCCGTAAGAGTAAGGGCATCATGAAAACGTTTTTAATACATAAACAAAGACATTTTTACTTACAGAAATTTAGAAGCATTTACTTAGCAAAAAGAAAAGTATACTTGTATGGAAGGCATAATATGCAGTTAGCAATTGTGAGAAAAAAATGATAAAATATGTTTGTACATTTTATTTAAATAAGGAATTTTGGTTGAATTTTTTTCTTTTTGCAAAAATCTAAAACTAAAATTCTAGATAGAAATAATTTAAATAGGCCAGGCACAGTGGCTCACACTTGTAATCCCAGCACTTTGGGAGGCCGAGGCACGTGGATCCCGAGGTCAAGAGATCCACACTATCCTGGCCAACATGGTTAAACCCACTCTCTACTAAAACAACAAAAATTAGCTGGACATGGTGGCATGTGCCTATAGTCCCAGCTACTAGGGAGGCTGAGGCAGGAGAATCACTTGAACCTAGGAGGCAGAGGTCGCAGTGAGCCGCTGGTGACAGTGACTGTCTCAAAATAAAAAAAATGAATGATGTAAGTAGAGTATGGTTTGAGAGGAGAAAAGAGATGGTAAATGCTTTAAATTTGTCAGAAAAGTTTAAAGTTTAGGCTATATATTAAATTTCGGCAAGTTCATTTGCTGAAAGTGAGTTTTACTTGTTACTAAGTGACACAGGTCAGTCCAAATTCTCTGACCTTCCCTGTTACCTATAAAAACCAAAAAATTAATGTTGATAATAATAAAGAAAACTCAGAGAAACCATTATTAGAGATAATTATTGCATTGTAATTCTGTCTGAAATGTTAATGTTACCACTGAAATAATAGAAATATGATTGATGAATCCATATAAGCAAAACATACAAAATGAATAACAAAACAGGAAACCTTATCACAGCAAGAGATATGAGAAAAAAGAACCCAGGAAAGATAGGGAAAAAGGGAAGCATAACATGCCAGACATAAGTCAAAATCAGTAATCCACTCATTTATTCATTTTAAACGCTGCTCTCAAGAGACACAAATAAAACCAAATAATACAGAACATTTGAAATAAAAGACATAAAAAATAAGGAATCATGGAGAATATTTTTTATTGTACTTTAAGTTTTGGGGTACCTTTATAGAATGTGCAGGTTTGTTACATAGGTATACACGTACCATGGTGGTTTGCTGCACCCATCACCCCATTATCTACATTAAGTATTTTTCCTAATACTATCCCTACCCTGGCACCCCATCCTCCGACAGTCCCCAGTGTGTGATGTTCCCCTCCCTTTATCCATGTGTTCTTGTTGTTCAACTACCACTTATGTGTGAGAAATACTTACTTTTTAAAAAATGGGTACAATAATACCACTATTATTATTAAATAATAGTGGTATTATTAAAAAGAATTTAGTGTAAAAAACTTAGAATAAGACACTGCATAATAATAAAAGTATTTACTAATATTCATATAAATGTTATAAATTGTGATATTCTAACAATATACAA
Source organism: Callithrix jacchus (assembly GCF_049354715.1). Lineage (NCBI taxonomy): Eukaryota > Metazoa > Chordata > Mammalia > Primates > Cebidae > Callithrix > Callithrix jacchus. Next base: position 97,050,145 of record NC_133516.1, read on the forward strand.
TTAAATGCATTAAGTTATATTTAACAGGATTATAAAAATAAATTAACAAATTTATAATTATAGTGAGGTCTTTAAAACATTTTGCAAGAAGCTAATTAAGAAAATATCAGGGCTATAGAAAATATAACCAAAGTAGTCAACAGCATTATTATTTGTCTTTTTGTCTCTATTTAACTACCTATAAAATTATACATCAAAGAAATATATATTGTGCCTTCTTTCCAACACATGTGAAACCTATTTAAAAAAATCAATCGGTAAAAGCCACCAGGAAAATCTCAATTCCAAAAAAATCATACTTGTATTATTTGACCACAGAGCAATAACAATAACAAAACTACATATGTGTATTAAAATATACATGTATATGCTTATAAATAACTTTTAGTTTGAAAAGAAAATCACAATGGAAATACCCAAGTGTCTAAAAATGAATAGTAGCAAAAAAAGTACCTATGAATATGTGTAGAATATGGTTAGAGTGATAATGAGAACACCTATTGGCGTACATTTATAAGTTAGAAAAGGAGGGAAAAAAATAACATAAATAAGCTATGTGTAACTTTAAAAAGCTAGGTAAAGGTGAAAAACAAAATATAACCAATAAATGTCAAATATAGCTGATAAATAGAATATGTATTCAAAATACATACAAAGCATGCAATGCAGCCAAGAAAGAAGAAACACATTACAAAGATAAGCAAAAATAAATAAATAAATAAACAATAAGGTGGTACACATTAGAATAAAAGATATGAAAATCAAAATCCATCTTTTTAGAAAAGAAAAAACACTTTTAATCAAGACATTGAAGAAAAGATGAAGTTCAAACAATCAATACTAGCAAACAAAAAAGTAGAGTATTTTTAGACTTGTGGTGGCAATTAAAAACTTATAAGGAATCATATAATAAAATTAATGCCCAAGATAACTTTTTGAAAATATTTACGTTATAAAAATGAATAAAACATAGAAAACCTGAAGAGAATAATAACCATTAGAAAATATATTTATTCCTATTTCCCCTTCTTGCCCTATCCACAGAAAAATAAAAGATACCAAGGCTAGAAGATCAAATAGTCTATACACACACAATCACTACCCACTAAAGACTGTTTTAAAAATTGAAAAAGGAAACTATTCAAATTATTTTTCAAGACCAATATAACTATTATAGAAAAATGAGGTAAAGACACTGAGAGAAAAGAAAATTATTCACCAATCGATACAGTTTGGAGACTCCTCCAAATCTCACGTTGAGATTTGATCCTCTATGATGGAGGTGAGGTTTGGTGGGAGGTGTTGGGGATAGGGTGTGTGGATCCCTCATAAAAGGCTTGGTGCCTTCCTGGAGGTAATGAATCGGCTCTTGCTCTATTCGTTACCCTCAGGTCTGATTGTTCAAAGAGCCTGGCACTTCCTTCCCTCTCTCTTCCTTCCTCTGCCATGTGACATGCCAGCTCCCATTCCCCTTCCACCATGATTGGAATCTCTCTGAGGCCTTCACCTGAAGCTAATGTTGGTACCATGTTCTTTGTACAGCCTGCAGAACCATGAACCAAAGAAACCTCTTTTATAATATTTATAAATTACCCAGCCTCAGGTATTTCTTTAGATTCTAAGTCGAATTTGAGAAGCAGAAAAACAGAGTAGAAAGGGTTGGCTCAGTACCAACCATATTTAAACCCACAGTATTAAACAATATTTAATTGGGACAGGAGTCAATCAAAGAATCTAAAAAGAGACCTACACCCACAAGGAATCACAATGTGTGATAGAGGCAACAGTGCAAATTAATCATGAAAACATGACCACTGCAGTAATTGGTACTGGCTCAACTGGCTTTACGTATGGTAGGAACACAGTGGGATTCTTGATCACGAACTGTACCCTCTAAAATAATCCTGCTGGGTCCAAGACCTCAAGATAAAAAGTAAAAGTTTAAAACTTTTAGAAGAATATATGACTATTTTCCTTACAATGTGGAAGCAAATAATTTCTTAAACAAGACAAAAATTCATGAAGGAAACAGATCAATTAGATACATAAAACCTAAAGACATAAGATAATTTTTTTAACTTATAACTAAAAATAGGTAGCTATAACGGGAAAAAGAATGAAGTTAAAAGGAAACATAAATAACCAACCTGGTAAACAAGTATTCCATCTCTAAGGAAAGGAATTCAGAAAAGAGCAAACTTGAATGTTTAAAAGAAAATTAGAACTATGCTCAATCTCATAACTAACCAAGAAAATAAAACTTTAGTTTAAAATGCTGCATTATTTTACACCAATAAGAATAGAAAAAACTTTCAAAGTTTTACTTCTCCAAATATAATTTAGAATGTGGATAAATAAAAACTCTCATACTGGGGAAAGAGTACAGACTAAGGAAAAATTTGTAATCTGGCAATCCAGCATGAAACTGCAGATGCTCCTACATGTGACTCCAAAATTCTACTCATAAACGTACATCCTAGAAAATGTCCTGCACATTTCACGAGGATATCAGTGAAGTTGTATATTGTAGAATAATTTGTAGTAGTGAAATGTCAGAAACAAATAATATCAAAAGAGAAATGGATAAATAAAATGTGGCATATCGTTACAATTGACATTTATCAACACCAATGGATCTCAAAAATATAATGTTGAATTTAAAAATGCATTGCGAGTAATATCACATGATATCATTTATGGAAATGTAATGTTTTGATAGTGACTACATATATATGTGAGATAAAGTGTAAGAGCATAAACGAAGTACCTACAGAAAGTTGTGGCGGTAATTGCCTCTGGATAGTCAAGGAGTACATAGAATGATGGCGAGGAGCATAAAGGATGAAGTTGATTCATGATAATTTCATTTATTTTATGAAAACATGTCAGAAGCCAATATGAGATAGAGTTAATATTTATCATCCTGGGTACTGGATGCATGTATGTGTGTGGTATTTATTTACCATTTATCTGACTTTCAACATTTTTTCAATAAATGAAATAATAAGCCAAACCCACTAGCATATTTGTGTGATGGTATGTTTTTGTTTTTGTTTTGAGATGGAGTTTCGCTCTTGTTACCCAGCCTGGAGTGCAATGGCGCCATCTCGGCTCACCGCAACCTCTGCCTCCTGGACTCAGGCAATTCTCCTGCCTCAGCCTCCTGAGTTGCTGGGATTACAGGCACGCACCACCATGCCCAGCTAATTTTTTGTATTTTTAGTAGAGACGGGGTTTCACGATGTTGACCTGGATGGTCTCGATCTCTTGACCTTGTGATCCACCCGCCTCGGCCTCCCAAAGTGCTGGGATTACAGGCGTGAGCCACCGCGCCCGGCCCGTGATGGTATGTTTGCTAGTCAGCACAGTGTTTAATTGTATCACATTACTTGCTTGAGTAATGTATTTTATTTATTAGAGGCAAATGGTTTTTTAATATTTCTGGTTTCAAGGGGGAGGAATTTTCCGTAAACAAAAAGGTTTATAGAAAATAAACTGCTTGTAATTTGGCCTCTCTTTGTGGGAGCCAAGAGCTTGCAGTTACCATGCATCCTAGGATACCTCCACATTTGTTCTTTGTTTTCTAGATGGTTAAACAGACCTTAAATGTTTGCCACATAAGAATATATCCTTTCAGGTCTTTGTTCAGAAATTGGATATCAGCAGAAGGGTTTGATGGCATCATGGCAATTCGATTTCATGTTTTCTTTAATTCTTGGACAATAGGTATTTCTGTTGCCTAAACAGAACCTGAATGTTGCAGCTAAAATGAAGAAAATAGTCACATACCCAGGAAGGGGTGGGAAGGTACTTGGGCTAAACATAATTTTTATTTAGTTTTAAAATGAGGCTTAATGTACCTAGAAAGGGATATAAAGTCACTTAGGCTAAACATAATTTTATTCCATTTCTACAAAGAGTACTAGTATCTATCCATGTTGCAGGCTTTTAGCAGTTTTCTGAGGATTGTAGTAGCTCGTGTTCCCATGCATTTTGATTAGCACAAATGGAGACATTGACGACTTATGTAATAATAATACCCTACGCGTTATGTCATGGCTTTCTCGAAAGAATCTGCTTTTCTCTGTAAACATTTTTATAAAAAAGTCCAAGAAGTGGGAAATATGAGAAAAATATTTTCTGGTAACAACCATATTTGACTGAAATATTTTGGTATGCCAAATTCTGATATGATATTTAGAGATAATAAATGCATAAGAATTCATTCCAGAAAAACAAATATACATTTCTTCCTATTTAAAAATCTCTGTTCCTTGTATAATACCATTTGGGGATTTCTGTGTTAGTCCCTCCACTGTCTTCCCACTGTCCTCCCACTGACCTCCCACTCCCCCCAAAAAGAAGCCGATAACTTCAGTATTCTCATTCACCCAGGAGTGATTAAACATCCAAAATCCTTACCTCACAATTTAGATGATCAGTCTGAAAGCGGTTACAGGAGGACTTTTAGAAGGTTCTTTGTTTTTTGCTGAAAGAATTGCTATTTTCTATAAGATAGCAGCATGTAACTCAGTGGTAAATATTTCTCAACTGTATACGCACAGATGTTAATATTGTTGAAAATAAAAATTAGCATATAGTACACCTGCATCCCTGCCACTATGGCCCCTCTCAGAGCCTGCAGACAGGCTTCTCTGATGTCTTAATTATGCTGTTGGAAGAACTATATGTTGGGGAGACAATGCTTTCTGAGCCCCATGTGCTCCTGGTGCCAGTGCCCAGAAATGCCAGGCTTTGGGCCTGGCTGACGAATGGACACACAGGGCTGTGCATGGCATTGCAAGATCCTCCCATTCTACTTCCCCCAACACTTACCACCCCACCACACAATATGCCACAGAGATTATCTATCCTTTCAAGACTCACATCCCTCTTTTTTGTCAGTCACCGCAAGGTACCCCCAAGTACCAAATCCTCCCTAAGTGTTATCTAAACACTCACTCTCGTGAAACTGAGTCCATCTCCCTCTCTAACCCAGACGTACACACTTCCCAATCCATCAAACCTTACTCTCTTCTCTGAAATTTGAGTCACTCTTCATTGACTTACCCTTAAGTTTTATAACCTCTTGCTAAGTTTCCATTCCCTTGATCATCTTAAAAACGACTCCTCCCTGAGGACGCTGCTTCCTCTGTGATTCTTTCAAGTGGCAGTTGTTTTTCTCTCCATTTAAAATTTTTTCTTCATCATGACATTTCCAGAACACTCTCCCTCTATTCTTCCTAAAAATTCCCAGCTCTTTTGAAGATTATGTTATCAAAAAAATCATTCCCCTTTATTGTAGTTATGCTCAATCCTTGAAGACAGAACCAGCCAAATCACCATCTTAAATGTTCTCATTTCAACATTAATCCTGGATTACACTCCTGCAGCTTTGCTAGTGCCCTTGCCAAGCTCCTAATTCTGACTGGAGCCAAGGTGAATCTTGAGGTCTGTGTGTCCTGTAGATTCCAAACATTGTCTATATCCTCCTGCCTTCACTTGCAGACTTAGATGGATTGCTACACTGTTGGGTAACACTTGAAAGTGAGGCGTCAGCTCCCCAGGATGTGAACTTTAACTAGTGGGAAAAGGGAAATAGATGGAAGAGAACAGGGAAAATAAACGTCTCTTTATTTCTCCCAACGTATGTTTTCTCCTGGCAAACTACAGAGAAACCTCACATTTTAAGTGAAAGCATTTGCTGAATGTTCTGCCTTACCTCTCTACAAAGCGCACTTCTTACTACTGCTTTTATATTACTTTGCATTGTGTCTTATCTTGTCTCTTTTCATTTTCACTGCCCTGGACTTTCACATACTAAATAAGGTCTAAGTACTTTAATTTCTGCCTTGAGCTCTGTTTTCTGGAAGCTGGAGGCAAAGACAAATCGTTAGTACCTGTGAATATATTCTGTGGAGACCAGAGGGCAATCAATAAACGTCCAGGGTAAAATAAAGAAGACATCATATTTTGTCCCAGTGGATTCTTCTTTCTTAATCATGTGTTTGAGAAAAATGATAATCAATGTGTAATGAGTCACAAGACAATATCTTTTTCTCTGCTTTCTTTACTAGCAGATGACCTGGAATTTTTCACCAGGGATTACATTTTATTGTTTGCTGTTTTTCTTAATAAAAATGGAGTAAGAGTCTCACATGAAATGGATCAGTGTAAGGCTGGTCACTGGCATTCCTCTGCTCCCATCTGTCAAACCAGCACAGATTTTGATATAGCCATTTCATGATTGAAAATTTCATGATTGAATCACACGTGCTACCTAACTTTATAAACTCTAGACCAGTGCTGTCTAATGGAAATTTTGTTGGTAATAGATTTCTTTTGTGTCATTCAATGTAGAAGCCACAGGCCAAGTGTGGCTATTGAGCAGTTGAAATGTGGTTAGAGAAACTAAGGAATACAATTATTAACTTCTTAAGAAAGTGTAATTCAAATGTAAATAGCTACATGTTAGTGGCTAACATTGAAGAGCATCGTTCTAAGGCACAGTAGTGATGCTTTTTGTCACCTGAGGATCACAGCCTAAAATCAGTCAACTGTTTCAAAACCAGCTCCGAAGATAGCTTTCCTGCTATTTCTAGCACACAAGAAGAACTAAACTACAACCGAATACTGAGAAAAATCTAATATAGGTGGCAAAAGTGACTGTAACAAAGCTTTATAACATTAATTATCAGAATAAAATAAAGCCACTTTGTGGATGTTTCTATAGCAAATGTTGCTGAAAAATTAATGTATCTGCAATGATTTACATGATTTGATAAATCAGCTTTTACAGGCCTCCTGCTTATTAAACTTTCTGCTCTATAAATTTAAAAAGATACAACTGACTAATCAAAGCCTCCACGTGATGGTTAATTCTTTGTGCTTCGCAACAGTAGCGTTAAAATCATGTCCTTAGGAAAATTTTGTTTGGACCTCCCCCATCTCCCTTCAGCCAGGATCCTATTTACATGCTGTCACAGCATCATGTTCATTTCATTCAATTCAACTTTCTGTTCATAATTATACATTCACTACCATGATTATTTGATTAAAATCTCTTGCTTTTATTAGACTCTTAGATCTTTATAAGCAAGAGGATGACTCATTCACCTGGCACAGGGTCTGACATCTAATAGGTGATTAGTAAGTGTGGAATGTATGAGAAAAGTGTATTCATGTTTTCAGAAAAAATTCAATTTAAATTGTTTTTCTGAATGTTTTCCAATGGTTAATTCACATAATATGCATTGCCAGTTAACTGTATTTCTTTATGCCCCCTTTCCTTTTTATCTGAAAGGGTAAACCAATTCTTTTCAATCCAGGATAATTAATGGAAAACTTAGAAAACATAATCTAGCTTAATTAAAAGGTTTCAAAATGAATAATTGCCTTTGTAAAACTGAATAACTATCAAGCAGTAGTTATATAAAAATCAGCCACATAATTAGCTTCAGAACTCTGAAGTTTAGTAATAGTTTCTTGGTGTTACACAATAGTCCTCTTCAGTTACCTGCAGTGGATTCAGTAAACTGTAGTCCAAAAATGGATGAGTATGGTACAATAAGGTATATTAAGAGACAGAGACCACATTCTCATAACACCAGAGAATATTATTATAACTGTTCCATTTTTTATTAATGATGTTAATTTCTTACCATGCCTAATTCATAAATTATAAATTAAATGAATAAAATGGAAATTAATTTATAATTTATAAATTAAGTCTTACAAACGGTATATATGTATTGGGAAAAACACAGAATACAGAGGGATCAGTAGTATTTATCATTTCAGAGCCCCGGGACTGAAACATGTCCCGTGTGGTTAAGAGGAGACGAATGTAATTCCTGTGATCTTAATACTCTCCCTGTCACCCTCATGCCAGGAGGAAACTACAGACAAGAATAATTGTTTTGTGAACTATCCCTTTCTCCATTTATATCTTATTACTTTATCAGATTACATAGTATTTTATCACTGAAATATTTTAAATTGTGATTACAAGTTCTTTCCAAATGAGCAAATTTCTAAATTCTGTTGAAGTGAATTACTGTCTGTATATGCTTTCGTAGTGTAAGTGCCTCATTTTTTCATTTCTTGTCATTTTTTCCCCCTAATCTTTCCAGGGAATGAGTATGCCTAAAAATACTATAAATCAACAAAATCAATATTTGCAAAGAGTACATAACATTTCAGGGCTGTAATTTTACAAATCTTCAAAAATAAAGTGAAACTGGGCTACTTATGTTAAGATCTTGACTTAGTCCATATGGACTGCTATAAAAACTACCATAGACTGGTGGCTAAGAAACAACAGAAACTTATTTCACTCAGTTCTGGAGGCTGAAGAGTGAGTGCGCAGCCTCTAGGACTAAAGTGCTGGAGATAAAGAAGGTGCTGGCAGATTTGGTGTCTGGTGAAGAAGGAATCATTTTTGGCTCACGAACAGCTCCTTCTCACTGTGTCCTCATGTGGTAGAAGGGGCAATCATGTTTTCTGGGGATCTGTCATAAAGGTACTCATCCCTTTCATGAGGGCAGAGTGCTCATGACCTAATTGCCTCTCTGAGGTTCCACCTCTAATTACTATTATATTAGGAAGTAGGTTTCAACATATGAATAGTGGGGGTGATGGGTGGGACACAAGCATTCAGTCTTTAGCAAGATTAAAATATTTCTTTTCAGGTATGATGTACGGTTAGTTCCTGGAAATAGGCATGACTGCACCCGGTATCTACTATCATTTAGTTGTCTCAAATGTATCCTTCAATAAACTGTTACTGAATGCCTGCTATGCCAGAAGCTGTTGTTCATGAGGGATAAAGGATTAAATAGAAAACCATCCCTTGTGTGCTTGTAACAGTAAGGGATATAGCCTAAACTGCTAAGTGCCAACCCAGTGCTCATCTTGGGTTTATTCAACACCAAGTGAACAATTGTTTGAGCAATAGATTACCTAAACAAAAGACTGTATTCTTCATCCTTACACATAGCTAAGTGTGGTCATGTAATTATTTTTTTTGGCCAATGATACACATGCAAAAATATATTATAGGACTATCTGGAATACTTCATAAAGAAAGCTGGGAGATATGTCCATTTACTGTACTTACCGTCTCTCTTCCTGCAACCTGGAAAACAGACTGAACAACTGGAGCTCCAGCTGCCTTCTTGAGCCAACAGGTGGCCTTGAGGATAGAAGCCACTTGGAGGAAATCACAATGGAAACATAAAAGAAGCCTTGTTAATTTATTGCAGACATTTGAAGCTACAACATAACCATAAGCTTTTCATCAGACTTTTTTTAAATTCAATCCCATGAGTTTTAAGATGTCCTATATATGTAAATCAAGGTAATATTAGTTGACGTATGTTGACAAATAGGTATATACTCTGGTCTAGCTATACAAAGGACGTGTTGAGGAGACAGTGACTATATCTGTTTGGGGTCAGGGGTGGCTATTCAGAAGTGTAGCCATATGTGAATTAAGTCTTAAAGGCTGAGTGCTATTTGTTCCTTCAAATAGATATCGCTGCAACCTATATCTACATACCTCTTAGCTATCTCAAATGCATTTTTCAATAAGCTGTCAGTGAATGCCTACCATGCCGAACACGAGGGATGAAGGGATAAATAGAAAACAATCAGATAAAAGATGGAAAAAAGGACGTTGCAATAGAGGAAAGAGCATATGGTAAAGCACATAGATTTAAAAAGTATTGTTCATTTTAATAACGAAGTAGTTTACTAATGGCTGATGACAGATTTACATAGATAAGTGGAAGATAGGTTAGGAGGTCAAATCAACAACGACCTTGCACATTAAAGAGTTATCTGTAGTTTATGGAAGTTTCTAAATCAGGAGAGTGACATGGTAAGTTTGGGCTTTTACAAAGATGGATTAGGGTATATTAAGCCAGAGGCTAAGATAATAGTTAGAAGGCTAGTCAGGGTAAAATACTAGGGCAATATATTAGAATAGATTATGATGTGAATTAATGTATTACCCATGAAGACGGGGAAAGGCTTTAAAATGTACATGTAAATCAATAAATCAGTGACTTGAGAGTTTGTTGGTGAAAGAGATGGAGAAATGGGTTTCAGTGTGGAGCCATTTTATTTCTATTTACTCTCAAAAAAACAATTAGAAAATAAAATTTTAAAATGATACTATTTATTCAGTTACCTTTTTTGAGACAAAGTCTCACTCTGTCACCCAGGAGGGAGTGAAGAGGTGCAGTCTCGGCTCACTGCAACCCCCACCTTCCAGGTTCAAGCAGTTCTCCTGAATCAGGTGTGCGCCACCATGCCTGGCTAATTTTTGTATTTTTAGTAGAGACTGGGTTTCACCATGTTGGTCAGGCTGGTGTCAGGCTTCTGACTTCAAGGATGTGCCCGCCTCAGCCTCCCAAAGTGCTGGGATTACAGGCATAAGCCACTGCTCCCGGCCTATGATACTATTTGTAACAGTGTAAAATAACATAAAATCCCGGAGAAAAATGTAGTAAGCGATTTATAAGACTCTTATACTGAAAATAAACTATTGACAGAAATGAAATAAAGAAATGAAGGGATATAGTGTGTTTATAGTCTGAAGAAGCTATTGGAAAGATGTCAGTTTTCTCCAGGTTGTTTTATGGATTCAGTACAATCACAATAAAAATCCCATCAATTTTTAGAAATCATTAAGTTGATTCCAAAATTATCAATTGCAATTTTGAATAAAAACCTGAATATCAGGATTTATTATAAAGCAACCATAATTAAAACATTATGTTACTGGTATGAGGTGAGACAAACCAGAATAGAGAGAAAAGAGCTCAGAGATGGTAAAAAGAAGCTTATATGTGTTGCTACATAATTATCACAAAATGATAGTGGGGGAAAATAAGATCTTTTCAAAAAGTGGTGTTAAGTCAATTAGATAGCTGTATAACAATCTTGATTCCTATTCGTTTAGTATATAAAAAGATTAAGTATAAAAGGCAAAATAAAAAAGCTTATAGAAGATAATAGAGAGAAATATCTTCATGAACTTGGAGTAGTAAAAGATTTCTTTAAGAGTACAAAATCGGCCGGGCGCGGTGGCTCAAGCCTGTAATCCCAGCACTTTGGAAGGCCGAGGCGGGTGGATCACGAGGTTGAGTGATCGAGACCAACCTGGTCAACATGGTGAGACCCCATCTCTACTAAAAATACAAAAAATTAGCTGGGCATTGTGGCATGTGCCTGTAATCCCAGCTACTCAGGAGGCTGAGGCAGGAGAATTGCCTGAACCCAGGAGGCGGAGGTTGCGGTGAGCCAAGATCGTGCCATTGCACTCCAGCCTGGGTAACAAGAGTAAAACTCCATCTCAAAAAAAAAAAAAAAAAAGAGTACAAAATCATTAACTATAAAGACTGATAAATTAGGTTACAATAATATTAACATATTTATCAAAAAATAAAAGGCAGAGTGGGAAAAGCTTTTAGCAATATCAAATACATGTAGTTCACAATGGACTCAAAGGCAAAACATATAAATAACTTTTACAAATAATAAAAAGGCAGAAAACTCAATAAAATTATGTCTTGTAAGTAGGCCCTTTCCAAAAGTCTCAAATATATCTATAAAAATATGCCCAACTTCATTAATTATCAGGGCAATAAAAACTAAAATCAGAATTCACAGGTTTCAAGAGACTTAGAAATCCAGCTGGGCACATTCCATTGGGTTTCAGTGTCTAGGAATAACGTCCGTGGCACTAGGCTTCACCCTCTGGATTTGAGGCTCTGTCCTCACAGTCATTCTTCCTTTTCACAAAAAGTAGAACATGTGTGTAGCTGCAGAGTATCACCGGTCTGTTTCATGACTATAGAAAGAGGGCCAGGCAATCTTCTTTCATTTTGCCCTTTCTCTCTTTCTTTCAGTTCAACCTGGCAGTGTTTCTGATGTTATAACATTTTCAGGAAATTTTATAGATCTCCTGTGTATGTCACAGATTCAACTCACTAGAAAAAAAAGGCTTAGATTTTCCTGCATAATCTCATCTGTGTGTTTGATTTTTGCTGAGAGGGTGGGGGAAGAGGCAAAACCCTTTAATTTCTAAAATGTTCTCTTGTTTAAGAAAATTTGTGAGCGACACTTTTAATCTCTTTAAAGAAGCTTTTGTGTGACTGAATACTTTTAACCTTTCTGAAAAATTAGCAGAAAATTTTACAGCCATACCTCTGCTTATTCACTAGAGCATTCTTTCCTAACAATCAATGAATCTCTTAATTTTGTTGTTGTTTGCAAAGTAAATAACTAAGAACTTTCAGAGTTTTCAAGTCACGGTCTCATTTTGCTAAACAGCTTTTCCCTCAATTTCTGTCTCTTTTCATACTTTAAGCAACAAGTAGCAACCAGGCCATACGTTCAATATTTTACTCAAAAATCTCTTCAATGAATTTTGTTTCACTTTTTTTTTTTTTTTTTTTTTTTTTTTTTTTACAAATTCTGTTTTCCACATAACTGTATAACAGAAATATGCTAGGTTTTCTGTTGGAGTAAAAATCCGCTTTCCCCCAGTTTCAAATAACTTGTTGCTGACTTTCTTCTAAGTCTTCACTGGCAGCACATTTCACATTTGTATTGCTAGTTACAATCTTTTCAGGACAATCTAGGCTTTTTATCTGTGCCTTCTCAAAATTCTTCCAGTTTCCACTGAGTGCCCCATTTGAAAGTCAATTGTACTTTCACATTTTTCTATTCATTACAACAACATTCTACTTTCAGCTACCAAAATCTGTATTAATTTTCTATTGGAGGCCTAGCAAATTACTGTAAACTTTGTGGCTTAAGCATCACAAATTATTATATTTCTGTAGGTCAGAAGTCTGGTATGGATCTCAATAAACCAAAATCAACGTGCAAAGAGTCCTCATTGCTTTTTGAAGGACTCAGGAAAGAATCTCTTTCCCATTTATTTAGATTAGTGGTAGAAATAAGTTCCTTCAGTTTGTAAGATTGAAATCCTTATTTTCTTGCTGGTCTTAAACTGAGAATGATTCCCAGATTCTAGATGTCACCAGCTTTGGCTGCCTTCCTCTTCCTTCAAAGCCAGCAGTGGCCAGTTACCTTTATCTTATCCCTCATCTTCCTGAAATGTCTTCCATTTAGTGGTTATAGATCTTTCTGACCATAGTTAAGAAAAATTCTCTGCTTTAAAGGATTTATAAAATTAGAATGGACTGACTCAGATAATCCAGAATGATCTTTTAATTTCAAGGTCCTTAATCATAATCACCTCTTCAAAATATCTTTTACCAGGTAAAGTGACATATTCACAGGTTCTCAGGATTAGGGAGTGGGCATCTTTGGGGCCCTCTTTCTGCCTACCACACTAACCATTTCAATAATTACATTAATAATGAATGAGCAAAACCATTCCAGTTAAATGGCAAGGATTTCTGAATAAATACAAAACAAGACTGAACTATACTCTGCCTCTAAGAAACAAACTTGACTATGAAAAGGAAGTTAAGTTGAAAGTAAATGGATGGAAAATATATACCATGCAAGCCTCAAGAATAAGAAGGCAGTCAGATAAAATAGATTTCAAGACAAAAAATATTATCAGGTATAAAAAGAAATACTTCATAAAGACAATTTTATGGTTAATTCATCAAAAAGATACATAATGAGAAACAGCTTCAGATTATACAAAGCAAAAATTTACATAACGAAAAGGAAGAATAGACAATTGCACAGTCACTTGCTTAAAACCTCTCTCACAGCAATTGATATATCTATACAAAAGACATATATATATGACTTAAACATTATCAACCACCATAATTTAATTAATATTTAATAGATTACTACATCAGACAACTGTAGAATACATACTCTTTCCAAATGTTGTGGTAACTTTAGCAGAATATACCATGTTCTAGGTTATAAAACAGTCTCAATAAATATTTAAAACATCTGCACAGATTACTTCTAACAAAAGGTAATAAAGGGAAAAATGAGGAAAGCAATGGCACAGAGGTCAGCAGAGAGAATAGCTACCCTGTCTTCTTTTCAATTACAGTAGGATTTATTGTGTTTCCACAAGAAGCAGTGCACTTTTTAGCACCAAGAGATCTGCAGTAAAGAAATAAAAGGAGAAAGAAAATTCAATGTTGTATTTTACAGCGACTGGGGAATTTTGAACATATGAATTTACTTCTTTATATCAGATATTGCAATCAGTAAACATTTTAATGATTTCTAGACAGCTTTTTAAAGAAAAATGCCTCAGAGTTTTTCTCTTTTTGCTGCAATCACTCAAATAAAACAGACTTCCTAAAGAGTATCCCAATTACAATTTCTCTATCTCTAAACTATTAGAAAGAGCATCCAAATACCATCCACAAATAAAAAGTCATCAAGAGTTTTGTGTTCCCATTAGTTCTGAGACCAGTTGAAACACTTATTTCTAACAAATGATTTTTTAATGTAAGGTGTCCCAGTAATAAAATATCTCACTGAAAACCTGCAGCTTAAATTAAGGTAATGTGAATGAAAATATTTTATAAACTGTGTAGTCCTGTGGAACAATAATCATTATATATTTTATTGACATAGTATCAATATGCCACGTGAGACTTTTCTTTTATAAGCTCAATTATAATATTCTCTAGGATGTAACCTAATACAGTGATATGGTTTTGCTATGTGTCCCCACACAAATTTTATCTTGAATTTTAATCCCCATGTGTTGAGGGAGAGACATGATTGGATTATGGGGGCTGTTCCATGCTGTTCCTGTGATAGCACGTGAACTCTCACAAGATCTCATGATTTTATACATGGCAGCTTTTCCTGCACTCGCACATGCTCTCTCTTTCCTGCTACCATGTAAGACATGCTGGGCCCTCCGACCATAATTGTAAGTTTCCTGAGGCCTCCTCAGCCAAGCAGAACTGTGAGTTAATTAAACCTCTTTCTTTTACAAATTACTCAGTCTTGAATATATCTTTATAGCAGCATGAAAATGGACTAATACATATAGTGAAAATCCCAATCATTTTAGTTAAAATGGAAGAAAAAATGCATTTCTGAAGACATATAAATATCATATATCTCAGTGATAAAATTTACTTATGAGGACGTAAATTAATGTTTTATTTATGAGATACTCTCCTTCAGTGTTCAGCGTAGGTGTCTCCTCTTCCAGTAATCCTTCGTAACCTGATTGTGATAGTTAATTTTCTGTGTCAACATGACTGGGCTATAACACATTTAGACATTTCATCAATCATTATTTTTGTGTGTCTGTAAAAGTCTTTCTTAACAGGATTGACATTTGAATCATAAACTGAGTAAAGGAGATTGCCCTCCCAAATGTGTGTGGGTCTCATCCAATCGGTTGAAGACCTGAATAGAACATAAATTTTGATTAGGAGGAACCTTCTTTAGCTTCACTGTTGGAGCTGGAACACTAGTTTTCCCTCGTCCTCCAAGTGGAACTTCTACCCATCAGCTCTCTTGTTTCTCTGACTTTTGGACCTGAACTGAAACTACACCATTGGCTCTCCTGGGTCTCCAGTTTGCCAGTTGCAGATTCTGAGATGGATTTCTTAGCCTCCACAATCATTTTAGCCAATTCCTTTTAGTAAGTTTTCTCTCTCTCCATCTTAATAGTTCTTTTTCACTGGAGAAACCTTACTAATATATGCAACTATTTCCAAGGCAGCTACAATTAGAAATTTGTGCTTTTAGCTCCTTCTCTAGCTCTCTATATAGAACATCATTATATATGTCTGTTAGTTTTAAGTCCTGAGATGTCAGAAATCATGGCCCTTTTCCTTATCCCTTATCTACCGTCTTTAGTATGGTGCCTGACACATACTATGCACTGAATATTTGTTGAATAAATGAAAGAATAAGTTTAGCATTTCCAATCAGAACAGAATCAAGTTTCCTTTATAGGAGCCACTTCTTTATGTATTTTAGCTATTCTTAGCAATAGGTAAGTTAAACCCAGGTAGAGATTTCTGACTCTGATTCTTCAGTCATTAAATTCTTCTGTCTATGTATGTAGCAATTTATTGTTTTCTATTTGCTTTTTCAGTTTATAAGTCTTTTCAGGAAAATGGCTTTTTGATACATACTTCTCATGATGAAACTGACATTCTGATGGACTTGGGGATTTCTATTCCCAGTTTGCTACAAAAGCAATTAGGGATCAAGTGTGGTGAAAGAAAAAAACAGTCAGCATGGAGGGACTATGCCCCTCCTTTCATTATACTCAGCCACCTGTTTAAAGTGAGATGATCATCTTCCCATAATAATTAAAAGCAGACATGGCTACAGATCAATAATTATCAGTATAAAAAATTTCTAATCTTAAAATAATTCCAATTAGATCATTTTTATGATTGCATTTGCTACCCTAGAGAAAATAATTAAGCATGTACTTTGGCATACATAAATATAAATATATTTTCCTTTTGTTTGTATATGTGTATTAAGAATAGAATTTTTTTAAAGTAGGTCAAGGATGGTCGAAATTACTCTGTTTTCTTCTCCATTTTTTTGTGTAATTTTTTAAAAACAACACTTAAAGCCAAATGTCTGGATTTGGTACACATCAATAGAAAATACAAACAAGAAATTGAATGAACACAGAGACAGAGACCATTATTGATCCTTTACACAAAAGGAATTATTTTCTTTGGTATTGGCTTGAAAAAGTAGTGTTTTCTCCCACTTTCCTTCCCCTTCAGTAAAGAAGCCAACAAATTGTGTATGAGCTGAAGCCACAAGGAATCACTGAAAGAGACCTGAAAAAAAGCATTATACCAAAGAGTGAAACACATTTTAAGTCAGGCTTATCTACACCCTGGGATTTAGGCAGATGCATCTTTAACTGTGTGCTGAATGAATGCGGTTGAACAACAGCCTGCATATTACAAAAATCCTTCTTTTTTTTTAAGTAAGAAATTGCCCAGTGTTCCATTCCTTTTATTCTCTACGTAAACACCTAGTTTAAATGTACCATGCAATGCCATTTTATAAGGGGAGTGATTTATTTAAGTACGTGTCATAGTAAGAGGAGCAACCTGGCACCCGTTATGCCAGCATACTCCTCCATGTAAACAATGACATTTATATTCCTCTAAATACTGACATTTATAATTCTAAATTTTAAACTAAATTTGTAAGAAATAAGCTTTCCTATTTCACAAAGGCTATTCTGGTGTCTCCAACCTGTAAAGTATCATGAATGCGTTTCTTTTAGTTGCTTATGGTACACGGTATTAGTTCATTTTTTGTTGCTTATAACAGAATAATTGAAACTTGGTAATTTATGAAGAACAGGAATTTATTTCTTACAGTTATGGAGGCTGAGAACTCCAAGGTCAAGGGGTCCCATCTGTTGAGATCCTTTGCTGGTGGGGACCCTCTGAAGAGGCCAGGGGGTATCATGTGGACAGGGGACTGCAGATGCTAACGTGCTAACTCAAGTCTCTCTTTCTCTCTTTATAAAGCCACCAGTTCCACTCCCATGATAACCCATTAATCTGCAAATGGATTAATCTATTCATAAGGTAGGGCCCTCATGATCCAACTACCTCTTAGAGGCCCTGGTTCTCAATACTCCCACATTGAGGGTTAAGATTCAACGTGAGTTTTGGGAAGAGCACTCAAACCATAGCGTATACATTTATCAAAAAAACATACTTTTTTAAAAAAGCTCAACCTTCACAGCTATTTTTCTATTTACCATCATTGTTATTTTAAGTAGCAAAAGTTTTGATGTCAGCTTTCTTCACTTGATATGATATCATATACATTTAACTCTGATTTTACATTCTATTCTTAATATCCTATTGTAAGCATATATATATATATATATTTATAAAGCCATCAGTTCCACTCCCATGATACCCATTAATAAGGTTATTAATGGATTATGATAAGGTTATTAATGGGTTATATTAATAAGGTTATGATAACCCATAATATATATAAGCATATGTGTGTATGTGTACCTACATATATATACATCATTTTCAAAGCCATTAAAGCTGTTCACATTTTTTGTTATAAATTATACTGTAATAAACTGTGCAGATAAGTTTTCATAATTTGAGTAAGATAAACTTATAGGAATAGAATGCTATTTTAATGACCTTTCTTGAATGTTAGAAGTTGACAGTATCTCAATTTAGTCACTTTCTGAAATGGATAAGTAAAATCCAAGTCTTTTATACAACTTCACAAAAGGTTAGTAACTCAGACTTAGTGTCACTAGGCTCAGGTCTTAATTCTATCTCCAACATGTGTGACTTTTCAGAAGTCATGCTGTACTTCCTGTGATTCTTAGTTATCTCATTTTAGAATGGAAATGGCGACTTCTAGTATTTGGTCCTGCATGCAAGGAGCTTAGAGATCATCACTTTATTTTAAAACAAGTAAAAAGCTGAGGAATCAGGAACACGGCTACCCCTAAAATTGGAGAGAAACACAGGTGGAGGCAAAGAACTGCTCAGAGCAGGAACCCACGAGCAGAACTCTGTGGAACCACTGCCAGGGTAGGGAAACCTGAAGGTTAATTGACCAACTGCTGGGGACTTAGCGTAGACGACTCTGAAAGAGGGCCCAGTCATCAGGGCCCCACATACCTTTGTGAGTTTTACCTCCTGGAGCTCTGCCAGGTCCTCACAGTGAATACTAGAGAAAAATTCTCTTGAGCGTCTGCAGAGGGAGGTAAAAGGAAAGTACTTCTTAAAATGTCAGAGCTTTATGTTCTTAACAAAGTCTGCCTCCTGGAGAAACTATTTTATTAGAACCTAACCCGTTGGGGTTTTAGTAGAGCCTACTCAACCTGGGGAAAGGGAAATACCTAAGCCTAGTTCCCCCTAGCTTTCCTTGTGAGGAAATGAAAACACATAACTCTAGCTCCCTGAGGACATCCTGAACCATCTAGGAGGGTGGTACACTGAAAAGCACTGACGTTCAGAGTCCAAAGGCACAGGCTCCCCCAAAGACTGAGACCTAATCATAAGATGGTAGAATGTTTCCCATCCCCCACACCTCATCACTGTATTTCTAAGGGCCTGTTTACTAAAGTTCCTCTCACTCAGTGTATCATGTCCACCTTTCAACAAAAAATTATAAAGCTGTCAGACTAAAACAAAGACATTAGAGAAAAAGATTTCTTACTATGCTGAATTTGTTCGAGAATTAGAAAAGGGGATTATAATCCAGGACGCATGGCCATTGCCAGCCACACGTACATCTGGTGAGGGAAATGTAAAGGGAAGCTTTTACTGGCAAAAAAGGAGTTCACTTAAGCTGCTTACAAATAGAGATCATTGATCATGAAGCCTCAAAGCCAGAATTGGCACCAGTTCATGGGTGTAGATGCCATTGTGGGACAAGAGTTCATTCTAGAGCATCTTATCTGAATATTGCAGTCTTACCTAATGTATAGTAATAAACCTTGTCATAGAAATATAGGCATAGGTACAGAATGTATAAGCCATGCAAAACAGGAGATATGTGAAAGATGTGAAGAAATTTCTTGTGAGGTTTTAGGAAAATTCTTGGAAAGAGTTCTTAGACATACGAGCATGAGCCCCAACCCTCTGTGACTCTCTGGCCCTATTTTGTCTGTGTCTAACAAGAGTGACTTCATATTGGTATCTGCAACCTTTGCATTTCCTCCTTTAGACAACGATCCTTTTTCTGAAAGCATTACTGATTGATTAACCTGTAGTTAGGTTTTAACTGGCTCCTGAATCTCCGGTGAACATGTCCTGGTTAGTTGATATGGTTGCACTTTGTAGGGAGGTGGCTGGAAGTTAGTGTTAAGACACTTTTAGCCACATTTGAGCAATAAGAAGGCCAGAGGGACAAGCTCTTAAGCATAGTTTATGTAGATGTTATTGTTAAATTTGATTTTTCTGTTCCATAGGTGTTGGCTGTCATTTCAAAGTGCTGGGCCAACTTTTTCTTTTGTCAGGAACTGTATTTTTGCAGTGATATGTCAGATAACAGGCATAAAGTTTAAAAAGAAAAATATGAAGCGAAAGTAACAGCTATATGACAATTCCAGTCTACATATTGGTTCTAAGTCATGAACTGAGACTTAAAGGCACCAGCTGAAAGTAGCAAATGAGCATGGGGAACTGCATGAGACTCGCAGCAGGGTTGCTGCTCTCTCACTGTATCGCCTTCCCCCAAGGAGCTTATCTACGTACAGCACGTAGTATGACTCTTAGCAAGAACACAGACATCCCCTTGCTCAGTTCATAGATCATCAAGAACAACTCTGTTATCTAGGCCTACCCTGGCAAGAGAAGCTACCACGTGCTGCTGTGCAGTGACGGCTTTTGCTGTCAATCCTAGGGTAGCAGACGCATTTTAAAAAATCATTTCTTCATTAGTTCTGCCAAAGTATTCAAATCTAGTACCCGAACCCATCGGGTAACTCACATTTGACTTTTTGATGTAGTGAGAGGGGGCTAGTCCAGTGATACTTCCAGTGATAACTTTCAGATCTATTATCTATTGACGAGAGAGCAGTAAAACACCCAACCCATTTGGGCCCTCTGTTATCCAAGTGTCTAAATGTTTGGAAGCTCATGCTGAGTTGCCCCACTGACTAAAGCAAATATGCCCAATAGGAGAACCGTTGTTTTTTTTTTTTTTTGAAAACATAGAAGTAAGTAAGGGGTCAGTTATGTCACTACAAGCTGTTAATAGCACCTCCTCCTTAATCTGGTCCCAGTAACTGTTTTTACATATGTGAGGGAGTTCTTATGAATGGTTTAGAAAGGTTGATTGGGAGGCCATCAGTTTAAAAAGGTGAACCAGGAAACAGGGGTTATGATAAATGAAGAAGCTGAATGGGGCAATTTGTAAGGTGGTTGAACCTGGGATGTTAGTAAAATCTGTTACGGGTTGAACTGGTGTGGATGGGAGTCACTAGAATCCATCTGCTGTGTTTCTGATGATAAATCTGTGTATTAGTCAGGGTTCTCTAGAACTCTTACTCACTCCCTCTCCTCAGGCTTCCCAACTTCCTGAAGCACAAAAATGTGGAAATAGGCCATTCTATAACTTTTCAACGGTCTCTAAATGTTCAAGTGAAAGGAAGTGCTGTATGTCTTTCACCTTAAAATCAAAAGCTAGAAATGATTAAGCTTAGCGAGGACAGTATGTCTAAAGGTGAGACAGGGCAAAAGTAGGCCTCTTGCACCAAACAGCCAAGTTGCGAATGCGAAGAAGAAGTTATTGAAGGAAATTAAGGGTGGTACTCAGTGAACCCACGAATGATAAGAAAGCAAAACAGCCTTATTACCGATATGAAGAAAATTTCTGTGGTCTGGTTAGATCAGAGTTGCCACAGCATTCCCTTAAGCCAAAGCCAAACTCAAGAGTTTCAGTTCTATGAGGAGTAAGAGAGGTGAGGAAGCTGCTGAAGAAACGTTGTCAGCTAGCAGAAATTAGTTCATGAGGTTTCAGAAAGGAAGCCGTCTTCCTAACAAAATGCCAGGTGAGGCAGCAGGTGCTCACGTAGACGCTGCAGCAGGTTTCCAGCAAGCTAAGGAAACTGACAAATGTGGCTCTGCTAAACAACAGATTTTTCGGTGTAGGGAAAATAGCATTTTATTGGGAGAAGATGCCACGTAGCACTTTCTTAGCTGAGGAGAAGTCAGTGCCTGGCTTCAGTGCATCAAAGACAGGCTGACTCTCTTGTTAGGGGCTAATGCAGGTGATGACTAAGTTGAAACCAAGGCTTATTTACCATTCCAAAAATCCTTGACAATTTTGCTACATCTCCTCTGCCTGCACTCTACAAATGGAACGATAAGCCTGAATTACTGAATATTTTAAGCCCACTATGGAGATAAACTGCCTTGAAAGATTCCTTTCAAAATAGTGCTGCTCGGCCCGGTGCGGTGGCTCAAGCCTGTAATCCCAGCACTTTGGGAGGCCTAGGCGGGTGGATCACGAGGTCAAGAGATCAAGACCATCCTGGTCAACATGGTGAAACCCCGTCTCTACTAAAAATACAAAAAATTAGCTGGGAATGGTGGCGCGTGCCTGTAATCCCAGCTACTCAGGAGGCTGAGGCAGGAGAATTTCCTGAAAACAGGAAGCGGAGGTTGTGGTGAGCCAAGATCGTGCCATTGCACTCCAGCCTGGGTAACAAGAGCGAAATTCCGTCTCAAAAAAAAAAAACAAAAACAAAAAAAACACAAAATAGTGCTGCTCACTGTCAGTACAGCTGGTCACCAAGAGTTCTGATGGAGATATATGAGAAGATTAACGTTGTTTTCATGTCTGCTAATAAAATACCCATTTTTCAGCACACGAATCCAAGAGTCTTTTAAACTTTCAAGTCTTATTATTTCAGAAATGTATTTTCTGAGGCTATAGCTGCCATAGATAGTGATTCCTCTGATGGATCTGGCTGATGTAAATGGAAACCTTCTGAAAAACATTCGCCATTCTAGATGTCACTAAGAACATTTTGATTCATGAGAGGAGGTCAAAATATCAACACTAAGTTTGAAGTTTGAAGAACGTGGATGCAAAACCTTATGGATGACTTTAGGGGATTCAAGACTTCAGAAGAAGTATCTGCAGGAGTGGTAGACATAGCAAGATAACTAGAATTAGAAGTGGAGCCTATAGATGTGACAGAATTACTCCAACCTTATGATTAAACCCGAACAAATGAGAAGTTGTGTTTTATGGAAAAGCAAAGAAGGCGATTTCTTGAGATGGGATCTACTCCTAGTGAAGACACCCATGAACATCATTGAAATGACGACAAAAAATTTAGAAAACAGAACTTCATTCAGCCCACCAATCTGACTACTGGATATGTATCCGGAGGAAATGAAAGCATTCTATCAAAAAGACACATGCATCACATTTTACTGCAGCACTGGTCAGAATAGCTAAGGTTGATTTGCTATTGTGATTTGATGGAATCAACCTAAGTGCTCATCAACAGAAGACTGAATAAAGAAAATGTGGTGTGTACTGATCATGGAATACTACATACCCACAAAAAAGGATGAAGTCATGTTATTGGCAGGAACATGCATATGTTATTGGCAGGAACGTGCCATAGGAGGCCATTATCCAAGTGAATTAATGCAGGAAGAGAAAACCAATTACTACATGTTCCCATTTATAAGTAGGCACTTAACAATGGGTACACAGAATTGTACATATGGAAACAATAGACACTGGGACCCCAAAATGGAGGGCAAGGGTTGAAAACTATTTATTGGATACTGTGTTCACTATTTGGGTGATAGGCGAACAAAAAGCCCAAATCCCAGCATTACACAATAATATATCCACATAACAAACTGCTCATGTAGCCCATGAATCTAAAATATTTTAAAAAAGAAAATTTAGGATAGTACATACACTTAGTTCATAAAGCAAAAGCAGAGTTTGAAAATATTGACTTGGCTGGGTGCGGTGGCTCAAGCTTGTAATCCCGGCACTTTGGGAGGCCGAGGCAGGCAGATCATGAAGTCAGGAGTTCAAGACAGTCCTGGCTAACACAGTGAAACCTGCCTCCACTAAAAATACAAAAAATTAGCCATGTGTGGTGGCACACACCTGTAGTCCCAGCTACTCGGGAGACTGAGGCTGGAGAATCGCTTGAACCCCGGAGGCAGAGTTTGCAGTGAACCGAGACTGCGACACTGCACTGCAGTCTGGGTGACAGAGTGAGATTACATCTCAAAAAAAAAAAGAAAAGAAAATATTGACTTGTAGTTCGAAAGAAATTCTATTGTAGGTAAAATACTGTGAAACATTGCATGCTCCAGATAAATCTTTCATGAAAAGAAGGGTCAACAGATGAAGCAAACTTCATTGTTTAAGTTACTTCAAGAAATTAATTGCCACAGTCATGTAAGCCTTTAGGAACCGCCACTCTGACCAGTAACTAGCCATTGGCATCAAGGCAAGACCTTCCATTAGCAAGAGGATTATGGCTCTCTGTAGCATTTTTTAGCCATAAAGTCTTTTAAAATTATGTGCATTTGTTATTGACATAAAATATTTTATATATTTATGGAGTACATGTGAGTGTCGGTTACATGCAACGAATGTCAAATGAGCATCTCAGGTATTTGGGGTATTCATCACCTTGACCATTTGTATGTGTTGGTATCATGTCAAGTTCATCTGGTTACTTTGAAATATACATAATATTGTTGCTAACTATAGTCATCCTAGTCTGCCATCAAATATTAGAACTTGTTTCTTCTATCTAATTGTATGTTTGTACCCATAGCCAACCTGTCTTTACTTCCCAATCCCCAACCCTTCCCAGTCTCCGGTATCTATTGTTCTATTTTGTATGTCCGTGAGTTTAAATTTTTAGCTTCCACGTGAGTGAGAACATGTGGTATCTGTCTTTCTGTGCCTGGCTTATTTCACTTAACATAATGACCTCCAGTTTCATGTGTTGCTGCACATGATGTGATTTCATTCCTTTTTTTGTGACCAAATAGTATTCTGTTGTGTTTATATACCATATTGTCTTCATCCATTTATCCATGGATGGACACTTAGGTTGACTCCATGTCTTTGCCATTGTGACTAGAACTGGGACAAATGTGCAATTGATATTCTGATTTCCTTTCCTTTGGATAGATAACCTATAGTGGGATTGCTGGATCATATGGTAGTTCTATTTTTAGGTTTCTTTTTTTTTTTTTTGAGAAATCTCCATACTCTTTTCCATAGTACTTGTGCTAAGTTACATTGCCAATAATAATTCCCATTATTCCAATAATAAGGTATGAGAATTCCCTTTTCTCTATGTCCCTGCCAGCATCTGGTATTAAACAATAGAATACAGTATAATGCACACATTACTTTTATATGTACTGAGAAACAGTACAATTTGTGTGATCCGTCTGACTGTGATATTTACTTTGCGGCTGGGACCAAGTTCACAGTAGATTAGAGGTATGCCTGTGGGTGACCTAAACAGCGTCAACCACACCTGAGTGACTATAACTGATAGATACAGACTACTTCAACTAACAGAAGGTAACTTTCTTCTCAAGTTCACAGTTCAACCAACAGATTACATATTCTTCTCACTCTGGCCAAGATAGACCATATTCTGTGCCTTAACACACCTTAAAAAGACCTTAACAAGCTCAACAGAATAGAGTCATACAATATCTGTTCTGAAACTATACCAGAAGTCAATCAACAGAAAGGAACTAGAAATCAATACACAAAGATAACTGAGAAGTCCTCCCCAAATGTTTTAAACTAAATAAAATGAAAATAGAGTGATCAATATTTGTGGGCTGCAGTGAAAGCAGCTGTTATAGGGAAATCTATAAGATTGAATGAATGTTCTATAAGATTGAATGAATGAAAACTGAAAAGATCTAAAATGAATAATACAATCTCCAACTTTAGAACACTAGAAAGAGAAGAATGAATTAAATGCAAAGTAAGCAACAGAAAAAAAATAATGAAAATTAGAGCAGACATCAGTGAAATTAAAAATAGGAAATCAAAAAGAAAATTATCAAACCCAAAGTGTTGTTATTAGAAAAGATAAATAAGATAAATAAGCCTTTAGCATAAATATCAAATGCAAAACTATGAAACTCCTAGAAAATAACATAGGAGAAAACCTAGATGATCTAATTAAGAAAAATGAGAAAAGACACAAATTATTCATATCAGAAATGAGAGAAAGAACATCACTATAGATTGCATGAATACTAAGTGAATAATAAAAACATTATGAACATGTCTTTGTACACAAATTTGATAACCTAGATGAAATAGACCAATTCTTAAAAGGCATAATCTGCCAAAACTCAGACAAGAAGAAATAGATCATCTGTACAGGCATGTGTCTATTAAAGAAACTGAATCAATAATTAATAATCTTCCAAAACAAAGCGCCAGGGTAAGATGAGTTACTGGCAAATTCTACCAAATATTTAAAGAAAAAAAAATTATGTCAGTTCTCTACAATCAATTCCAGAAAGAAGAAGCAGGAAGAACACTTTTGAATTCTTCTATGAGGCCAGCATTTTCCTAATACCAAAACCAAATACATTGCAACAAAAGTTACAGATTAATTTCTCTCATTAATACAATGCAAAAAGTTCTCAACAATACAAGCAAATTAAATCCAAAAATGTAAAAATGAACCATGACCAACTAGGATTTATTCCAGGTATGCAAGGCAGTTTCAACACTAAAATTCAACTAATACCATCCACCATATCAACAGACTAAAGATACAAAATAACATGATAACATTAATAGATACAGGAAAAGCATATAGGAAAATATAACAGCCATTGATGATAAAAACTCTCAGAAGACTGGGAACACAAGTGGAACTTCTTCAGTTTGACAAATATCTATGCACAGTCTGAGGCTAACAATGTACCTAATAATGATAAACTTTAAGATTTTTTGCTAAGATCAGGAACAAAGAAAGGATAGTCCCTCTCACTATTGCTTTGCACTATTGTACTAAAATTCCTAGATAACGCTGTTAAGGAAAAAAAAAAAGAAAAAAGAGAAGGTACACAGATTGAGAAGGAAAAAATACAACTGCTTTTGTTTTCAGACCAAAGACTTTCCATGTAAAAAGATTTAAAAATTGACAAAGTAATGGAACTATGAAGTTATTACAGTAAGAGTGCTGAGGGCCGGGCGCAGTGGCTCAAGCCTGTAATCCCAGCACTTTGGGAAGCTGAGGCTGATGGATCACGAGGTCAAGAGATCGAGACCATCCCGGTCAACCTGGTGAAACCCCGTCTCTACTATAAATACAAAAAATTAGCTGGGCATGGTGGCATGTGCCTGTAATCCCGGCTACTCGGGAGGCTAAGGCAGGAGAATTGCCTGAACCCAGGAGGCGGAGGTTGCGGTGAGCCAGGATCATGCCATTGCACTCCAGCCTGGGTAACAAGAGCGAAACTCCATCTCAAAAAAAAAGAGTGCTGAATATAAGGTTAATATACAAACGTCAATCATTTTTTCTATACCCACAATAAAAAAGTGGAATTTGAAAGTAAAAACACATTACCATTTACATTAGTACCCCCAAATAAAATACATAGGGGTAAGTCTAACAAAATGTGTACAAAATCTCTGAGAAAAACTACAAAACTCTGATTAAAGAATTAAGTGTAGAACGATATTCCATATTCAGAATATGACTCAATGTTGTCAGTATGTTAGCTCTTCCCAACCTGACCTATAGCTTCAATGCAATCCAAGTCAAAAGCCCAGTTTGTTCATGAATGTACAAACTGGTTAAAAGGTTTTATAAAGAGACTAAAAGACTTAGAATGACTGACTTTTAGTTAACTTAGAAGGACTGACTCAATATTGAAAGAGAAGAACAAAGTTGGAGAACTAACAATAACTTCAAGTCTTCTTATAAAGCTACAATAATCAAGACTGTGGGACTGGCAAAAGAACAGAAAAATAGATCAAAGGGACAGAACAGAGAGCCTAGAAACAAACCCACATAAGTATAGTCAAGTGATCTTTGACAAAGAAGCAAAGGCAATACAATGGAGCAAAGGTAGTCTTTTTAACAGGTGGCGTTGGAACAAGTAAATGTCCATGTATCAAAAAAAAAGGAATCTAGACACAGATTTTATATGCTTCTAAAAGTAAATCAAAACAGATTATAAACCTAAATGTAAAATGAAAAACTATAAAACTTCTAGAAAAGAACATGGCAGAAAACCTAGATGATCTTTAATATGGCAATTATTTGTTAGACACAAATTCAAAAGCACAGTCTATGAAAGACATAATTGATAAGCTGGACTTTATTAAAATTAAAAACTTCTGCTCTTTGAAGGACAATGTTAAGAGAATGAGAAGACAAGCCATAGGGAGAAAATATTTGCAAAAGTTGTGTCTCATAAATGACTTATACAAGATATTTGAAAAAATTTAAAACTGACAGTAAATGAACAACCTGATTGAATAATGGGCAAAAGAACTGAACAGACACCATACCAAAGAAGATATGCAGATGACAAGCATATAAAAAGATGTTCAACATCATATGTCGTTAGAGAATTGCAATAAATCAATAACAACATACCATTACACTTATTAGAATAGCAAAAACCCAAAGCATTGACAATATCCATTGCTGACAAGAATGTGGAGCATCAGGAATTCTCATTCGTTGCTAGTTGGAATACAAAATGGTATAGCCACTTTGGAGAGCAGTTTAGCAGTTTTGTATAAAACGAAATACATTCTTACCATACATATAGCAATTGGACTTCTTTGTATTTACCCAGTAGTAAGTTAAAAAGTATGTCCACACAATGACCTGCTCACAGATGTTTTTGGCAGCCGTTTTCATAATTGCCCAAACTTGAAAGCATTCAAACCATTCTTTGGTAGATGAATGGGTAAACAGTAGCACATTTAGACAATGGGATTTTACTCAGTACTAAAAAAATGAGCTATATATAAAGCCATGGAAAGATATGGAGAAAATTAAATGCATATTAAGTGAAAGAAGCCAATCTAAAAGGCTACATAGTATATGATTCCAACTAAATGACATTCTGAAAAAGCCAGTTACAGAAACTGTTAAAGAGATTAGTGGCTGCCGGAGGTTGGGGGGTGAGGGAGGAGAAATAGATAAATAAGGCTGAGCACAGAATATTTTTAGGTCAGTAAAACTCTCCTCTATGATATTACAATGGTGGATGCATGTCATTACCTATTTTTCAAAATGCATAGAATGCACAACATCAAATGTGAATCCACATATATTCTGTGGACTTTGACAATGATGGGTCAATGTAGGTTCGTTTTAACAAATGTATCACTCTGGTAAGGGATATTGACAGTGGGGAAAGGGGGCTTTGTGTGGATGGGGTTAAGTGTATATAGAAACCCTCTATACTTTCTGAACAGTTTTGTAAGAACTAAAACTGCTCTAAGAAATTTAATTTATTAATTAAAAAAATAAATGGGAATAGTAATGTTTATTTGACCAAAGAGGTGATTGTGTATATTAGAATATGTGAGAGCAATACAAATGTAAATAATTCAGTTGCTATAGATTCAAGATAATCATAAAATTGACAAGTTAGTAAACACTCGTATAATTTAGAAATAAAGAAAAATTGTATTGCATAAGACAATATTAATGCAACTGCTATTCATTAAAAATTACCTAAAAAGTGAGATGATGTGCTGGTAATAGCTATATTGTTGGTCTAGAGAAAGTCCGATAAGCTTTTAGGAAATATCTCTGAGTTTTAAAAAGTTGATGCTTCCAATTTGAAAAAAGTTCTGGTAAAAAAGGTTAATAGAGAAACAGTTGAATGATCTTTAAATTGTGTTTGTTGGCCTCCCTTGGGCAATAGTTTAGAAAATCTTGACATTCCAAGGTTTTCTTTATGGATTCTGAAGATCTCTGGCATAATCAAGCATCAGAAGAAGTATATACGACAGTTAAAGGGTTGTAGCCTTTATCCTCAAGGCACATGTCATTTTTAATCATATCTGACTTTTCCTTATTTTCTAGACAAATGTGACCACTTTCTGAAACTTAAAAAGCACAGAGCTTTCTTGCTCTGAGATCTATGCTAAGTACGGTATAAACATTTTTCTTTTTCAGTGAAGGCTTCTACCTAGTTATCTTTGTTTTTCTCAGCTTTAATTGTTCAAAGCTATTATTCTAAATTATTTATATCTTGGAAATTAACAATCATTTGGAATATGTTTTCTGAGATATTTAAGCAGCCTACAGATGTGACATGGTATTTTATCAATGCCCATTTTCACAGAAAGTTTATGTTTGTATTTTAGTTTCCAGCAGTAACTGCTTATTTTAATTAAAATAAATTAACTCCATTACAAATGCTCTAATAAGATTCTCCTAGCAGCTTGGTGTGAGGGAAGGAGGTGGTTTGGTTAGTAGCCTGGCTACACTACTTTGGTGGAATAAAAGCTCTTTAACTTGGTTTTTACCTTGACGAACAATTGAGTTTCTACATGTTATGTAAAATTATTAAAATCTTGTCAGATTGTTGGTTATTGTTAATTTTAGGATGTAGCACTGGAGACTCAAGAGATTATATTAGGGTTATAAGCATCTTCCTATTTTTTTCGCATAATCAAATAAGAAAAATTAGTGAAAAAATATAAAGGAGAGTCAGAACTATTGAATAGTATTGCAGAAATCACATATGAATAAAAGATGTTGATAACTTTGGTTAGATGAGTATGTAGGATCAGGATTATAGTCCAAAAAAAAACTGACATATATGAAATCTGAGAAGATTACAGCTCCATTGATTCTTTAGTTCTCCAATTGTAGGTCTCATATTTGTTAACTACCAAAGAGTTCTGGAGAATGAGGTGAATGACCTGGTGACCTTGTATGATACCCCCAGTTATGAATTCTGAGATAACAGGTTAATCTGGGCCTATTTTTGTGAGTGTTTCATTGGCTTCCTGAGAGCAAGGAAATATAGGGCCCAATAATCAGTCCCCTTAGAATATCAGAGAAAGAAGAAATGACTCTGATAAATGTATATAAGAGATCATCCTGAGGATGGGAGTGGAGTGGGAGATTTTTAAGCTTGTTTTCTGACCCAAGACACTAGCTTATGATCAACAAGGAAAATATGCACTAGTTTGTAACCTTTAATTCTCTTTCATGTTATTTCTATAGAACTTCTACTACTTAATAAGCAATACTATCAAACTGAAACTTCAGGTGGCAATGTTCATGGTTAGGAAGAATTAATATCGTGAAAATGGCTATACTGCCCAAAGTAATTTACAGAATCAACACTATCCCCGTCAAGCTACCATTGACTTTCTTCACAGAACTGGAAAAAACTACCATGAACTTCATATGGAACCAAAAGAGAGCCTGCATAGCCAAGTCAATTCTAAGCAAAAAGAACACAGCGGGGGGCATCACACTACCGGATTTCAAACTATACTACAAGGCTACAGTAATCAAAACAGCATGGTACTGGTACCAAAACAGAGATATAGATCAATGGAACAAAACAGAGGCACCGGAGGCAACACAACATGCATACAACTATACAATCTTTGATAAACCTGACAAAAACAAGCAATGCGGAAAGGATTCCCTGTTTAACAAATGGTGTTGGGAAAACTGGCTAGCCATGTGCAGAAAGCAGAAACTGGACCCCTTCCTGACACCTTACACTAAAATTAACTCCAGATGGATTAAAGACTTAAACATAAGACCTGGCACCATAAAAACCCTAGAAGGAAATCTAGGCAAAACCATCCAGGACATAGGAGTAGGCAAGGACTTCATGAACAAAACACCAAAAGCATTGGCAACAAAAGCCAAAATAGACAAATGGGACCGAATGAAACTCCACAGCTTCTGCACGGCAAAAGAAACAGTCACTAGAGTGGATCGGCAACCAACAGAATGGGAAAAAATTTTCGCAGTCTACCCATCTGACAAAGGGCTGATATCCAGAATTTACAAAGAACTCAAACAGATTTATAGGAAAAAAACAAACAAGCCCATTCAAAAGTGGGCAAAGGATATGAACAGATACTTTACGAAAGAAGACATATACGAGGCCTACAATCATATGAAAAAATGCTCATCGTCACTGGTCATCAGAGAGATGCAAATCAAAACCACATTGAGATACCATCTCACGCCAGTTAGAATGGCGATCATTAAAAAATCTGGAGACAACAGATGCTGGAGAGGATGTGGAGAAAAAGGAACACTTTTACACTGTTGGTGGGAGTGTAAATTAGTTCAACCATTGTGGAAGACAGTGTGGCGATTCCTCAAGGCCTTAGAAATAGAAATTCCATTTGACCCAGCAATCCCATTACTGGGTATATATCCAAAAGACTATAAATCGTTCTACTATAAGGACACATGTACACGAATGTTCATTGCAGCACTGTTTACAATAGCAAAGACCTGGAATCAACCCAAATGCCCATTGATAATAGACTGGATTGGAAAAATGTGGCACATATACACCATGGAATATTATGCAGCAATCAGAAATGATGAGTTTGTGTCGTTTGTAGGGACATGGATGAATCTGGAAAACATCATCCTCAGCAAACTGACACAAGAACAGAAAATGAAACACCGCATATCCTCATTCATAGGTGGGTGATGAGAAATGAGAACACATGGACACAGAAAGGGGAGTACTAAACACTGGGGTCTATTGGGGGGAAAAGGGGAGGGCCAGTGGGAGGGGGAGGTGGGGAGGGATAGCCTGGGGAGAAATGCCAAATGTGGGTGAAGGGGAGAAGAAAAGCAAAGCACACTGCCATGTGTGTACCTACGCAACTGTCTTGCATGCTCTGCTCATGTACCCCAAAACCTAAAATCCAATAAAAAATTTAAAAAAAATAAAATAAAAAAAAAAAAAGAAACCTAAAGATCTATAAGAGTTGGAAGGAAAAAAAGTTTCCACTCTTTGTGGCAGTAGCTCTAGCTCAAGAAATGAGGAGTGAGGTGTGGTAGTCTCTGTGTTTTGAGAGTAGCAAGAGAGCACGTCGGCAGGCATGCTGGAGAGGGAGCTTGGGAAGCATACAAGTGGGGACAGCATGCAGAGTGGGGAGAGAGGGAAGAGCTAGAAGCATGCAGAGGCCCTGTCGTAATACTAAGGAGAGGGCTCAGAAGCCAGCACAGCCTATGCAAGAATCAATCAACCAAAGCATGTACTAGAGAATTATCTAATGTTTGTTGAATTGAATGAAAATAGGTAGTTAAAATGAAGATTAGTATTGGTTTGTTAACTTTAACTATGAAGGTTAATATTGATTTGTTAACTGTAGGTCAGGTTTATTTAAGGATTTATTATGCAGTGCCTAGACTTTTATCCTTTACCTTTGGAGGTGGACGTTTTATGCATCAACAAGCCTAATGCTTGTTAGGGATTAGTGGAATTAACAGAGCTTCACCTGATTGGCCTCTGGTGACCCCTTCTCAGTGTATGTTGCCCCAAATCATCTCATAGGGATCCAGGTTACAGACTGACGCTGTAAGAGAAGAGAATTATCCATTCTACACTCTATACTAATAAGCTTCCAAAACTTAGTAGTACATCTTATTTTTGGAAATCCTTACTTCCTACCTGAAGGATAAAGTGACCGAGGGTATGGAGGCTAGTTTTCAGTGTTTTATGACAATGTTAAACCAGTAATGATTTTCCTGCATAATAATCACCTAGACGATGGCTTGATGGGTGCAGCAAACCACGATGGCACATATATACCTATGTAACAAACCTGCACATTCTGCACATGTATCCTGGAACTTAAAAACCAAAAAGTCCAAAAAAGTTGTATGCCGAAAACACACAATAAAATAAAAAAACAACAAAATCACCCAAAGGCACAATGCTATGTGGTCATTTTCTGGGGCTCATTTTGAACAATTCTTTGAAAGAGACACAAATACTTGAATCTTTTTCTTAATTTCCCTCTAACCTGCACAGGAATTTATAATTTTGAATTGTGAAGTTTCTACCCTGAAATTTTAGCAAAAAATTCTACCCCAAGGACTACTGGCAAAACGATACAACATCTCTACAAGTACCTTACACTTCTTACCAAGTTAACATTGTTATGATAAATAGTGTCAGATGCTGTATGCTTGGAATTGTTTTTAATAAATCAGTTTCCATTATGATGCTCTTCAAATACGGAAATACAAAGTGTTGCTAGCAAAGATAGTCTACCGGTTTACTAAAATTAAATTTAATAAAATTCAGAGGTGGCTAAAAGAGGAAAGTTACTGGATTATCAACATGTGAAGCTTTCAGTTTCTTCCTACAAGATTTACTCATTATACAAGCACAAAGGATTCAATGAAAGAGGAAAGCTTTATCTCAAGCTGCCCAGGTATGATCACTTAGAAAGGACGTGTAAATCAGTGTGTCCGAGGAGAGGAAGTAAAGAGTGTTGTTAGTGTGCTTGCTCTTTAAAACAAACTAAACTGGATTTGTCTTCATTGCAACAGGAAGATAAGAAAGCCAGTTAGACAGAGGAAAACATCATCAGGAAGAGTTCAGTTGCAGATCTTTCACTTCAAACAGTCTCAACTCATCAGGATTTCAGCGAACCAGTCAAGTAAGATCTGAGGCTTCCTCACAGAGGGACCCTTCAAAGACTTGCCTTGAATCTATTGGGTCTCCTCTGATCATGGTTCCTTTGGTGACTTCCCTGGCATTGCTATTAGTGTCCTCTGTCCCTGCTGAATGCTGCACACAACCCTGCAGTGGTGAGTGAAACAATACAGAAATAGACTCTCTAGAACAAGCTGGTCATTCAAAAATGCAGAATCAAAATGCATATAAAACACAACTTTAACTTTGGAAGAAACCTGACAGATAACATTTTCATCTTCTCTCTAGTAGAATAACTGCTTTGATCATCCAGTGATAGGGAGCCAATGGACTTGAAAGAAAACAAACCCTAATTCTTAATAATTATGAAATGTAAGATTGTGTTGTTTGTTACTGAGACAAAGTCTTATTCTAAACTTCCATACATTGGTCTGTGCTTTCTTTGAGGTGACCAATTTTGAAGCAATTCTGGTTTTGCTTTTACAAGCATTCTCTTCTATATTTTAGGATTGATCTCACATTCTCAGTATGTATTCTAATTTCAGTATTAACATCCTAGTTTCTTCTAACATTTCTTACATAAAATGGCAAGGTCTCAGTGTGATAGCCACTATTCTCAAAACTCTCTACAGTTTTATCACAGTTTATTTAAAACATGGTAACCAGATACAAATGTAATACATGGTGCAGTTCAGGGAAGAGGTAAAGCAAAATGGTGGAATAGAAGGCTCTGTTCCTCCCTCAAGGACACCAATTTAACAACTATCTACATAGAAAAAAAAAAAACACCTTTATAAGAACAAGAAATCAGATGACCCATCCTCATACCTAGTTTCATCTTTGTACCGTTGAAATAGGTACAGAAGAGAAGAGAAAACACAAACAGCCTTGAATTGCCAATACCACTCATCCACCAACCTCAGCCACTGAGGCATGGTGTGGAGAGCATCTCTGGGCCCTGTGAGAGGGAGAACACAGCAATTGTGAGGCATTGAACTCAGTGCGGTCTTGTTAGAGCAGAATGGAAGACCAGACCAAATTTAGCTGACACCCACCTATGGAAGGAGCATTTAACCTGCACTAGCCAGAAGGTAACTGCCAATGCCAGAAGTCTGAACTTGGCTTCCCACAAACCCTGCCACCAAGGGCCACAGTGCTCCGTGTCTCTAAGTAAACTTAAAAGGCAGTTTAGGCCATAAGGACTGCAGTTCTTAGGTAAGTTCTAGTTCTCAAACAAGCCCAGAGACAGTGGACTGCGTGGGGGGCATGTGACATACTGAGACATCAGCCAGGGTGGTGAAGGGAGTGCTGGCATCACCCCTCCCCTAATCCCAGCCTGCTTCAAAAGAGATCCCTTCTTTCTGCTTGAGGACAAGAAAAGGAAGAGTGGGGAGAACTTTGTCTTGCATCTTGGATACCAGCTCAGCCACAGCAGGATAGGTCACTGGTCAGAGTTGTCAGGCCCTCATTCTAAGACTTAGCTCCTGGAAGACACTTCTAGAAACATCTGGGGTGAGAAGGGAACCCACTACATTGAAGGGAAGGACCCATTTCTGGCAACATTCATCATTCGCTTACAGAAGAGCTCTTGGACCCTGAATAACCAGCCACAATACCCAGGTACTATGTTGAGGGCCTTGGATAAGACTTTGAGTCTTGCCTGCTTCAGGTGGAACTCCTTCAGCTTGTGAAATACAGAGGCAAAGTAGGGAATTTGTCTTACACCCTATGTACCAGCATGGCCAAGGGGTATAGAGTACCAGGCAGACTCTTGGGGTCACAATTCCAGGATTTGACTCATGGATAGCATTTCTGGACTTGCCGTTGGCCAGGGGCGAATCCACTTCCCTGAAGAGTGAGTCCCAGGCCAGGCAGAATTCATCTTTGGCGTTAAGGGAATATCACATCTGCAGTAGTCTGGAAGTACTCCTTGTAGCATGTGGTGGCAGGGAGTGGGTATAGGATGAGACTCCTCTACCATGGGAAAGAGTGGGAAGAGCTGTGTCTTGTGGTCTGAGTGCCAGCTCAGTTGCAGTACAGTGGAACACCAGGTAGACTTTTAAGGTTTTGGGCTCTAGTTTCTGTCTCCTGGATAGCATCTCTGGACCTACCCAGGGCCTGGGAAAGCTTGCTGTCCTGAATGGCAGTATACAAGCCTGGCTGGCTTTGCCACCTCTGAATGTAGAGGCCCAGGGCCTTGAGTGAACATAGGCAGTAACCAGGGGGTAGTTACAGTACCTCTTAGGTGAGATCCAGAGCTGTGATGGCTTCACATCTGACCCAGCACAGTCACAGTGGTGGTGGCTATAGGGGTGCTTGTGTCACTCTAATACAAGCTTTAGGTGGCTCAGGATAGAGAGATGAGGCTGTTTGTTTGAAAGAAAATAAGAGAGGTGAACTAGAGTCTCTGCCTAATAATACAGATAATTCTCTCAAATTTTGTCTAAGATCATCAAGGTGGCACCTCTACAAATCTGCAGGAATCAGTGTTACTGGGGTTGGGGTGCCCCCAAAATCAGAAAGAGGTTATATCTTGACACTGAATGCCTTTCAGACCTGAAAAGACTTCACAAAAAGGATGGATACAAATAAGCCAAGACAGTGAAAACTACAACAAATACCTAACTCTGCAATGCCAAGACACTAAAGAACATCTACTAGCATCAGTACCATCCAGTAAAAGATGACCTCATCAAATAAGGCACTTGAGCCAATCCTGGAGAAACAGAGACATGTCACCTTTTAGAGAGAGAATACAAAATAAGTGTTTAGAAGAAACAACAACAAAAATTTAAAGATAACACAGAAGAGGAATTCAGAATTCTATTAGATATATTTAAAAAAGAAATTGATACAAATAAAAAGAATCAAGCAGAAATTCTGGAACTGAAAAATACAATTAGCACTTAAGAATCAACGTCATTTAATTTCAGAATTGAACAAGCAGAAGAGAGAATTAGTGAGCTCAAAAACAGGCTATTTGAAATACATAGTCAAAGGAGACAAAAGAGAAAAGACTAAAAACACTGAAGCACATCTATGAGATCTGAAAAAATAATCTCAAAAGGGCAAATCTAGGAGTTACTGGCCTTAAAGAGGAAGAGGTAGAAAGTTTATTCAAAGTGATAATAACAGATTAAAATAAAGTTTATTCAAAAGGATAATAAGAAGAAAAGTCTGAGACCCAGTGGCTTCACCACCAAATTCTACCAAATATTTAAAGAATTAATACCAATCTCACTCAAACTTTTCCAGAAAATAGAGGAGGAAGGAATACTTCCAGACTCATTGCAGAAGACCAGTATTACCCTGATACCAACACCAGACAAACATACATCAAAAAAAGAAAACTATAGGCAAATATACCTGATAAATATTGATGCAAAAATTATCAACAAAATATTGGCAAAACAAATTCAACAATACATTATAAAGATCATTCATTATGCCCACATGGGATTTATCCCTGGAATGCAAGGATAGTTCAAGATACTCAATCGGTACGATATATCATATCAACAGAATAAAGGATAAAAACCATATGACCATTTAAGTTGATGCTGAAAGAGCATTTGATAAAATTCATCATTGCTTCATAATTAAAATAAAACTTAACTGGGTATAGAAGGAACATATCTAAACATAATAAAAGCCATCTATGATAGACTCACAGTTAGTATTATACTGAATGAGGAAAAACTGAAAGCCATTTCTCTAAAATCTGGAATGTAACAAAGGTGCTCACTTTTGTCAGTGTTCTTTAACATCATACCAGAAGTCCTAACTAGAGAAGTCAGATAAAAGTAAGATATAAAGGGCATACAAATCATAAAAAAAAGAAATCAAATTATTCTTGCTTACAGATGACATGATCTTGGATTTGGAAAAACCTAAAGACTCCACAAAAAAAGCTATTAGAACTGATAAACAAATTCAGTAGTGTTTCAGGATACAAAATCAGCATACAGAAATCATTTACATTTCTATGTATCAACAGTGAACAATGAAAAAAATTAAAAATGTAATCTCATTTATAATAGAATAATTGTAATGATAAATCCTTACCAAGGAATTGATAAAAGAAGTGGAAGATATCTATAATAAAAACTATAAAACACTGACGAAAGAAATTGAAGAGATCACAATAAATGGAAAATTATTTCATATTCTTGTATTGAAGAATAAATATTGGTAATATGTCTATGTTACCCAAAGAAATATACAGGTTCAATGCAATCCCTATTAAAAAAAAAAAAACCAATGACATTTTTCACACAACTAGAGAAAACAATCTTAAAGTTTCTATAGAACCACAGATAACTAAATAGCCAAAGTGATCCTAAGCAATAATAACAAAACTGGAAGAATCGTATTACCTGACTTCAAAGCATACTACAGAGCTATTGTAACCCAAACATCATGGTACTAGCATAAAAATAGACATAAAAACCAATGGAACAGGATAGAAAGCCCAGAAACATATCCTCACACCTATAGTGAACTCATTTTTGACAGAGGTGCCAAGAACATACATTGGGGAAATGACAGTCTTTTCAATAAATAGTGCCAGACTAGATATCCAG
This sequence comes from Callithrix jacchus, assembly GCF_049354715.1. NCBI lineage: Eukaryota > Metazoa > Chordata > Mammalia > Primates > Cebidae > Callithrix > Callithrix jacchus. The sequence goes on from NC_133516.1 coordinate 97,088,882, forward strand.
ATGCAGAATGAAACTAGACCCCTGTCTCAAATCAAAACGTGTTAAAGATTGAAATCTAAGACCTCAAACTATGAAACTACTACAAGAAAACATTGAGGAAAATATCCAGGATGTTGTGCTGGACAAATATTTCTTAAGCAACACCCTGCAAACACAGGCAAAGTCCAAAATGGATAAATGGGATTAAATCAAGTTTAAAAACTTCTGCACAGTGAAGGATACAATCAACAAAGTGAAGAAACAACACACAGAATGGGAAAAAATATTTTTGAACTACCCATCTGACAAGGGCTTAACAACCAGAATATGTAAGAACCTCAAACATCTCTATAGGAAAAAAATGTAACAATCCAATTAAAAATGGGCAAAATATTTAAATAGACATTTCTCAAAAGAAGACATATAAATGGCAAACAGGCATATGAAAAGGTGTCCAACAATCATTCATCATCACAGAAATTTGAATCAAAACTACAATGAGATATCATCTCACCCTAGTTAAAATGGATTACATTTAAAAGACAGGCAATAAAAAATTCTGGTAAGGATGTGGAGTAAAAGGAAGCCTTGTACACTATTGGTGGAAATGTAAATTAGTACAACCACTATGCAGAACAGTTTGGAGTTTCCTCAAAGAAACTAAAAATTGAGCTACCATATGATCCAGCAATCCCACTGATGGGTAAATTCCTAAAAGAAAGAAAAATCAGTCAGTAGAAGAGATATCTGCACCCCCATGTTTATTGCATCACTGTTTACAATAGCTAAGAATTGGAAGCAACCTAAGCATCCATCAATGGATGAATGGATAAAGAGAATGTAGTACATGTACACAATAGAGTAATGCATCCTTAGAAGAGAATGAGATCGTCATTTGCAGCAACATGGATGGAGCTGGAGATTACTATGTTAAGTGAAGTAAGCCAGGAACAGAAAGATAAACATTGCATGTCTTTACTAATTTGTGGGATCTAAAAAGCAAAACAACTGATGAACATAGAGACTAGAAGGAGGGTTACCAGAGGATGAAAAGAATAGTAGGGAGACAGGTAGGGAGGTATGGATGGTCAATGGGTGCAAAAAAATAGAATAACATTTGCTATCTGATAGCACTACAGGGTGATGATGGTCATTGTACATTTAAAAATAACTAAGAGAGTCCAATTGGATTGTTTGTAACAGAAAGGATAAATGCTTGAGGGGATGGATACACCATTGCTCATGATGTGATTATTTCACATTGCATGCCTGTGTCAAAACATCTCATGTACTCCATATATATATGATAGGTTTTAAACATAACCAAACTATCATTAATAGCTGTTCCATAGTGATGTATGCAAATTCCTTCCCAGCCCTTGGACTATATAATTCATCATAAATTGCATGAGGGATCTGGGGCTTGAATCTGAATATAATAGTGTGAATTTAATTGGGGTCACTTAGAATGAGTGTAATATCAGTTAAATGACATATTTTTCGTGACTTGGTTTGTAAAGATGATGAAAATGAAATCACTGATAGCAATAACCATCGATCTTGGATTTAAATATATTTGCAATATATAATGTACCCATCTTCACACTTTTTCCTAAATTCAGCCAGATAATTAATTTTATGGAATATTGCTGTATAGCATATTTCCTCTATCTTTCCATTCATAGTACCTTTGGAAATAACTACTATTAGCCACAACTAAAATATTAATTAAAGGAAAATTTGGCTGGACACAGTGGCTCACACCTGTAACCCCAGTGCTTTGGAAGGCCAAGGAGGTAAGATCATTTGAGGCCTGGAGTTCAAGACCAGCCAAGGACACATAGGGAGACCTCTGATATAGTTTGGATGTGTCCCCACCCAAATCTCATGTTGAATGTCGGAGGTGGGGCCTGGTGGAAGGTGGCTGGATCATGGGAGCAACTTCTAATGGTTTAGTGCCATCCCCACTAGTGTCATTCTCATGATAAGAGTTCTCACAAGATCTGCTTGTTTAAAAGTCTGTAGTACTACTTCTCACCTTCTTCATCTTGCTCCTACGTGGTGTGAATCACTGGTTTCCCTTTGACCTTCCTGTCATGATTGTAAGTTTCCTGAGGCCTCCCCAGAAGCTGAACAGATGCTGCCATGCTTTCTGAACAGCCTGTGGAACTATGAGCCAATTTAACCTATTTTCTTTATAAATTACCCAGCCTCAAGCTTTTTTTTATACCAATGTAAGAATGGACTAATACACCTTATCTCTACAAATAATTAAACAGAATAAGCTGGGTGTGGTGGTGCATGCCTATAGCTCTAACTACTGCCCTCTAACCTGGTGACAGAGCCAGGCCCTGTCTCAAAAAAAAAATGGTAGAAATACTATCTAAATAATAAAAAATTAATAGCATAATCTACATATAGCCTCGAAATTCTTGGAAAAACTCACCAATGGCTTATTCATTTTTTCATGCAGTATAGCGAGGTTTGAGATACCCTAACTTCTGTTTTTAGTCTCTTAGCATTTCCTAGAATTTTAATGCATGTGCTAAGCCTAGGAATTTTCTTTCGGTTCACCTCATTTGAATCCCAGTCCTTCTCTCTCTTGGCATTAGCCCCAGATCATTGTTTTCTTTAGATTGTCGTCGCTTTCCTTGTCAAAGATTCCCATTACTGCTGAATTTCTGTGCCAGTTCTACAACTGAGATATTATTGTTCACAAATGTTCTTTCTAAGTCACCAGAGAGTGGGCCTTAACTTTTCAATGACAATTTCCATCATGTTTCTGATGTTCTCATATCCTTTTCTATTTGGAGCAGAGACTTTAAGTCCTTCAACATACCATTTTAGAGTGTAGTCACAAATCCATCTAACTGCAGATCATTTTAGAGATTAGCACTATGTTTTGGTAGAGTTTCAGAAGAATAAAGCATAGCTGACATTAAGATTGGCAAAGTTTTGAATAATATAGCTATAAATAATTCTTTCAAGGGTGTCATCTATTATGAGGATAACACTTTCACAGAGTATTTGTATGTCATTCTCTCTGAAGTGGTTTCATAAGTTTGTGAAGCATCTTTCTCTTTCCCTTTTGACATCTCCAGACACTCAACTGCAACACGTAGAAGGCCATGTTTTGAAGAATGAAAGCAATTTTCAGCCCACAATTCTGGCTTGCTTTCCCTATCATTTTCCCTTACAATTGAGCAATCTTTGAATTGTACCAGAAATTATGAAAATGACCATTGTCAGTATAGGACCCTGTTCACACACTTCAAGATTTTGAATCACAATCTTGCTCTTGTTTAGGTTTTGCATGCAATTTACATCAGACTAGAAAGACGTAGGTAGTATGGATGGCAATGGCCTCCCTATAGGATATCAATAAAAATAATAATTGTTTTCTATTTTTCCTAAAGTGATAATTCTTTAAGTCAACTGATTGAACTAGGGATTATTATTGGGGCATTATAAAGGGAGTGTTCATACAAACCTAATCTTTTAAGTAAAACATTATTTCAGTGAATTGAACTAGAGATTATTGGTTATACAAAGGGCACAATAAGGCTGTGTGTCTCTGTTATAAGCCTAAATATTTTTAAATAAAGTATTTTAGACCACTGTATTTTCACATTTGCTTTTGAGTAGGTAATGGCTACTACTATGCTCTTTTATGATAAATTTTCAGAGTGATCTCTAAAGGCCCTTGCATTAAAATGTGACGGTAAAATCTGTACCCTTGACTCTTATTATTATGAGCCTTAGATTATCCTTCTTAATACTTTTCACTTGAGTGGCCATTAAAAAATTATAACTTTTCAGATGGAAATTATTTAAATCACAGAAAAAAGAAATGGAGTGTACAAAAATGGAAACTACTCACGCAGGAAGTGCCTTTCTTGCCTGGGGAATGCTATAATTTTCTGGGAAATATTGTCATAAAACACTTGATATTTTTAGAATGCTTTCACCATCAAAAACCTGCTACATTTTAATGCTGCCTTACTCTCTTATTGCAAAAAGAAAATTCCAGGCTTCATATGTTTTAAATAAATGATTATCTTCACGCTTTCCTTCTCTTGCCTCCCCTTCTCTGAGTTTGATATTACCTGGGTCTTTCCTTGGCCTTTTGTGGAGAATAAGGTTGTGCTTGGCATACATCAAACATCTACAGCAAGGCCATTAAGTCTTCGATGCAAATAGTGTCATTTCAGTTGATGATGTCAGTCAAATGAGCACATATCCTGACTTCTTAACTCCATTAAGGCTTTCCAAATTTGTTTCTTTCCTGTATATATGAAAAAAAAAATGTGATTGTTTAAAAAAATGAATTATCAGTCTTTAACAGGCCTTATAAACACAGATAAAAAATCAGTTTTATCACTACTATCACAAATTTTATTTTAAAATGATATCAAGGAAAATAACAAACAGGGACTTTCTGGTTTTGAGATTGGAAACCCACATGCAAGCCCTCTAGGGACAGTGTATGTAGATAAAAGCAGTGAGAGTGGAATTTTCCTGAATTTTACTTCTATAAATAATTAACTGAATGGACTTAAACAAATAAATGCCTCCTTCTGGGAATTATAGCATCATCAGGAATTTCTGAATACTAACGTTGGTTTTAGCCTCTACTCTCTATTCTCATTTTTAATGTATTTCCCTCTCCTTGTCTTTTAAGGAGAAATCTTCCATTTTCTGAAAGAAATAAAAGAGAAATTACCTAATAGTCTAAACTAATGTTCGTTATTAAGATTAAAATGAATTACTGTAAGGGGAGGCATGACGAGGGCAGGAAAAATAACTTGACCACTGAAAATCCACAAACCTCTGGGGTTACAATTCCCAGGGAATCCCTGTGTTTCGTTTTCATCTTGGTTCTTTATTCCTTACTCTTTTCTTGTTAAAGGAATGTCACAAAACTACTACATGTGGTTTTTATATCAGTCATATTCTCTTCATTTTTCAAATTAGTTACTGTTCTGTAATATTTGTAGATACAACCAAATGGGGAGTTAGCCTATATTTTAACCATCAAGAAGTCAAAGAAGGTAAGTGTTGTCCTCTTGTATTTCTGAAGTCATGATAGCTTCCGTTTTCAGCCTGTTATGATTCAACATGAATGAAAAAAATGAAGGACTGTTAAGCACACTTCCATAAATAAGGCATTTAGCTAGTACTAGGAAAAAAAGCAAAATAAGACTACATTGTCTTGGCAGTAAGTCGTCTAAAATAACTGAGATAGTCACAGAAACTGGAAAATATTATCATTAACAAAGGTTTGCTAAGTGTATGAGCAGTGGATTTCTACTTATTAGAATGTTGTAACTGATAAGTACCCTAAAATTGTTTAAATCAGTTTCACAACTTCATTAGGGGAGCTCTTTGTAAAAGGAGTTCTGTGTCAATTCTTTTGGATTGTGATTAATCACTTCTTCATTGATATGTTCTGGAAGTCAGAATTGGGTTGATCATATCTTAAATCATAAGATTACTCGAGTAGTAAAAAAGCTACATGTCTCTGAAGAGCCTCCTTAACTACTATGGGACCTTGTCTGGGAGTGGAGGTAGATTGGTGGGAAGAGATGTCTAGTGAGATGGCTGACTCTTGCTTGTTCAGACCCATGATCCGGGGAGAATGACCTCATGGACTTATCAAAACTTCCTCGCCTTCTGGCTTCTTATTAATACTGATGGAAGATCTGCAGGTGGAGGAGGGAATGAGTGTTTATTTTTGCTTGGTCCCTCCCTTTGGGGCTACTGTATGTTTTCCATGTCCCTCTACCACAACTCACGGCTCCTGTCAAGCTATGCTCTCTTACAACCCCATCCTTGTGTGATTGCCCCTTCAGTCCTAGATATAACAATGCTACTCACTAGCCCTAAGTACCACTCCTTCCCTCACTTGTTTCTTAAAACTCTGCCTTCACTTATAGTTCTTTATTAGACTATTCTCAACTGTTCAAGTGAGCCATCTGGCTTCTTAATTATATAAAAGGTTTAGTGGTGTGGAAAATAGTAGCTTTCTTTTCTTTTCTTTTTTGAGACGGAGTTTCGCTCTTGTTACCCAGGCTGGAATGCAATGGCACGATCTTGGCTCACCGCAACCTCGGCCTCCTGGGTTCAGGCGATTCTCCTGCCTCAGCCTCCTGAGTAGCTGGGATTACAGGCATGCACCACCATGCCCAGCTAATGTTTTGTATTTTTAGTAGAGATGGAGTTTCACCATGTTGACCAGGATGGTCTCGATCTGTTGACCTCATGATCCACACACCTCGGCCTCCCAAAGTGCTGGGATTATAGGTGTGAGCCACCGCGCCTGGCCAGTAGCTTTATTTTCAATAAACACTCTAAATAGAGATTATTTCCTCTAAAAAGCATTCTGCCTTCCACGTTTCTCTTGAGCCCACCTATCCTCTCAACTGTCTTTGGCTGCAAGAGAAAATGCACTTGCTAGAACTAAAGAATGTTGATCCCTTTCTACAAACTGAGACATAATAGAAACGTTAAAGAAGTGCCTTTCCTGAGAATTTCTCAGAGCCTTAGTTACATTAAAGTGTCTTCAAGAATAGACATGAGATACAGACTCCAAAACTTGATACATATGGAAGAGAACTGGACACTGAAAAGAACTAGTCCTATAACTTTATTGATAATTACACATTTTAATTTTATTTGTTCATTATTTTATGTATTTATTTAAAAAATATTTGAGTAGTTATCTGTGTTCCAGGTACATAGAGAGTATTAAGAATAACACTGTCACATAATAGCATCTCTCTTCTTAAGGAGTGTATATAGCTTTGTAATAGGAACCACTGACTAATATCAAAACACACCATACACTGATAGCTTGTTAAAGGACCTTCTTAATCTTTGTATCATTTTAATGTGACATGAAGTTAAAAGAAGCACTTTAGTTATTGCTATACCTGAACATGGTAGACGCTACCATCATTATTATTGACCAATTCTGGTGCTTCCTGTACCAAATTAGGTCAGAGTTGCAGGCTATGTATTAGTCTACTCTCATACTGTTATGAAGAACTGCTCATGACTGGGTATTTATAAATAAAAGAAGTTTAATTGATTCACAGTTCCACATGGCTGGAGAGGCCTCAGGAAACTTACAATCATGGCCAAAGGGGAAGCAGGCATGTCCTACATGGCAGCAGGTGAGAAAGAAAGAGAGAGGCAGAGACTATGTGAAGGAGGAACTGTCAAATCTTATAAAACCATCACATTTTGTAAAAACGCACTCACTATCATGAGAACAGAATGGGGAAAACCACCCTCATCATCCAATCTAAATCTCCCACTAGGTCCCTCCCTGGACACATGGGGATTATGAGGATTACAATGTGAGGTGGGATTTGGGTGGGGACACAGAGCCAAATCGTATCAGAGTATATTATGTGTTAAAGGGCAGTCTCACATTTACAGTGGGGATCTGTGCTTTGTGATGTGGTTACTGCTATTCATTGCTCCAAGAAACACCATCGAGTACATATTTGTCTCCATAGGGAACGTGCAGAGTCACACATTTTGGTGCTGATGCTCTAAGAGTTTTCAGTTTTGCAATCTAGCCAGACAATAAATTGTATTTAAATAAAAAACTGCCACAGTTATTTTCATATTTTTAAAATGCAGAAAAATGTTTTCTTCCACTTATGGTCTCAATAAATACAAAAGGTAAATGAAACTGGACACAAATCTAGTCTTCCAAATTTCCCAGCATGAACGTCAAGTGTCAGAGAGTTTGAGCTGCAGCAACGCATACCATTTTCTGTTTTCTTTATGCATCTTAGGGCAATATCAGCACTGGTTTTCCTGAAATCTCACCTTGTTTCCCAGAAACAGACTGTACTACACCTAGGTTTGAAGAAGTTGTAGACTCTTGCTAGATCTCAAATAATAATGATAGAAAAGAGGTTAAAAATACTGTGGGGTTGTGACATTTTAGACGTTTCTTCCTTCAGTTCTGGCAATGTGTACAGCCACTTGGTAGCTCCTGTTCCTTTTCTGATTTAACCTGTCCTGTGAGATACAAGCTGCTGATAGAGAAGATAATACTGAAACTGTGTACTGCACAGGGAGTTAACTTTATCCTTGGAGGCTTCTTTGCTTTAGTTATAGTAGGTAAAGTAGCTTTTTTGCTTAAATCAAAGCAATAAAATACTCTACAAACATTGGCTGCTGTGTTTTAAAAATGGATATTTTAATACACTTTAAGAGAATGTTCTATGCTTGACTGCGTGCATAATCAAAGGAAACAATTTCTTAAGCTGCCGATTTAACTGTCTATACTGCTCTCACGGTAAACAATGAAACTGGGTAACGTAATTCAAACATGACATATGGGGCAGGGATGGGTTAGGGGGTATGAAGGGTCAGGGTCTAAAGAGGCATTTGCAAACGAGTTATTTCCACTAGTTGCTTTTAGAAAGTCTGTTTTCCACTCACACCTACTTGCTTTGCCATGGCTGTGCCTTTGTTATGGTACCAATTACATGTACAAATTCTATGTAGGCTTAAAGAACTAGTTTACTGCTTTCTTAAAAAAGTATTTCAGGCTTTTTACGTTATGTCTACTTGTGTTCCTTTCTATTCTCTTACAATAAACTATGAGTTTCCTGAGGACAGGGTGTCTCTTGTTTTTCACATTTGCCTCCGTAAAAACACGTAACAGAATATGTAACATGGCAGATGCTCAAATGACATTGGCCAAACTAGTGAATAGATAGATATATGCTAGATTTCTTTTGATTTCTTTAATAAAAGGACAAAAGTATCATTTAAATCAGATAATTACTTAAAAATTCTATTTAATCCTAAACAAGAAATATACTTACTCATTATTAACAAGAAAGATTGACATAGATAATAAAACTTTTCTGAAGGACAGAATACCAAATTCTGTGTACTGCTCCCCTTATATAAAAGTATTTGAAAAGAAAGAGCATGACAAATTAAATCTTCACTAACAGATTTCAATGTTTAGGACACAGATTATATAAGCTTTTTGCCCTTCCCCCCCCTTCCTCCCCGCCTCCCTCCCTCCCTCCCTCTCTCCTTCCTTCCTTCCTTCCTTCCTTCCTTCCTTCCTTCCTTCCTTCCTTCCTTCCTTCCTTCCTTCCTTCCTTCCTTTTCTGAGACATAATCTCACTCTGTCACCCCAGGCTGGAGTGCAGTGACACCATCTTGGCTCACTGCAGCCTTCATCTGTAGGGCTCAAGCAGTCTTCCCATCTCAGTTCTCCAGTAGCTGGGACTAAAGGTGCATACCACCACACCTGGCCAATTTTTGTATTTTTAGTAGAAAAAAGGTTTTGCAATGTTGGCCAGGCTGGTCTCAAACCCCTAAGCTCAAGCAGTCCTCCCATCTTGGCTTCCCAACGTGCTGGGATTACAGATGTGAGTAACCATAACTGGGCCCCTTCCTTCTTTGAGGTACTCTATCTACTTTTTACCATTTAATTATTAGTTGAAACAAATCAGGTATTTCATTTTCTTCTCAGAAGCCTTCATGAAATATTTAATACAAGAATAAAATGCCAAATTGCATAAGCAGGGATTTAATTTATTTACATTCTTTCTCATATAATAGATCTTTATAAGCAATATGAGAAAGTACTTAGGCATTTTCCAAAGAAAAGATACACACAACTGGAATACATGTAAAAATTACAAATCTGAAACACTTCTGGATTGGAAAACCATAAGACTTGTAACTGAATATTATCACCTTGGTCAATTAATTAATCTTCTCTGAGTATTTCCTCTTAAATGTCAAATAATGATGGATGAGTAACTTCCAAGGTTTTGTTGAACATTTTTCCATTTTTAATTCTGAAATGAAAAGAACTTATTTAAAAATTCCCCTTTGAATAATTCTTTCCATACATCATTTCATACTCACAAAACTTCTCCTAGAGTGGATAAGGCAGGTACTATTAACTTCTTTGATAGGAAGGGAAATTAGGGGTCAGAAAGAGTTTTTGAATCATTTACTCAGGGTCACATATCCACTTAATGGGACAGAAAACTAGAACACATGAAGAAAATTCAGTCCTGGTCCTAAGCTTTTCCTGTGTTAGCAGTCTGTTTCTCCAAAAGCCAGACTTTACAGGTGCATAAAAGCCCAGAATCACACGCATATACAGAATCACTTTTCTTCTTTAAATACGCAATGAGCTTGTGCTGATATTGACATCAGTAAGCATACAGCTCTCTGGGTCAATGACTCTACATTGAAGAAAGTTGGAAGTATTTCAATTATTGGTTTTATGCCAATGTATAGCCCAAATACTCACATGAGAGTAATTATTTAAGTAGCTGCAGCAGGTCTAAGACTATGCATCTTCCCTTCTCTAGACCCCTTATATTCCCAGCATGTAGCTTCTACTGCACATGTTGGCACATGGAAATTGATTTATAATAAAAGATCTCATATTTTTTTCTGGGGTTATGTTATTTACAATTTCCTACAGAAGTTAGAACTAATAGCCCTTGCAACATTCTTGCTTTATTATTTTTAGCATACTGTCTTAAATCTAAGGATGAATAAATAATTGCTCTTGCTTCTGTACTGGAACGTTGCAGTTACACTAGTAAAATTTTAATAGAAATGTTTGATACAATATTCATGCTTATAACATCGATATAAAGAGTTTTGCTATCTTTCCCTTCTCCCCTTCAAAAGAAGATCACTTAAAACTATATGATAATGAAAAGGAAGAACTTATGTTTTAAAAAATATCTTGTTTCATTCAAATAACAATATAAGGCAACTTAAATTATAAAATATAAAAAGATGCGTTTTTTAAAAAATGAGTTCAAGGGTACATGTGCAAGTTTGTTATATAGGTAAACTCATGTTACAGGGGTTTGTTGTAGAGATTAGTTTGCCACTCAGGTATCACATATTGTACCCATTAGTTATTTTTCCCGATCCTCTACCTCCTCCCACCCTCTACCCTCTGACAGGTCCCAGTGTCTGCTGTTCCTCTCTGTGTGTCAATGTGTTCTCATTATTTAGCTCCCACAAAATGCAAAAGTTTCAAAGTAGTTGGAAGGTCTCAATGGCCAATTAAAAAACCAAAAAAAATACTCAGCGGTATTAGACAAACTCATGACAAAACATAAATCAGTATTTTTGTCTAAGAGAGGGATTATAGTTCAAAAAGCAGTTACTTTGAGGGTTTTTCAAAAGCAATCAAATTAATTTCATATTAATAGCTCATAACTATAATTAGAAACACAGCTCATTAAATAGCATGGCCAGGCCCACTTCCTTCTTTTTGAAGAACCAAATTAATGTCATAATAAATAAAATGATAAAAACATAACATCTGGGCATAAAAGAATATTTGTCTTTATCGTCAGATGATTCGAATTCATCCCATCGTAAAAGTGTACTCAGCAATTTAGGAGAATTTAAAGAGTGGGTGAGGAGGTGCTGGTCTAAAACCAGGACTTTTGAAAATCATCAAATCATTAGCAAGATGCTATGAAAAGTCCAGGTTCTCAAGAGCAGTGATGATGAGTGTTCTCTATTAAGTTCAGGTAGCTTTGCTGAGTACTGCCAGTTAAAATCCGAAGACTCAGAACCTTCAAACAATTATCTGTTCCTTTTAGATTTTGCCACAAGTTTGAAATCTATAGTGGAATAGATGTGCCTAACGCCTACTTAATTTACATGTAAAAGATCGATTTGATGAATCCATTTTGGTACTTATTGGGCAAATATTTTGATACCTTTATCTACCCGTCATTTGGGATATCAAAAATAGTGTTTCTCTGAAAATGAATGTTATAGCTGAAACCATGATACTGAGCACAGAGTACTGTACTGGTAAAAATTGCAGAGATGAATAAAGGAGTAATCACCAGAGCCCATTCCTTGTAAGTTGGCCTTGAACAGATCAGTATGTAGGACATCTTTCCTGAATGCTTTCTTCAGTTTTGATCGTTGGGAAGGACTGTTTACACAACTAAATCAGAACAGCCTGAAAATCCACAAAATGAAGTCATGAGCATTGACCTATAACGATGCAAATCTCTTCAGGTACAGAAGATGAAATCTCTATAACTTCTTTCTCCAGGTTCAAACTGTGAGAAACAATGATCCCCAGATTATGCAAAAATATGCTAACTAAATGATAGTCAACAGATACTCATGCACTCTGCCAAATAAACGTGTGGTTCTCCATTTACTGTCCCATGATCAACAATTAAACAAAATAGTTTTTGAGAAGGGTAAGTTATTTAATATGGACATGTCCTCTTCTGTAGCAGAATTAAACATCTTTGGGATACAGGAAAGGTAAGATTGAGGTGACATAATTAACATCTATCAGTCCCATCAAGTAGAAAAATCCTTCATTCACACATTCTGTGCAGCATTTCTTGAATGGCTATTCAAGTAGCTACCCTTAAAAGAAATGAAAAAATGAAGAAAAACAAACCCCAAACACTTTTTTAGATGAGCTTCTGAATGTGCATTGTGAAACTGTCCCTTAATAAAAGGTGGTAAGTTACACTCCCATCAACAGCAAGCAAAGTGATTTGATTTTGAAATTTTTCTCTTATCTCCTGAAAGAGATGAGAGAAATCCATTGGGTGGCTATTCCTCGTTAACACCTTTGTTTAGTGCTTTATAAATTTACTTTTAACTGGGAGGGCAAAGTACACTACAGATGGTAGTATTTGTAAGAGTAAGAACAAGTGATAAAGTTGTATCTGACAGCTCCTCTGGGCACAGCAAATCTCTGCAACTGTGAGTAGCTGAATTCCTGAATCTGGAAGATGTTTGTACCGAAGAAATAGGCAATTACACTCAGTGAATTAAGACTGTTGTCTGAATTGTGGAGAAAATTATGTGAAAAGTTGTTTCTGAAATTAATATTTTTCAAGATACCCATTAACAAAGGTTGAAACAAATTTAACTCTGATAAAAAGTAAACAGACGTTAGAAAGAAGAAAACTGTAGCAAATGCAAACATTTAATAAAAAGTATAGATAGTTGATATAACTTTGAAATCTTTGCTAAATCAAAGAGTTGAGTTTTAATACGATGAAACTATTCTAATACACACAAGGAGCCTTAATATTTCAATGATACAAATTCAGGAAGAGTAGAAGTAAAGTAGATATGAAGAAAGTTGTAGAATAATCATACAGCAGAAAATAAGTACTTCTTGTCTGTTATTTCTTATTAAAGGCAGTTTCATTTTGTCAGGAATTAGAGCTGTGATATTTTTTAAGTGATTTTGCAAAGACTACATTTTAGTAATAGCAAATTGGGTTTCATTTTTGATTTTAAAAGGACCTTATAATGTAGAGCAATCTAATCATGCTTTGAGAAGGGTCGATAATCATTCCAGTTTCTAAACAATCTGCAGCATTTACTAATAACCTGTCACGTGACCAGCATCGTGGCAAAACATTTTACCGAACATAAATAAGGTGCTAAACTAACAATTAATTCATAAGGAGGTCTAAAATGTGACGGAGGTACAAACGGGAAGCTGGTAGACTTTTAGCTTCTTTGAAAATATAGGGAGGCTTTACTACTGTAAAGATAGATGGACTCTGTCTAAAAAAAAAGGTCAATAAAGAAGGGGTGTATTGAAGTGCATGTCTGACCTCTGGGCTCATTAAGACTGAAAACTCAGTTTTTAGGGTGTCTCTGGGGTTTCCTTGGCCGAGAGGGGGGGTCTTGAGTTGATTAGGGGCTTAGGCTTTTATTTTATTTCTCAATATGCAACTGTCTTCTTATTGTGACCTCCCATTGTGGAAGAGGGTAAGGGAGCTCTCTAGGATCTTTTATAAGGGCCCCAATCCCATTCGTGAGTGTTCCACCCTCATGACCTAATCACCTTCCAAAGGCTCCATTCCTAATACCATCACAGTTGCGGTGAGGATTTTAACATACGAATTTAGGGACGGGGCATGAACATTCAGTCTGTAGTGAAGCTGGAATCAATATTTGTGCTTTCCTAGTCATCATGGGTGTGTACACTATGGCAAAACATTTGACATGTCCAGTGGAGGTTTCCAGTTGAACAAGGCAATACTCTGCCTACTTGTTCATGCTGTACATAAGCGCCTTTTTTATGGCCTGTTTTGTGCAACATTTCTCACGTTTTTTGGCTTTTGCTGTTAATTTCATTGTTTAAAATCCCCCTTACACATAGGGCTGATGTGCTGTCTAGTCTTCCAAACTATATGAAGGCTGTAATCTATCTTCTGAAGAAAATGCCTATGTTAGATAAGCTTCATTCAGGCATGAATTATAGGGCTGTTGACTGTGAGTTCAACGTTAATGAGTCATCAATATATATTAAATGAGGTGTCTCTAAATAGATATACATATAAAACAAGGTTATGTATTGATTGGTTAATGAATTGTTGTGACCAGAGGCTCTCAGGAACCTAACCCTAAATTTTCCCTAGAAGCAATAGTTCAATATCTGCAGCAGCTTTAGAGAATGTAAATACTGTGAATAACGAATATCAACTGTGTGTATTGAAGAAGTAGGGAATGTGAAAGACATTTAATAACTATTTTCCAGCAAATATTTATGCCCGTAATAGGCTCTTGGCTCCAAGCTGAGCATTGGGACAGTAGAGACTGAAAAGCTTCTAAGACATGTTTTTGTTTTTCATTTTTAAAATTTAGATCCATGGATTAGCTTCAGCAAGTCCTCAAATTCCCTGAAAATGGACAATTTTATTGTGAGTACATACACAGGTGTGCATTTTTCTAGAGAATAGGGTTTAGAATTTCTATGAGTCCATGACTCAAAAAATAAGAATTACTGCTGGGAGATGTGATGTTGGCACGAGGCCCAGGTCCAAGCTACAGCGTATGGAGCTTCAGCTGAGTTGCAGACTGGAGATTGTCCTGTGGCAGTGTCTGACAGGGCTTAGCAAGTACTTGGCCAACAGAATGTGATGGGAGATGGAGCTAAGGTGGCTTGTTAGCCTCTCAGGGAAGAAAGATCAGGGAATCTTTTATATCTGATGGCAAATAATAGCTGATCAGTCATAAATTAAAGAATGTGGAGGGGACAGGCTTAAAATCCTAAAGGATTATGTGGACTTTAGTCCTTCAGTTCTATGTGCATTTTACAAACATCGGCGGCTCAGCAAAGCCTCAGTATAAGAAATTATCTACTAACATTTAGTTTATAGTCATGAATTTGCATATTTGAATTTATAGATGAACCCAAACTTAAAGAAGAATATCCTGGTGCAGGAATTGAGAGTCATCAGCAGTGTTTTGTGGGTGGTGACTGGTGGTACTGAGCCGTCCTCCTCTCCCAGGTCTACCTTCCCAGTCCTTGGCCTTCTTGTTAAGAGTACTTTTCCAGGGCTGTGAACTCCCCAAGAGCCTATGTTTACTGGTGTGGTGAGGACATTAATAGTAATTAGGATTACAAATGAGATGAAAGGCCTGTAGGTGCCCAAAGAGAAAAGGCAAGTCACGTGGATTGGTGGGTCTCAGAAAGACGTGATCCCAGAACTGAAGGAAGGGCTCCTCTGTTCACTCATCGGCACTTCTCTAGCTGCGCCCTTCACTTGTTCCTGTCTCATGTCTTTACAATTAAATCACTAACAAATAATAGTCGATTTTACCTTACACACCCGTTAGACACGTCAAATGCATTGAACTTGTTGGACAGGCAGATTCTGTTTATCAGACCACTGCCTTAGTACCTCCAATAATAACTTGTATTTGTAGAATTCTCTTTACTCCTAATATATATTTATATATTAGGTTACAGTTACCCTGTTCAGAACAAATAGTAACATCCTGGGATGGTTTAGATTAGTGACTAGGAGCACCAGCTCTGGGGTTACTCAGCCATTTACTATGTGAAAAACAGTCATTCTGACCTAATGCAATTGTTGAGAGAGCTACTGAAATAATATTACAAGAGGACCGTTTAGCCTGAGGCCTGTAGATTCTTAGGGGGTGATATGTATATTAACCATAGTTATTATTATACCAAACATTGAATGCTTTTTTGACTTTTAGTTATACATTTTTGAAAACCAAGACCCAGTGAGTTACTTGCTCCAGAGACAAAACTAATAAAGACAGATTTGGGACAAGAACTCAAGACACTGACTTACGGGAGGGTGGTCTTTTGTGTAAATCACTGTCAGATAGACACATTTGTTCAATTTGAGAATTTGCTGCCTGGAATTTGGTAGTCCTGGAATGCTTTAATAACATGGAGACCTTGGCAATGCAGTAGGGGAGCCAGCATCTTGTTAACTGAGGACAGAGTTGTTTTGAAATCAACTGGTCTTGTTTTTATTGCAAAATGTATCTGTAGTTCATTAACTCTCTGAAAAGGACCATTGTTACAGAAAACTTTAAAAGCCCCGTTTTCCCTCAGGCCTTCCCAAGGGCTAAAATGAGGACTGTGTTGGACACATCAGGCAAATACATCATTTACTCTTCATTTATTGACTTGCTCTGTAGGCATGAATCTCATGCTTATAAATCAGAAGCATCCTCATAAGGTGGGAAAAAACCCACGATATTTGAGATCATAACTGGGCTGATTCCTCATTTTTCAACCTTAGCGACTGCTGAGGATTGGTGCAGCTGGGCAGCACGTGGTTATTTAACTATAAAAGTATACATTGAAATACAAGCTTACATTTCCAAGTGTACTCCACCATTGTTCTGGAATTCAGGTGTTCCTACAGTGACATCAGCATTACCTTCATTTTTGCCATTGGACAGAGTGAATAACTAGCCCAAGGTTATATCACATGTTACCAGATAGTTAGGGAAAACCTCTATTCCCAGCTTTCACTTTAAAGTTCAAGTGATTTTCGCCATTGTTTGAATCATGATTGTAGAAATGAATGAATCTCATGAAAGCAAATTACTGTGGACTTTTTTTTCCATTCACAAAGTCTGGGTGTGTAGCCTTAAAGGTAAACCTGCTCCTTAAGAGATAATTTTCCTCGCAGCTTGAAGGTAAAGGAGATAATGAGAGATGGGAGGGGTGGACCAGACTATTAGTGTTCAGTGCCAGATATTTGGACCCATATTAATTATTAGTAACTTTGCTCTGTCATTGTGAAAACCAAAGACAACGGGGCTCTCCCTTTCCCCCCAACTTTCTAGAAGCCTTTTTGAGAACCTCTGGTTTAGATTCCCTGGGAGTAAATGAGAGAACCAAAAGCCACTTATTTTTAATAAGTACCCTTCTCTGAAAGTTTTTGGCACTAAATTCACCATCTTACCAGCAGAGTCTGAATATTTCGTGCTTTGACCCACTAGTACTTTTAGCAAAACGATTTTGAAGCCTATAAGGTGAAGAATATTAAAATGAAAGAGAAATATTCTTACACTTTCCTGAGACTGGTCCTAACATCTATCTATTAAACAGCACTAAATGCCCGTAAATTGGACAAACTGACTTCAGTGGTTAAGTAGTTCTCCTTCCTCATTTACTTTAATCCGTGACTGTCTCCTGAGTCCCTTTAGCTTTTCTATAGTGCAAATACCTTACACTTAAGATCTTGCTCACTAAAAATGCATATATATAATTTGGAAAGTTTATAAATTTGGACTTTCAACACCAAATGCAAAATAACCAGAAGAGCAAAGACAGGAAGGACAAAAGAGAGGCCTTAAAACAATACCAAAAGGGGAGGCCTTAAAACCATTCCAATAATGAAGCAACTGATCAAACTCAAAGTTCATAATCAGGAGAAATCAGAGAGGAGAAGTCATGCAGCTGTGCCAGTGGTAAAGCCTGCTGCTGCTCCCAGGTGCATGAGACTCCGGGTGACCCCTTGTATATATGAATAATGCTTTAAAAGCTGAAATCAAGCCAAATTTCTCACAATATACAACTGAATGTCTTCCCATTGTGCTCTTAAGCCTCTCTTAAATGGAAAAAGAAAAAAAACACCCACAAACCTTGCTACCTATCTGTGAATAAAAATCTTCTTTGCCTGACTTCTCTGAATGTTCTGTCTCAATGGACTCAAGAAACAGGTTGAGACCCTTTGGGAGGGTCTTTGGATTACAGCGGGGCAGCAACAGTTGAATATAGGTTATGGGTTAGGAGTCAATGTTTGTATAATAAAAGTGGAGACTACTTTACCCTTCTGTCCAACGAAATTCCCAGAATGGTCATATGCAGACATATATCTGCAGCACTCTTTTTTAGGAAACTTGGCCAGACCAGGAAAAGATCTAAAAATGATAATATTCAGAATGTCTCAATAGAAGAGTCTAGCCAGATCATTTTACTGTGGAGTCTGCAACAGAAAAACTATGTGTATGTGCTTCTAAAAAAGCTTTTAATCTACCACTTACAGTATGAACAGATAGAGAACAAGCATCTTGGAGGAGGCAGATTCTATAAAGATTGAAGGGAACTTTCAAATAAGTGTTATTTCTAAATTCAGAGTTAAGAAAAATATATTGTATCCATGGAAAAATAATGGGATGCTGTGCTAAAGGAACAAGCAGAGAATAAACAATTCTTAAAAATTAAAACAGCAGAAATATACACTTTAGAAAAACTTGAACGATAACACATTTTTTTTTTTTTTTTTTGAGATGGAGTTTCGCTCTTGTTACCCAGGATGGAGTGCAATGGCATGATCTCGGCTCACCGCAACCTCCGCCCCCTGGGTTCAGGCAATTCTCCTGCCTCAGCCTCCCCAGTAGCTGGGATTACAGGCACGCACCACCGTGCCCAGCTAATTGTTTTGTAATTTTTAGTAGAGATGGGGTTTCACCATGTTGACCAGGATGGTCTTGATCTCTTGACCTCATGATCCACCCACCTCAGCCTCCCAAAGTGCTGGGATTACAGGCTTGAGCCACCGCGCCCGGCCCAACAAACACGTTTTTTAAAAGAACCTAAGACACAAAAAATTTTTAGACATTAAGACAATAGACGACCACTTTAGGAAGTATAACATCAAACTCAGAGAATGTGGGAAAAGGCAATAGAAAAACCAGAAAGTAGGAAATAATAATTCAAGAAAATTTGTCACAAATGAAGAATATCAATTTCCATATTATGCCCAGCACAATAGCTAAAAATCAGCTAACTAAAGTTATATAATTATTCAATTTCAGGACTAGAGGGAAAAGGAAAAAAATTTTAAAAGCTTCCAGAAAGGGTATAATCATGATCAAGAAATAGAAAGGCTTTTGATCTAAGAAGTTACACTAAAGCTAGAGGACAATGCAGAAATGCCTTCCAGATGTAGAGGAAAAACAACTTTGATTCAATAATTACTAAAGCCAGCAAAACTATATCAGTCAAGTGTAAGGGTAGACTAAAGGTATTTTCAAACCTGAAATCTTTCAGGTACAGTCATACATCATTTAATGACAGTGAAACGTTTTGAGAAATGCATCTTTAGGCAATTTTGCTGATGCCTGAACGCCATAGAGTGTACCTGTACAAACCTAGGCAGCATTGCCTGGTGCGCACCAAGGGTAGATGATATCACCTACTGCCTCTAGGCTATAAACCTGTACAGCATGTTACTGTACTGAATACTGTAGGTAATTGTAACAATAAGTATTTGCTTTCTAAATATAGAAAATACAGTATAAAATATTATAGATAGCACACGTGTATAGGACATTTATCATGAATGGAGCTTGTGGGACTGGATGTTACTCTGGGTGAGTCAGAGAGAGCGGTGAGTGAATGAGGAGGCCTAGGATATGACTGTACACTACTGTAAACTTTATAAACACTGTACACGTAGGCTACACTAAATGTACAAAAACATTTTTCTTTCTTTAAAAATAAAATTACTTCAAAATTTTTACTTTATAAACTTTTAAATTTTTTTAACTCTTTTACGGTTTTCTAATGGCACTTAGTTTAAAACACAAGCACAGTGTCTAGCTCTATGAAAATACTTTTTATATACTTATTTTATAAGATTCTATTTGTAAAGCATTTTATTTACTTTTTAAACCTTTTTGTTAAAAACTGAGACATAAACACACATATGAGCCTAGGCCTTCTATAGACCAGGATCATCAGTAATCACTGTCTTCCACCTCCACATCCTTTTTTCCATTGGAAGCTCATCAGGGCAAAAGCATGCATGGAGCTATCATCTCCTGTGATAATAATACCACCTTCTTCTGGACTAGCTCCCAAAGGACCTGCCTGAGGCTTTTTTATAGTCAACTGTTTTTCATATAAATAAAAGAAGTACACTGTAGAATAATAATAAAGTATGATATAATAAATATATAAACCGGTAACATTGTTATTTATCGTCATTGTTGAGTATTATGCATTTCATGTGATTGCACATAAAATATATGTGCTATACTTGTAAACAGCTGGCAGCGAGTTGGGGTAAACTGATTTGTTTACACCACCATCAGCACAAACCATGAGTAATGCATTGCTCTAGGTTGCCGCTTTCCAGCTCCATTATGATTTTATGAGTCTATTGCCTATATGTCGTTCATTGTTAACCAAAACATCACTGTGCGTTACATGACTGTAATTTATTGCCCGTGCTGTCTTTTTTACAAAGCCAGTGGAAAAGTTGCTTCATTCTAATGAGACAGTAAATCAAGAAACAGAAAAACATAGGATGCAGGAAATGGAAACTACAACGCAGAAAAGAAAGAGATTGCTCTAAGTTGAAGTTCAGGGTAAATTTCAGGATCGTGGAATTTCTAAGGCAAGGATCACAACCAATCTAGTTGGAGCAGATCAGAGGCCTCTGAAGAGTTGCAGGCAGGAACCTGATATAATTTTAATGAATTTCGAACAGCTCAGTAAGCGTTAGGACATAGAAAACTAAACCAACGCAAAACAGTGCCGTTAATACCAAAAAAGCATGCAGAGACTTGCTCAAGAAAAGTGTAATTCCAGTGTAAAATATAGCCCAGCCAGAATTTTACATTTAAACCTTGAATGTTGTTCTAACTAAAGTTAAGTTAAAACTCTGTTTACAATAGCAAAGACCTGGAATCAACCCAAATGCCCATTGATAATAGACTGGATTGGAAAAATGTGGCACATATACACCATGGAATATTATGCAGCAATCAGAAATGATGAGTTTGTGTCGTTTGTAGGGACATGGATGAATCTGGAGAACATCATCCTCAGCAAACTGACACAAGAACAGAAAATGAAACACCGCATATTCTCACTCATAGGTGGGTGATGAAAAATGAGAACACATGGACACAGAAAGGGGAGTACTAAACACTGGGGTCTATTGGGGGGAAAAGGGGAGGGCCAGTGGGAGGGGGAGGTGGGGAGGGATAGCCTGGGGAGAAATGCCAAATGTGGGTGAAGGGGAGAAGAAAAGAAAGCACACTGCCATGTGTGTACCTACGCAACTGTCTTGCATGCTCTGCTCATGTACCCCAAAACCTAAAATCCAATAAAAAATTAAAAAAAAAAAAAAAACTCTCTTTGAAATATGGAGAAATTTGTGGAGTACAGAGGTTAGACAGTGAAAATAATGCTGAATTCACATTCCCCATTGTGGAAAACAAATTGACATTTAACTTTTTTAAAAGCATCAATATTACAAAGTTCTTTGATAATATTAAATTTACAAATATGGAAAGTGAACTCTGAGGTGTGGGAAATACAGTTGTTAGGGAGAGAAGTGATGGATTTCTATTTCACATTTTTTTTTTTTTTTTTTTTTTTTTTGAGACGGAGTTTCGCTCTTGTTACCCAGGCTGGAGTGCAATGGCGCAATCTCGGCTCACCGCAACCTCCGCCTCCTGGGTTCAGGCAATTCTCCTGCCTCAGCCTCCCGAGTAGCTGGGACTACAGGCACGCGCCACCATGCCCAGCTAATTTTTTGTATCTTTAGTAGAGACGGGGTTTCACCATGTTGACCAGGATGGTCTCGATCTCTTGACCTCGTGATCCACCCACCATGGCCTCCCAATTTCACAATTTTTATGGAAACTATGGACACATTCAACCATGTGTATGTATATATGAATCTATGTATATGATTATATAAATATCTGTTGAACATAAATTAAAAATTGAATAGTTAATGGTGGTTATGTTTTATTACAGCATCTGTCTTGCATGCACCTTAGTCACATTGTCTTATTGTTGGAAATCCTAAAAGTAAATTAATATCAGTATTTGCTACCTAGGTTTTAGGAATATTTTATTTAAAATTGGATGCTTTATTCTTTATATAATCAATATAATTATTTTAATGTTATTTATGGTTTAGCTGGTACAGATAGACTAAAAATTATATTATGTTTTTTAAGGTAATATAATTACTTCATAAGAGCTTTCCTTCATAAAACTCTCATCAAACCAAAGAGCTGCTAGGATGTTTGGGCCACCTGTAACTTCTTAAGTGGCCTCAAGATGTGCTGATGTTGCATGCAATAGAGAAGAAGTCAACCATGCTCATTGGTTCTACAGAGAAATGAGCCATAAGTGACTTCGGAATTATATTTTCCTACTTCACAGAAAATCTGACTTCAGGTAATATTTACTGAACGTGATGAGATTCACTGGCAGTTTGTTCGCTTCTACAAAGTACACAAAATTTTTATGTACAGGTTTTCTAAATGACTCCCACCGCTCTTTATTTTCAGATCTAGATCATACTGTCCTTTCTGGATTTGAAAGCTCATTTGAAAATATATTTTCTTTTCACCTCATTACCCATTTCTTTTTTTTCCTTACTTGCCTTATTATTTCTAAATAATTCACTGAACTGTTTGACACCTGGTTTGTAGGAGACAGAATCTGCTAGTTCAGATTCTTGTTGGTATTCCTTGCCGGTATTTTCGAATACAGAAAAAATTATAAAAGTATTAGATAATGTTGTACAAGTTATTGGTGTAGAATAGGTTAAAAAAAAAAAAAAAAAGCCTGGTCTATTCTACTTATTGTTCTCTTCGTCTCCTCTAGTATATAGCTTCTTGTTTTTTTTTTTTAAGTGTTGCAACGAATTAAATTTTACTAATCATTGTTTTCTGATTAAGGAGATGACTTGCTGTTTCCATTGTTTTACCATAAAAGGAGAAACAACAAATCAAACATTTATAAAAGATAAGTTAATTTAGGAGCCCAATAGTAAATAACCTCCTTTTAAAGGAGTTCGAGCTGATTATTATGTAGTCAATATACTTAAAGAATTTCCAAGCCATTCTGGTCCTTTCTATTCCTCTAAGGATTAAACACACATATACATGAGCCATACACAAATAATTCCTTTGAGTATCATCACACAGACCACTGGGTAAGTGCCCTAGTCTTCTCTTGAGAAGTCTATATAGGTATACTACATTTGATCCAAGCTAGAAATTTTTATCTACGTTACATTTAAGTTCTAGGACATGACAAGAGAGCAACTACGTTATGCCAGGGCCTAAGTCACCATGATAACAAATTTTTCATTATTGGTTCTATAATTCTTTGATTTTGTAATTTTGGCAACATGGTTAAGTAAACAAAAATATTCATAGTTGAAGATTATGGACGATAGTGAAATCCTTATATTCCTCCCTGTATTTAGACTTTTTCTCAATTTTTATATTAGCTCCTTGAAAAAAGCTTGTTTCACATATTGAAGCAGTTAATGGGTAATCACAAAATTTTAGGTGAAAGAACACATGTAGTCCTGAATTTAATAATAATGATAAGAACAGCACCAAGTTACAATCCCTTAATTAAAGAGAAACTATAATATTTCCATAAACATTACCCTGGCTATGCAAGTCAGTGAATCAACTTCTAATTGTTAAAAATTAACACATTTTAGTGTAATCATAAATTTTCTTTGAATTTTATTATAGTCAAAGTTACATTTGCACATATTTTAAAAAGTTAACTGGTTCTACAAGGCTTATTAAGAAAAGTAGCAATTGCCCCTACCCTTCCTCCCATTTCCATTTTCTCAGAGGCAACCTTCAACCTTTAGCTATCACTTTCGGTATTTTTCCTCCGCTGGTGTAAGTAAAAATAATAAGAACAAATGTTGATAACAAGAAAAATATAATATTGGTCTTTCTTGATCTTTTCCACTTTCTACAATGGAAGAAAAGAATTGAGCTATTTTTCAACTATACTAGGTCCCAGAGATAAAACATACATGCTTCTCAATTCTCTATCTTCCCTCTATAATTATTGCATAATTTTGATTAGAAATATTCAGGACAAATTATTTATGCAAGCACTGTTCACAGGTAAACTGTGTGTAAACTGTGACTACTTTCCTTTTTGTAAAGCAGTTTTTTCCTCTGTAGTTAATAATCATCTTATTTGTTGTTAGCTTTATTTTCTATGTACTAATCAATGAAAGATGCCCAAAGTCCCCAGTTACATAAGTTATTCTATCATTTTAATTTTCTTAGCAAGTATCTTCCTAGAACCTTCTGAGCTATTCCATTCTTGCTCTTTCTGTCCAGTGATTTGTTGCACTCCTGGTACCTCCTACTTCTTCATACTGGAGATTTTTTTTTTGCCTTTTTATTAAGGCAAAGAAAATCTCATCTTCTGGATCCCATATCTCTCTTTTTCTTGGTTATTTTTTATCATTTTCACAGAACACTCCTTTAGAAGTTTCCCATGAAGGATGCATGGTAGCTAAATTTGTGAAGCTCTTTAATGTGTGATAATGTCTTCAATCTCTCCTTACCATTAAACTGTCAGTTGGGGTAGGAAAAGAAAACAAGAGGTAAATCTTTTTAACCTCAGAGTTAAAAAGTCATGTCTTCACTGTGTTTTAGCTGCTAGCTCTGCTCTTAAGTGGTCCAAAGATATTCTGCTTTCTCGTTCTTTAAATGTGGCCTATTTTACCTGTCTGAAAATATTAGAATCTTCTGTTTAATCCATGGTTCTGAATTTATACTCTGAAGTGCTCTGGGGTATCCACTAATGGGTTACTAATAAAATCTTTCAACCTTGGAATTTGTCTTTTAGTTCACAGAAATTTTCTTGATTTAATGATTTACTGTGTTCTGTTTTCTCATTTGTATGTTATGCCTTTGGGACAGACTCACTGCTTTTCATATAAATCTTATATATATATAACTCTCATGTTTTTGTCACATTGAAAGGGACCCAATAGTCCCATAGACTATTCTTTCAGATAAACATAGAAATTGACCTTTCTTGTCTTAAAAGTTAAAACTTACATATGTTTTATGTGAGTTCCTTCCTCAGGAGAGGTTCCTCAGCCCTCTCAGAAAAAAAAAGTATCTAAGAACTGAAACTCATGAGATCACCACATCAAGACAATGGGACTTTGGACCCCTCGTTCATCTTGATTGCTTCCTTGTCCCTCCCTAGTTTCTGTTTTCTTATGCATGTTACATTTCCCTGCTATATAAACCCTGAGTTTTAGTGGACAGGCAGATGGATTTGAGATCCACCTTCTATCTCCTAGGTTGCAGCACTCGATTAAAGCCTTCTTCCTTGGCAATACTTCTTGTGTCAGTGATTGGCTTTCTATGCTGTGAGCAGCAGGACACAGACCAAAACCCTGGCGTTTTGGGAATAAATTTGCTCTTCTTTTTGGGATATTTTTTCATCTTTTTAAAAAAATTTCTTCTAAAAAAAATGGGACACACATGCAGAATGTGCAGGTTTCTTACATAAGTATACATGTGCCATGGTGGTTTGCTGCACCTATTGATCCATCCTCTAAGTTCCCTCCCCTCACCCATCCACCCCTGAACAGACCCTGGTGTATTTTTTCCCCCTCTCTGTGTCCATGTATTTTCAATGTTCAACTCCTACTTTTGGGCGAGAACATGTGGTATTTGGTTTTTCTGTTCCTGTGTTTGCTAAGGATGCAGCTTCATCCATTTCCCTGCAAAAGCCATGCTCACATTCCCTTTTATGGCTGTATAGTATTTCATGGTGTATATGTACCACATTTTCTTTATCATTGATGGGCATTTGGGTTGGTTCCATATCTTTGCTTTTATAAATAGTGCTGCAATAGATACGTGTGTGTGTGTGTGTGTGTGTCTGTCTGTCTGTCTGTCTTTATAGTAGAATGATTTATATTCCTTTGGGTATACTCAGTAATGGGATTGCTGGGTCAAATGGTATTTCTGGTTCTAGAGCCTTGAGGAATTGCCATACTGTCTTCCACAATGGTTAAACTACATTTCCATAAACAGTGTAAAAGTGTTCCTGTTTCTCCACAGCCTTGCCAGCATCTATTGTTTCTGGACTTTTAAATAATCACCATTCTGAGTTGTGTGAGATGGTATCTTATTGTGGTTTTGATATGCATTTCTCTAATTATCAGTGATGTTGAGCTTTTTTTCATATGTTTGTTGGCTGCATAAATATCTTCTTTTGAGAAGTGTCTGTTCGTATCCTTTGCCCACTTTTTTATAGGGTATTCTGGATATTAAACCTGTCAGATAAGGCTGTCAGTTGGGTAGATTGCAAACATTTTCTCCCATTATGTAGGTTGCCTGTTCACTCTGATGATAGTTTCTTTTGCTGTGCAGCTCTTTAGTTTAGTTTGATCCCATTTGTCAATTTTGGCTTTTGTTGCAATTGCTTTTGGCATTTAGTAATGAAGTGTGCCCATGCCTATGTCCTGAATGGTATTGCCTAGGTTTTCTTCAAGGGTTTTTGCGATTTTGCATATTACATTTAAGTTTTTAATCCATCGTTAGTTAATTTTTGTATACGGTGTAAGGAAGGGGTCCAGTTTCAATTTTCTGCTTATTACTAGCCAGTTTTCCCAGCACCATTTACTGAACAGAAGATCCTTTCCCCATTGTTTGTTTTTTGCCAGGTTTGTTGAAGATCAGATGGTTGTAGATATATGGTGTTATATCTGAGGCCTCTGTTCAGCTCCCTTGGTCAGTATGTCCTGTTTTGGTTCCAGTATCATGCTGTTTTGCTTACTGTAGTCTTGTAGTATAGTTTGAAGTCAGGGAGTGTGAGCCCTCCAGCTTTGTTCTTTTTGCTTATGATTGTCTTGGCTATACAGGATCTTCTTTGGTTCCATATGAAATGTAAAGTAGGTTTTTAAAATTCTGTGAAGAATGTCAATGGTAGCTTGATGGGGATAGCATTGAATCTATAAATTACTGGGCAGTATGGTCACTTTGATGATACAGATTATTCCTGTCCATTAGGATGGAATTCTGTTTGTTTCCTCTCTTATTTCCTTGAGCAGTGGTTTGTGTAGTTTTCCTTGAAGACATCATTTGTATCCCCTGCGAGCTGTATTCCTAGGTATTTTATTATCTTTACAGCAATTGTGAATGGTAGTTCATTCATGATTTGGCTCTCTGCTTTACTATTGTTGGTGTAGAGGAATGCTCGTGATTTTTGCATATTGATTTTGTATCCTGAGACTTTGTTGAAGTTGCTTGTCAGTTTTCAGACTGAAATGTTGGGGTTTCCTAAATATAAATTAATCTTTTCTACAAATAGAAACAACTTGATGTTCCCTATTCTTATTTGAGTAAGCTTTATTTCTTTCTCTTGCCTGATTGCCTTGGCAAGAACTTCCAATACTACGTTGAATAGGAATGATGAGAGGGCATCCTTTTGTGCTTGTTTTCAAAGAGAATGCTTCCAGCTTCCTATGCAATATGATGTTGGCTTTGGGTTTGTCATAAATAGCTCTTATTATTTTGAGCTATATTCCATCAATACCTACGGTTGTTAACATAAAGGGATGTTGAACTGTATAAGGCCTTTTCTGCATCTATTGAGATAATCATGTAGTGAATCAAGATTCACATGCTTACTATGTGTTTGTCCGATGCTGTCCTCTGATCGCCACTGCTTCTAGTTGGCCATCTTGGCCTCGCCCAATTTTTTCATCTTATCTTTCAACTGTTGCACTGAGATTTTCTTTTTTGATATCATATTTTATATTTTTATAGGTTTCTTATTCTTAAAGCACACACATATACGTGTATAATTCTATCTCTGTGTCATGAATGCAATTTCTTTTATAAATTTTTCTGGGATTATTGAGGTTTTCACCTCAAATACGTATGTATTAATAATCCCAGAAAAATTTATATAGTCTCTCTTTATATAGTCTTTTCCTCTTGGTGCCTTTTCTCTGTTCGTATATTTGTAGGTTTTGGTTCTATCATTTATGTTACAGGCTTTCATGAAGTGTCCACTAATCCTCTTTTAATCTGCTCTGTGAAGTAGGGCACCAAAAACTGTTTAAAAGCTACAAGCTTGTTGAATTTATTTGGTTGAAAGATCACAGCCAATTTACTGTAGAATAAATTGGTTGTAATCTTGGTTGGAAAACCTCAAATGATGGTATCTTTTCTTTTGAAAAGAAGAATAGTTTTGCCTAAAGAGTAATTTTGTCTAGGGAAGAATAGTTTTGCCTAAAGTTACAAGTTTGGCTTTCTGGAAACTGACTGGTGAGAGAAATGTGGACAGTTTTGTGCAGGGTATGAACTTACTGGCTGCTCCTATTTGGGTATAGCAGCCTTTCCGTTGCTTTTCCTCTTGAGACATTCAGGGACTTTCCATTTCATTCTTGCTAGAAAATAAGCCTCCAAGAGTCTTCTGCTGAGACGTTGAGTGATATCTGGATTTTCACCAACTTCTCAAGTAGACTTTCATCAAATTCCAATTTCAGTTAACAACCATCTTTGCCCTCTCCTTAGATATTAATGCTCTTATCATTTCTTACCTTTTCTTCCCCCTGAAGACAGGGTGCTCTTCACCCAGGCTGGAGTGCAGTGGTGTGTTCTTAGCACATGGCAACCTTGAACTCCTGGGCTCAAGTAATCCACCCTCAGGCCCCTTAGTAGCCAGGGCTACAAGGGTGCACCACCACACCCAACTAATTAATTAATTTTTTTTTTTGGTAGAAATGAGATCTCACTATGTTGACCAGGCTGGTATCAAACCCCTAATGTCAAGTGATCCTCCTGCCTCAGCCTCCCAAAGTGCTGGGTTCACACTTTGGGATTACTGCATCCAGACTCATTTCTTACCTTTCTAGCTAGATCTGAGGCCCTACTAGATTGCTTCTTGGCTTTCCCACTGCTGCATAAGGGTTCAGCCTCTTTGGGCCTTCTAAGTCCATGATCACTTGTTCTTGCACATTACATATTCCAATAAATTATGCCTAATATGCTTTGATTTATACTATTTATTTTTGTGAGTTACATCTTAAAATCAATTTACTTTTATTTTTAGAAGTTTTGTAAAGGATCACAAATAAATATATATGAACAAATTGTCCTTTTTAAATGACAGTTTGAGTAATACATTTTTATTACAATATAACTATATGTGTATATACATATTATATATGTATAAAATGTAAAATATTTATGAACCTACTTAAATGACCTTTTGAACCCCAAGGTTCAAAATGACCTATTTGAACCCCCAGGTTCCATAAAACAGAATCTAAAAACTGTTGCCCTCATTAAAAGGAAGTGGGCTTTGGACTCATCCACCTGCATTTTACTCTTGCCCTGTTTAAAAATAAGAGTTGTGTAGCCATTTGTAATTTCTTTCATTACCTTTTTCTGCCTTCAAAATAGTCAGAGCCTTTTTTTTTTTTTTGCTGAACTAGAATAAGAAATTAGCAGAATTAGTAAAATAAATTGATACTTGCTTGTTTGTTTCTAATTCTTATGATCATTCAGCAGTATAAATATTGCCTCCATTTTAAATATAGGGAAACTCAGTCTCTAAAATAATTTGCCCACGTTTTTTTAAAGTAGTGTGACCTGAATATAACAAAACTGAAATCTAACTAGCTAGAAACGTAGCATTTATACACAAGAAACACATATATGCACATGTACATAATTATGATATAAGTCATTCTATAAGAAACGGACTTAAAGAAAAAAAAGCCCATCATGGGGGATTACAGCTCATGTCTGTAATCCCAGCACTTTGGAATGCAGAGGCAGACAGATCACCTCAGTCAGGAGTTTGAGACCAGCCTGGCCAACAAGGCAAAACTCCGTCTCTACTAAAATTAACCAGTTGAGGTAGTGGCCACCTGTAGTCCCAGATACTCTGGAGGCTGAGGCAGAAGAATTACTTGAAACCCAGAGGCAGAGGTTGCAGTGAGCTGAGATCGAGTCACTGTACTCTAGCCTGGTTGACAGGTGAGACTTTGCCATTAAAAAAAAAAGAAAAAAAAAGCTCGTCAGTGGTTTTCTATGTAATTTTTTAAGTGAGGACTTGTATAGATTTTTAGGGAAAAGAGTTGTTGAAAAGGAATATTTAAGAAGTTGTGACTGTGTATCAGGTTACATTAATCATTTATCTTCCAATGAAATTGACATTATTTATTAATACAGGTTAAATTCTATGCTAAAGCAATGAGAAATATTATATTCAGGTTAGAATGCACCAAATGTATTTAAAGTCCACTATTTTGAAAAACTTGGCAATTGATTCCCAGTTTCAGTTTTCTCAAGATGTTGGAAACCTACCTCACTGAATTGTTTAAAGGGTTAGAAATAAAAACCAAATCAATACTAGGAAGGTAGATTCTTAATAATAGAACCTTTTATAATAGATTCTCCAAAACGGCTACCTGTTGTTAAATGAATACAAATTCAATCTATGAATTTGGGATGAATTGGATTCACTACACATCCTCCCTTTTACTTTGCCCAAACTCTAATTCTGGCAAGTTACATCGAGCCTTAAGAAGAAGCCCTCTATTCGAACTGCAGCCTATTTCCTTGATGTTCTTTTGCCAGAAATAGCAAAAAGAATTCATTTCGAGAGTGTTCCCTAGTAGGAAATAGACTACTGTTTAAATTTGTTTTGCATTTATCCTAGCACCTCACATAGTGATGGACAGACAGACTCATCATAAATAATTATTGAGTGAATAGGTGAATGAAAGTGTGATAAAGTTAAACCACAGATGTTTCTAGTTAGGCTTTCAACTAGTGTTACATTTCTTAACTTATCTTTAAATCTACAGCTCATATTAGGGCAGAGGTCAGCAAATGTTCCTGTAAAGGGTCAGATAATAGATATTTTAGACATTGGGTGTAAAATTGTAGGCCATTGTGGCCATACATTCTCTTCCAGCTGGTAAAGTCTGCCATTGTGGCAGGAAAGCAGCCAAAGCTATAACGTATACAAATGCACATGGCTGTGTTCTAGTGAAACTTTCATTATAAACGCTAAGGTTGAAAGTTTACACAATTATCACCGGTCACAAAATGTTGCTCTCCTGATATTTTTCAGCAATTTAAAAATGCAAAAATCATTTTTTTTTACTTACAGGCTGCTTAGATGCAGAAAGTGGGAGAGATGAGTAAGTAGACTATGGTTTGCCAGTTGCTTTGTTAAAGTATGGTTCCTGGTTTAAAAGCATATTGAGAAAATGCAGTGAATAATTGATTCCCGTTTCTAGCATAGCCATATAGCAAATATAAGATATTTCATTACAAATTACATAGCATTTCTTTTTGAACTATTTTCAGTAATATTTTCATGGTAAATTTGAGATCCAGATTATTCAAGCTTTATGATTTCAATGTTATGATAATGATGTTTATCAAAATATTTTGTTAGTCTTTTGAAGTTTTCATTGGATTCAAATAAACCAAGTATTATTATTTTATTTATTTTAACTTACTCAAAACCTTAATCATCTTTGAAACTCACTCTCCCTGCATCTCTCCTACTAACCCCTAAAGACAATTAATTTTTGAATTTTGTCAGTTTTCTGTTTCTTCAAGTCCTAAATGACTTCTTTTCTATCCTTACTCACAGCCCAGTTCAGGACCTTATCCGTGGTTATATTTTGTGAAATAAACATTTTATATAGTCTATTTCTCTTCTGTCAATCACCTGTCGCTATAATCCTCTGAAGTGGGAAAATGATACAAGGAGGGACTCATTAGGAAAACTGCCATGTACACTCCTTTCTTACAAGGACAGGCATAAGGTATTTGTCAGAATTACAGGACAACTATCTTGGAAATAAATACAAAGAAATTTGTTTTCAATGTCATAGGTTATGACAGAAAACAAATTACATGTCTAGGTTGTATCTAACCCTGATCACTTATTCACAGAATTTGCAAATAAGAAATTGAAAGTAGAAAGATCAAGATATCAGGCTTCAGGGATCAGCAAGAATCCTTTGATGGTATCTCTTCCTGCTTTTAGACTTAACTGCATGAATTTCTCTATGTAAAAATCTTCTGTTTGTATTCTGAAAATTTGACATTGGTATTCAAGCACCAGGATTGCTATGGACTGAATGTATCTGTCCTTCCTCCCCTTCTCCACTCCAAATTCATGTATTGGAACTCTGATCCCTAATGTGATGAAATTTGGAGATAGCTTTTGGTAGGTACTTAGGCCATGAAGATGCAGCCTTCACAATGAGATTATAGTGCCCATATCAGAAGAGACAAGAAATCTGTCCTTCCTTCCTTCCTTCCTTCCTTCCTTCCTTCCTTCCTTCCTTCCTTCCTTCCTTCCTTCCTTCCTCCCTCCCTCCCTCCCTCTTCCTTCCCCTCCCTTCCTCCTTCCCTTTCCCTCCCTCCCTCCTTTTTCCTTCCCCTCCCTCCCTCCTTTTTCCTTCCCCTCCCTCCCTCCATCCTTCCCTTTCCCTCCCTCCCTCCCTTTTCCTTCCTTGCCTTCCCTCCCACCTCCCTTTTCTTTCCTTCCCCTCCCTCCTTCCCTCCCTCCTTCCCTTTCCCTCCCTCCCTCCTTTTTCCTTCCCCTCCCTTCCTCCCTCCTTCCCTTTCCCTCCCTGCCTCCCTTCTCTTTCCTCCCTCCCTTTCTCCCTTCCTTCCTTCCTTCCTTCCATCCTTCCTTCCCTCTCTTCCCCACCTCTCCATCCAAGTGAGAAAACCAGAGGAGTGATCTCAGGAGAGGCCAGATCTGACGGCAACTTGATCTTGGACTTCACAGCTTCTGGAACTGTGAAAAATAAACGTTGTTGAGCTACCCATAGTATTTTTGTTTCTGTTTTTGTTTTTGTTTTTTTTTGAGATGGAGTCTTGCTTGGTAGCCCAGGCTGGAGTGCAGTGGCATAATCTTGGCTCACTGAAGCCTTCACTTCCAGGGTTCAAGCAATTTTCCTGCCTCAGCCTCCCAAGTAGCTGGGACTACAGGCACGTGTTGCCACACCTGGGTATTTTTAATATTTTTAGTAGAGACGGGTTTCACCATGTTGGCCAAGATGGTCTTGATCTCCTCATCTGTCCATCTGAGCCTAATGATCTGTCCATCTGAGCCTCCCAACGTGCTGGGATTGCAGGTGTGAGCCGCCCGCCCAGCCAGTATTTTGTTTTAGCAGCTAAAACCAAAATAATGGTATTATTTTTGAAGTTTCTTCTACTGAAATTTCTTGAACTTTATCAAAGTTAGAAAGTATTGTTAGATGTGAATTAATGGGCAACCTGCAACATCTTTCATGTCCCATTCCAGAACTCTACACTATACTTTTCAGTTTTCTATTTGCAGATATAAATGTAAACATTCTTATGAAACACCTATTAGATCTAAAAAAGAGGAGACACAGGGGCTGTCGGATGGCTCCCTTAGAACAGGACAGAAAACTCTGTGCCCCAAACATCCTCCCTGGCCCATAAGGGCAAGTTAAATATTCAGAGCAATTGACCACATTTTCAGTTTTCTCTGCCTCTAAACAACATTGGCTTGGTCTTGCCTTTTCTTGAATCTGAGCTCAAATATTCTCTACCACCAACTTTGATTCTCATTTTTGGACTTTCTAGGATTTGTATCGCTAGGTGATCCTTTCTATTTATAGACCTTGGCTTTATATAGCTGATTGTTGTTTTTTTTCCTTTACCTCTGGAAAAAATATTTGCCAGCCCCAATAACTCAATCTTCTCCACTTTTCTTTGCCACTTTGTGCCCAGTCCTATAATTCTTAGTCACGCTCCAAAACCCGAGGGAAAGAGACACCCCATTATAGAAAGAGAAGTTAACGTGAATGATGTGTTGGATTTTGGTTACTATACATTTGCTTGAAAACTGTCAGCTGAGAAGAAGCTAGAGGAAAGCCAGAAACCTGCTTGACACGATTAATTGTTTTGAGGGTATGAATAAAGTCTTAGAAAGCATATTGATCAGGTTCTCAGATGACTCAATTCCTTGTCTGACTGACAAGGAAGGTGACAAGATAAATATTCATCCTTGAGTAATGATATACAGGCTATTTTACTTCCTGGCCTGGCCTTGCAACATATCTACTTATGTTATTTTTAATAAGAAAATTTATTTTTTAAAATACAAATTTTTATCAGCAAAGTTGAAATATTGGACTGAATCCCAAAAGATTCTATCCAGAAGAATAATACAAAAACACACATTTGTGTTTTGTTTTTTAAAATTTGCTAAAAATACAAAATGGTGCAGACACGGCTTGTCAGCTGGAAGGGATGGAACTTAACACCTATCAGTATGTGGGAAAAATCTGGATTTTGTAGACATGAGCTGACTTCAAACAACAGAATATTAATAATTGTAGACTAAATTAGCAGAATTGTGGTATCCAAATAAAAGAAGTTAATAGACTGTTAATGAAAGAAGACTCTCAAATATTTCTCTGCCAAGGCATATTTAAATATGAACATGAATATAGTCTGAATTTCACTCATAAGAGAAATTAAAATTAGGGTTATATCAAAATACATTCTTTTTTGAAATGACCAATTTTTTTTTTTTTTTTTTTGAGATGGAGTTTCGCTCTTGTTACCCAGGCTGGAGTGCAATGGCGCGATCTCGGCTCCCCGCAACCTCCACCTCCTGGGTTCAGGCAATTCTCCTGCCTCAGCCTTCCGAGTAGCTGGGATTACAGGCACGCGCCACCATGCCCAGCTAATTTTTTGTATTTTTAGTAGAGATGGGGTTTCACCATGTTGACCAGGATGGTCTCGATCTCTTGACCTCGTGATCCACCTGCCTTGGCCTCCCAAAGTGCTGGGATTATAGGCATCAGCCACCGCGCCCGGCCCTGATATGACCACTATTTAAGAGTCTGATGTCATAATGTATCAGCGAGGGAATGGGTGAAATATATATTTTTGATAGTTGTTTACATTTCTAACACTCTGGGGGAGGAAAATGTAGCATCTATCAAATTCGTAAATATGCCTACTCATTGTGGTCAACTGTTCTGGAAAATCTTTTCAATGTTTGCTTCCATCCTTATGGGGAGATAATATACATCCATACCCCGTTGATGTCAGCCTTGACCACATGACTTTCTTTGTGAGCAGAAGTGACATGTATTATTTTTTCCATGCAGAATCTTTAAAGATCATCACATGGTTAGTCGTGTCCTCTTTTCCTTCTACCCAAAACCTCCATGTCCTGGAGAGGGATTGCTCCTTTAACGCAGCCAAAGTAGCCTGGAATAGAGATGTAACATGAGTGACGGAGAAATCTTTATTGTTGTAAGTTACCAAGAGTTTGACATCGTTTGTTATTATGGAACAATTTAGTGTAATCTGATTGATGGAAACTGTAGCCTCTAACTCAGTGGTTCTATGTCTTTAATTTTATCCTATAACTATACTCAGGACTATATAAAATGGTATATATACATGGATATCTATTACTGTATGATATGTAATAATAAACTATTACAACCACCCTAAATGCTCATCAGTATGGGACTGGCCAAATAAAATATGATGCAGTCATATAAAAAGATTGCAGTTGCAAAGAAGGATAAGGAAGCTTTTATGTATTAATGTGGATTGATCTCAAACATGTATTTATAGTTATATAAATAAGGCAAATAAAGTATTTATGTATTTATACATAGACTTTCTTTGAAATGAGATAGGAACTTGACTCTGCATAAGAGAAATGAATGACAAATAACCACTTTGAAAGGGTGGGTTTTTTTTTATTGTGTACCCTTTTGTACCTTTGGAATTTTGAATGTATATGAATTTACATTACATATTTAAAAGAAAAACAAAATTTTAATTATCAAAAAAAGATATAACATTTGATCAGACCGTATTTGGATTTCAGAGTTCTGCACTCTCTAATAGTTTTAGATTGACTGATTTTATAATCGATCCCGCCTCTATCCCTTTGCTGACTATATCACTTGTCCGTTCTACCTGCTAAGTAACTCTAACCGTTTCTTAGGTTCATTCTCACTATATAGCTTTTTTTTTTTTAAACCAGTATAGCCCTCTTGGATTTTTATGCTTTCTCTGAATTATAGTAAACACGCTTGGCGCCTTGCCTAGAGCTGCTTACTGGGTTGCTGCGCTCATATTGCAGCTACTGTAAGTGTTGCAGTGATTAACAGCTGCGTTCTTCTCTTGGCCAGTGGGAAATCTCTTACCCTGAAATGTCTGGGAAGTTATGGCACCGCCCAGAGGAGGCTTATAGCTAGAGCTAACTGAATAATGGGTAAAGAATCTTGTGCATCAAGATAAAACAACCTTGTGGTGCCGTTTGTGCTCCAGAGCTCCCAATAAGATCAGGATTGAAAATCACATATTGTTCTGTTTATTCTCCAGGATGATCCTGATTTCTTTAGTTCCTCACAGATTTCCCCTGATTGTGTTCATTATGTCAGCCAATTGGATACTGTATTTAACCACTTAGTACACTGTGTATGTGTGTGTGTGTGTGTGTGTGTGTGTGTGCGCGAGCCTGCCTGTGTCTGTGTGTGTAGGGGGCCATTATTGTCAGTTCTGGTCAGTAGTGGCTCTCCTTTGTAAGCTGGGCTTTTTATCACAGATCTAAGATTCTTAGCAATGAGAATGATAGAATCCTAGCCTAACAGAAGCCAAGTAACAGCACTTAACTATCAAACGTCATATCGTATTTACTCTTATTGTCTACCACGTTCTTCCTTTCTTCCTCATGTTCCAGATTTCTTTCTTTATTGTTTCTGTTCTGTTTAGGAAATTTCCTGCAGCCGTTCTTTTATGTCTGTTGGCCGCGAGTTCCTCACTTTTCCCTCATCTGAAGAATCTCCTCATTATTCATGAAGGATATATTCACTGGATAAAGAATTCTGGGGTGACTGTTTTTTTCTTTCAACACTTGAAAAATATTGTGACACTTTCCTGTGACTTCCAAAGTTTCTGATGAGAAATCTGGTACTCAAATTAGTTTTCCCTTTCCCTTTGAGATATGGGGATGGTTTTTTCTGTATGCTTTGATAGGTTTTTGCTTTTGACAGTCTTGCTCTGTCATCCAGGCTGGAGTGCACTGGCACGATCTCTTCTCACTGCAGCCTCTGCCTCCCGGCTTCAAGTTATTCTGCTGCCTCACCCTCCCAAGGCATGTGCCACCAGGCCCAGCTAATTTTTTTTTTTTTTTGGAGACAGGATCTTGCTCTGTCACCCAGTTTGGAGTACAGTGATGTGATCTGGGCTCACTGCAACCTTCACCTCCTGGCAGCGATTCTTGTGCCTCAGCCTTCTGAGTAGCTGGGATTATAGGCATGTGCAACCACACCCAGCTAATTTTTGTATTTTTAGTAGAGATGGGGTTTCACCATGTTGGCCAGGATGGTTTCCATCTCCTGACCTTGTGATCTGCCCATCAACCTCCAGAAGTATTGGGATTAATTTGTGTATTTTTAGTAGAGATAGGGTTTCACATGTTGGTCAGTCTGGTGTTGAACTCTTGACCTCAAGTTATCAGCCCACTTTGGACTTCCAAGGTGCTGTTGAAACCGGAGAAGTTCCCTTATTCCCCGCACAAGGCGCCATGGCGGTGTGGCTCACTTCTTCGGTGCCCCACTGCTCAAACCCCTAGGGGGCACTTGCAGATGGGCAGACTGTGGGTCTCTAACCCTAAAGCAGTGTTTATTGTTGAGTGTTTACAGTTCCTGAAGCCCTAGTGTGTGTGTTACAGTGTGCTCTTTCAGCTTAGCCGTCCGCAGGTGCCTTGTGTTCATCAGCTCAATTAGACCCTCTGCCTTACCACATGGCGGAGGGCTTTCTCTATCCTGGGTTCTTGCCTTGGTGTACCAGAAAAATCAGATTACCCATGGGCTTGGAGAATGAGTGCAAGGTTTTATTGAGTGGAGTTCGCTCTCAGCACATGGATGGGTAGCCAGAAGGGGATGGGGTGGAAAAAGTGTTCTTCCCCTGGAGTCTGGCTCCTCTGCTCTTCTCGATGTCAGCCGCCTCTGTGCTCTTCTGCTGGTGTGTTCCTCTTGATGTCCAGCCAATTGTGTGCATGCCTCTAGGGTCTTGGGGATTTTATAGCCACAGGATGAGAGGCGTGGCAGGCCAGAGTGATCTTGGAACATACAACATTTGGGCATGGAAACAAGAGTGCCTATCCTCATCTAGATTTTTGGGCGCAGGGCCTAGGATGGAGACCTCACCAGGGACCACACCCTTCTCAACACTTCCCTGCCCCCATCCCGTATCACTGGGTTTATAGGCATGAGCCACTGTGCCCAGCCCTGCTTCTACAGTGTTTTAGTTTTCAGAAGGTTGATAATGATGTGTCTTGGCATTGGTATCTGTGAACTTATCATAATTGGTGTTTGCTTAGCTTCTTGAATCTGTAGATGTGTGTGTGAGATCACATTTGGGAAGTTTTCAATATCCTTTTTGTTGTTGTTTTATTTTGGTTTTTGAGGTATGGTCTACTCTGTATCCCAGACTGTAGTGCTGTGGCATAATCATAACTCAACAAGCAAGCTCGAACTCCTGAGCTCAAGCAGTTCTCTGGCCTCAGCCTCCGGAGTAGCTGGGACTGCAGGTGCATGCCACCATGTCCAACTAATTTTTTGTTTCTGTTTTTGTAAAGATGGGGTCTCACTCTATTTCTCAGGCTGGTCTCAGACTCCTGGGCTCAAGCAGCCTTCTCACCTTAGCCTCTCAATGCTCTGGTATTACAGGCATAAGCCACCATGCCTGGCCCATTACTTCATTCAATACTTTTCTTCAGCCCCACCTTTTCTCCCCTCTTTTCAATTTTTCAGATGATACACATGTTAAATTATATTAATACTTATGTATTATAATCCCATAACTCACTGAGTCTTTTGTATGTTGGTTTGTTTCCTTTCAGTCTATTTTCGCTCTATTCTTCTATATCCCATTTCACAGATTGTTTTTTTCTGCCCCTCTATCCTGCCATTGAGCCTATTCACTAAGTATCTTATTTTGTGTGTTGTATTTTTCAGTTCTAAAATTTCTATTTTGTCCTTCTTTATTTTTTCTTTGTCTTCATTGAGGCTTTCAGCTTCTTTGCTGATATTTTCTAGTTTTCAGTTTATTTCAAGCATGTTCATCATTGCTTTTAAAACAAATTTATTGTGGCTGCTTCAAAATCTTTATCAAATAATCTTAATATTTTTGTTGTCTTGAGGCTAGCATGTTCGTTCTGGCTCTTAATATGAGTTTTTATTAAAATGTGCACTTTTAAAATGTTAAGACTCAGGATCTCATTTTAACCTTCTGCTCTAGCTAGATTTCTCCAACAATGCTCCAGAGTCTGACTCTTCACTACCAGGTGGAGGTGGAAGTCCAGGTTCCTACCTGAGGTGGGGGACCGTCTTTACTGCTAGGTGGATATGGGAGTTTCAGCCCCCAGCGTGTATATTTTCCAGTGACACCATGCATCCTATACAGGTTTCCGTGTTACTAACAGGTGATGGTGAAAGTCCTGACTATTCCCTGGGCCTCCTCTACTAACACCTAAGGGAGGAGTGGGAGGAGCACCTCTGCTGCACTGGAGTGGAAGTCCAAGGTCACCGTGTGTTCGCCATTGACACTGGGATGGGGGCTGGGCTCACTAACATTGATGGGGGTCTGAAGGTCTCAGTTCCCTGCTTGGTCTTCTCTGACACCATTCTCAGGGCTGTGGGCACACCTTTTTACAGGCAGGAGAGAATGGAGTGGGTGTTACCTGTTTCGTCTTTGCTGACATGGAGAATAGGGCCAGCTTTTTCTTTCTGTGTTGTTTGACTAGGATAGAGCAGGTGTTGTCTTAAAAATCGTCCATAGTGCTTGTCTGCCTTAAGGCTTTTATTACTACTTAGTGGGAGGAGCTGGGAAAAGTTCATCCATTTCCCCTTCCTAGAAGCAGTCTCAAGACTTAAAAGACAAAAACAAACAAAAAATGGAAGCAATTCTTCACTGTTTTAGGACTCCTGCTCCCCTATTCAGTCAAAACCAAATTTATATTGTAATTCACTCTAGAAACAGAAATCTCCCCACTCCTTTTCATTCCCAAAGGTTTAAAAATAAATCCTCTAGGCTTGTTCCATCCCTCAAACTGATTTTTCTTACTCTGACTTTAATAAATGCTTTCATCAAATGGCAGTTGATCAGATGGTTTGTGTGACCTGATAGGGTGACACAGAACCTCTTTTCAAAGTGACAGGATATTCAAAGGCTTTACTCTTTCCAGAAGTAAAGCTGCTTTGTAAATGCCAGATTCTTTTAAAATGGTGTTCCTTGCAACCGCATGTATATTCATCTTACTGAGGTAGCCCATGCTGTCAAGGGGGAAAATTACAAGAAATCCACCTCTGAGCTTTCCTTTAATGCTGTGAGAAGACTTAGGATGAGTGGACTGGAAGATGATTGTATTTTTCCTTTACCTTTTGGTTAAACTGATGATATCTGCCTCATGCTTTATATTACCATATGACATGTCTCCCAGGAGGATGACCCTGAGAGTTTGAGTCACCCAAGTAAAAAGAAGTAAGTCATGAGATCCAAGTGTCGCTGAGGAGTTATGCCTGCTGACAAATGGCTGCACACATTTCTTTAGCTCTGTCCATAATGCTTTTTGAATGTAGCACCAAGCAACTTACTTGATAGAGTAGTAATAGCAGGAGAAGCTACAAAGTGACTAGATACGCTCTTCCTAGTACACAATTTACAAGGCTAGGTCTTAAATGAGATAGAATAATACAAAAGTAAGACGGGAAAGGATTTTAGTGATCATTGAATCATAACCTCTTTACCTATTCTGCCACTCTACAGGTGAGCAGACCAGGCAGCGTCAGTCACTTGCCCAGTGGCAAATAGTGGCAAAACTAAGATTTATGTCTCTAGTGTTAAGCCCTGGCTGATTATTCTAGAGTAGAGAGAAAATTATTAAACTACCATAGAAGTGGAATCTATGGGAGCACTGGGAACTGATTCCCATGGGTCAAAAGTGTGATGACTAAGGCATTCAGAAACACAGAGGAGCTGCAGGAAATGGGCCATGATTCATTTAGTGGGTAGCACTCTTTTCCTGGTGACAGTCTATTCCTAAGTTGTCTTTATGGTCAGCTGGAAAGTGAGCCAAACCTGGACCCCTCTGAGGTCTCTGCAAATCACGAAGCACAGCACAAATTTACTTTTCCAAAGTGGCCCTCGTTGGGCAATAGCTTGGAATTCCTTTCTGATTCACTTTTGGAGAACGACCCCTAACTGACCTGTGTTCTCCTGAAACCCACAATTGTATGCAATTTCCATCTTCTTTTGCGATTCAAAATTATGAAACTCTTCCGAACAGCTGTTTAAAAAGTCGTAGATGCTTTGAAGAGTTATCAGAGCACTAGTTGTATATTAAATGGCTTTTTATATGTTTTAAGATAACCTACATGAATATGAAGGGTTCAATATGTGTTTCTGAGTTTATACAATCTAGATATGTTTTATGAAATGTATTGATATTAAATGCCACATTATATAAGTGTTTGTGTTACTATTTGCCATCAGAAA
Organism: Callithrix jacchus; assembly: GCF_049354715.1. NCBI lineage: Eukaryota > Metazoa > Chordata > Mammalia > Primates > Cebidae > Callithrix > Callithrix jacchus. Next base: position 97,130,558 of record NC_133516.1, read on the forward strand.
AAAAGGATGTAAAAATACCATGTGGAATCGAGAGATTAAATGTTTGTTATAACTGTATTTTACTTAATCCTCAAGTCACAGCTCCTGGTAAGTAAGTATAATGTGTGCAACCTGGACTCCCAAAACATCCAGATCTCATGACTGTCAGAGACTTGGGGAAACTAAGATGTCTGAAGCAGACCCATTAGTTCCTCAAAGTCCTTATTGTGGAAATGATCAGAATTCTCTTAATTTTTACCCTGAGTACTTTTGGAATCTTTTACATCTATTAGACTTTGGTTTTTGCAAATACCCAACAATCTTTCCAATCTATTAGTACACAAAAAGCGATAAACATTGGTGAATAAGTGAGGAAAGGAGGAGTTTATCTGGTAGATAAGAGAGGGCCAGTGAGGGGATTTAATATAAGTTTGTTGGGGGACATTTATCCACGGGTTGCTCTTGCATCTGTCCATTTTCTGAACAAAGGTATTGACAGCTTTGTTCCTTATTGCCTTTTCAAGGATGTTTGTATGGCAGATGTAGCCTTGGAAGAGAGAGAGAGTGTGTGTGTGTATGTGTCTCTGTCTAGGGCAGAGGGAAGATTTGTTTGCCCTCCAAGATAATAAAGATAATGTTTCCCTCCAGGATAAATGTTGGGCAGGTTGACTAGCAGGCCTTCAGAATACTGATATTTTCTTAACCTAAGATTCCTAAGGTGTAACTCGTATTCACCGTGCATACCACATCTCCTTGGGCCATTCTATATTACCCCTGGGACTTTGGAGGCAAGGGGAACTAATGGGAACACGTAGTAATGTCCTTTGTCTCTGACCCAAGGCTCTCATGCCATCTGCTAGTATCTATGTAACTAACATACTGGCTTGAAAGCAGGGTAGAACCTCTGACTTTTCACAGTTCTTGACTACAGGTGATATTATTAACATTCAAATGCTACATTTCTACATCTTACCCGTGAGACCTACCTTAGCAATCTAAACTGAGAGGGTCTATAAGGAGCCACAGATAAGACCCCAGCTAGAGAAAAAAGCAGGATTAAAAATGGTGAAGGTGTTCTACCTCCTGGCCAACTATATTAATGCTATAACTTAAGACACTGTCCTATAGTTTACATTTTCATCAATGCCATAGATAAATGTGGGAGTGACACGGTTGGTCTTGGAAGGGAGTGAGAGAGACATTACCCATATAAATGCTGCCATCGGCACAACCGTTCTGTTCTCCGCTTTTCTAAACTCTGGGTGTTCTTTCAGTGGCTTCCATCACCCATTGACATTTCCTGTCCAGAACTATAATTTTAACTTGCTCTCCTGGCTCTTAAAGCATTTCTGAATACAGTTAGTAAGATATATCAAAAAATGTTGATTTATAGGCTAAAATCTAAGCTCAGGAGCACCACGGCCTGCTTTGTGTTTCCTGGTATTCGAAGATGGGGAACTTCTCTGTTTCATGGAATAATGGAGATTTGAATGTAAGGATAAATTCACAGAAACAGTTGGATATAGATACATAATTGAAATGAATAAGTTACTCTCCCACATAGAGGAAAGGCTTGAACTATGCTGTTGATATGCTAGCCACTAGTCATATACGGCTGTTGAGGACTCGAAATGTGGCTACTCCAAATTGTATATGTCGTAAGTGTAAAAACACACTGAATTTTGAGGACTGATTACCAAACAAAAATGTAAATACTCATTAATATATTTTTATATTGATTTTGTGTTGAAACAATAATCTTTTAGATATGTTGGGCTAAATAATATAGAGTATTAAAATGATTTTTTGTTTCTTTTTTTTTTTTGAGATGGAGTCTTGCTGTGTAGTCCTGGCTGGAGTGCAGTGGCGCTATCTCAGCTCACTGCAACCTCTTCCTCCTGGGTCCGGTTCAAGCAGTTCTCCTTCTTTAGCCTCCCAAGTAGCTGGGATTACAGGCATGAGCCATCATGCCCAGCTAATTTTTGTATTTTTAGTAGAGATGGGGTTTCACCATGTTGGCCAGTCTGATCTTGAACTCCTGACCTCATGATCCGCCCACCTCAGCCTCCCAAAGTACTGGGATTACAGGTGTGAACCACTACACCTAGCCTTTTTGTTTGTTTTTTACCTTTTTTTTTTTTTTTCTCATGGCTACTAGAAAACTTTAAAATTATATATCTGATTTTTAAACATTCTATTTCTATTGGACATTGCTGTGCTGGATTATTCCTTGTCATCTACCTCAGCGACAGAAATGGAGTGGGGCTGTAAGAAATCCTAGGGCTGATCCAATAGTTATAAACCAAATCCTGTCAACTGTTAAACAACTGATGAAAGAATTAAATCCCTTGAAGACTTTCAAATAGACTGCAGTTTCTTTAGGGCAAAGGTCATGATATTAATAGATTGTCATGACCTTTCCTTTTTCCCTAATGACAAGATTAGCTCTCACTTAGCTTAATAATTTTTGTGAGTTGAATGAATAATAAGAAACTCCAGGGAAAAGAAAACCTACAAGTGTGGTGTTTTCTCATCCAAACAGGATGCCTGCATATTATGTTACTTCTCTTAGCAGTCACTTGTGTTCTTTATTTCAGACAGCAGCCTTATGGTGCGATTTATCTTCCCATAGATCTTTCTGTTTCTTTAGAAATCTAAGCTGGAAATGCCTCTTTATCTCACGCATATTCATTTCTTTTAGAGCACACAGGATAGTAATGGGGGTTAAAGTGAGAATCACTTGTGCACAGATAAGTAAGTTAACAGATTCATTAGCAAAAAAATGTTTTTCTTAGGATTGTGGTCTTATACAGTCATTCGATACGTTTTTGTGTGCAGGGACATAGAACGTTCTAACAGAGAAGACAAAGAAGCAGGGTCTCCATGATGCCCTTGTGCTGTCTTCATATCTTGCTTTATCTGCTTGTAGGAAATTGTACCAGTGAACAGGGAGAGGTGTTCCCAAACTGTAAGAGCTATGGTCATTAGCACTCACACATGTTGCAGCAGAAATTAATGGCTGGCATATGAGAGATGGCTAAAGAAAGCAGCAGTGTTTTAAGATATGTAAAGCATACTTGGAGTGTTCTTTGTTAGGTGCAATCAACATTGATGCTGTAGATGAAGGATAATTAACACATAGCATTTACATTAAAAATACTAATATGAACTTACTTGGTGATAGGCCATTTATATTACATGATTTTTAAAGATACCTGGGAGGAAGATGTTATCCCTTTTTTATAATTAAAAATAATTAACTTTGAGGAAGAGGTTAAGTGTCTTGCCTAGAGATAGACTGTGATCTGAGTGTTTATGCTTTCCCCCCAGATTTGTATGTTGAAATCTTCACTTCCAAGGTGATAGTATCACGAGATGGGACTTCGGGGAGGTGATTAGGTCATAAAAGGAATTAGTGGCTTTATCAAAGAGGCAGGGGAGATGCTCCTTGCTTATTCCCTTGTGTGAAGATACAGTAAAAAGACGCTGCCTACAAGCAAGAAATCTGGCCCTGGCCAGACCATGAATGGTGCCTTGATCTTGGACTTCCCAGCTTCCAGAACTGTGGGAAATAAATTTCTGTTGTTAATAAGTTGCCCAGTCTGTAGTATTTTGTTACAGCGGTCCATTGGACTAAGACAGGACATAACGCTTGTCAGGAAAAGAATCAAAATTTGAAACTAAGTCTAGGCTAACTCCAAAGTCCATGCTGTCTATTAAACCAATTCCACCTTCTCTCCAATGTAACAATGGCATTATTATAATGATAATGATAGACAAAAAACACAAATAGTGTCTGCTGCATTATCCTTACAATTATCTGATGTTTCTGCCTTCCTCCATTTCTCCTTCTCTTTCTCCTGCCCTTGCTTCCCCTACTCCTCTTTCCCATCTCCTACTCTGGCTTTTACTATTTCTCATTCTCCCTTTCCTTTCCTTCTCCCCCTAATACTTCTCCCTTTCTTTTTCTAGTTTCATTCATTTTTCCTTCCCTCTTCTCCAGCTTTTACTGCCTAAGCTGCAGTCCTGTCAATGCCTCTGGAAACCCTGAGGTGTGATAAAGTCTGCCTGCCAAAGCTATGCAAGTGACTATTGTAATAACTCAAGAAATGCCGGGCGCAGTGGCTCACGCCTGTAATCCCAGCACTTTGGGAGGCCGAGGCGGGTGGATCACGAGGTCAAGAGATCGAGACCATCCTGGTCAACATGGTGAAACCCCGTCTCTACTAAAAATACAAAAAATTAGCTGGGCACGGTGGTGCGTGCCTGTAATCCCAGCTACTCAGGAGGCTGAGGCAGGAGAATTGCCTGAACCCAGGAGGTGGAGGTTCCAGTGAGCCGTGATCGCACCATTGCACTCCAGCCTGGGTAACAAGAGCGAAACTCCGTCTCAAAAAAAAAAAAAGAAAGAAACATACAGCCGCAAGTTTCCTCAGACTTGAAGGTAATTTTTCCACAAAAGACTACACATGTTCTATTAGCATAGGATCCTAGAGTGGCAGAGTTGGAAAGGAAATTGGAGCTTTCCTAACCTGATACCTACATGATATACCAAACGGAACTCTAGCTCGGGGAAGCTAAGGGACTGCCCCCCAGGTGACCAAACTGGTTAGCGAAAAAGCCAGAACCAGCATCTAGGAATTCTTATTTTAGTTTCTAGGAAGGTGTGTGGGAAATTAAGTAGAAATTTGAAAATGCAAACCTATTGACTAGCATTAAGTGAGGACTGTACAGGTGAAGTTTATTTCCTTGTTCTATACAGATGTTGGGAAGACAAATGCAACGTGTGGAAAAGTGCCCAGTGCTCTTTGAAAGGCCTGATTTAAATGTCAGGTAATACATATTGCCTGAAAATTAAACAATGACCTTTCATAGACTTAAGCCAATCTAAAGGAGTTGTGGAATATAAATCCTTTAATGCTGTTTCACTGAGGTGACATGACTTCTCTTTGTATGTACTAAATGACTGTTGAATGGATGCCAACTAGATGTCTGTTTTTGTTCAATAGGAAAACTTCGGTAGGTAAGTATATAATGTACTACCTGAGCACCTGCAGATGCAGTAGATGGATTCCAATTTTTCTCTGCCTCTCTCTCATTCCGCAGCTGATCCTAAAAGAAAATGTATGCCTGGAGTCTGATTTGACTCGCAGTCAGGTCTCATCTCTCTTACTCAGTGTGTGCTTTAGTGGAGGGAGGTAGCTCATGTAAGAGGAGAGACGTCTGCGCTGAGTGACAAAGCCTTAATCCTATATTAAGCTGTGACTCTAATTAGCCAAATAATTAGTACAAAATGTACAACCATTTGCTTCATTTTATCATCTGTAAAATGCAGGTAATATTGGCATTGATCTCCAAAAATAAATCGTAACTGAGATAATGTGCATGTGATAGTTTACTCAGCATCTGGCACATTGTGAGGCTCTATAAATATTAGTTATTATTTTTTTGTTTGCACAAAACTTTGTCTTAAGGTGTTAGGATTTGGACTGTCAAAATTTCTGCCTTTAATAAGCAGCTTCAGAAAATTGTGTTTTTCAACCAGATCAAAGCTCTGTGAACTGGATTGCATTTCAGAAGAACAGATTGATGTCCCATACATGAGATACCTTCCCCAACAGGCCAAAATGTTTTCCAGATTGGATGCTTGGCACAGAGCAGCATTCTGAAATAAAACTCCTATTGTTTTTCTCTTTCTCCTTATAAAAGTTTTTAAAGGGAATGGCAATCTTGGTTATTTATTTGCTTCCACGGAGAGAAAAAAAAAGGCACATCTGTTTGCAATAGTGGATTGAAAGGTCTAAAAATAAATATGCTTTAAAGAAAAGAAACAAAACTTCATTGGCATTCTAAATCCAACTGACACAAGAAAAGTTTTTTTTTCTAGAGAAGATTGACTTCCTTTAAAAAAGAAAGAAAAAGCAAATAATGTAGAATTATATAGTTCTAGTGAAGTGGTTCAACACATAAAAATATTATTTTTTACTTACCTCAAAAATAATTTTAAATGTGACATAATATCTTAACATTTACATTTTAATTCTGAATACACCCTGCGTCTGTAATTTTCTCTAAGAAGAGCCTGTTGAGATTTAAAAATGATTCCTTTACTCTCATAATCTAGAATTAGAAAGTAAAATGCCAAAGTACAAATATCTATGGTTTGTGTTGGCTATAATCTTGGAAAATTCCATTGCTTTCCGTAGTGAAAAGCACTTTACTTAGATACACATTTTAGACGGTGTTGTCACCTTTTTATCACTTTATATGAAAAGTAAAAGCCATCCATTGTAAAATAGGCATAGAAATACTGTTCTGACTACAGCCATTTCACAGAGAAGGGAACTACCATGCCAAATGACCTACGGGGCAGTTTTCTCTTGGGAGCCTAGATAAACTAAGGTTAGGGAGTGGAAGCAGTAGGGAGCAATTCAGGTTGACAAATAAAAGGGAGCTTAGAGGAAGTGGAATAGAAAACAAATGGAATTGATAAAGACGGAAGGGCTGCTGGGGTGTCTAGAAAACAAATACTGGCTGCTCAAAAGCAGCTGAGCCAGAAAATCCTTGCAAAGGAGCTACTGAAAGGCATTTGTTCAGGTGAAGAGGAGGAGTCCAGGAAAGAAAACCAAGGGTTAAGAAGGGTTTCTAAGGTGAGAGCATAGGCTTGCTACTTAAAATCACCCTCAAGAAGGGCGGATGTGCACAGGAAAAATAATCAAGCGCTTGGCCTCCGTGGTGTACCCAGAAAGTTAGAGACTCTTTCACCCGGGTCAAAGCGTATCTCAAGTGATAAATTAGAAAGAAATCTAAATAAATGATTAATATGTTAAACAATGGAATACTTCAATGTAGTTTGAGATTTTAACATTCAGTAGTTGTTCTAGAAATGTTATTTTAAGTAAAGGAATATACAGGATAAAATGCCAGGAAAGTAAGTAAGAATATTCAACCCTTGCGTGGTAGACCTGCCTAAGTTAGACCTATCTAGAAACGGGTAACTGCATTACATGTAATATATATTGCATATATAAATACACCAAAGTGGCTTTGGAGAGAATATGAAGTCTTTGTCTTATAATAGGGTACAGTAGCCTGTCCCTGAGGAAATCTTATTTATAAGATTTGTAACTCTTAGCATTGTCCGATATTCAAAGCCATTCCACCTTCTCCTTAGATCAGAGTTTACCGGTGTCACATTTCCTTGAGCTTGCAATATCATAAACAAGACATTTAAAAATACGATTTGGAGTAGGTCAGTGCCCTCAAGGCCATGGAGAAAGTTGTATATTTTAATCGAGTCCTTAGGAAATAGGAAGCTCTTCTGTAATGGTGGCATAACCTGAAACAGTCTCTAAAATACATTTTCTGTGAACTCTTTCATTTTTAATATCATTATGATTTGGACATTAAAAATGTCTGTTCAGATAATCAATCAGAGTTCCCCATATTTGCCTTCTCACCTAATTCAAACACTCCATCCTACTCTGCTTAGCTATCTCACGCCATCAAAACTGCCCCTGGAAGGTCATCTGGGTTTCACATTTTCATTCCTTGTTTTAACTTGTCAACTTGTCAGTATTTGCCACAATTTTGATTTAAAAGTCCTCGTCCTTTTGATTCTGGGAAGCACTCTCTGTTTTCCCTCTACCGCCTCTGCTTTCTTCTTCTCAATCTCTTTTGAAAGATCTTCCTCTTAAACCCAATGAGCAAGTATTTGAATTCTTCAGGAGTTTGTATTATCACTTTCCTCATGTCTTTCTGTGTTTCCCTCCCAGACGGTCTCAGCCACCGCTGTGGCTTCATCATGATGATAGATTTACATCTTCAACCAAGACTCCTCTTCGAGTTTCTAAAGAGTAGATGCAACTATTAACTTAATAAATCTACTCCAATTAAATGGTATGAAGATACTCTCAGGATTTTCACTTTGGATTCCCTTTTCAATAAACAACACCAGTATTTGCCCACTTTTTCATGTCAGAAACCTGGGCACCAGCTTTGTGACCTCTCTCTTCTTAATATCTGCTAAATCACCTAAGCGTCTTAAGAATCTTCCAATATATCTTCCCTAACACAGGCTACTAACATGTATTATCCTGGTTTCCTTCAAGAGTCTCCTAAATGATATATGTGCAACTATTTGTTTATCTGGTTCCAGTCTATTCTCCAGATAGTTATTAGAATACTTTTTTTTTATGTATCTCCCCATGACTCTTAGATTAAGTTCTGTTGGACTTTTATAAAACTAACAGCCCTTATCCTGCTCCTGAAATCCTTTATGATCTTTTCCTTGTTTTTCTCTTATGCTGCGAATCCTAAAAATCTTCCACTTTCTCATGAGTACTTCATTCTTCAGGAATAATTTCTGGTTGTTTAACTGTCTGAGTTCTTCTTGCATTGGGATAATGACTCAGTTTCAAGCCCTTTTGCATCCATCCTTTTGCCCTTAACTTGGTGCATTCTTCATCATTCTTTTGCATTAATTTTAGGTATAACTTCCTCAGAGAAACTGTACTGTCCATCCATACCCATTTAAACCTACTGTGTTTTATTTTTTGGTATGTATAATACATAGTCAGCTTCATCATTATATAACAATTATACTGAAATAATTGTGTAATAATGTGTTTAATTTTTGTGTCCCTCACTAAAATCTGAACAAAGAGTTTGATCTGGATCTTCCACTACTCTACCCCTGTATTTCTACTGTATTTACAATACTGCATTTTTACTACATTTAGCATCATGCCTTTTCGCAGGTCTCAATACATAGCTTTCTAATAAATAAATGATTGTAAGGATGGATGAATAAATGAATGAGTAAAATTATCATCATGATACTTAAAAAGGATGATCTAAGAGTTTCAAAACACAAAAGCCTTGTACTTATAACAAGTATGAATAACCAGTGTCATAGAATTACGTTCATTGTATTGTTGTTTGATCACCTTTAAGGTCAAAACAAGGTTTTTGGTACCAACTAGATTGTACTCCCTTACATCTTTAGTAATAGACAACCCTTTGGAAAGTAATTTGGCAATGGATGTTGAGAAATGTGCAAATAAATATACTCCCTGGCACAATCATCCTACTTGTAAGTACCTTATAAGCCTGAAGATCACAGTGAAATTTTATTCTAGAAAATTTAAATTTGGAAACAACCCAGATGTCTGAAAATAGAAAACTGGTTAAGTAGATTGCAATACATTTTTAATGGAATAAATTAAAATTAAACACTTCAAATATGCACACACAACGATTACAACTTTAGAAAATATGCATGTGAAAAATGCATAAATATATTCACACAAAGTATTATACTTAATTGGTTAAGTTGGTGAAGAGGTTAAGGGAGATTATTTCACTCTATTTGCCCAACTGTAATATTTTATTTCTATGTCTGGATTTATTTTTAAATCTATTTACCTTTTTACCTGGCAGGTCTCTATTATCTTTCCTTGGTTTTAAGTACTTGCAATTTCCTAAGCCACATGACAGAAAGGGAAGTTATATTTGTTTTTTCTTTATTCTAACATGTATCATCTAAAACAATTCCGTGATACTACAGAGTGGCTTGCCTTAGAATATGGTAAACATTCTAATGGAAGAATGAAGAGAAATACCCAAAAAACTGTTTGTGCCCCCTGAATAATGAGAAACTTGGGGGGGAAAAGGTCAAACAGGAAATGTTTTTTAGAAGAAGTAAAAATGGCTAATTTGGTGGAAGATTTTCTGTGGAATTTTGAGCATATTTATTTTACTTTCTCTTTTTTTCTTAATAGCAATACTTTGCAAGATATTTTCTGGAAAAGTCGAGAATATGATGAGCCCTTACAGTGGGAGGGATTAGAACTGACATAATAAGAACACATGTGATTCAATTGCCCAGGACATTTTTGTTTTATTTTAAGCAGATAATTTTTTCCTCCCGAATCACAGATACATTCTTCATTACCAAGAGAATTGAAACCTAGTCTGAAATTGTACTCCGAACCCTTAAAGTTACACAAGAACCAGAGAAAAGAATTTAAAAATTCCAGAAAGGGAAATGTCTTTCACTTATTTCCTAGATTCTGATGTCTCAGGAAGAATTGTATACAGGGCAAAAAAATTTAAAGGTCATATTTAACATTCAGATATAAACAGAGCAATTACTTTAAGGATACTTTTAAACAAATACTTGAAATAAAACTTATTGCTTAAAAATTTCTATTAAATTATGGTGGCAATTTTCATATAAGTGAAATTCATATAACTCCTTTTTTTTTAATTGACTAGATTTCCAGGAAATGTCAGTTCATTGTCTTTTGTCATTTGTCAGTCTGACCCAGGTTAGACATTTTTTTTCTTCTTTAAATATTCATCTGCTTAAAATGTTAAGAAAATTACTCATAGCTTCTTGGAAAGCTTCCCCGCCCCCTCCCATTCTCATCAGACAGAGCCAGGAATTCTACAGCCAGATCTGCCTTCTTCAGGCACATTTTCTCCTGCGCTGAGCCTGCTGCAGTGGGTTACCATCTCACAAAAATATTTTTTGCAGCTTGTCTCAACAAGCTTATCCATTTTCAACCCAACACTTGATATCAAGCCAAGGGTCATCACTTTGTACATATTTAGTGTATGTAAGGGTGCAGCTGCATAGTGTGTATGACTTTTAAGGAACACATCCATTGGATTTATAGCAACATATTTTCTTAGACTGCTGGTTTAACCGACTCAGCACTGTGCAGAGACTGCAAGGCCTAACAATTCCATGCTAGCTCACAGGCCCCTGAGTGCACAAAGGCCTTCTTTAAACTCGTAAGGCAAACACTGGGATGTTATAAAACTTCAGAGCTAACTCTCTTCTCAAGGAAACTGATTCTTCACACTGAGATAGTGTATGCTTATCCACAGTGGTGAAATTCTTGAATTTAGATTAGAAATTGGATTATAAACTGCCTCTGGGCAGGTAGAAGCAGCTTTAATCAATTAGGCCAGATGCTTCCATCCCTGAGGAATAACTGCTGAACAAGCGGAAAAAAGGAAGTTTATTTCCCAAGCTGTCCTCTTATGTCATATGAACCTCTCTTTCTTTCTCAATCTCTCTCTTTTCTTTTCTTCATTAGCGAGTTGTCTAGGAAACAAGAGTCCTATCAAGAGAATTTGCCAAAGCTAAGCCCCAGAATAAAAGCCTATTTGGCAACATTGTATATCATAAGCATACTTTTTTTTTTAGTTTTAAAATATTTTCTGTGAGAAACCAATTATTGTGAATTCAAATGATTTTATGATGACTTTCCAATGTAAAAAAATATGTTTTCAGCATGGTAAAGAAAAAAATCTGTTCTTAAAATATTGACATATTTTCTAAATACATTTTATGAGTCTTCAGACATTTTCTGGTACACTGTGAGAACTCTAGTAAAAACACAAGTGCTCCAGATGTCCTACTATTTGTTTAAAACTTTTTTAATGGTAAAAAAATTATATAAAGAGTAGTAGAGGCAATTGATATTTGTGTAAAATATTAGTTTCATCTGCCCAAGGCTTCAAGAGATTTTGAAGACTGCTATGTGCACATATATGTGAATATTTTGAAACAAAATTTAAGAATCTTCTCAAATTAAGTAGAAATAATGATTAAGTCTTTTTTAAAATGTTAAATTACACATGACTTTTTTTTTTTTTTTTGGTGAGGAAATCCATTATATGTATTTTCCACTTACAAATAAAACACCAAACTTGAGTTTTACTTTTTTTCTTGACCCTTAGACATGTGATAAAATGTTTTGGGTACAATATTTGTCATTCTCAAAGTTAAGTACAATCTTCACAAGACCACCTATGATGGAGGGAAAAGAATAACCAAGTCAATGTAGCTTGTTTGGTTTTTAGTTTCTTAATATTTTTCCTTTAGAGTACATACACATATGTAGTAGGAAATAAATGAGCTCTCAGCCACTCTGGTGGTATTTGTTAATTGCTTGTTAATCATATCGTTAATTGAAATGAGTTGTTAAGATATTTTGTTGAATTAAAGTCTTAGATTTTTTTTTTTTTTTTTGAGATGAAGTCTTGCTATTACGCCATGCACGCTAACTCACACCTGTAATCCCAGCACTTTGGGAGGCCGACGTGGGCGGATCACCTGAGGTCAGAAGTTCGAGGCCAGACTGACCAACATGGAGAAATCCCATCTCTACTAAAAATGCAAAAAATAGCTGGGTGTGGTGGCGGGCAACTGTAATCCCAGCTACTCAGGAGGCTGAGGCAAGAGAATCTCTTGAACCCGGAAGGCGGAGGTTGCAGTGAGTCAAGATTGTGCCATTGCACTCCAGCCTGGGCAACAAGAGCAAAACTCCATCTCAAAAAAAAAAAAAAAGAATTTAGAATAATAAATCTTTCATTTCATCTGCCTGAGTTATGAGCTCACACTCATAAATGTACAGGCTTCTTTCTAGTCCTTTGCTTTCCAGGATTTTCCAGCACTAGACAATGACATGGTGGGAAGAAACACTAGCTGTGAGTTCAGTAAGCTGACCCAATGAGACCAGAACTGCTTTAAACAAAATTCTCAGAAAAACAAGGTTGTCAGTTTTGATCTAATGTGCATGTTCTGCCATCTTGTAGCTGTGGGATCTTAGGCGAGCTACGTGGATTTTCTTGGATTTAAGTTTCTCATCTGTAAGTAAAATGTTGATTAGATTACTCTTTTCAAATCTTTGTGTTTTAAGGTAAGGAAGCATATTCTATAAAACTGATAAAATCAAGTGTTCCATAATGGGAAGATTCTGTAGGTTGCAAGATATAGAAATCAGTTTACTTAACACTTGGCTTCTTCCAAAAATTACTCCGCCCTCTGAGGGATTTCTTTAGATCACAGTTTGAAAACTACTGGGCCAGATATTCTCCAAACCCCCTACCACCTCAAATATTCTGTTTATTGATGCTATTCCAGAGGTATGTAAAAATTTGAAATTTAGAGTTCAAAAACACTTTAGAATTTATTAACTCAGTATCCTCATTTTAAAGACATTAAAATTAAGAACCAATTTCATCAAGTTCCTAAAAGTTGGATCCTTAAACCTAGTATTTCTAAAGACATTGCAGCCAAATTAACCAGAATAGATTCCCTAAATTGCCTGGAGTTTTTCTAAAAGGAAGAAATGATAGAAGTCAGCTACTCCCTTACCTACATGCACTGTTCAAATTTATCTCCAGGCTTGTGATTTAAGATTATGGAGAGGCAGAGAACAGAAAGGATAAATCTGAGAAACTGGATTATGCCATGGGGTATCCTTACCTGAACGACCCAGAGAAAGTATATTAATCTTATTGCTCCCCTGAGGCATTGATTGGATCTGTTTGGAGGAAAAGTGTGAGACCTCCAGACTCAACTGAAACCCAAAATAATCTTGAGGTTCTATTATTCAAATACTCCATCCACATTTGGACGTTTCTTTAAAAAGGCACTACTGAAGTAATTATTATGAGTTTATAGCAGAAGAGTTTTTATTCCAAAATATTCTGTATGTACAAAAGGTACATTTCTCTTTTAGATTTTTTTTTAATATGGAACTACTTTCTTGGAAAGAACAAAGTCTGAGACTTTACAGATAAGAAGTAGCTGTGAGAATTTCTACTCTGAGGTGCTAAAGTGAAAAATGAAAAGCAGTTATGTTGGTGAGCTTTCCTAGAGTTTTGTCAGTGATTTAGATAGCTCTGCAAGCCATACACCACTCCTAAACTGTGTTTATGTGTGACATCTTCTTCTTTTTTTTTTTTTTTTTTGTATGCAACTACCTTAAACTGGAAGTTAAGAAACTAGGTTTCTACTCTTAGTTCCTACCTAGACTCACTGTGTGGCCCTTGACAAATCAATTAGCTTTTGTCACCTTGTTTAGACATAACATCAAGATGCTAAAACTTGAAAAAGACATTTTCAAAGACACTTGAACACTACAGCCAAAAAGATAAAATACTCTGTAGGAATCATATGTGCAAAGAGTTTCATGATTTTTGACAAGAAATGGTGAATTTCAATGATGATGTCTGGTAGTAAGCAGGTTCTATTTTGGAGGTCGTTATAAGATGTAACAATAAATTTGGAAGTGAGTGGCCCCAGTGAGAAAATTGCATTTTGAACATTTCTTCTGGACTCACTAATGGAACACAAAGTATTTCAGTGGAGACTAAAAATGTAAAAGTAGTTTGAAAAATATTTAACCATGAAGAAAAATAAATTCATTGTGTTTCTAGGAGTGTTCTAGGAAAATACTGTCTAATCAGAATAGTGAAGTGCTGGAATACTTCTCAATTGGTTTACTATACTCATGCCTTCAATAGGCCTCCTTAAGGACAAGGGCTCAGTTGTCCACAACCCTGCAGATCATCTTCACATATATGCCTTGCTTAGCACTTAGTAGCTACTCAGTAAATGATAATTCATTGAAATCTTGACATATTTTATTAACTTTATTGTGAAGTGGTAGCTGAGGGAAGAACAACACCATTTTATGATTTGGATAAGAGTTAGACAGGTAGAGCATGTAGGCATTGCTCTTGGCCAATAATGGGATTACCTAGTTATTATTCAGAAAGGGAAAAGACCGGGAAGAAAATTAACCCTCAGTCTTTTACATATATTATTCTCTTAAACAGGCAATTCATTATGAAATCTTTTTCTCAAGACATAATGTATAAAATTATACTCCTGCTAACTTACAACTTTGCCTGAAATAAATGAAAATCTTCAATCTCGAGTTTCTATTATATACGTGATATATATAATATGTATGGATGGATACACACACACACACACACACACACACACACGATTTAAAAGATGGTGGGGAGGGCAAGATGGCTGGGTAGAAGGTAGCCAGATGGGACAGCTGCCACCGTGGGGTCAAGATCCAAGATGACTTGTGCACTCCTAACAGATCTTTAGAAAAAGGCACCGAGAGTGAATGGAGGGAAGACACAGAAGCTGGGCTGAAGAAGGAGAAATCTGGGAACTCCACGTGGGGTTACTGGGCACCAGAACTTGTTCTGGCCCCCAGTCACTCTGGAGGAAAAGCATTCCATGCTCATGGTTAGGAAGAATCGTTAAATGGCTACACTGCCCAAAACAATTTGCAGATTCAATGTTATTCCTATTAAACTACCAATGATATTTATCACAGAACTAGAGAAAAGTATTTAAAAATTAATAGAAAACCAACAAAGGGCCCAAATAGCCAAGGCAATCCTAAGCAAAATAAAAATCTAAGCTGGAGACATCACATTAACCAACTTCACACTATACTACAGAGCTACAGTAACCAAAACAGCATGGTACTGATACAAAAACAGACACATAGATCAAAGGAACAGAACAGAATATCCAGAAATAAGGCCACACACCTACAACTATCTGATTTTCCACAAAGCTGACAAAAATAAACAATGGAAAAAGAACTCCCTTCTCAATAAAGGGTGCTGGGATAACTGGCTAGCCATATGCAGAAGATTGAAACCGGACCCTATCCTTATATTATATACAAAAAAATTAACTCAAGATGAATAAAGACTTACATGGAAAACCCGAAACTATAAAAATCCTGGAGCACAACCTAGACAATATCATTCTGGACCTATAATTGGGCAAAGATTTCATGACAAAGACTCCAAAAGCAATTGCAGCAAAAGCAAAAATTGACAAATGGGTCTAATTAAACTTAAGAACTTCTGCACAGCAAAAGAATCTATCAATAGAGTGAACTGATAACCTACAGAATGGAAAAAAAATTGCAAATTCCACATTGACTAAAGTCTAATATCTAGCATTTATAAGGAACAAATTTACAATTTAAAAAAACCTCATTGAAAAGTGGGCTAAAGACATAAACAGATGCTTTTCAAAAGAAGACATGCATTAGACCAACAACAAGCATATGAAAAAGCCTCAGGGCTGAGGACTTTATCTCCCAGTGCAAGACGACTTACAAGAAACAGGGGTGTGGTATTCCCAAATCTTTCTCATAGAGCCTCTTTCTAGTACTGAATGAGCCTCAGTGTATGTGGTCTCTAAACCTTTGGAGAAACAAAACCTTAATAATATCAGCGTGGAGAAACTACAGAAAACACAAAGAATTAATTATGCCCTGTGACTCACCAAAGTACCTATTTCTGAGGTTATATAAAGAGGATGTTGGAATAAATGCTATGAAAAACTCTACAGAGGCCAATTTTCATAAATAAGTCATAAAAGCCATGGAGGTGCAGGAAACTAGCCAAATACTGCAGGCTATGCAATGCGCAAAGATAGACCTAATAAAGAGGAGATTGGGAAGAAGAAATAACGCGGGTCTACATTCAGACTTCAGTACCGAGCTTGGGTACAGGAGGGATTTGGAAACAAGATTGCAGTTTGAATTATTAGAAATAAAGCTAAAAAAGAACGAGGGCCAAAAATTTAATAGTAACATCCCCCAAATTAAAATGAGCAAAGAAACTATATCTCTTGGTCTCAAAATAGAAACAAACGTAAAATCTCATCCTTTCACAATTACCTAAAGAGGAATTTGCAGTTGAAGCGCTACGATTCAGGTGAAGTTAATCTTGCTACATTAATGAAAGTACTAAGGCAGCAAAATAAGAATGTAAAAGCTAAAGGAATGTTTACTTAAGAAAATACTCTATATTAAGCGATATTTTTCCTTTTTAATGTAATCGCAGCAGCAAAACTAGATGGAATACTGTGTGCTATCACAACTCATTTCTATGTTTATTTAAAGAGGTTACAATTAAATACATTACTTGCTCTATATGCTTATAATGGCATTTTCATAGACTTATGGCTACAGGGTTTATCATCTGAGTCTGTTTATATATGTTTGCCTCAAGCATTTTTAGTGCTGTACGTACTCTGAAAGGCTTCATGTCATGGATTTATATACTATTTCCTCATTGCTGAGTGATATGAGTTTTAGAAAAAACATGTTAGGTTAGAATTATTAAAGGTAGTGTTTAAGATTTAGCATAAACTTTAATAACAGTTAGCAAACTATTTAACTTCAAAGTAATTACATGACAAAAAGTTTGACTTACTGATAAACTTTAAAAATGACATTATACCAAGTCTGACTTTAGGGCCAAAAATACATTAAAATAAAGATTATATTTAATAAAGATTTTCAGCATTAAAAATGAACAAAGCTGACATTGGGAGCTGCTGTTTGTAATTCTTTTAGTTTACACTTAAAAGAACTTCAACGTTAAAAAGTCTGTGCTCTTGGTAACTTACGAGATGAAAGCGGGGATTTCAGCCTTTTATTTACTTGCACTTTTTAATGAAATATTATGTGGTTATGGATAGTCTTTATTTTTGAATAGGCTATGATCAGTACCATCTTTTATCGTTTTAAGATATATTTTTAAATTACTACAGAAATTATAATATGGCATGTGATGGTCTTTATCTGAAGGATGTAATTTATAGGTGTAATAAAGATCCCTGAGGTGAATTTGCCAAACAATCATTTATTGTTCAACATTAAATGTTCCTTGTGATTATGGTTTTTAACTATAGTGCATTAGGCCATACATTGTTCTAGCAGTGTTCAGCTGAAAGAGAGAGAGAGAGAGAGAGAGAGAAAGGGAGGGAGGGAAGGGAGGGAGGGAGGGAGAGAGCGAGCAAGTGAGAGAGAGCACACAAGCGTGAGAGAGAGAAGACAAGAAGAAGAAGCATGTCGATCAGATTCCTACTCCCTGGTGTGCATAATCAAAGTGCATTCTGAGGTCTGAAATAGCTGTTCGTTATAAAAGAGAAAATAATCATTTTTTGTTTGAAAAATTGTATTAAAAATGAACACTACCAACTTAAGTAAACACAAACGTTTGCGATATGTTTGTGAATCTTCCAATATTTAAGAAGCACAGGTGAAAAAATGGAATGCAGAGTTTTTGAAAGGCAAAGTGCACTGAACAATTAAAGATACGATTTTATTTGGGCGACTACAGCATGGAAAAGTGCATTAATGAGGAACACCTAAAAGAAAAGGGAGGGCCGCTTGTAATCCCAGCACTTTGGGAGGCCTAGGCGGGTGGATCACGAGGTCCAGAGATCGAGACCATCCTGGTCAACATGGTGAAACCCCGTCTCTACTAAACGTACAAAAAATTAGCTGGGCATGGTGGCGCGTGCCTGTAATCCCAGCTACTCAGGAGGCTGAGGCAGGAGAATTGCCTGAACCCAGGAGGCGGAGGTTGCGGTGAGCCGAGATCGCGCCATTGCACTCCAGCCTGGGTAACAAGAGCGAAACTCCGTCTCAAAAATAAAAAGGGGGGAGAAGGCCTGGAGTTTTCTAGAGGCAAGTAAACAAAGGAATTTAATATGGTTCTTATAGGGATCCAGGTAATGCATGGAGATGGGTCTTACATTTAAGGGCAGAGTAGTCCTTTATGATTTCCCAGAACAGGAAACTGCGAGGCAATGTGTTAGCCGTCACCACTTTCAAAGAGTGCAAAAGTCAGGTGGCATTCGACATTGTCATTCTCCCTTTTTCAATCATGACTGAAAAACTGAGACGTAGTCATAAACTTTAGCAGGTAAATGAAGCAAGGTCTGAGATGCAGTCTTTCAGGGGTTCTTGTGACAGTGGCCTGTAAAACCAGTTAACCCATTGAGAGATGGTGGCCAGGGTGAGTTGTTTTAGGTACCTGAGGATTATACCACTAAAAAAGAGTTATCTAAAATGAAAAAGAAATATTAGTATAAAAGATTGTGTTAGCGAGCCAGGAACTGAACCACTTAGGGTAACAAATCTCATGGATTCCAAGAAGTCAGAGGATAAAAATCTTCTGGTTCTTTTGGTTACAAAGCAGTGTTCTTTGAGGTTCTTGTAGGTCTTGAGTTAAGCTGTCAAAATTTTTGGTGATGTTTTCCATATCTCTTGCAGAGCACAGATAACCCAGCTATTTTGCCTGACTTTTCTTGTGTTCTAGATAGAGATTGGTCCAGAGAGAAATCCGGCCCATGCCTGGTCTACTGTGAAGATAATATTTTGAAGTAAATATTTCCGGGTTTCTGTAGATTATGGGGAAATGAGCAGGATATAAGGCAATGAGAGTCTGTGTACTCAGATTTTAGTTCTAAATGTGGCCATGTTGGGGAAAAGGGAGATAAGTTGAAAACATTAGCTTGAAAGATTGTATCCAGTCAGGATTTCAAGTTACCCAAAGATCTTGGAGATTGTATTAAAACTTTTCTATTATAAAATATAATTTATGGTGAAAAAGATTTCTCAGAATAATGATTTAATTAGATAAAACACAAATTTATGCCTTCCATGATTTTAAACATTCAGGAGAACTAGGCCAGGTGCAGTCAGTGGCTCAAGCCTGTATTCCCAGCACTTTGGGAGGCTGAGGTGGGAGGATCACTAACGCTACCTTCTTTGCTCAGTAAATATATGTAACTTTAGGAAGAATGTGCTCAAGTAGAATAAAATCATCAGGTATAATATATTCGCGCTGAAAAATCTGAGAAAGCTTTTTTGCTAAACCAAAAATTTCAAACTAATTTCATTTGCCAAAAATCTACTCAAATTATATTAACTTGAATTGTTAAAATGTTTCAAGATTATTTTGTATAAAAATATCTCTCTTTTTTTGCATTGAAACTATAAGATGTTCACTTTTCTTAATTTCTGAGAATTTTAGGATTATTTATGTAAATGCTTATTTCTCTCAAAGCCAATTAGAATAGGACTCTTTTAATATAAGAGATTTTATAATCTAATGTATGAATACTATGTGGAATTAGGAAAATATTCCACACAATGAGAGGGGAAAAGGATTTATAAATTATAGACATATAAACATACTTTATACACACAGATATAAGTTTAATTCTAAAATTTTACTTATGAGTGATCATAAACACAAAAATACAAAATTTATATCAAAAAGGTGTTCTCTTTCTAATGGGTTGGAATTCTTAATTGATTTGAGCTCATAATAGATACACTGAGATTTAAAAACAAGATTTTCTGGCATCTTTCACCCAGCAGAAACAAAATCTCTTCAAACCATTAATTGGAAATCACCAAATAAATGGTCAATTTTTTTTTTAAAGAAGCCAGCACGAGTGCTGAATAAAAATGAAATCAAACCCTTACCACACTACCAACAGACGAGGCTATAGAGCGCAAGACCAGACAGATGTAGGACACACCAGGGGGTCCCTGGACTGCCAGTGAGCAATGGCACACAAAGGGACTGGGTGGAGTAAATGGGAATCTGAAGATGAGACGCAGTCTTCTCTGAGTCCTGGCATCAAACTGTGAAAGACAAAATGCATGGGGCAATTTGAGATAAGACTTTTTTCAGGTTATTGAAATAAAGATCACATTTATTAATGAGGAAAGAACCTGGGTTTTATAGAGGCAGGTAGGAAAGAGAGTCATCCATGAGTCCCAATCTTATGGGCCTTGTGAAGAAAGATGGGGAGGATCTCATGTCATGATGAGGGAGAGGCAGTCCTTTATCATGTTACCGAACACAAAAAGGGTAGGGGGAATTCTTAACTGTCTCTGCTTTCTGGGACCACAGGGTTCACATAAAGTTCAACATTGTCAGATGAAATGATTTGTCTAAAACCACGAAGATAGTTCATGATTAAGCTACGATTCAATATTTAGAGTATATTTTGGATTATATCTGATATCATTTGAGAACCCATTAAATTCTATTCCTGCTTGTGTATTCTAGGTTTCAGATTTCTCATCTGTTTGCAGAATCAGTTGTTCAAAGTAAAAGCAAGCCTTAGAGATTATTTAATGCAGTGAATGTCACTTTGTTCCTGGCAGCCCTCGAGTTCCATATAGTCTTCTCATGGGCCATTGAGGAATAAAAAAGTTGAGGATTTCCACTGGGGAATTCAAATGTGGGACCACTAGAGATGCCCATAATTGTCTCTCTACTCCTAACATATCTTTGAGAAATTTCTCTGCCCACAGAGAGGACAGGTCCATAGGTGGATACGTACCCAAGCTAGGTTATTAGGTTCTCTATTCCAGGAACTTGGAAGTGACACACATCTGTTCCAAATGCTGGCAGATATCAGAGATTTATGTTAGCTAATTTTAGACATTTACAAGCTAATAAATAAAAAATGTTGCGGAGAAAATTATGAGAAAAGAGCAGAGAGAAAGATGAGAGAAAATTCAGAGCGAGAGCATAGTATTTGTGTGTGTGTGTGTTAGAGACTCGTATTTTACTTATCTCTCATCTCTGTGAGCACCAGCCAGATTTCTAACACTCTACCATCTCATATCCTTATAATCCCCTTCTCTTAAGTTACAGTCTCTATGGTTTACAAAAAATATGATGATATTCCATAAAAATTTTAATTTGACAATTGAATTACATGCTTTATAATTAGTTGATCTAGTTGAATATATTTTATAGAGAAACTAAGGCAGAGATAATTATAACTTGTCCAAGTTCTCATCCTGTTTAGTGGTCAATTGGATCCAGATCTCTAATTTCAAATAATTACTTCAGCCCTTTTACTCAACTGTAAACATTTGTCCCTCAACAAGTCAAAATTAATGAGGTTTTCTCATAACTTGGAAAGGTATGAAATAATAAGTAGAGGAAAAAATAAAGTGAAAGCACATATGTATCTCAAAGAAAGCTCAATGATGGCTTTGGAGAATCTAACACTTCTTAGCCAATGATGGTGAAGTAGTTCCCTTTGTTAAAATGTGAACGCTAGTCCATTTGTAGTTCATTTCCTAAAGTCTAAGTATATGGACAATGTCTGTGCCTTTCCCACAGAGACGTACAGGTAAGGTGTAATCAAGTTTGCTTGCAAAGTTTTTCTAAACTATGGCATTGGCAGAGATGTAGCTATAATACAAATTATATTGTGGAATCGTGAAAGCAACTAAATGTATAATTGTTTGGCTGTTCTTCTTGCTCTTTCTCTGACTTCCCATATCTGGATCCTTCTTACTCATTGGATTTCAGGACAGATAATGCTTTCTTAGAGATGGCTTTTGTGTTGATCTGTTTAAACGCAGTCCCCTTCTTAGTCCTGTCATCTTCTAACAAATTACTGGGCTTACTCACTGCTATGATTTAGATACGGTTTGCTCGTCCCCACCAAATCTCATGTTGAAATAATGATCTCCAGTGTGGTGGTATTGGGAGGTGGGGCCCAGTGGGAGGTGTTTGCATCATAGGGGTAGATCTCTTATAAAAGTCTTGGTGCCCTTCTCATGGGAGTGGATGAGTTCTTGAGGAAAAGGGAATAGTCTTCCTCTGAGTGGGTTGTTATAAAACCAGGATACCCCTTGGGTTTGGTTTCTCTTCACATGTGCTCACTTCCCCTTTTACCTTCTCTACCTTACGTGGAGGCACAAAGGCCCTCACATTAAGCTGAGTGATACCAGTGCCATGCTTCTTGTACAGCCTGCAGAACTGTGAGCTAAATAAATCATTTTTCTTTATAAATTGCCCGGCCTCAGGTATTTCTTGATAGCAACACAAAATGAACTAAGACATTCATTAAAAGCAAATATCAAACCTCAAGGTTCTAAATGTTTTTCTTACTAGTTTATGATTTGTCAACCCTCCCGAGGACGTAAGTTAAAATGGGACAGAGACCTAGCCCATCTTATGTTTGACTGCATCCCCTCGCACATATGTGCTTTTTTAATGAATGAGTGAGCGAACAAATGAAGATGGGGAGACCAGAGTGATTAGGTGATTTTCTCAACATAGCAAACCAGTATAACGGCTAGGTCTGGAACCAGGTTTTTAATTTTGTAGTCCTGTGCCCTTTTCACTCTATTATATACTATTACTTCTTTGTATGGATGTACTCGTATAAAATCAGGCAAGCAGCCAAAAACATACAAGATTCCTTTTCAATGAAGCTCTGAAATACAACATTTAAGACTACTCACTTCATTATTTAAAATTTTTAAAAAAATTTAAAAGAAAAAAAAGCAAATCTGGAATGAGTTCAAAAGAAAAACAAGAGTCTTCTAGGGTCTGGAGAGAGTGATTTATGAGGAGAGGCCAAAAGAACCCAATGCAGCAGAGCGGAGTCTAGTTACTAGATGACTATCTCAGAATGCTGTCCAAACAAAGAACAGAAAAAAAAAATACCCACTGTAACATGAAACAGAGCAGCAGAACACTAGCAATCCATGTATGCAAGTGTTCTCACACAACCCTTGCGATATTAGAGAGTCCAATTTATAGTAAATGTAAATATCCATACTGAAATTGACCATCACCATTGACACAGGAAAATAACTAAATATAACATCTGGTATAAAGGCCTTCATTTCCACGTTGAATATTTTTACATACTATTAAATTAGCAAAGCATTTCCACTCCTTACAGGGTGCTTCACAAAATAAAGAAACACTACTGTAAGTGTCATGTAAAGAAGAAGAAAAAAACAAACTAGGTTTAACAGCAAGAAAATTTTGCTGGAAATGAATCTGTTGAATTGTGAACCCTCCAAGTAAAGGAATCATGCTTGATTCCTGAAGGAACAAGGTTGGCTCTCAGAATCTGGAAAACTTAGTTTTTCTGAAAAATTTCAAAGATTTCAAGCCAAAGTTTTATTTGGACCAATGAGTTCCAATGAGAACTTTCACCTTTCAACCAGTTTGAAGAATAAAAAGACTTGAGATGAAGCAGAGAATTGGTTTAAAAAAAATCATTTCTCTTCTTCTAGCAGAGAAACTCATTGATCTTTTTGGAAGGAAGTGGTGAAGTGGAGGAAGATGTTTCTTTGATCTTAAAGGTTTGATTACAGTTAAGATTTTAAAGATACTATTCATTTTTATTATTTCTCTGTTTTAAAAAGATGAAATTAGGAAGATGCATGTTTGCTGGAATGAAATAATCAGGATTGCTAATTATATGCACGATATTTTCACTGTAACCCCTATGGAAAAGTAACAAAATAATATAGAACACAATTTGTAGACAATTTTTTTGTTATTAGACTTTAAGTTCTGGGATACATGTGCAGAACATGCAGATTTGTTACATAAGCACACATGTGCCATGTTAGTTTGCTACACCCATCAACCCATCATCTACATAGATATTTCTCCTAATGCTATCCCTTCCCTATCCCCCACACTCCGACAGGCCCCATTGTGTGATGTTCCCCTCCCTGTGTTCATGTGTTCTCATTCTTCAACTCCCACGTATGAGTGAGAGCAGTGTTTGGTTTTCTGTTCCTGTGTTAGTTTGCTGAGAATGATGGTTTCCAGCTTCATCCATGTTCCTGCAAAGGACATGAACTCATCCTTTTTTATGGCTGCATAATATTCCATGGTGTATATGTGCCACATTTTCTTTATCCAATCTATCATTGATGGGCATTTGGGTTGGTCCCAAGTCTTTGTTATTGTGAACAGTGCTTCAGTAAACATACAAGTGCATGTGTCTTTATAGTAGAATGATTTATAATCCTCTGGGTGTATTCTCAGTAATGGGATTGCTGGGTCAAATGGTATTTCTTGTTGTAGATCCTTGAGGAATCACCAAACTGTCTTCCACAGTGGTTGAACTAATTTACACTCCCACCAACAGGGCAGCCCTGGTGGTGCAAAATGTCTCAGCATTTGCTTGTCCTTAAAGGATTTTGTTTTTCCTTCACTTATGAAGCTTAGCTTAACTGTATATAAAATTCTGGGTTGAAAATTCTTTTCTTTAAGAATGTTGAATATTGGCCCCCACTCTCTTCTGGCCTGTAGGTTGTCTACAGAGAGATTCACTGTGAGTCTGATGGGCTTTGCTTTGTGGATAACCCAACCTTTCTCTCTGGCTGCCCTTTTTTTTTCTTCATTTCAACCTTGATGAATCTGATGATTATGTGTCTTGGCGTTCCTCTTCTCCAGGACTGTCTTTGTGGTATTCTCTGTATTTGGCATGTCTTGCTAGGTTGGGAAGTTCTCCTGTAGAGTGTTTTCCAACTTGATTCGATTCTCCTCATCCATTCTCCGCATCACTTTCAGGTACACCAGTCAAACGTAGGTTTGGTCTTTTCACATAGTCTCATATTTCTTGGAGAGTTTTTTTGTTGTTGTTCCTTTTAATTCTTTTTTCTCTAATTTTGTCTTCACACTTTATTTCATTAAATTGACCTTTAATCTCTGATATCCTTTCTTCTGCTTGATAGATTCAGCTATTGATACTTGGGTATGCTTCACGAAGTTCTCGTGCTGTGTTTTTCAGCTCCATCAGGTCATTTATGTTCTTCTCTAAACTGGTTATTCTAGTTAGCAATATCTCTAACCTTTTTTCAAGGTTCTTAGCTTCCTAGCATTCAGTTAGAACATGCTCCTTTAGCTCAGAGGAGTTTATTACGACCCACCTCTGGAAGTTGACTTCTGTCAATTTGTGAAACTCATTCTCTGTCCAGTTCTGTTTCCTTGCTGGTGAGGAGTTATGATCCTTCGAAGGAGAAAAATCGTTCTGGTTTCTGGAGTTCTCAGCCTTTTTGCGCTTCTTCCTCATTTTTATGGATTTATCTACCTATGGTCTTTGATGGGTTTCTGTGTGGATGTCCTTTTGTTGATGTTGGTGCTATTCTTTCTGTTTGTTAGCTTTCCTTCTAACAGTCAGGCCCCTCTGCTGTAGGTTTGCTGGAGTTTCCTGGAGGTCCACTGCAGACCCTCTTTGCCTGGGTATCACCAGCGGAGTCTGCAGAACAGCAAACATTGCTTCCCATTCCTTCCTCTGGAAGCTTCGTCCCAGAGGGGCATGCACCAGATACCAGCTGAAGCTCCCCTATATAAGGTGTCTGCCAACCCCTGCTGGGAGATGTTGCTCAGCCAGGTGACCCAGGGGTCAGGGACTCACTTGAAGAGGCAGTCTGTTTCTTAGCTCTCTTCAGAGTCAGCAGGGCAGGCAGGAACTTTTTAGTAGAGACAGGGTTTCACCATTCTGGCCAGGCTGGTCTCTGCCTCCTAATCTCAGGTGATCCACCTGCCTCGGCCTCCCAAAGTGCTGGGATTACAGGTAGAAGCCACCACACCGGGCTCTACTCAGCTATTTTCTATGGGAAGAAAGGTACTGGTAGTGAAGTCGATGTGGGGAAAAAAAAGACTTTCCTACTCAAGCATGTACTTGTTACCTATTCCACAAGAGTCTATAGAAAATACCAAAACGGGGCCTGAGTCTTCATATTTACAATAGACTTTAACTGTTGCGTATTAATGAAGTGAGATTCTGCAAAATTTGTCTCCCTGATGAAATAGGCTGCATCTCTGCAATAAGGGAGAATAAAGTATATATATTTTCTGTTTAAAAAAAACTGTTCAGAAATAACATTGGCCTATTTTTTCACATTTGCATAAATAAGAAGAGACTCCTCCTCAAGTGTCCCAAATGAATTAAAAAGTTGTGACAGAATGTCCTATGGAAAGCGTTAGAAGGGTTAGAATGTCCTTTCTTTCCCACTCCCTGTCAGGTGTTGGACACCATGGTACTCAATCCACTTGGCACGCATATTCACCTCTGTAACTCTACATGGCAGCTGTTTTGTAAAGAATCAGCCTTCTATGAATTAAATCATAGAAGGGGCAGGGGAGGAAAGGCAGGGATAAACAGATTTGATGATAATGATTATTGCTTAGCTTTTTGTTCACAGAGAGAGAATTAAAATCTTCGTAACTAGTCTCTGTGTCATTGCGTATCCTCTATTTCTGTCAGAGTAAAAGAAAACATAAAACAACCAATTTCCTCAGAGATAGGAGGTTATGCATCAGTTCATTCATTTTTTATTGGCCTCCTCTTTAAAAATGCAAATATGTCTTTTATTGATTAACCCTAATAGGAACTTATTATCTGCCTAAGTTACTTTGAATAGGATACAAGTATATGTTCTTTTCTGTGCATACCTAGTTAACAGAGAAGGGATAGAGCTTTTGCCTCAGGGGTTAGAAGGTAATTTGGACTAAGTGTGGCATTGTGGGTAAGGAAGATGAGCGAGCTGTCTCCTGGAAATTTCAGCATAGCCATAGTCTGCATGAAGGATGGCGAACATTAGGGTGTTAGAGATGAGATGAGTGAAGTCCCCAGGTTTGAGAGGAGCAAGCAGAATAAAGTCAATCAAGTACAGAAAGGTCAACTCTACCAACTTGGAGACTGTGTCTGAGGTTCAGGTGGTAGTAATTGCTATAAAAGATTTTAGAAGATGGGGCCAAATTATTTATTTATTTTTGAGACTGAGTCTCACTGTGTAACCCAGGCTGGAGTGCAGTGGCATGATCTCTGCTCACTGCAACCTCTGCCTCCTGAGTTAAGTGATTCTCCTGCTTCAGCCTCCCAAGTAGTTGGGATTACAGGCAAGAGCCACCATGCCCGGCTAGTTTTTGTTTTTTTGTAGAGATGGGGTTTCACCATGTTGGCCAGGCTGGTCTCGAACTCCTGACCCCAGGTGATCCACCCACCTCGGCCTCCCAAAGTGCTGTGATTACAGGAGTAAGCCACCATGCCTGGCTAGAAATTTTTGTTCAATCTTATTCTTGAGTCCTGAGAGTATAAAAGAGGGACTGTCCTTTGGTTTTTCCAAGTTTTCATTTCCCTTCTAGTTATCTGAAGCATCAGAATGTGGATACTCAAAACCAAAGACATTCTCGAAGTAGTTTTTCACTAGTTCGGGCCTAGATGGAGGAAGTTTTCATAACATTGGAAATACAGTTCATACCTGCCTTTGGGAGTGTTCTCGGGAGTCAAAGGAATACATAGACAAGAAGCCAGGAGACAGAATCCTGAAGTTGAAAACTGTCCAAGTCCTGGCCACACCGTGGCCTAATATGACTCTCAAAGCCCATTTTCTTGTTAGTGTGATTTCAAAACTGGTCTTAAAAGCTCTTGTTAATGACTTGGTAATTGTCTTAATCGCGCCTCAGTCAAGTGTGAAGTGTTGTAGCTGACATGTCAGCAATGTATGAAGTGTGACAAAAGTTCCCTCCCTATCTAGCATTAAGCATTCCTGCTTACATTTTGGCTTACTTAGCAATGCAAATTTATTTACTGTAGCCATAAAACTTTGGTTGTCTAAGGAAGTTTCCATTCAAGTTGGCTCTGTGAGAGGAACGGTGAAAGAATATGTGATAAGCAGCACCTTTCTCTATTCTGGGCAGCTGCTTTTTTTTCTCTGGGCAGCTTCTTTAGTAGGCAATGGAGTTATTTAGTTCAAATTTCCTCTGCTTATTTCACATGCAGAAATATTCCCAAATCCCAGCAGGGAAATACCTTTAAAAAGTACTTGTACAGTTACATTCAGTTAATATTTATACATTCCTTTATTTCACAAATATTTATTGACTATCTTCTATGTACCAAGCACCATCCTAAGGACTGTGCATATAACACTGAACAAAATCTTTTTTTTTTTTTTGAGATGGAGTCTCACTCTGTCACCAGGCTGAAGTGCAATGATATGATCTTGGCTCACTGCTACCTCTGCCTCTCAGTGGATTCTCCTGCCTCAACCTCTCCAGGAGCTGGCACTAAAGGCATGTGCCACCACATCCAGCTAATTTTTGTATTTTTAGTAGAGATGGGGTTTCACCATGTTGGCCTGGATGGTCTCGATCTCTTGACCTTGTGATCTGCCCACTTCGGCCTCCCAAAGTGCTGGGATTACTGGTGTGAGCCACCGCGCCCAGCCACAAAATCTTTGACAGTCAGAATACTGTATTCTAAAGAGAGACCCAAAATGTGTGTGTGTGTATATTCATGTACATGTGTATAGGCACACACATGCACATAGCGCGTGCGCGCACACACACACACACATATAATGGTTCAGTTCTACGGAAAAAAGCAAATAATTGAAATAAGAAGTGCTGGTGGTGGTATGTAAGGATGGAGTTTGGTTTTATTTAGGGTGATCAGGAAAGACCAGAGGACATTGAGGGAGCAGATTGGTAAGGTGTCTGGTAGAAGAAAGGTCCAGGCAGAGGAAATAGGAGAGAAACTGAGCTGCGGGCACACTGGCATTTTCAGCAACAGCTAGGAACCCAGTGTGGCTGAACAGCATACAAAGAAGAAAGCAATAGCCAATAGGTAAGGATGGTAAGGAGTGGAAGGAGGCAGGTCTTGCAGGATTCTATGGTCTTTGTCAAGACACGGGCTTTTCCTCTCAGTGAATTGAGAGAGTTCTGAGCAGAGGAGCCACATGATCTGAATTACATTTTAAAAGATTTCTCTGGTTACTGTGAAAATGTGTGTGTGTGTGTGTGTGTGTGTGTGTGTGTGCGTGCGCGCACGGGTGTGCAGGAGGAGTGTAAGGGAGTGCTAAGGTAGGGAGACAAATGCAAATATCGAAAGGACAGATGGTGAACTAGGACTGTGACGGTGCAGAGAATGAAAACTGATGGATGGATATAGACATATTTAGAGGCAGAGCTGATCATGGCTCTGGGGTCAGAAAGAAAGTAAAGAATGACTGGGGAGTATTTATCCTGAGCAACAGGATTAACTTACTATTAACAAGATAGTGAATATGAATACCTACTGTGTGCCAGACGTACTATGAAGCCAGTGAGTGACACAGCTAAATTGAAGCCATATACAGCAGACACTTTTTTCATGCCTCATAGACGTTATCTGTTCTTGCCTCTCTAATTACATGAAAGACAACATGATGCTTGGAATTACATGGACTGCTGTGTTACTGTGAGGAGATGTATCAGTCAGAGTTTAGGCAAGAATGAGCTGGCTCGTACAGATACAGTAATTATGAATTTTGTAAAGAGTGAGCAGGGTAAAGGGAACTGCAGGAATAGACAGGACCCTGCAGCTGAAGACGCAAGAGGAGAGAATGATTACCAGAACTGTGAGTGCAGCTTTGGGGGAGGTACCCTAGAAGATCTGACATCAGGGCTTTAGGTAGAGGACCTCAGGCTCTTACAAACCTTAGCCTAAAATGGAAAGAGCCAGGGGAATAATCTACCTAAAGTCTCACTCTTCTGACAATTTCATCTGCTAGCATTGCCTTAACGTAAGCCACAGGACAGGGATGTCCAGTTGATCTAATTCATAGAAGGCTGTTTTCCTGGGAACAGAACAGGATGGAGCTATGTGGATCTGAAGTACAGTGGAGAGCATCCAGTATGCAAATGAGCCTAGAAACAAAATGCGACATGGAAGGGTGGCAGAATGAAGAGGAAGAAAGAAATCTTGGGTCCCTGATGATGTTTCTGTGTTATTACACTGGGTCTGGAATGACTAGTTGTGTTTTTTTTCCTTTTTTTTATTTTGAAATAATTTTAAACTTACAGAAAAGCTGCACAATTAGTAGAGGGTTCCTGGATAGCCTTCAGACAGCTTCCTTCAGTGTGAAGATCTTGTATCAGCATAGTACAATGATCAGAAATAAGAATTAACATTGGTATAATAATGTTAACCAAAATATAGCTGTTTGGATTCTACAGATTTTTTCTGCTAATATCTTTTTTCCCCTTGTTCCAAGATCCAATGCAGGATCCCAAACAGAACTTAATTGTTGTGTCTCCTTAGTCCCTTATTTCTTTGACTTTTATTTGTTTTGAGATGGAGTTTTACTCTTGGTGCCCAGGCTGGAATGCTATGGTGCAATCTCGGCTCACTGCAACCTTCGCCTCCCGAGTTCAAGCGATTGTCCTGCCTCTGACTCCCGAGGAGCTGGGATTACAGGCACCTGCCACTGTGCCCAACCATTTTTTGCATTTTTAGTAGAGACAGGGTTTCACCATTTTGGCCAGGCTGATAGCAAACTCCTGACCTCAGGTGATCTGCCCATCTCAGCCTCCCAAAGTGCTGGGATCACAGACATGAGACACTGCCTCAGCTGACAATTTGTTAATCATTACTGTCTTTTAGGGTCTTCACACTTTGGAACAGAGTGCTAGTTAATTATTTACTAGAATGTCCCATAATTTGAGCTTATCCAATGTTTTCTCATGATAGACTATGCATTTTGGACCAGAAAAACAAAGAAACGATGATCTCCTCCCAGTGTATCATATCAGAGTATAAATGATATCAGTTGTCTTATACATTTATTAATTGTTACATAATTATTAATATAACTTATGCATATGATATCAAGTTTTTCTCATGATGTGGTCTCAACTAGGTTTGAACTTTTTGATGTGAACTTATTAAGTATCTTTGGCATTTAAGCAACTTAAATAATGAAATTGCTGTTATCTTGCAGATGAATACATCATAACAAATATACCAGTCCTTTGAGTTATCTTTCTTTTCTTCATTGTACCTTATTTACTGTATGACAGAATGAACAACTTAATCAAGAGTTCCTGGACTATGTATTTGTGAGTTGTGAGTGTAGTCAATTTATGGAAAATCAGTGGCGGCACTGTCTTTTCATCTCGTTGATTTGTCTATTTCCTGATACTAAATAGTAAGTCTGTGATTAAAATAACAAAACGTTTAGTGACGACATTAAATCATCGAAAGTTAAGAGGAATTGAAGGAATCGTTAATTCAACTTCCTGAATAATTATGAACGCTTTTTTTGCCAAAATCATGAAAGCTCTTCATGTCCTGCTTGACCACTTTGTGGAAGGCACAATATATTGCCAGGGAGTTCCTTCCAGGCAACTGTCCCTCTTTTTATTTTTAATTATTCTTTATAGTGAGCTGACTGTGTCTTTATAAAATTTGTCCCAATGATCCTATCCAGTGACTTAAAAAACTAAAACATAACCCTTCCAAGGGCAGGCAGTCTTCAAAACATTTCTAAATGCTCACTGAGTTTCGCAGAATTGGTTATCAGAATACTGTCAAGGGTAGAAAAACCCTGTGGTATACCTACTGTGCCCATGTCAGCATTAATTGATTACTCAACCATGTTTGGGCACAGTGATTCATCTCTGAATTCATTCCAGTATTGTTATACAGACATATTCCTGTATTTTTTCGAGGAGGATATCTAGAGAAGTCAACTAGTTAGGAAAATACTAATTGTTATAATGAACAAACTCCCAAGTTTCAATGATTAAACAGCAGAACTGCATTTGCCACTCAACAGTACAAGCCAGATGTTTTCAGTAGGTGCATGGCTCTCTTCCACATGTGATCCAGGCACCCAGGCTCCTTATATTTTATGGTTCTGTCATGCTTAGGATCTTTGAGTCTTCTGTTTCAGTTAGCTGGAAGGAACATCTGCTTCTTAAAACCCCTCTCTAGAAAGGATGCTCATCATTTTCACTCACATTCCATTGGCAAAACTTGTCATATGGCCCATCTAGACAAAAGAGGCCTAGGAAGTATAATCTATGGTGGGCTGCCATCTTTCAGAATTTAGCCCAGCACATGGAGAGGAAGTGCTTATGTTTATTAGACAGATGGCACATTGGCTTTGTTAAACTCTTTCTTAAACACAGAAATAATGTGTCTGGGAAATTTCTGTGACCTAATATTCTAGTACAGAATCTGCAAACTTTTCCCATAAAAGCCCGGAAAGTAAAGATTTTAGGCTTTTCAGATCACATGGTCTCTGTTCCAACAAGTGCCATTTTAACGCAGACACTGCCTTATGTAACTAATGCATCAGTGTGGCTATGTTCCCGTCAACTTGATTATCAACACTCAAGGTTGATTTTTGGATAATTTTCATGTGAAGAAATATTCTTCTGTGTTTTGGGGTTGCTTGTTTAAAAATAGGAAAAGAAGATTTCGTTCTCAGAAATATGAAGACAGACTCCATGCCAGACTTGGCGTGTGTGCTGTGGTTTGCTGGTCCCTGATCTAACATCACACTCTGAAGAAAGCGACATGCGTAGAGCATCATTTGATTTCAGGGAATACTTGCTCATCTTAGTACTCACTGTTTCACTGTGCCTATAAGTTATGGTAAATCACTTACTAATTAACAATGTATTCTAGATATTACATCATATGTAAGTCAATTCAGCCAGCTGAATTTATATTTTATTAATTACTGCTATAATTTATTAAGAACTTATGAGGTACAACCATTTTACATACATTATATTAACTCTTAAAACATACCTTCTGACATAGCTATCATCATTCCTATTTTGTCATTGAAGATACCAAGGTTCAATGTAGCTAAAAAATATTTTGCTCATATTTCACACAGCTAGAAATGCAAAACTCAGAATTGCACCCAAAGTTAGATACAACTCTTTTCACCACACCAAGTTTTCCTGTGTGTATTCATTAAAAACCGATAGCTACTATTTTATTCTTTCTCTTCACTTTTCTTCTGGTTCTATTGCACCTTTTCATGTATATTTTATTCTTTTCTACTTGGAAATACTATTTCTTGGATGGATTCAAAACCGACTGGGTGCAGTGGCTCACACCAGTAATCCCAGCACTTTGGGAGGTTGAGGAGGGCGTATAACCTGAGGTCAAGAGTTTAAGACCAGCCTGGCAAAAATGGCGAAACACCATCTCTACTGAAAATACAAAAATTAGCCGGGTGTGGTGGTGGCACGCTGGCAGTCCCAGTTACTTGGGAGGCTGAGGTAGGAGAATCGCTTGAACCCAGGAGGCAGAGGTTGCAGTGAGCCAAGATCGCTCCATTGCACTCCAGCCTGGGCAACAAAGCCAGACTCTGTCTCAAACAAAACAACAATAACAGTACAGCTAATGCCAAGTGACAGTAAACAGAGCAAGTACTTCAGTATGGGGAGAAGTTTCTCATTGCAGAGTGGTTTGGAAGTCTTAATGCCCATTACTGACAGGGAGGGTAAGAGAGAAACCTCACAGGATAGAACACCTATTCTCTCTGAACAAAGAAGATAAAAGCAAGGAGGAAGTAAGTAGTTCTGTCCTTGAACTCTGTGGAAATGTTGGCATTGGTCTGTTACTAACAAGTATGGTCTTGGGTAAAACACTTACCCTCTCAGATTTCTAATCGCAACATTGCTTATTGAATTCATTTATACACTGACCTTTCATAAATGAACTGAGGTGGCAGTGACAGATCAAATTTAGCACCTATTCTGCGAAACTCACAAGGTTGCTGATGTTGGTCCAGGTAGGTTATGTGAAAGTGTTTTGAGAATTGCCGATACCCCACAAATAAAAGTTATTGTTATGAATAGTCTAGATTTCTCCACTCATAAATTATGTTCAGTTAAGCTTAAGATATACTGATACTTGCTCTATCAAATATAGTAATCTTTAATGAGAATAGCGTTATTTGCCCTTTCCCACATTGTATAGATATTAAAAGGGTGAATCCATTAATCTCTGTTAATATTTGCCCTTCGGACAAAACTATTGTTGAATAATAGGATATACCTTCTCCTAGAACAAATATTACATTTTATAATAAATATGTAATTGGAATTCTGTATAAACTTCCAAACACAGTTATTAGTGAAATATTATTTTGGAGGAAAAAGTAGCCATTTTTTCAGTGGTGTTTTCACAGGGAAGTTAAAAGTAACATGCAAAGCTGTGGCATCAGAAGAGGTGAAATAAATGTCTATATCCCATAACCTTTTCCTTATGCAGTAAAATTCAGTAAAAAGCAAATGGACATGCACAGTATTAAATGACAATGACAGAGAGTTAGAGACATTCTTCGTAGCGGCAACACATCCTGCCACACGCTTGTCTCTCCTTCAGCGGGCTATTTCCTTTTAACCATTTGAGGCTTCTCACATTTCCGCCGCAGCTGGAGCATATCCCAGGGCACTTCCTGCCTCTTAGGATTTTTGGCACAAAGCCCTGCTTCTCTACCATTTATTTGGCTTCTCTTCTAGGCATCTGATTTGTTGCAATGGGGATCAATTCTGTCTCTATTGTCATGTTCATCATAAGTAAAATATGTCTAGTCTACCTTTCAGAGACAGCTGTATCAGAATGTGTGTGGCAGGGGAAGGGGAGAGAAGCTAGCAGTTGATGCTATTCTTTTGGTTTTTGGCACTAAACAGTTTAAATTTGCACGTTGGGAGAACATAACCGAGACAAATATTCTTATCAAATGGCATTGTCCTATTATATTTAGGGAGTCCTCACCAAAATCTAGCCAGATCCATTCTTCACCTAACCGTCAGAAGAAAGCCTTTAGCATTTGGCAAGGATTAATGATCAACATTTCTGGTCTAGCCATATTAACCACTTTAAAACATGTACTTATTTTGACCCCATAGTACAACTTCAAATGAGTTCATCCTGCATACACATTGACAAATGTGCATAAAGAAAATATGTATAAATACGGTCATGTTATTATTGTTCAAATGGTAAAAAACTAGAAACAGCCTAAATGTGTATCAGTGATGGAATGGTTCAATAAACTAATAATTAGCATTTTAAATATTATGTTGCCACCGAAATTTGGAGCAGATTTATTTGTACTTGTAGGGAAAGGGCTCTATTCTTATGTAAAAAGAAGTCGTGGAATATGACATATATTCTGATACCATTTATGTAAACAGCGGATGCATACGTGTATACGTACCTATACACATACTTCGTCGAAACACCAAAACAGAAGCGCCTTAAAGCATAAATCCAGCAGAATTTATATTACAATAACACAAAGAAAAAAAGGTGTTTAGGCAACAAACAGCACAATGAATGGAATCGTACTTCACATCTCAATACTAACATTGAACGTAAATGGCCTAAATGCTCCACTTAAAAGATACACACTGGCGGAATAGATAAAAATTCACCAACCAAGCTTCCGCTATATTCAGGAGACTCACCGAACACATAAGGGCTCACAAACTTAAATGAAGGTGTAGAAAACAGTATTCCATGCAAATGGACACCTAAAGAGAGCAGGAGTAGCTCTTCTTATATTAGACAAAACAAACTTAAAAGCAGCACAAGTTAAAAAAGTCAAAGGACTAGTCCAATAGGAAAATTTCACAATTTTAAATATATATGCACCTAGCATTGGAGCTCCCAAAGTTATGAAACAATTACTAATAGACCTAAGCAATGAAGTAGACAACAACACGATAATAGTGCCGGACTTTAATACTCCACCGCAGCACCAGAAAGGTCATTAAGACAAAGTCAGCAAAGAAACAATGGACTTAAACTCTACCCAAGCACGAATGGACTTAAGAGATGTTAACAGAACATTCTGCCCAACAACTGCAGAATATACATTCTATTCATCAGCACATGGAACATTCTCTAAGATAGACTGTATGATAGGTCACAAAACAAGTCTCAGTAAATTTTAGAAAAAATTATAGCAAGTACTCTCTCAGACCACAGTGAAATAAAACTGGAAATCAACTCCAAAAGGAACTCTTAAACCATGCAAATACATGGAAATTAAATAACCTGATTATGAATGATCATTGGGTCAACAATGAAATCAAGATGGAAACTTAAAAATTCTTTGAACTGAAAGATAATAGTAGCATAACCTATGAAAACTTCTGGGATACAGCAAAAGCAGTGCTAAGAGGAAAGTTCATGGCATTATATGCCTACATCAAAAGGTCTGAAAGAGCGCAAAAGACAATCTAAGGTCATACTTCATGGAACTGGAGAAACAAAAATAAGTCAAACCCAAACCCAGCAGAAGAAAAGAAATAACTAAGATCAGAGCAGAACTAAATTGAAACAAACAAATAAAAACAACACAAAAGACGAATGAAACAAAAAGCTGGTGATTTGAAAAGATAAATAAAATTGATAGACCGTTAGCAAAAGTAAGCAAGAAAAGAAGAGAAAAGATTCAAATAAGCTCAGTTAGCAACAAAATAGGAGATATTACAACAGATACTGAAGAAATACAAAAGAGTATTCAAGGCTACTATGAATATCTTTACATATTTAAACTAGAAAACCTAGAGGAGATGATAAATTCCTGAAAATATGCAACCCTCTCAGATTAAACCAGGAAGATGTAGAATCTCTAAATAGACCAATAACAAGCAGTGAGATTGAAATGGTCATTGAAAAAAATCCCAGTAAAAAGGTCCAGGACCAGATGGATTGATAGCTGAATTCTATCAAATACTCAAAGAAGAATTGGTACCAATCCTATTGACATTATTCCATAAGATAGAGAAAGAGAAAATCCTCCCTAAAGCATTGTGTGAATCCAGTATCACCCAAATACCAAAACCAGGCAAGGACGTAACAAAAAAAAGAAAACCACAGACCAATATCCCTGATGAACATAGATGTAAAAATCCTCAACAAAATGCTAGTAACCAAATGAAACAACATATTAAAAAGATAATCGACCATGATGAAGTGGGTTTCATACCAGGGGTGCAGCGACAGTTTAACTTATACAAGTAAATAAATGTGATATACCACATAAACAGAATTAAAAACAAAAATCACATAATACAACTCAATAGATGCAGAAAAAGCATTTGACAAAATCCAGTATCCCTTTATGATTAAAACTCTCAGTGAAATCAGCATGGAAAAGATATACTTTAAGGTAATGAAAGCAGTCTACAACAAAGCCACAGCCAACATCATACTAAATGGGGAAAAGTTGAAAGCATTCCCCCTGAGAACTGGAAGAAGACAGGGATTCCAAATTTCACCACTTCTATTCAACGCAGTATTGCAAGTTCTAGCCAGATAAATCAGAAAAGAGAAATAAAAGGCATCCAAATTGGTAAAGAGGAAGTCATACTGTGACTGTTTGCTGATGATATGATTATATACCTAAAAACCGTAAAGACTCATCTGAAAAGCTCTTAGAACTGGTAAATGAATTTTGCAAAGTTTCAGGATACAAAATTAATGTACACAAATCAGGAACTCTGCTACACACTAACAGCGACCAAGCTGAGAATCAAATCAAGAACCCAACTTATTTCCCAATAGCTGCAAAAGAATATGTAAAATACTTAGGAATATACCTAACCAAGGATAGGAACAAACAGCACAGAAAACTACGAAACACTGCTGAGAGAAATCATAGACAACACAAACAAATGGAAAAACATCCCGTGCTTAGATGGGTAGGATGGTGAAAACGACCATGCTGCCAAAAGCAATCTACAAATTCAATGTAATTCCCAACAGATACCACCCCCATTTTTCACTGAACTAGAAAAAAAAATCCTAAAATTTATATGGGACCAAAAAAGAGTCTGCAGAGCTGAAACAAGACTAAGCAAAAGGAACAAATCTGGAGATATCACATTACCCAACTTCAACTGTACTATAAGGCCATAGTCACCAAAACAGCATGATACTTGTATAAAAATAGGCAAATAGACCAATAGAACAGAACAGAGAACCTAGAAATGTAGCCAAATACAAACAACTTATTTTCAACAAAGCAATCCAAAACCAAAAGTGGGTAAAGGACATCCTATTTAACAAATGGTGCTGGGATAATTGGCAGCTTGCATGTAGAAGAATGAAATTGGATCCTGATCTCTCACCCTATACAAAAATCAATGCAAGATGGATCAAGGACTTAAATCTAAGACCTGAAACCATAAAGATTCTGAAAGATAACACTGGAAAAATCCCTTCTAGATATTGGCTTAGGCAAAGACTTCATGACCAAAACCCCAAAGCAAATGCAACAAAAACAAAGATAAATAGATGGGACTTAATTAAACTAAAACGCGTCTGCACAGCAAAATAATAACAATAATAATCAGCAGAGTTGCAGACAACTCACACAGAGTGAGAGAAAATCTTCACAATCTATGCATCTGACAAAGGACTAATATCCAGAATCTACAAAGAACTCAAACAGCAGGAACAAAACAAGCAACACATCAAAAAATGGGCTAAAGCCATGAATAGACAGTTCTCAAAAGAAGATATGCAAATGGCTAACGCACATATGGAAAAATGCTCAACATCATTAATGATCAGGCAAATGCAAATCACAGCCACAATGTGATGCTACCTCAACTCCTGCAAAAATGGCCATAAGCAAAATAAGAAAGAAAAAAAAAGATGTTGGCAGGGATGTAGTGAAAAGGAACACTTTTATACTGTTGGTGAAAATGTAACCTAGTACAACCACTTTTATACTGTTGGTGAAAACAGTGAGGAGATTCCTTAAAGAACTAAAAGATTTACCATTTGAATCACCAATCCCATTACTAGGTATTACCCAGAGGAAAAGAAGTCATTATATGAAAAGACACTTGCACATCTTTATTTATAGCAGCATAATTTGCAATTGCAAAAATATGGAACCAGCCAAATGCCCATCAATCAATGAGTGGATAAAGAAAATGTGGAATACTACTCAGCCAGAAAAAGGAATGAAATAATGGTATTCACAGCAACCTGGATGGAACTGGAGGCTGTTAATCTAAGTGAAGTAACTAAGGAATGGAAAACATTGCATGTTCTCAGTCATATGTGGGAGATAAGCGATGAGAATGCAATGGTATAAGAATAATACATTGGACTTTGGGGGTTCAGGGGAAAGGGTAGGGGGTGGTGAGGGTTAAAAGACTACATATTGAGTACAGTGTACACTGCTTGGTTTATGGGTGTGCCCAAATCTCAGAAATCACCGCTAACAACTTATTCATATAATGAAACACTGCCTGCTTCCCAAAAACTTATTGAAATAAAAATTAATTATTTTTAAAAAATGAATGCATTTATCCTTTCACATATAACACATAAAACCTGTAAAACCTCACTCATCTATGTAAATTCTCAGGCAGAATATGATTTTTAACTGGGCAATGATGCTAGAAAATATGCTATTAAGTTGAATAGGAGAAATAAGCTCTAGTTACCTTTTAAATAATGAATGCTGAGGAAACTGTGAGAATAAATTATGTTTCATAGCTCTCCTCGTGGAATGGGCTCATCCTGAAATGGTGAAATTCCTTTAATTTCCATGCACTCTACTTTGTTCCAGAATAGACGTGACCGAGTGCTTTTGCAAAAAGCAACAACAAAAACAAACAAAAAATAACAGATGCTGGTGAAGCTGTGAAGAAAAGGGAACTCTTACCCTGTTGCTGGGAATGTAAATTAATTCAGTCACTGTGGAAAGCAGCTTAAGATTTCTTTAAAAACTAAAGCCAAAACTACCGTTTAACACAGTAATGGTTAAATGGTATTTAACCATTCTATCCCCAGAAGAAAATTAATTGATCTGCCAAAAAACCCCACAAACACTCATGTTTTTCACAGTACTATTCACAATAGCAAAGACGTAGAATCAACATAGGTGCCCAGCAACCGTGGCTGGGCTAATCCACTGTTGTTTTTTATACTATGAAACTATAAAAAACAACCAAATGTATGTCCTTTGCAGCAACATGGTTGCAGCGGGAAGTCACTTATCCTAAGCGAATTAACACAGAAACAGAAAACCAAATACCTCATGTTCTCACTTATAAGTGGGAGCTAAACACTGGATATACATGGACATAAAGATGGGAACAGTACACACTGTGGACTACTAAAAGTGGGAGGGAGGGGGAAGCAAGGGCTGGAAAACTACCTACTGGGTACTATGCTTACTACCTGGCTGACAGGTTCATTTATACCCAAACCTCAGCATCCTAAAATATCCCCTTGTATACCCTTGTAAAAAACCTGCACATGAACCTCCTGAATCAAAAATAAAAGTTGAAAAATAAAAATAATAAGTAAATAAAAAAGAAGAGAATGAAACATTTACTGTTTTTC
Organism: Callithrix jacchus; assembly: GCF_049354715.1. NCBI lineage: Eukaryota > Metazoa > Chordata > Mammalia > Primates > Cebidae > Callithrix > Callithrix jacchus. Next base: position 97,171,164 of record NC_133516.1, read on the forward strand.
GTTTCTCTTTAGAGGGCCCAATTCTTTTACATATAAGGACAGAGCAAATTCTATGGTATTTAAATCAGAAGCAAAGAAGCATTCTTTGCATATTAGGCCCTGCCTTTTATTTATTATATGATTACTGGGGAAAAAAAATTTCTTCCCCTTTACTCTGAGGGAGTACTATGCATATTTCCTGCTTACAGCTACATAAAGCTCCCCAAATGGGAATACTCCATTTAAGATTATGCAAATGGTGAACCTGTGGGCATGTTTGACAAACCTCTCAACATTCCATGTCAATGTCCTAACCAGTTAACGCTAAGCACATGACTTAACAGATTTTCAAGTGTGAACAGGACCTACTTCTATTGTTTATTAAAGACAAGCCTGAACAGTCTCTTATTCTGATTGAGGAACATTGATATTGACAGAAGGAAAGCCTAATGGCCTATTTGAGAACCACAGAATTGAGTGAAATTTCCCTTTCCACTCTTTTAAATGAAGGGCTCTCTTTAGGGTTCAATATATATTTCCAGTGTGGTTAAAGTGAGTACTTTAATACCATTTTAAAGGAAAAATCAAGAATCTTTGCTATACCACTTCATAAAGAATTCACAAAGGGATCAACTTAGAGAAAATAAAGATTAAGTAATTGTGGCTGGGGTTAATGCTTGGAAAATGGGTCACTTATGAATACATACACAGTCACTCATTCAATAAATATAGAGCCCCTGCTCTTTGTAAATTAAATTATGTAGCTCCCTCAACTGCCTACATTTTAATGGAATGGGAGGATACAAACAAGTGGTATTTTATATAATAGTACAAAATGATTGTAGAAAAATACTGAAAAGTGACAATAGAGCATATGATTAAAAGTATCAACTGGGTATTCATAGGGAAAGTTATGACAGAGGAAATCATGATTTAATTGGGCCCTAGAAGATAACAAGGAATTAGATTAGAGAAGCAAAGGCCTAAGGTGAAGACACAACATACAAAAGAGCATGGGTGTGAATGGCAAGTTTTTGGGGGAGAATAACAAGATAATTCCAGCTGAAATCGGGTCTATAAAAAGGGAAGCATGGAAGACAAAGATGGAAGAAGTTTTGGGGGAAAATCCTTTTTGCAAAGTTAAGAGAGTTGTTTGGACAAAATGGTATAGTGAAGGCAAGTTGGAGTAAGAAAAAGCAGAATTTTGAAGCAAGAGAAACTTGGATTTGAATCCCAATTCTCTGTTTCTTCTTTATAAACAGTAGGTAATATTATCATATAGGTTTATTATGAATATTAAGTATAATAATATGTATAGAGTAGCTGAGTCATGTAAACTCTGACGTATGGTAAACATCATACCACTCTTCCATTTTATTCTCTATGTAGTTGAGTGCTACAAAAACTTTTGGGTGGGCTAATGACTTGATAAAGACAGTGTTTTGGGAAGATAAATCTGATCAGCAATTTGCAGGAGGTGTTGAAGGAAAGGAAGGGTAGATAGTTTGAATCCCCATAAAACAACGTATGCATAATAAAGTTCTTCTGGGGATGGATACATAAGCTTTTGATTATAGAATGAGTCTGTGCCTTCCAAAAAGGTGAAAGTTCCTGTGTGAATTATGGAAGATACTACACTATGAAGGACTACAGAAGAGAAGTGGGGCACAGCAGCAAGATGTAACAGTTGTATACCCCAGTAAAAGATAAGCTGAAAATGATACTGAAAATTGTAATCATTTTGCCGATTCTATCTTCATATCACTTCCAGAGAGGAGATGGGCATTCTGGAAAGGAAGGTTATACGTCAGACGTTAAACAGGTTGATTTTCAGATTGTCAGAACTGCTAAGTAAAACTCTAACTAGACTGCATTTTGCCCAGATTTAGGATATATGTCTGGGTTGGAAAGAAACATAATTTAAGGCAGTGCTTCTCAGATTATACTTCTGCTCCAAGGCAGGAGGCCAGGCAGTGCATAAAGCCACAAGATATAATGATATAGTTTTTGGGAGCATATTCCAAGATATGGAAAAAATGTTTAAAAAGTTTTGCAATTAAGAAAAACTGGCATGCCCTCATACAATGAAGTATTATGAAGTATAAAGTCGACAAACATTTTTAAGATTAAACACAGGATGGGATAAATCTGCATTAATTCACTATTGCTGCCGGAAGTAATTCAAAGATTGTGAGAAAACTGCCATAGAAAGACTGTGAAAATAAAGCAGGCAGAGGGGCAAGGACGAGGCCTTCAGTACACCCAGCGTGAGAAGACTGAAGGAAGAAGATTCAATTAAGGAGAACTTGTCAAAAAAGGCAAGTAGATGTATTATAAAAATCAAGTGTCAGAAACCTGGAAAAGAGTTTTGAGAGCAGATTGTCAACAGCGTCAAATGCAGCAGCGGAGTCACATAAAATGAAGAGTTAAAGTCTCTTTAACGTTACAGTGTTCAGGTTATATGTAAGGCGGCTTGGATCCTGTTCTGGAATATAAGATTTAAGGCAGAAAATTTCCTACTTGTAGCAAGCCCTTCCAGAGATCAATAATCAATCATACATGTGAATCCCTTAGGCAGTCCGTTTCTTGTAAGTGCTTTTTACTCTTGTCACAGCAGCACGTCACATCCTTTACTCAAATCTTAGAATACGGCAGTCTCATCCACTTCAGACTCGATTAGACGTTGAATATTGTTGAGAATGGAATAATTTATCATCTCAAAACTTAGCACTTTAGGAATAAAAATAGGACAAATCAATTTTTTTGTTGTTGTTACAGGAGCAGCTAAAATACTCAGCTTTATATCCACCTTCCTGCATTAGTCAAAATGAGAAAAAACTGCACATACACACACCCCCTCACAAACAAGGAGTCTGTCATTACTTAACGATTGGTGTTGTTAGAGAAGAAAAGCCATACAGATCACTCTCGTTATTTTGAAGCTGCTACAACTTCAAATATGCAGCAAAAACACTCCTGGAAGCCACTGCCCCAGATGAAAATATTCATAATATATTCAGTCTGCCTAGCCCTCATGCCATTTCTCCAAGGAAGTGCAAACAGTACATGAACAAGGCTTCTCGGTTGGTCAGTGAGGGAACGGGGGAAACCGCAAGCACTAAACTAGAAGTCAGGTCCTGCTTCCACTGTTCTTTGTGATTTGTGCAGGTTGATAAATTTCAGTTGGTCTTCCTATGAAGCAGTGAGGACACTGTCTCCCCAGCTGAGTTTGCCACTCTGGGCCTAAGTGTGATAATTCATGAGAGGCAGGCAATTGTATCTTTCTTCACAAATGTACCGTGAGGATTATACTTGACAATGTCTGTAAATATGCTTAGCATTTGGTAGGCATTCAATGGGAAGACTTGAATTCTTGGGGATCCTTTGAAACAATCAAATGGCATAAGCCACTATACTTTAAGTATTCATATACCATAAATATGAGAGGCAAACAGGGAGAGAGAGAGCGTGAGAGAGCATCTGTGAGAGATACTGAGTGAGAGACATTGAGAAAGAAATGCATCTTATAGGAAATTAAAGACTACAGAGAGGTTTGGGTTGGATTATAGCCTAGAGGCAGGTAGTGAATAGTAACAAAGTCCAACAATTCTGTGCTTCTAGAAATGGATATGATATTAGTATTACAGGAATGCCTTTCATCTTTAAAAGGACCTCAAGGTCTTTGAGATTGAGATGGGCATTATTATAAGACCTTTTAGAGACCCTCCTTAAAGACATTGAGATGCTTTCTGTTGCTTGTAAGCCACCTAGTCTGTGGTACTTTCTTATAGCAGCCCAAGCTGACTAAGACATAGGGCTTTAATTTCCCTTTAAATAACATTGTAAGAGGATATTTATGCAAGAGTACTCTGGGGTTTTTTGCCAAGCACTCTAGTACAATGGCTGTCAAATATGGGGACTCTGACCCACAGGTTTAAAGAGTATAAAATAATATTTAATCATTGTATGTGCAATGCATACTGATATTTTCTATTTTTAATGGTTTTCTCCGCCCATTAATAAGTCAATCTGTACTTGCAAAAAAAAAAAAAAAAAAAAAAACCATGGCAAAAACCTCAAAGTTTTTTAGTAGTTCCTTTTATATATTAATGCTAAAAACAATGGTATAAGCAGTGAATTCTACTTTTATAAGAACGATGTATTCAGTGTCTATTTCAGGTGTTACTTTGGTATCTGCTCTATTTAATTTATATCATTAGACATATATTTCTTTTTAGAGATAGAGTGTATAGAGTGTGTCAGTTAGTATGATAGTATTTCTTTCAGCAGCTCAGATTTAACATCCTCACCAACGTAGGTCATTTGTTACAAGAGTCCTTTTCCTGCGTATTTGAAGTTGCAGTAGCTTAAAAATAAGTCAGGTAACAAAGAAGGATATGTACACAAAACTACCTCCATTCGGGGAAAAACAAACAAGCAAAAACCTCCGAATGCGAATGCATACTTTGGGTTTATTATTCAAAAAGGGGGTCATTACACAAGACCCTGGCTTAGAGTTCCCTTAACTCCCGTGCTCTGTTATCTGAATTAGTTTATGGTAGCTAATTAAAATATCTTTGAAATGAATTAAAATGGAAGAGGTTTTGTTGTTATGAGGATTTTCAGGTAGTCTGTAAAACTTTCTCTATAGAAAATATTTTCATCTAATCTAGGGATTCTGATACTGATAAGTGGAAGACACAAACCACTAAATATGAATGAGAAATTATATAATCCCAATGAGTGATATTGACATAAGAAAAATAATACTACATAGCCATGTGAAATAACATACTTTATTGCGTGCTAACAAAGGAATTGGAGCTATGGATCAAGTGACCCTTTATCACTGATTTTCCTTATCATTATAATTTAACTATTTTGTCCATTTATCTGATTATTTTCAGAGTGTGCACTCTAGGTATTTTGTTCGTTCTTTTTTCTTTTCTTTTTTTTTTTTTGATATGGAGTCTCACTCTGTCACTCAGGCTGGAGTGCAGTGGCGTGACCTCTGCTCACTGCAACCTCTGCCTTCCGGGTTCAAGCAATTCCCCTGCCTCAGCCTCCCTAGTAGCTGGGACTACAGGCTCATGCCACTTTGCCCAGCTATTTTTTGTATTTTCAGTAGAGATAGGGTTTTACCATGTTGGCCAGGCTGGTCTCGAACTATTGACATCGTGGTCTACCCATCTCGTTCTCCCAAAGTGCTAAGATTACAGGTGTGAGCCACCACACCCAGGGGTACTTTACGTTTTGACTGAGGAAAATTGGCTTGATTTTTGTGGGTTTATACGAGAAGAAGCATTTGCCCTTTATTTAATCTTTAAGCAAACTTGTGGATTAATTAAAGCAAAAAGTCATGTTGAATTTAAAGAAGGAGAAAACTTGGAGGGCAGGACCAGAGCTCTAATTAAAATAGTGAAGAAGGTGGACTTTGTCCTGAGACTCATTCTCCTTCCATTTTAATACCCATGTCTAAACCTACAATTCTACTAGCACAGACTGTGACACGAAAGAAGCTAGTATTAGAATTCAAAGGTGATTTCTTAGTAGCTACTTAACTTGAATTCAGCATGGAGTTGTTAGGTGAACTAGGGTGGAGCTAATTAAATTTGCATTTCAGAATAATGACAAAAGAACCCAACAAATAATTTATTTCATGTAAGTTTGTCCCAACTACTGCATGGAACATCCTTACACTAAGCAATTATTCATTGTTTATTTGAAGTTCTAACTTAACTGGGTGCACTGTAATTCATCTGCCAACTCGAAATTGTAGATTAATGATGAAAAACTAAGTAAATTCATATGAATTTAATAATAAACAAAAATTTCCTATAAGTATGTTCCCAGTATTGCATAGGGCATACTTATACTAACAATGACTCATTGTTTATGAGAAGTTCAAATTTAGCTAGGCATCCATATTTTTATTTGGTAAATCTGGCAACTGTTCACCTGCCACGATCCCTGGCACATCACGGGAGCTGCCTAATACCTCCAGAAGCAGAAGGGGTAACAGAAACAGCAAAGACTTGCAAATTAATATGGATGCAAATTCTGCTTTTATCAGAATTTTATTTTGTACAAGATTTTAATAAGACCTTAGTCTGACGGCTGTATCATGTAATCTGAAGCTCTATTTTTCTCTTCATGAAGACTGCTCTACTTTCAACTGGTCCTTGCCTTGGAAATTAAGACATTTACATGATAATTGAAGACTTTAAGGTTCTTCCATATAAACTCACGGAAATGAAGTACTTTCTCAGTCTCACCTTTTAGTAGCTTATTATCTACTCCACCTATTATACTTTTGGAATAAGCCTAGGAGAAGAACCCCCTTCAGAGCTCCTGCCTTTTTCTAAATGTGTAGGCAAGGGAAAATCCCCTGGAGCACTGATGCGGATGGGCAAGAGCACAATAAACCACCTTTAGTACTAACATGCCTACCATTTACATAATGCTGGGCATCCAGGGATCTGAAAACTTCGGCAGTTTACGTAGTCACTTTGGTTTTCATTATAATTTGCTCAGTGATCTACATGGCATGTTCCACAGATTGTCCCTCATGAACAATGCATAGATGGACAAGGTGTGCATGATTGCTGCAGAGGTGGTGCTTTTGTTTCTGCTAGTCCCTGCTCCTGCATCTGTGATGCGTTGCCTGGGTTGAATGTGTCTCAGACTTATTCTGAAGCAACTTGTACCTTCAGCATATCCTAAGAGAAGTGATAGAAAGTGTTGAAATCTGTTAAGTGTGTAGTCCATTCCATACAGCCCTAAAAGCCAATCCGCTTTGGAAATTATTGTCCAACTAGTCCCCTAGCACTCTAGCATAATGGGGTGGTTCCCATTCTGTGGGCATTCCCAGGTGACCACCTTCTAGCTTGTCAAGTACAAGCATTAAATTGATCACTTAATGTGTTGGTGTTATATGGTAAATATTTATCTTTCTAGACTTTATAATGAAATCAGAGCCAGCATTTATAATTAATATACAAATGTATGCTTTGTCACTTAAATGTAAACCATCTTACAAGGTATCTTTGTCATCAAAATTTGTAAATGAGAGACACCAAGGCGGAGATATAACTTATCCAGGATCTCAGTTAGTAAGTGATGGAGCCAATTTCAACGGAGGAAAACTGAATTTCGAATCTATTTTCTTTCTTTTTTTTTTTTTGAGAATGGAGTCTTGCTCTGTTATCCAGGCTTGTGTGCAATGGCATGATCTCAGCTCACCGCACCCTCCATCTCCTGGGTTCAAGTGATTCTCCTGCTTGAACCTCCCGAGTAGCTGAGATTACAGGTGTTTGACACCACACTCAACTAATTTTTGTATTTTTAGTAGAGATGAGGTTTTGCCATGTCAGCCAGGCACGTCTTCAACTCCTGACCTCAGGTGATTCGCCCTCCTCTGCCTCCCAAAGTGCTGGGATTATAGGTATGAGCCACCATGCATAGCCTGAATCTATACTCTCAACTCCGATGCAATAGTTTTAGGGGATATAGTATAATACATGGCAATAATAAAACTATCTCCCTGTGCAAGTATCACTTCCGTTGAATGAAGTCATTATAAGCAGAAAGTTGTGTCTTTATTTGTAACGGGACCTAAGCCAGATAATTTCATTTTGAGAGACATTATTTATCACCTCAGGCTAAGACTTAACTAGATGCCTCTGCCAAATGTCAGTGATTCAATTCGTATTCCAAAAGAGGTTTTATTCAGTCATTATTTCGGATTTGTTTTCAAAGCCATACTTCTACTTGCAAGCTACGTTTTTGTTTGCTTGGTTGGTTGACTGGTTGTTTGGTTAAAGGGAACAACAGAGAATACTTCAATGTTTTAGGACTGATCATAGAAATATGATTTGAAAGGCTGAGATAAAACTTCCAAAAGAAATACACCTTATTTATAGGTCTGAACCCTCCAATTCTCATGGTGATTTGCAAAAGTTATTAAGCAAGGAAGTTTAAATAATTTCTACAATGTTTTTTTTTTAAGTCTATGCTACTAGAAAGGAAAAAAATAACTGTTCTTGCTGTTGTGTATTGCATGGTTAAAGGGGAACCTCCCTTAACTGGCTGGAGGAAGTTAGCTGTTGGTTTCAAATCACTCTTTCCAGAAAAGTACGGTGTGTGACTCAGATTTCCACACGAAGGTGGTTCTTGAGAGAAGGTCTTAGATGTTTAGAAGAGGTTACGTTAAATTCTTTGGTATCACTTATTATTTCCTTCAGGCAAACCACGTCAGAGGACTTCAATCTGAAAATGACATGGGTTACATGTGTTCCTTCCTCTTCTCTTTTTAAAGGTCTTCTTGTCTTTCTATTTTCATGTGTGCCCTTCATCGACAGCTTTCTATAAATAAATGCACTTATCAGAAGAAAAGAGTCATTTCACTTCTCTAGGGAGAGATCTTTTATATCTATCTCTTGGGGAGATGAGTTAGAAAGCGGTTTGAAACTGAATATACAAATTGATGTATAGATCTTCACATTTTTAAAGAACTTGAGTGGTCAAAATGATGAAACTAATGAGAAAGAAAAATAAGAGGGCAAGAGCTAACATTAATTGGAGACCCAGTGTGTATCTGACAACATTATAGGTATTTTGCACACCACATTTAATTTGATTCTCCTATTAAGGAGTAAATAGGCCTTCTATCTCCATGTTATTGACGAGGCAACTGAAGTGTGGAGATAGAAAAATAACTTCCCCCAAATTACACATGTGATGTAAATAGATGGAGCAGTAGGGAGAATAAAAACAAAAATTCAGGATGTGTGATTTTTATAAGACTACTCCAATAACTTAGGCACAGCGTTGACTGCTACAGAATCTGAAATGGCCGATGAAATGGAGAACCCCCAAATTCCTAGAAAATTGACATTTAAAAATATTTATTTAAAAAAAGTCTCTCCTCAAGGCCTTAGAAATAGAAATTCCATTTGACCCAGCAATCCCATTGCTGGGTATATATCCAAAGAACTATAAATCGTTCTACTATAAGGACACATGTACACGAATGTTCATTGCAGCACTGTTTACAATAGCAAAGACCTGGAATCAACCCAAATGCCCATTGATAATAGACTGGATTGGAAAAATGTGGCACATATACACCATGGAATATTATGCAGCAATCAAAAATGATGAGTTAGGGTCCTTTGTAGGGACATGGATGAATCTGGAGAACAGCATTCCCAGCAAACTGACACAAGAACAGAAATGAAACACCGCATATCCTCACTCATAGGTGGGTGATGAAAAATGAGAACACATGGACACAGAAAGGGGAGTACTAAACACTGGGGTCTATAGGGGGGAAAAGGGGAGGGCCAGTGGAAGGGGAGGTGGGGAGGGATAGCCTGGGGAGAAATGCCAAATGTGGGTGAAGGGGAGAAAGGAAGCAAAACACACTGCCATGTGTGTACCTACGCAACTGTCTTGCATGCTCTGCTCATGTACCCCAAACCTAAAATGCAATAAAAAAATTTAAAAAAAAAAGTCTCAAAGTTTATGTTCCAGTAACAGTTTGGCATCTATAAAAGGCAGATTTTATTAGGAAGGTATGCCATTGATCCACAATATATGAGACTCTATGAGCCGTTTTTAACTAGAAGGATTTGGTGTTAGGATTCTCTAGAGGGACAGAACTAATAGAATATATGTATATATGAAATGGAGGTTATTAAGGAGAATTGACTCACACAGTCACAAGGTAAATTCCCACAACACGCCATCTGCAAGTTGAGGAGCAAGGAAGCTAGTGGTGGATCAGTCCAAGTATCCAAATCTCAAAAGAAGCCAAATCTCTAAATCTTCACTGGGAAGCCGACAGCACAGCTTTAGGTTCTGCGGTCAAAGGCCTGAGAGCCCCCAGCAAACAACTAGTGTAAGTCCAAGAGCCGCAGAACTTGGAGTCTGATGTTCAAGGGCAGGAGGCATCTAGCACAGGAGGAAGATGAAGGCCAGGAGACTGGGAAAGTCTTTTCTTCCATCCTCTCCCGTCTGCTTTGTTCTGGCTGCACTGGCGGCTGATTAGATGGTGCCCAGTCATATTGAGGGTGGGTCTGCCTCTCCCAGTCCTCTGACTCAAATGTTAATCCCCTTTGGCAACACCCTCACAGACACACCCAGGAGCAGTACTTTTCTTCCTTCAATCTCATCAAGTTGATACTCAATATTAAGCATCACAGATTTCACACATACTTAGGGTCAAGTGTTAAGCATTTGTTTCAACTATAAGATATATGCTTGTAAATTAGTTTGGCTGACACTGGAATTTAGATGTTATATTATGCTCAGAGCCTTTCGGATTGTAACCCATTTGAGATTACGTCATGTCTTATAATTACGTGTTTTTTCTCCTCCCAAGAGCCACAGTTTCCTATTGGACAACAAGTGATAGGTTACTGGAATCCATGTAGGAGTTGAGTGTCAATATGATATTTTTTTTCAATAGCATTTACTGAAATATACAAGATTTACATTGTGGGATTTTCAAAAATATGTCTATTCTATAGGAATCAAGCCATTTAATTCACTAATTCATTCACTTAATATTTATTTATTAAATATTTAAGAGACTCAGACTTGTAGAGGGCACTAAAGATATAATGGCAAACAAATGCAGTTTACTGGGGGAGATACTAGTTGAATAATCAGCAATAATTGTAAAAATTACACTTGTTGTAAGTGCTAAGGTATATGGTGTTCTGAGGTGGCAGAAGAGGAAAATTAGTGCATGCAGGAAGATTGGGAAAGGGAAGCGATCTGAAGTCTGTAGGATGAATATGAGGAAATTGGGACTAGAAGGGAGGAAAGAGGGTTCTGTTCTTCGAATATCCTGGCTGGGTGGTGGCGATGCTGAGGGAAGAAGCCAAGGAGCACACTGAGCTGGGGCTCGGTAAGCATGGGTAAACACGGTCAAGGTAGGGCTGGGAATGGGGAGGAGATTGTGAGAGGTTGGGGGAAAATTAAAGGATTTCAAAGCTGAGGGAGTTTAGGGAATCAGAAAGGAGTAACAAAATCAGATCTGCGTGGAAGAGATTGCAAAAATTTCTCCAGATGTAGTGCCACAAATGCATGAGCAGGGATAAGGATGGATGACAGCAGATAGACCACTTATGAGCCGTCTACAGCAGTCCAGGCTAGGGGTGCTGGTAGCCTGATTCAGGTGGTAGTGAGGATAGAGGTATAGACAGGAGAACAGTGCAGAGATGTGTCTGAAATTTTTTTGAACAGACATTGGTGATGACTTTCATGTAGAAAGATGGGAAGGGAAGAAGATGTGTTTAGGATGACTCTGGTTTCTTATTCTCTGTGTTCCTCATTTTTTTTTTTTTTTTTTTTCAAAATGAACCAAACAGGGATGAGGGTGAAGGAAGATGCTGTGTCCAGTTCTGTACATATTGGGATTAAGTTACCTTACAGTCATTTAAATAATGCTGTCCCTTACACTTTGACATCAGTTCATGTTCCTTAAGCCTCATGCTGTAATCTATTTGTAATTGTATTTGTATTTGTATTTTATCAAATACATAGACATTCCTAATTAGCTTAGCAAAAGAATTACCTTAGTTTGAGTGGCGTAGACATTATGGTTCCCAAGTGAAGGCATTGCTTCTTAAATGCTTCCCCAACAATTTAACTTAAGGAAGTGAGCAAATTCTATTATTTAGAGATACAGATTGCAGATGAGAGCTGTAATGTAATCCAAGCCAATCAGAGGTCTCAAAGCCATGAAACTTGTGTCTGTTAATAGGAAAGCAAACCACGTTTTCCTTTGTATTAGGATGTGTCTTTATTGTAATTAGGGAAAGTTACCTAAAATCCACATATTTGCTTCCTTTATGTATTTCTCCTATATTACCTTTTGTGAAAAGCAACAGAGTAGCAGCACAATTCTCCAGCATTTTTACCCCTGTAGGTTTTGATTAATTTTAATAAGTAAAGGAAACTTTTCAAAGCAAAATAAATTTTGTCATTGTGAACTCTATTAAACAAGAAGTCATTTGCCGGGGGGTGTGGTGGATGTAAAGATACTTAATCACCTCTTTTTCTTTTATCCTTTTATCCTAAAGGAATAAAATAAGCTTCATATTATTTTATGAATCTTGACTCTAATGTACATTTGCCTCTCTTGAACTGAAGGTTCACAGTTTTTATTTTTTGTTGCAATCCTTTGTCTGTGGATACATCTGTGAACTAGGGGTACAATAATAATAGCCTGGGTTTTCTACCTATGAACCATGGTAGACAAATCCAGAAATAAGAGCTAATAGTTTATCTGGAAAAACACCCTTGGGAAATCTCAGGTATTCACAAACCACGTGCAAAACAAAATTAATGCATATTTGGTTAGACTAATGCAGATGTAGCTAACTGCATTTAGGCACTTCTGTAGATATTAAAAGTTATTTCACTTTCCAGAAGGAAAGTAAGGTTAGGGATGGAGCGTATTTGGGTTGCAAATGGAAGGATGGAATAAAATAATCTTTTTTTTTTTTTTTTTTTTTTTTTGAGACGGAGTTTTGCTCTTGTTACCCAGGCTGGAGTGCAATGGCGCGATCTCGGCTCACTGGAACCTCTGCCTCCTGGGTTCAGGCAATTCTCCTGTCTCAGCCTCCTGAGTAGCTGGGATTACCGGCACGCACCACCGTGCCCAGCTAATTTTTTGTATTTTTAGTAGAGACGGGGTTTCACCTTGTTGACCAGGATGATCTCGATCTCTTGACCTCGGGATCCACCCGCCTCGGCCTCCCAAAGTGCTGGAATTACAGGCGTGAGCAACCGCGCCCGGCAAACATCACCTTTTATAAAAAAAAGTTTAGAAAAAATAGTAAATAGGCTTCTATGTTCAGGTGGAAAGTTTGAGCAGTGGGGGAGACAACTTTGTGCTTCTGTGAGAGACTTCCTGTCAGATACCATATTTGACTTTTCTTGAAATCTGCAAATGTAGTCAAATCTGCTATTCTTTATGATGCATACAAATATATCCAGCATTTACAAGATACATCATTAAGAATTCAGTAATTAAATGCAACACGTTCAGCCTCAAAATGGTATGGTCAATAAGATAAGGTCAGACTATAGAATTGAATTGAAACATGAAAGATAGATAAACCTTCTAAGAAAGGACCTTAAAACTGGCTGCACTGTGGAGTTATTTAAGGGATTTAAAAATCCAATGACTGCAAAGGGTCCCATTTCCAAAAATAATGGTGTGATTAATTAAGGATGGCACCTGAGAATCAGTATTTTTTAAAGTTCCCAGATGATTCTAATGTGTAGTCCAGCTTGAGAATTATTTATTTCAGAGATAGTTACGACTAACTATAAACTACTGGTAAGACAAATCTAACATACTTTGTACGTGTATTGAGTGTATTGCTAGATTCCTGGATATAGAAGGGCTACGCAGACATTTTGTTCTCATGAATGAAAATGTAGCATGTTTGAAAATAAAATTGACAAATAGATGTTTTTGTTTCGAATTTCTAATATATAATAGCCTTAAAAAATAAACCTGTGATGTTAGCATTTGTGGTATCTCTATTTTAGAGATATATAGAGGATAGAGATAAGACAAAAAAACCTACCTGATTTCCAGAGTTACAAACCTATAGCTTGGTGCAAATGTAATTGTGGTTTTTGCCATTGAAAGTAATGGCAATACCACAATTACGTTTGCACCAACCTAATAGAAGATGATTTGGGATTCAAACACAATGTCCCTGATGCTTGTGTACAGTCCTTCAGGGTTTCCTATAAGGTTATGTTCCAGCCCCTGGCAGGTGCTCCTTGGCATACTATCCTTGTTTCAAAATAACAATATTAGCTTTGCACAGTGGCAGTATTGCAGCCAATGAGGTTTATCCGAGGCGCAATTATTGCTAATTGAAAACTTTTCCCAATACTCCCCCATGACGACTTGAAATATAGTCGTCATTAGCAATTTTTGACAGTCTCTACAGGGACTGAATTATATATATTAAAAAAAAGAAACAAAAAAACTATTTTTGTAGAGAGAGAAGAAATAAAGTCAAGAGAAAAGTGGAAAGAGTAAAAGCTTAGGAAGAATGTGAATACTATTATATTTGTAGGTTGTATGTTTCACATTTCCACAGTATATTTTCTTCATTGTTGTTAAGGGAAAGAATCTTCTACGATGCCAGGAACAGGTTTCACAGAAGCAAAGCACATTTATGAAAAACTTTAAGAGAAACTGAATTTAAGGCCTCTTCCATGTGCGTTCTCTTACTTAACGTCTTAGCTCCTCAGCTTAAATAGAAGGCACATAAATTACTGATGTTTTCACACACTGACCTAAAGTTGGATAGGATTTGGGTTTGGGTATCAGAAGAATTGAGTCGCCTTCTGGCTTGCAATCTGAATCCAGTTCATTTAAACTATCCTTTGCAAGAATAAGTTTATTATTCTTATAAAAAGATTTGCGATTAAAATTAGTTTACAACCATGTTTAAAAGCCTGACAAATACTGTTTTTGCATGATATCATTATTCATGATTATATTTTGGCACCCAGCAGGATGCTATGCTTCTGCAGGCACTTTGAAAATATTACTGGGTGGTTTGATGATTTTGTATGATTAAAAACACACAAAAAGTTGGCCTTCATTACCTGGAATTTAAGGAAATATAAGAGTTTGCAAATAAAAGGTATGTCTTCTTGCCATTTTTAATTGCTTAACTTTCGTGAGACATAGTTTATTGTCTTTTTAACCTTTTACTACTATGCAGAATTGAGAGACGAGCTGAAATTACAGTCATATTCAACTGAGTTGAAGAAACAGTAAGAATACTCATAAAATCATAATTGCTAAAACTTATTGATAACATAGTATGCTAGTCACTGTAGTAATTGCATAAATTCTCATAATTCTCAACTATGAATGAGGTGGGTACTAGTCTCATTTATCCTTCCCAATGGGACAAGAAAGCTTGAAAGCATATTTAATGTTACACATCCAGTTAAGCAGCAGAGCTGGAACTGAAACTCAAAGCTAATGTAGGAGGGTTGAATTTAAGGGAGTTTCATTAAATACATCAATACCAAAAAATTCCGGTATTCCCTCTGTACGGTTGCATAACTCCCTGTGGCTTCCGTAGGCTATTTGGAAACAAATGTGAATATACATAGTTTCTTTCTGTCTATTCTTTGGTTAATTAGAGGTTTTGGTAGTTCTTATCTGCTTATACAAAAGACAGACAGATACAATTACAAGGGTGGTTGGAAATAAGTCCGGAATCTTCCTACCCACTGACCGTGGAGAATTCAAACCCTTAATGTGCATAATGAAGGCATTTCTTCACTCTACTTTGTAATTTCTCTTAAAACACACACAAACTATTAGCTCATTCAAAATGGCTTGGATGGAAATAGCTGGTTTACACTGATGTTTAAATCTTATAACCAAGCCAGACAGCTTGCTCTCTGTGAAAGAGGCTCTACTGCCTTATTGCTATTTTTATTTTGATTATATCAGCAAGTGAGAATCAATAGTGAGACGGGACCTGTGAGTTGGTGTTTATTCATATGCATGCTTTCCAGCTGAATGTGGTAATGTGATTAGAAATGATAGTGTCATTATGTAAGTGCTGATTGTACCTAAAATGTTTGAATGCTCGCTAAGTACTGAACACTAGTCTACATGCTACACATGGATTATTTCAGAACAACCCAATGGGCAGAAACATGACCCCATTTTACAGGTGAGGTTATATCACTTTGCACAAGGGTAGGCAGCTAACAATTGGCAGTGCCACACAGTCATTTTTACTTTAGAGTCCGCTTTAAACATCTAAATGGTCTTGGCATGAAATTCTATTATTATTGGAGGTCAAAGGGCATAACTGCATTATAAGCAATACAATGGAATTGTTTTAAACTAGAAAGTCTAAGGTTCAATTTCTAGTGCCACCATTTATCATCTGGTGTCCTTGAGCTAATTACCTTTTTTGCTAACTGAAGATAATAGCATTTCCTACCTCATAGGTTGGTATGAGGTAGATAAATTCATTCATATAAAACATTTTAGCATAATGACTAAAAAATAATAAGTACTCAGTTATTATTATGATTTGAATTATCTAACTCTGGTTCCATGAGTTGATTCAGGGTGTAAAAATAGGCAATAGATGCATTAGGCCGCTCTGATTGCTTTCTGTAACTCTTAGCAGCTTTACATTGTACAATTTAGTACAATTTAACATTTGTAGACCTCCTTTCTCACAAAGATAATTGATCTCACCAATCATCAGCCAACTTGTGAACTGGCTCAGAACAAGAAAACCTACAAATGTCACATGCGGAAAAAGGCAAGTGAAAATTCTTGCCTTAGGACATACTTGAATTCAAGAAGATTTGAGGATTAGCACTAAGGCGTGTTACCTAACAAGAGAAAACACATCTCTTCTGAAAGTTCCTAATAGCCCAAGGAATCAGAAACCCAATGACTCCAGAGAGAAGGAAAAGATACCTGAGAAAGAAAATATGACTCAGACTCTTGTTAATGCTGGATACGTTCCAGCTACATTAAAGTTCTCTACACTAGACTTACTCAATTGTCTTGGCAAACTCTGCCATTGATGAGACATCAAGTAATCCACGCTCAGGAGAGAAGAAACAGTAAGAACTGTAACTGATTAGGTTTCATTAACTCAAAGGCTCTAAGAAAAAAAATGTCATAGAAGCCATGATTTTTGTGGCAATCTAACAAACACATTTTAGAAGAGAACTTTTTCATTAACTTATTTTTTACCAAGTGCATTATAATATGTAAGCTGACAGCTATATTTATATAAAAATAAATCCGTATGTGCATTTTTGTGGTACATGGACTTCAATGGCAAGATGCTACTAATCATGTTCATCTCCTCCAGTCTAGCCTCCCTCCCATCTCCCACCACCCCCAGATCTATACTAACCTTCTTCATCCCACCAACTAAAAACACTTGTTAATATCACTTCATTGGGAACGGAAACAATGAATTCAGTTTCATTTGTTAGCTGAGACAAATGTGGTAGGAAAAATTTTTTTTAATGTAATTTAAAGGTATAGATACACACACATATATATCGATTTATTTTGAAGGAAGCTAGAAAATAGGAGATCATCAAATACATAAACTTAATAGTTTTGTTTTCACTTAAAAAGTTAAGAAAAAGCCATTTTGCAGTAATCAAGACCATTTTGAGGATAGGACCTGGGCAGAGAGAGTATACAAGTACTCTCTTATCTGTGGTTTCTCTTTTATAGTTTCAGTCACCCACGGTTAGTTGCAGGTTCAAAAGTAGGTGAGTACTTCTGATATTTTCAGAAAGAGTGAGAGAAACCATATTCACGTCACCTTTATTGCAGTATATTAATTGTTCTAGTTTATGATTATTGTCATTAATCTCTAATTGTGCCTAACTTATGAATGAACCTTTATCATAGGCATGCATGGATAGGAAAATACATGTATATGTAGGGTTAGTACTAACCCTGGGTTTAGTCTCTCAGAAGTTATCCTCCGTGGATAAGGGGGACCGCTGCATGCTACATGCTTGGATGGGACTTCCAATGTCATTTTTTAGTTCAACTCTAAGGTTTCTGTGTCTCATTAGGGTAGAATGTTCTTTCCTAAAAGATATGAAGTAAATGAATGCTTGGTAAAGCTGTTCATGTATAAGTATAACTGGAAGTCGGACCTGTCTTAGGCAACACAATGCTGAAGGTAAAGTTCATCTCTGCTGGTTTCCCACCTACTTCTGCCAGAGCTGCTTCTTGCTTCTGACTCTCCCTTTGCCTTACTGCCTTCCCTGATTCTTGTCAAAGGCATAAAGTGTCAGGCAAAGCAAGCTTAAGGGTTTTGCCTTTCAAGGAGATATCTTCAATTTAGAAAATGAAAAGATTTTTTCAAGAGGGGACCATGAAACCATGAAACTATCTAGCTTGGGCATCAACAATTTAAGTTTTGAAATAAAATTGTGTTTAAATTTCAGTTTTGACACTTCCAGGTTTTATAACCATGGGGGGGGGGCAAATGACTTCAATCATCTTTGAATTCTTTGTCTGAAAAGAAATGGAGATAGCAATATTAGCTATCTCATGTGGAGAATTGAGAATAGAGGGAAGTTAACTGACTTGTATCCCTTTAAATAATAACATCTGGGACCACCAAAATCACTTGCCGGTGAGACTGCTCACCATACTAGTCATAGATAGTCATAACTTCAAAAAATCTTAGAGGTCAGCCACTTCAAGGTACCTGGAAAAAGAGACTCAGCCAGATAAACCAATTTTCCATGGCCACACAGGAGCTGAGAGATTGAGTCATATCTCTAGCAGGGGCTTCTTACTGCAGTTCAAATCCTTTTCACTTGTAGTTCTCATTCTGTTCACTTCACTGAGAATTCTTGAGTGTATAGGGAGCTGATGATGACAACTTTCATTCTGAAGTAAAATATTCATAATCCTTAAAGTGTGTATTTTGCTTAAGATTCCATGTTAAGGCTCAAATTCTTCATTTCATTTAAACATTTATTGGTTTGGTGTTCACCGAGCAACGTTTTTGTTAATTTCAAAATGTCATTCATGCGACACAAAATAAGTGTATGAAATTACTCCCTTTGCTAAGCCTAAATTTCATTGAAGAGCAGGGATGAGGTCCAATTCTATAGACACAGACCCATACACACACCCTCCAACCCCCTACACACAATGTAACACATGAATTTCCCAACACTAGAAAGCATGCTGTTGCAAGCTGCTATTTGAGTTCAGGAAGGAAAGAAATTAATGTAAGTTTTTGTAGTTACTGTTTTCACACACTCTGAAGTACATTTTGAAGTTCAAATAGAAGATACCTGTTGAGTGAATCCAACCTTTAGACAATAGGTTGCCAAACTTTTTCTATAAAGGGACAGATACAAATATTTTAGGCTTTATAAGTGAAGAGACACAATTTAAAAAATCACATAGGCACTTATGTAATTAGAGAAAGTCAATTTTTATTATTTTTATTAGGAAAATTTAAAATAGGAAGAGCAGAACATTTTGTGAAATACATTTTTATTGAGAAAAATGAATTCTTTTATGAAGGATAACATTTTTTGCAACTGAGATTCAAAATAATCTTTCTTATCACCATATGGATTGTGAACATTTATCTATTAAAGACCATTCTCAGCTCACAGGCCCTTCAAAAACAGCCTAGAGAAAAATGATTAAAGCAATGAGTCAAAGTTAGCTCGACAAGGGAAATAAATGTGACCAAGAAGATTAACGATTGACTCTGGAACAAAATTCAGAAAAGGAAAATTTCCACAAACAGAGTAAAGAAGACAGAATTAGCATATAACAAGAGAGCTTCAATAAATAATTGCACAGATGAAATTCAAGGACTAAATTGCACTAAGTCATAGATTATAATTTCTGAATCCTGCCTTCTATTATAGTTCTTTTATTTTTAGAATCTATATCCTTTATCACACTCAAATATTTTTCTTCAATCCAGGATAAAGAGACTTCTAAACTAAACAATGTGATAAAGTTTCCGGAAGTGAATGTTGCAGAATAAAGCTGGAAAAAGAATGTCATCTGAGTTAATATTTGGGAATAGAGTGAATTATAAGCAAATATTATTCTTTTTGAACTTTATGTGAAAATTTGTGTGTGGAGAGGATGAGAATAACTCCAAATTATGCCTCTTTGGCATAAGGATTATTTTAAACTGAAGACAATTGAGAGAAAGCATTTCTCTGCTCTTCTCCTATTCGTCTACAAGCAAAGCATAAATTCCCATTGTGTTGGTGTCCCTTCTCCTTCC
This sequence comes from Callithrix jacchus, assembly GCF_049354715.1. NCBI lineage: Eukaryota > Metazoa > Chordata > Mammalia > Primates > Cebidae > Callithrix > Callithrix jacchus. The sequence continues at coordinate 97,190,987 of NC_133516.1, forward strand.
CTGACCAGAAAAAGGAGAAAAAACATTCTTACTACTGAGATTGGTCTGTGTAAACAAACGTTACTAAGTAACTCCTATAAACCATTAGTTTTCCTCACATGTTAACCTTCCCGCGATTTATCACCCTTGGAAGCCTAAAACTATCTTGAAAAAAAAAAATCCACTCACTTGTCTAAAATCGTCACCCTTTGTTGAAGATAATTAACTCCTCAAGTCTAATTGCATATTTGGGCTTTCACTTCTTTTCTTTGGAATTACATTGAATATGAAATTTAAAATAAAATGGGTGTGCCTTTTGCCTGCTAATCTATATTTTGCCGGTTTAAATCACAAGCTCCAGTTACAAAACCTAAGAAATTAGTGGGAAAACTTTTGCTCTCCTACATGTGCTTGAAAGTAATAAACAAAATGTAGCAGATTCAAATATGATATATTTAAAACCCTTTTTCACTACTGTACTTTGAGGACTGAGGGTAAGGAGCAGTTGCAGCAACATTCAGGCCAAATCTTCAAGAGGAAACCTTAGACCACCACAATTTTGCCATTTATTGAACATTCTGGTCTCTTGGTCGTCTGCACTTTCTTTTCCTAGCTTTATTTTCTAAATACTATTTTTTTTTGTTAATCTGCGCAACAAACATTTTTTATTTCCCTAACACTATAATTTTAAGAAAACTCTTTCTAACAAAAGCCTCATTAAGATGGGACACCTCCCAACATCTACACATCCTATTTTTCTTTCAGTAAAAATGTGTTGTGATGTGAGCAGGACTTGGATCTTATTCCCAAGTAAGGCTGGCTATGAATCCTGGATCTGTCATGAATCTGTGGAGTGACTTCGGACAAATTTTCCAACCCTCTTCCAATCTGAAAAAGCAAAGAAAATCTGATGTAAGGTCTTAATCCTCTGGGTTATTAAAATTGAATAAGATAATGTGTATAATCAATGACATGTATATTTGTGTATGTGTGTGTGCACACACACACACACAGACACACAGGTATATAATAAATTTGTAAGGCAACTTTGAAGGTGAGACTGTGCCTTTTAACTTCTAAAATGCATTATATGATATAAATTATAATATTTAAAAACAGATACATTCAGAAATCAAATATTAAAAAATGAAGTTGTCCTGACAGAGGACTGTATCAGGCATTTGCCCAAAGATTTTGTGAGAATGTATTTGCCCATTTACTCCACTACACAGCAAATGCTACAAGTGTAAAAAGAACCTCTGCTTCGACCAGATTTTTTCTCCTCAAAGGAAAACTGGTGATCTCAGGTGGCAGCTATAAAGTTTTATATTAAAAGGGCATGTCATACATTTTCAGTGGCTCTACGATTCCATTACACGAAATAATTAAAGAATTGCTATCTTAGTCCAGTTTGGCTGCTATAAAATACCATAAACTGGGTAGATTATAAACAACAGAAATGCATTTCTCTCAGTTCTGGAGACTTGAAAGTTTAAGATGGAGGCAGAGGCAGATTCAGTGTCTGATGAGGGCCCTCTTTATGGTTCACAGATGACGCCCTCTCATTATATCCTCACCTGGTAGAGGGAACAAGGGGGTGTCTCTAAGGCATTTTTTATAAGGGCACTGACTCCGGTCGTGAGGGCTCTGCCTTTATGATATAATGGCCTCTCAAAGCCCCTCCTGCTAAAGCTATCACATTGATGACTCGTGTTCAACATAGAGATTTTAAGAGAACACAGACATTCAGACCATAGCAATAGTGAGAAAGGGAGAACAGTCATGCAGGAGGTCATTCTTAATAAAATACCATTCTAATTTGGTAGGTGGGTCCTGGTTTAAAAGGGGGTGGGAATAAAGTAAATATGGGAAACTCCATAGTAAATTTGAATGTGCAATTCTAGTTTCCATTTTTTTTTAACAGCCGGTGCTGGCCTTATGTAATTTTTATTGCCAAATAATTACTTTGTAAATTGAAAATAACATTGACCACCTCCTAACATCTTCAGAAATTTTGTGGACTACATTTATGGTGATAAAGATCAGAGACAGTATATAAATTCTAAGTATCAACATTATAAAAGATGAAATTTTACTGTCGCCTTTCAACCAGCTATTTTCTCCACTTTGAAAAATATGTATATTTACATTGCTAACTACCAAGCAAACTCCTTTCCAATTCAGCCTTTCTCATTTCTTACTATTTCTTTGTTGGGTGTCTATTCTCATTTCAATAAAACGATTAAACAACGTTCCTTCCATTCCTTCTAGGCACCGATAAGATTTTGCCGAATTACTGAGATATTTCTCTTTAAATCCTTGAATTCACTTATATGGAGTGATTGTTTTATGAGCTCTATTAAATCTAAAAAGACATCCTCATCCTAAGTATCCGATAGTGTCAACAAGGGTTGGCAAACTATTCAGGAGATAATTGACTCTATAGTTTATTCTGTCACAACAAATGTAGGTATACAAATGTGTGACCGTTTATTCCGTTAAAATAAATGAACCTGGAAACCATCATTCTCAGCAAACTGACACAAGAACATAAAATCAAACACCGCATGTTCTCTCTCATAGACGGGTGTCGAACAATGAGAACACATGGACACAGGGAAGGGAGCATCATACACTGGGGTCTGTAGGGGGGAAATAGGGGAGGGACAGTGCAGGGTGGGGAGAGACAGCATGGGGAGAAATGCCAGATATAGGTGACAGGGAGGAAGGCAGCAAACCACACTGCCATGTGTGTACCTATGCAACAATCTTGCATGTTCTTCACATGTACCCCAAAACCTAAAATGCAATAAAAAGACAAATGTAGATATGCACTGAAGGTGTAGGCTTGGTTGTGGTGGGAGTGAGGGATCTCTGTGTATTTCTTGGTTCCTTGAAAATAACTTGAAGTCATTAAGACAATATAAAAGGTACAACAGAGAGAAAAGTTTATTTCATTTTTGATGCAGGACTGTGTATCTTAGAGCTCTTTTTACCCTGTACCTTTGTTCACATTTCCCCTTCTGTCCAAAAGGCCCTCAGCTCATTTCCCCTCTTAGACTCTAAGATTGCTTTGCCTGGAGCAAATGAAAGGCAAATCAGGAAAAACTATAGAAAGCTTTCTCAGTCTTCTACCTCCACCCCCATCTCTGTTTCTGTCCTTCATGATTCTCTGTCACAAGTATCTATTCAATTGCATAATGATTGCTTCGCGTGAGTTCATAAAATCAGACATTCCTTCATTCAACACATTGTTATGAAGTGCCTGCTACGTGAAGTAATCAGCGGGATCTGAACTTTCCAACAATATTAACTATGTGTTTTCATAGGCACAAAAGACTACTGACCACTGTAAATAAAATCAGCACCTGGGGTTGATGTCCAGTGGTTAGGATGGACTGGCAGTGTGGGGCCATCAACATTTTTTTGCCCCATGACCTCATTCATTCAGAATGGTTTGTTGACCACAAGTATCTGCTAAACTCTTCTCCCCATTGTGCTAAACTTAGTGACCCATGCAAATAGCAAATCATCAGTGCTTGATTATAGGATCTAATCAATTGATACACCTAGCCCAAATATCTTTATATATTATATATTAATCTCTCCAATAATCTGAAGCACTCAGCTTCCATTTAGACTCACTTATCTCCCTTTTCTTTTTCCTCTGCCTATTCTCCTTATTAAATATATTTACTTGAAAATAGAGTTGGGATCCCTTGTGATCTTAGCTTTGCTTTTGACAGAATTTCTCCCTTTTGAAACAATAATGCTCTCCTAATGAGTGGATATGATGTCAAAGACATTATCTAAAGCAATTGAAATTCAACAAGGTAAAAATACCGGTTTGAGGAAATGCTCTGCAGAATTCGAGATGTTGGATTAATAAATAGTGGAGTCATTTTATCGTTACCAAAAATCCCGTGCATTTGTTTTTTCATATGCTATTTAGACTAAGGCAGCAGCAGCAAAACTTAACAATGAAATGCTAAAGTCAATACAGAATTGCTTAAGCACTGATTTCAAACATTTCACAGACATTTTTTGCCCTTCACAGGCTGAGCTTAGCAAAATAATTGTGGTATACATTACGGTCTGTTATCATAATTTTACTCAGTTCTTTTTATGGGGAAAATGGGAATTACTAAAAATCTACTTCGATGACTAATGTGCAGCTTCTCCTGAATCATCACGCTTCAGCATATTTTGTAAGAGGCACATATTCCTCAACTATTGTAACATGAAAGGCAGAAATTTAGTAGGAAAACAAAACAGGAAAAGAAATAATGCTTTACTTCATTTATCCCCTCGGACGGGGAGCCATTTCTATGTAGGAAGGTAAAGCATCTCTTCAGAGGCTGCCACTGGAAACTGTTCCTGTCTTTAAGTGATGCGCTCTTTAACGGGCAACAGTCACGCACTCGCCAGTCCCATTTCTATTGAATACGTTAGTCTCACAGAATGCAAAATTTACAATCAAAACCCACTGAGGTTTTCGTGGAGAAAGAGAGAGAGGTGATGGTAGCAACAGCCCAAGCTGAGGGTGCAAAATTCCCTCCTGCAGTTGCTCTAATGGATTGACATGCAAGGCAGTAATTATGTAAAAGAGGGTGGGAAATATATTTGCTAATAGTGTAGTGGAAACAGAGCCTGTACATCTACAATCTCAATTACAGGGACAGGCACAGGAGTAGATAAGAACATAAGAAATCAGTCTGAAAGATGCTAAAATTTCCCTTTGATGTAAGTGCCTCAGCAGTCCCTTGGCAGTGTCGGGGGGCGGGGACGGTGGGGGTGCGAGGGGATAACAGTAACAAAACCAAAACTTGTAGATATTCCCAATATGGAAAAAGCAACTAGGTGGTTTTAGGTTGATGTTAGAAGCTTCTGAAACTGTAAATACTCCAAAACTACCTTTTGTTGTTTGTTTTTACAGGTTGAAATAAAGACAAAGTAATAATGAAAAAGACATCAAACTAAGAAAAGCAGACAGAGTTACTTCGTTGCTAGTTCTTTTCTTTTTTGGTTTAGGAGGCATAGACTCTCATTTCTGTTATGTCAGGAAACATGGTTTTATGGCAAAAAACCACCAAGAATTGAGGAAACGTAGATCCATCTGTCAGAAGTTGGGGTATATGGAAACTGTTCATTCTTCCCTAGCTGTCTACCATCAGCAACTTGGGGATCAGCATTTTCTGGTTTCAGGTTTCTGATGCCTCTGCTTCTCCTGTTTATTTTTAACGTTGTGTCTTTCTGCCGCTTGGCTTCTGCTTTATCATGACTGCTGCTGCGTCATGGCCTTTGCTGGATCGCTCACAGGAGTATCCGATTCTCTTCAATTGTCTTTGTGCCACTCCCAGACTCCTCTGGAGAAGATCTGATTGGGTGGGCCAGTCTCATCCCACAATAGGATCTCTTTATTCTACAGCGTTTCCTCACCAAGAAAACTCATTGAACACTTTGGTTCTGCCAGTAATTCCTGATCCAATCAGTTCCGACTGGGACGGCAGTGTGACATGGTACAGAGCACTGTTGCCTCAAAGTAAGGAAACTCTGGACTGTGATTCACTTTGCCTTGAGAGCTCTTTACACACAGCTCTCCTTGCTTCGTGTCTTTGCTTAAATATACTCTTTTCAGTAAGTTCTTCCCCGACCACCCTGTTTAAAATTAGCTCCCTGCCTTTCTAACGCTTGCCTGTGCCCAGGAAATCACTCTTTCCTTCCTTCTTCGACTTTATTTTTCTTCTGAATTTCTGTGAACATCTGATAAAGTATGTAGCCTTCTCATTTACTTTGTATAATGTCTATTTCCCTCATATAATGTCTGTTTCCCTCCATTAGAATATAAGCTCTGCAATTACAGGAATATTTTTTTTTTTCCTATACAGACTCTTTTTCTACGATTGGGTACCCAGAGCCTAGGCCAGTGCCTGACATATGGTAGCCATGCAGTAAATACTTAATAAACGTGGTTTGAATGACGAGATGCTGTAGCAAAATTAAACACGATATTAACATGGGAAAATATTGAATACCACCCCAGTATGGTGTAGCAAACCTACAGATCAACTAGTCCAAATAAGGGGGCGAGGTAAAAGTCCACAAAAGAAAGTTTTCAGAAAATAAAACTTGGTGCAATATCTGATTGAATATAATTGTTTTGAGGTGGGAAGAAATTGAGTGTATGATAAAGATAGTACAAAAAATAAAAGCAAAAAATTGGGAACTTTGGGGAAGATTATAAAAGAAAAGAGGCATAATCAAATATACTGGTAGGTACTGCAAAGAAAAATAATTCCATAGATTTTGGTAGAAAGACTGAAAGATGGCTCACAAGTATTCTTGCCTCATTGTACTCATGGTTTTCTGTCATCCCCTTCCCTTGTTGCCTTCTAGTTATCATGGTTTTGTTTAATCCCCTTCCTTGAGGCAAGAACTGATTTGCTTCTAATCAATAAAAAATGGCAAAAGTAACAGGATGCCATTTCCGTGGTTATGTAACATAAGAATGTAATGTCTGTCCTGTCAGCTGACTTTATCCTATCTTGGTTTTGATGAAATAAGCTGCTGTGATGCCAACTGCTCTCTGGAGAGGTGAGAAACCTAGGGCAGTCTTTGGCCAATACCTAGGAAGAAACTGAGACCCTCAGTCCTACAGCTTGCAAAGAACCAAATTCTGCCACCAACCAAAAACCCATATGAGCTCGGAAGCAGATTCTTTCCCAGCTGAGCCTTGAGAGAAGACTATATCTCTGACATAGGCCTTGATTGCAGCCAGGTGAGAGGATTCAGCTACTCTATGCCCATACTCCTGATCCACAGAAACTGAGCTAACAACCCTGTTTTGAGCCACTATGTTTATGGTAATTTTTTATAAGCAATAGATAACTAATATGTTTCTATACTAATTTCAATACTTTTCATTAATTTATGTTTTTGAGAATCAGTCTACAGACAGAATACAAAGAAGAATGGATATGAAAATGCAACAGTATTTAAATATTTTCAAGCTCAGCATTGTAAGAGTAAGAAATTGTGGTGTGGAGTGGATATGGAAAATAGAGAAGAAATGGGACGTAATGGTGCTTATATTTTCATTTTATAATGTGAGGATCAACTTTATATAACAAGGAATAAAGTGTAGATTTAGTATGTAAATTTACATGATATATACCTATTTCACCCCAAAAATGGGTGAAATAAAAATATTATTATAGTAGCTGGATGAAAAAAAGAAGCTGGGAGACTTTGAGTGAACCAAAGTATCATTTCTCAGGGGAAGAAGTTAATAGACTGCTGCATGATAAAGCAATGTGGTAGAAGCATGCTAATTAGGTATTTGAAAGTAGCTAGCAATAGAAACAACTACTAGAGTTGAAAGCGATTGCCTCCTGTCATGAGAGAATGAAGCAATAGGGTGTTAATTTTCATTTTCCCTCTAAACTAGGTCATTCAAAACCTTATATATATTTTACTTTAAAATTGCAATAAAAATAAATACATAAAATGTGAATGATATGATTTAAATCATAAATTAGAAATAAAGAGTATTTTGTTATTTATTCCAAAATATCCATTCTGGCTTTCCGGCTCACTGATATTTTCAGGGTTCTCCCCTGCTTTCTAAATTTTTTTTTTTTTTTGCTTTGTTGTTTAATATTGCTGATGATACAAACAATGTATGTTCACCTTAAATAATTTGGAAAAGTATAAAAATATTGTCACTAATATATAATATCTGAAATTCTACCACTGTGGAATAATTATCATTGGCATTTTGGTGAATAGTTTTTCTTGCTTCTCTTTCTGCATTCTTAAAACATACTGCCAGGGATGATCTTGAACTCAGGGTTTTAAGAAATCCACCAGCCTTAATTTTAATCCCATTTTCATAAATGGGATTATATCATAATATCGCTTTTAAACACCATATTTTTCATCTCTGCTTGTATTTATTTTGCATTTCTAAGAAAAGCATGCATAATAACATATGGTTGTGTGTCCATTTCTCTATTGTTTCACGATTGTGTAATTGAGATAATGCATGCAGATAGTGGATCTAAATTTCTATAAATGAATATGAAAAATTTATCAGTGAAGTGAATTAAATAGTGTATTAATATATCTCTACATATAATTCCATGTAAAGATAATTTGTGGCTAAGAAATTGTTCTAGACATACATGTAAATTAATACCCAGGCACATTCATATTAATACCCAGGTACACTCATAGTAATACCCAGGTACATTCATATTAATACCCAGGTACACTCATATACACACCATCTCCTTGACCTGAAAGACAGTAGTGTCAACCATCTGAAACATCGCAATCAATCAGGAGAGAGGCAATTATGATTTTCATCTATTCCAATAAATGTAATAAAATCTTGTATTTTTATTTCGATTCCATTAGGTTTCATTTTACCGACATTTATTTTAGCCACAACTCTAATAAACTTGGTTACATGATTTCAAGCATATTAAAGGCAGAATCTTGAAGATGATTATGAGAGAATACTATGATCAGCAGATACAACCTGTCAATTAGCATAGGAATTTGACTCTAATTAATGTTAGGGCTTATACTCCTAAATGACCTTGAAAATCTGAGAGCCCATTAAAAAGAACTGATGTTCAAATGATGATCCCATGTCATTAAGGAAAGGTTACATTATCTTCAGCTTCCTTTGCTTCAAAAGAAAATCAATGAAAAGTTTAAAATGATTTTAGGAAAATTTGAATTCAAAGGACTGACATTTAAACAAAGTTCTCGTTGCTTTAATTTATAACTATCTTGTCATCAGCACACCAGTAAAAGCAGCAGCCGCAGCAGTATCATAATTTCTATGACTCTTTTAAAGCATCTATTTGCAAGGCATGCTGGAAGCTACTTTGCTTTTTAACTGAATCAATCCAGCAACAACCTTAGATAGACATTGTTACACCTATTTTCAGATAAAAATCAAGTTTAGAAAAAAATAAGAAGGAAAGAATGAAGGAAAGAGGTGACTTGCCTAAGTTCTATTATAGCTTCTGCAGTAATTTGTTTTTTTGTTCCTTAACATCTAATTTTTGTGGGTACATAGTAGGTGTATGTATTTATGGGGTACATGAGATGTTTTGATACAGGCAGGCGATGTAAAATAATCACATTACTGAACATGGTGTATCCATCCCCTCAAGCATTTATCCTTTGTGTAACAATCCAATTATACCCTCTTATTTTATAATTATATTATTATTGATTATTGTCCTCCGTTGTGCTATCAAACACTAGGCCTTATTCATCCATTCTATTTTTTATGCCCATTATCCCTCCCCAACTCCCCCTCGCTACCTTTCCCAGTCATTGGTAACTATCTTTCTACTCTCAATCTCCATAGGTTCAATTGTTTTGACTTTTAGATCCCACAAATAAAACAGGCAATGTTTGTCTTTGTGCCCGGATTATTTCACTTGATATAATGAACTCCAGTTTCATCCATCTTCTTGCAAATACATGGGCCTCATTCTTGCTTACAGCTGAATAGTACTCCTTGTATATAAGCACCGCATTTCCTTTATCCTGCAGTTAATTTGAATGTATGTTTACTTTCTGAGCCTATGCTTGCTCCTTTTCTCCTTACTCTGAAGTAGTTTCCTTCACATCTATAGGTTCAAGGAACATACCTATTCAGAGAACATACACATTTGTATTTCTATTAAAGGCTGCTCCTCTAAACTCTAGATTCATATGTCTGATGCCTATTGAAATCTCCCGAATGTCTCTTTATGGCACCTCAAACTCAGTGTATCTCAAACTGAACTCCATTAACTCCTGGTTCTCTCCCAGTGTCCCTTGTCGCAGTGACTGGCATCACCATCCATTCTGTTACACAAAGCAGCAGATCAGGGGTCAGTCCGGAGAGTCCTGATAATCCCCTAGTCCTCAGATTTCTTATCCAACCCACCACCAAGTTACAGCAGATAGTACCTCCTGAATATATCCTCTTCATCTTCAGCACCACCACCTCCCACAGTCTCAGCTGCCATAATGAATTCCTGCTCAACTATAATTGCCTCTTCACTGGTACACCTTTTCCTAGTCTAGTCTCCTTGGGGCTTACGATTTTACTAGAGTGATCTTTTCTTAAAACGTTTTCAATCATGTCACATCTTAAAGCATATTTAATCATGTCATATGTCTGGTTAAACAAACCTTCCCACTGCTCTTAGGATAAAGGCAAAACGTGTACTCACAGCCTAGAAGGCCCTGAATGATGTTGGCTCTGCCTACTTCTCTAGTCTTATTTCTCACCACAGTCTTTCTCTACCTTTGTTCTCAAGGTGCATGGCTCTTCTTGCAGTCCCTTTTCTTTATCTTGCTGTTTTTCACCACAGGACATTTTTCTTAATGTGGCAAGCATCTATCTTCTTTCTTTATCGGGTTAAGATTTGTCTTTCTTTAATTTCAACATAGTGCTTTTCTTCTCCTGGAAGCCTTCCTTGATTTTCATGACTAGGTCGAATTCCCTGTACGGACTTTTATGGTACCACATACACTTTTTTTGTTTCACTTTTCCCATTGGAAATTTTACATTTATTTGTATGATTATTTTATGTTTGTCACTCCTGTTAGGTTGTAAGATTGATGAAAAAGGGGCATTCTGTTGTTACTCACTGTTGCAACCTGTGCCTCTGATACTACCTAACTCATCATAGAATGTGCTCAATACGAAATGTTGTTGAAAGAACCAAACTCTGAGAGTGCTACACTACTTATTTTAAAAACTTTGTTCCCTGCATACTCCAAAGTGGAAGATTCAATGACTGTGCACACCGGACTATAGAGAAGGTAATGGTCATGAATTGTTAAGAGGGTTGTTCATCTCATTGAGATACTAGGAAAAAAAGCTATAGAGAAGGCAAGAAAATGAGAATCTCATCTGCTGGCACCACAGCCACACCTCAATGTCCAAGAGGGGAGTGGTTCCAGGACTGTGAGAGGATGCGAAAATCCGCTCATACTGATGTTCGGCAATGGGCCCTGTGGAACTTGTGAGCAGGAAAAGTCAGCTCTCCCCAGAATACTGTATTTGCAATCTGCACTTTGTTGCCAGTGCAGGACTCATCGATTTGGAGAACCAACTATATTTATTTTAAGAAATCTGTTGTAAGCAGACCATTGCAGTTCAAACCCTATGTTGTTCAAGGATCAGCTGTATATATGTCTTCCTTTCTTTAATTTCCAACCAATTTTTAGCATCAGTTTCCAAATCAGCTACTTAAGAGAACATGTGCCTTTTTTGGCTGCTTTCTCAAAACATCATGTTTCAATTGGGAAATAGAGGAGAATTAAAGGCATCCAAAGGCTCAACGTCTGGCTTTGGTTAGATTATCCCTCATTGTTCTATAAATAGTTATTTGAAAGCATAACAAGCAAGCAAATTAAAAGTAAATAAAACCAAAAAATAACTCTTTAAAGGCATAGAGTTTGTCCAAACGAAATTGATTAAATAAAAAAATTTAAAAATCAACTCAACTCTGATATTCATGTAAATCTGTAAAACTTGTTTTTGTCTGAGGACATAAACAAAAGTACCTACTCTAATTCAGAGTAAAGTCTATGACAAGCGTGTGTTTCTTGTATATACAAATGCTGGCAAGTCACAGCTTGAGTGGATGGTAATGGAGAGCACGCCAAGTGAATTGGCATAAATTGAATAATTTAACGCAAAGATGGTTCGATCGGTTTAGAATATTGAGTCAATTATTGAAGAAAATTTGCAAATGGTAGTCAAAGTGGCAAAACGACTAGAGGTCTGAGTCATTACTTCAATGCACTATTCGGTAACTTTGAAATGTTTTTCAAGTGGCTTATGCAAACATGAAAATCATTCCGATTCATGTCTCTTTTGTGTTCCAAACTATGCAACTACCGAAGCCTCAGTTCTAAATTTTCTTTATGTGATTGTAAGTTTACAGAGTAGGCCTGAAACACTCATCATTGAACGTTATCCATACATTCTGTTTTCGCTGTTTATAGAAAGATACTGTATTGTTGTGGACATTCCTGTAGACACAAGCTAGACAGGTGGGACCCACTAAACCTCTGGCTTGTGAACTTGGCGAAGGTGGGGAAAAGAGAACACTTGTCACATCAGAGAGCAGATTAAATGAGATATCAGTCGAAAAAATATCTGGCATGTACTAAGGATTCAATAAATATTAGCTTCTTTCTTTTAAATGTTAGTCTTGAGAAATGATGTATTAAAATGTGGAGGACCAGGTGAGGTGGCTCACGCCTATAATCTCAGCACTTTGGGAGGCTAAGGTGGGTAGATCAATTGAGGTCAGAAGTTTGAGACCAGCCTGGCCAACATGGTGAAACCCATTTCTACTTAAAAAAAAAAAAAAATTTATCCAGGTGTGGTGGTGGGAGCCTGTAATTCCAGCTACTTGGGAGGAGAGTGAGGCAGGATAATCGCTTGAGCCCAGGAGGCAGAGGTTGCAGTCAGCTGAGATTGTGTCATTGTACTCCAGCCTGGGTGACAGAGTGAGACTCCGTCTCAAAAAAAAAAGTGGAATAAATATGAACTTATTTTATGTATAATTATGAGTCAAGATTATTATAACTCCTTATTATAACTCCTGTGAAAAGAAACATTTCACAGAAATCAACCAAAAATATTTTCCAAATTAACACACAAAGTATCTTTATCACTGTAATCAATGCATTTCTGTTACGCAAAGCAAAAAAAACGGTTTTTCATAATAAAATGCTGCACGTAGAGCAATCATCCCTTAGTCTGCATTTATTTGTCTTGCAGCAAAACATGATTCTCCTGAAGACCAGGAAAAACATTGCATAAGGAGGCATAAAGGAAGGAAGAGAGAAACAGTATTTTCTGTTTCTTTTTTGACTGCTTTATTTATAAGTCCAATTAGTGATTTGACACAATCCTTTTCTTGCACAGGTAGCAGATGAAGCCTAGAGTTGCCACCATGCCAGCTAAGGTGGCCACAGCAGCCACAGCTTTGGAAGCAACATCCCCAGTAGTCTTGTGCCCTTTGGTGTCAGTAACATCCTGTGAGCCTGCCTCCTCCCTGGTTTCACTCCTACTCTTCTCCCCACGGCTCCCACTTGCTTTTAACAGCCTCAGATCAGATGGGTCGACACCTCTGAATGAGGAGTCATCTGACAACAGGAGAATGGGTCCCAGGAGACTGACTGTCATTGTCTTTGCTTCATTGGTCCCTGTGGCTCGCTTGTGCCTAGATGATACAGGGCAGGTCACAGAACACAGAGGGGAGTCAGGAGAGAGTCGATTGCAGATTCAGACACTGCAGTGGAAGTAGACCATCCCAGAGAGCATGTGGGCTTCCGATACAAAGGCAAAAGCCTTCACGTCAAACCTCTGATAGTGATCAGGATGGGTCACGGAGGAGCCGACTGGATGGAAGGTGGTCAGGTAGTTGTCCAGGTGGTATGCACACCATCCACGACAATGTTCCACTTGGGGAGAGAGTCTGGATCCATGGAGGTGTTAGGTAATGGTCTTCCTAGTTCATACGTTGCTTTTTCTCCCAGATCTCTCTTCTTAATTTTAAGCCAGAGATATTCTGTTTTTCATATTTGTGAAGAGAGAAAAGAAAAATAAAATTATTTCTACAGTATCAAAGGTGTCCTGATTCTTAAAAAGGCCATCATTACTTCCTCTTTGGTGCATATCATATTTCAAAAGCGAAACAATCATTATTATGTTGAATCTTCTGTTATTCCCTGCTTTAAGACCTCAAATTGACTTCATACATGTGCATTTGTACATGTGAAAATGCACTCTAAACTTTTCAATATAAGTCAGTGTCAACACTATTATATTTTGCTGTATGCACCTCAAATTTAATACTGAAATGTAACATTCTGATTAGTGCCTTTCTGCTGCTCAGTGTTTTACTTGTTAAAAAACAAACAAACAAAAAACTACCAAAGACATAAAAATGAAGAAAAAGGAAGCAGAGAAAAAGAATAAATGTTAGGTGCGCGCGCTCTCTCTCTCCTTCTCTTGCTCTCTCTCTCTCTCTTGCTCTCTCTCTCTCTCTCGCTCTCTCTCTCTTGCTCTCTCTCTCTCTCTTGCTCTCTCTCTCTCTCTCTCTCTGTGTGTGTGTGTGTGTGTAGTTAGAATCTCTGTGTGTGTGTGTGTGTGTGTGTGTGTGTGTGTGTGTAGTTAGAACTTGATTCAGCTATAAGGAGAATAAGAAAAATCATAGAAACAAAACCTCAAACATTTAATCAACTGCCAAATCCACCTTTTAAGGTGATGTGTTTGGATCTGTGCCCCACCCAAATCTCATGATCAACTGTAACCCCGTGGTGGAGGTGGGGCCTGGTGGGATTCATGACTGGATTTTGGCAGGAGTTTCTCATGAATAGCTCGTCATCCCCTTGGTGCTGTTCTCATGATTATGAGTGAGTGAGTTATCATGAGATCTGGTTAAAAGTGTGTAGCATCTCCCCACTATCTCTCTTCCTCCTGCTCTAGCCATGTAACATGTGCCTGCTTCCCCTTTGCATTCTGCCATGATTTTAAGTTTCCTGAGGCTTCCCCGGAAACAGAAGCTGCTGTGCTTCCTGTGCAGGCTGCAGAACTGAGCCAATTAAATTTCTTTTCTTTACACATTACCCTATCTCAGGCATTTCTTTATAGCAATGCTAGAACGGACTAATACCCAGGGTCAGAAATTCTTCACCAAGTCTATAAATAAGTGTAATCCTATATTTAAACATCAGTATTGAAATAGACTTTTGTTGAGTTTTAGTATGTGTTTATTTTAATTAAAATGAAGTCACATATATTCTTATTTTCTTTACCCATATATTGAAAACGTTATGGCTTCCTTTCTAACTATTTATTATCCATAACAATAGTATAACTCTATGATTAAATTAGTGTAGGGCTCAGATTGCAGGCGACAGCTGTTATCTCAGATTGCCCCTGGTGATATGATCTGGCTTATTGATTACTCAGGGATACTGCTCATACACCTGTGCTTCTTACACATCTATAGCAGCCCAGCAGTCACTATATAATTGAACCATTCTTGACACTTAGCTTTTTTCTGCCTCTGCTTCGCTCTGTGTTTGGATCTACCATCCTTTTATCTTGAGACTTCTGCTTAATCACGGCTTTACTGCCCCAACAGCATCTACCTACCTTCTTCTTGGGTATTTTTCAGTTTCTGTGATATTCATATGCCTGTACCTGTGCCTAGCTATCCTGGAAGTTAGTAGCACTTAGGAAAACATTTGCTTTGTGTGCATTACATGGGACCATAATAGCAGGTAAGGAATTATATATTTATTTGTAGTAATTAGTAAAATTAAGTCTATACTCAGTAAAACTAAGATAATTTAGGTTTATGGAAATGATAATAATAAATTACATTGGTGGTAGTTCACTCTAACTTGGAGAGAAAAAGTAAACAAATGAATATATAAATGAAACAATTATTTTATAAAGCTTTAGAGAGCCTAAGCCTGTAATTCTATGTTTACTGGTAATTACAAATCTGTAAAAATGAATTAAAAGTTATGGACAAGTCCAATAACAAATAAAACAATCTTCTGTAGAAGAAATGCTGAACAATTACAATTTGTTGCCTGAAAAGGTAAAAGTTATGTTCATAAAAAATGGAACAGGGCAAACATGAATATAGATTATTTGCCAAATCCCAGAAATACAACTTGTTCAAATGATGTTACTCATTAGTGGATACAGATTAGAAACATATGTAAGTTGAAAAAGGCTTTGGTAATTTTCTGGAAGGCGAAATTATTGAAGATGATGCAAGGATATTTGAAATAAGTGTACATATATATATATACACACACACACATACACATATACATATAGTAAATTTCTAATTTTGTTTTTGAAAACTTTTTTCTGAGTATAAAAATAACACATTGTCATTAAGAAATACAGAACTGTTGAAAATAAACACAGAGTGAAAACAACCCACTCAAGGAAAATTACTTCCAGGCATGCAGGTACGTGCGCGCGCACACACACATGCACATTCACATATATGAAATTACATATATAATTTTGAATGTTTTAAAAATTCAATGTGACATCATTTTTCTATTATCAAAAAGTACTCCTTATAAATATATATTTAATCTCACCATATTTCAATAATGTGTAAATTTTTGATAAATTTCATCATTTTTTATTATGAAATTTTAAAATTGTTATTGTTATTGATTTATATTTATTTTGTGAGAATTGTTTATAAAATTCCCATTTTCTACTGGGATCATCAAATGCTTTTAGGATATTATAGTTTTAGATCATAGAATAAAAATTTGACCTCTCATAAATAAACTTTTGGGTCCACTGAAAAGATGTGGTAGGATAAAATCTGACTGAAGGAAGTAATACACACACATACACATACATTTCAGGGTTCTCTAGAGACTAAACAGATCCAATAGAATATATGCACACATACAGAAAAAGATTTATTATGAAAGATTAGCTCACTTGATCATGGAGGCCAAGAAGGCAATGATCTGCTATCTGAAAGCTGGGGGCTCAGGAAAGATGGTGATCTAATTCCAGTGTAAGTGGGGGAGTCAATGGTATAAGTCCCAGTTCAAACCTGAAGGCCCAAGAACATGGAGCATAAATTAAGTGATACCCATCTTCATAGGTGAGAGCAGTCTTCTTTATTCAGTCTACCGATTCAAATGTTAATATATTCTGGAAACACTCTCACAGACACAACAAGAGATAGTGTTTTACTAGCTATCTGGGCAACCTTTAGCTCAGTCAAGTTGGCACATGAAATTAACTATCACACATATGCATGTGATGCACACACACACACACACACACTCCCATAACTAATATTTAAGAAAACAGAAAAGACAACTTCTCTGACTCACTGTTGTATTTCATAGTCATCAAAGCACCCTTTAGTGTCAACTTCCTTCCAGGTAATTTTAGCAAATGCTATTGGTACCCTGTTCATATTCCCTTACTTTTTTGAAGCTTCCCCCATCAACTATGGCTTTCTATGTCTCTCTCTGCATGAAAGTTTTATCTATCCTTTGAGCCTGCTTGGTTGATACAAAGGAGTTGGGCCAGAAATGCCAGGGAGTTAATGCTCCATGAGTAACGTTCAGGCAAGGAGAAACAAGAGCTGATATATAACATTCCATCTTCCTCTCTCCTTAGTGAGAAAATTCTGTTTTGTTTTTTACATTGTTTCAGACGGTCCCTCCATGCAGAACTTCTCACAGACAATGGGTAACTCCATTTATTAATGCATTCTCTATTGGTCCTCTTCTCTTCTGTATTCTCTCATTGTACTTTCCTCAAATAAACTACCTGCACCCAAAATCTTGTCTAAGAGCCTGCTTTTACAGGAACCAAATTAAGAGTCTTAAATAATAAAAGATGGTTCGTTTTAAGAATAGGTCTTCAGAGAGAACTGGATGTTTTAGACCATCAAATTTAATGCAAAAAGAACTACCTGGCTTTATTATTATTATTATTTTTAATCATTGTTTTTACCAGGACTTTTTCCCCACGGCTCACCCCTTTCCTGATGCTGATGTAATGACGCAGCCTCACGTTTAGGACGCAGACCTGAAATAGGAATCTGCAGATGCACATTTGTCCTGGCTCCATTGCCTGAATTTTCAGCCTCCGTTTCATCATCTATAGAATAGGTCTAAAATACTTGCTTTGCCAGCCTTCTAAGCTTTTTGCAAGACTCAAATTATATTCTTTTGGAAAGAGTGTTTTCTGTGCAATAGTTTAGGAGATGACAAGAACTGATACCAAGTTTATGTTTGAGCTTTAATTTCCAACTCACGCTTCCTTTGCTGTTGATGTGCTTGTGCATTTGATCACGTTACCTAACATCCTTTAAAGTACCATGCGTCGAACTTCAGAACTTGGACTTTATGAACGTTATTTATATTCCGCTATAGATGCACCGAGACCAACTGTTAACAATCACTGGTTAACTGGTGCTGGGAGAAAAGTACAGTTTGTGTTTTCCTCACGGACCTCTTTGAAGCAGTAAGAGCTTCAGCTACAGTTCTCCCATTAAGGAACCTGTCTAAAACCAGAACTCTTCTTAGAATACCTGATCAATCAGGAAGTTCAAAGCACACAGTTCTTCGACTTAAGAGCGGCTGGGGGAAGGGCTCCGTGACCACACCATTGTGGAGCCGGAAATTCTTGCTTCCTCTAGAAGCAGCCATCTGGACTCACTATTACTAAAGCAGGGAGATCCGATTGCAAGTGTTCATTTGTCAGGGAAACTCCTGACAGTTTTTAAAGGAGACTCTCTTCTATGGCGCCAAGGTCTGGCCCGGTTTACCTGTGGAAAATAAGTCAGATACAAAGGCATGCTCTCTACCGCAGAAACAAAACGGAAGAAGAAGTGGAAATAAAACAGATCTCTTTTTTTTTATTATTCAAGTAGTTTTTATATAGAATAATACGATTGCCATTTTTTAAAGATTACAGAATATGGTTTTCTTCCATAGCAGAGAGGGAGCAATCAAGCTCAAATTACAAAGTGAGGAAAAAGATGAAAGTTTAGAAAGCCTTAGAACTTTGCTAACGCTTTGCAGACCAGAAGCTGAGGAAGGCTGAATTACAGGAAATAATGATTACTATTTGTGCTTTCTTTCATAGTTTCCACTTTGGTTAAACTAACTGGAAGGAAACAAATGATTAGGTTACTTGTGTCATCATTTACATCACTCGTTTTATTTTGGAAAAAAAAATCATTAACCTTTCTCATTCAAGGAGAATAGGAATCATTGCTGTATCTTGTTCTATGTCACAAGCTAAATAGTTTTCTTGCAAAGATAGGGGACTATTGAAATAATCATAATAATTTAATCCTAGAGGTGATTGTGAATTTTTGTTTTGGAGACCAGAGGTTATAGAGCACAGTAAACAAAATATCATCTATGGAACTCTATCTCCATTCCCAGGGTTGTTCCTCTCTGTCCCCTGTACGAATGCTCCCAGCATCAAGAGTATTCTCATTACAAATGAATAATCTTTTATACAGCATGTTTTTCTTTATGAATGATACTGATCCTTTCAAAGAGTGCCCTGATCAAGCCCTTTTTAAAAACAAATAAAAATAGTGTTATGTATCTGCCATGTGCTAAGCATTGGGCTGGGCATCATAGCCATTCAGTTACATTCATATAAATTAGTGGTTATTACCTGGTTTCCTTTTCCTTTCTGCTCCTGTTCCACTTAAAGCATGCAGACAAACCTTAGCACTTACATGTGGCATGTCTATTGTTTAACTTTATCTAGGCTGAGTGTGGTGGCTCACGCCTGCAATCCCAGAACTTTGGGAGGTGAGGTGGGCAGATGGCTTGAGCTCAAGAGTTCCAGACCAGCCTGGGCAGCATAGTAAGATCTCATCTCCACAAATAAATTCAAAAATTAGCCAGGTATGGTGGTACATGCCTCTATTTCCAGCGATTCAGGAGGCTGAGGTAGGAGGATCACTTGAGCCCAGGAGATGGAGGTTGCAGTGAGTCGAGATAGCACCACTGAACTCCAGCCTGGGTGACAAAGCGAGACCCTGTCTCATATAATAACAATAATAATAATTGCTTCCAGCGGAGTTATCTTTGTTCCAAACAGAGTTTTGAATATTTTTAAGATTGAGACTGTGTAATATCGAGTAGAGACTTACTAAATGTTTCTAGACGGTTACATCTCAGGTGTATCACACTATAATTCAATGTGACTTCAGTCCATTCTTAACATTAAGGAAGCTCGATTTTCAGTGACCAAGAAATGAAAATGACATAGGCTAATACATATAAAAATCTCATTGTCAGCTGTGTGACTTCAGTATAAAATATAACCTCACTGCTTTTTTGCCCATTGTTATTGGATCAATGGAATGGAAAAGCGGCATCCAAGAGAATGAGCTCCTGCTTCATAAGCATAACCGTGCAAAGAAGAAAAATCTGTCATCATTCTAAAGATATCAATGTGATGGATAAACTAGTGTTTTTAAAGTCATCCATGTAAAGGGCTAATTTCCCCGGCCTCTTTCCAATCCATTCTGGATTAATGTTTTTGTAAAATACTTTAAAAATGAATTAATAGAGAACTGGAATAAAACAGAGAAATACAAAATATAAATCCTACTTTTTTTACTCTCAGATTCAACAGACAAAGTTCCACTGCCAAATTGCTGTGACTGCTTGTTCTAAATTTATAACTGACTTTGTCTCTGACTTGTAACACATAATTTGTGGGGCAACACCATTCCACAGACCCACAGTTTAAGAAGTACTGGTGTAAATCATAATCTTATCTTGGGAAAAGTTGCTTACTAAATATCAAAACAAACAAATCATAATCATTTTGTGGGGGAACTCTTCTGCTGGCCAGATAGATAAACTTAAGGAAGAAAAGACTTGAGTACCCAATTCTCTTCGTTTTTCTTGTATGGTTTTTTTTTAATCACTTTTGTTTTATATAAGTAATCTTTTTTTAAAAAAATTTTTACTTTCTTAATAGTATTCAATCCTTGGGAACATAGTTCTTGCAGATAATTTTTCATATTTCCTTGTTTCTGATATTCTTAATAAGTAATCTCTATTAGATCCTGTGTTTTGATTTTATTATGTGTTATAGGACTGTACATAAATCTTATTTTATATTAAGTGCTTCCTAAGGCTTTCAAGAGTCAGTTTACTTCAAAAGACGCTTTTCTAACCATCAGTAACAATGATATTACTAAGTGGTTTCCTTGGAATAATAAACATTATGTTCTTTGAAGTTAATGCCAAACTTAATTTAAAAAAATGATAATAAACATGTATAAATTCAACAAAGAAAAAGGAAGAATGAAACAAATTTTATTAACAAATCCCTCATTTGTTTAGCAATCATTTCTCCAATGTAGATGCATACCTATAAATGATCAAACAATAACATCAGCCTTAACATTGCCATCTGATGGGAATGTCAGCGCAGTGACGTGATACATACTAGAGGTAACATGATGAGTTTGTGGTAGCTAAAATCATTTAAGCAAAAAACTTAATTGTTTTTCACTATATAATTAACAGTTTGATCAACTTTTCTTTAAAAAAATCTGAACTAAAGAAGAAGAAAAGTAAGAAAAATTTACTCTATTACTTTGAGGTATTAGAAAGACTTTTATATATTTTCTCTCAAACATTTTATCCCTATGAGACTGAGAGAGAATTTTTCTTCATGCTTCACCTACAGGGGCACAAAGCCCATACAGATTATTTTACTTTCGTAGGTGCTGAGGAAGATATGAACAGGGCAGGAAAACAGCTAAGAGTTACCCTCCTATGTGTTTTCACTGGATATTTTATTTCTCCTTATGTATAGTCAGAGTTAAAAATTTACTATAACAAGGACTTTAATATTTTCTACAAATGTCGACTGTCTAAGTGGAATGTAAGACATGCAACGTGGAACTTTAAACAGTTAAAATTGTAGTGGTAACTTCTCGTTTCACTATTATTAGACCATGAACAAAACTGCACATTTGACTTTCATTGCCCTCATCAACATGCAGTATTTCAACAGCCATAAAAAAGCCAAATGTATTGGAGCATATAAATAATGAATGTACCGTATTTGAAGAAGTTTTATTTGTCATTAAAGATGGACAAAAGCGAGTACAAGGTACAAAGGAATCAGGGATATGGCAAGGAACGCTGAAAACATCAATAATATCCCTGAGTTGATGTCCTTAGAAGTCCATCAAAAGCATTCATTTTTTTTTTATCCTACTGAATATACAATTATATGAGCCTTGCTATGAAGAGATTAAAAACATACATGGCATTTAGGTAGAAAGTTAGCAAGCAAAAACCAATTTTATAAAAAACTCATTACCTTCTAATAGGTAGAAGAACAAGAAGAACGGTAAATTGCTGTTTGCTTTCTTCTCATGCTTCGAGCAGGAGCAGGAACAAGGCCTTTCAATGACTGGGAAATGCCAATTGATCAATAGAAGATGAATAGAAAACAAGAACATGAAAGCAAATCATAACAACATGAATGCCAGATGAGTCTCTAGTGAGGCTTTTAAACATATTGCAATATGTTGGGAATTTCCAATTTGCTAATATTTTCCCGAGTGTATGTATTTTCTTTTATAATACCACATCAATAGTGTTTCAGTTTTGGTTTATGGAGGAAGCCAAAAATAATATAAATCGGGGTGAGTACAACTGACCTTTATCATCCCTTGAGAGATGTGATGGGAACACTCTTGTGGCAACACGAAGTCATCTTTGTGCTCTTCACATGAAGATGAAGATTACATCAGCGAGTAGAAATTAGGTATTCTTCTTTCTACTAATGCTCTTTACAGTCTTATACTGAAGGATTTTGGGAGGAAACAGGCTATTGCCACTGGTACAGATCTTCACTGGTACAAGACCATCTTGTCACTGCTTTAGAACTCTGAGCAGGTCCAGATGAACTTTAAAGGATATTTCTAACTTCAATTCTAAAAGTAAAAGTTACAAGTCATTTTTTTCTGTTGAAGTATACAAGCAACTACAAATCACATCCAAACATTATTTAATCCCTCAGAATGACTCAGTACAAGCATCTATTTGTTGAAGATGAATATGAAAGTTTTGCTTGAAACTTTTGTATAATCACATATTTTGAAAACTAAAGAAACTATTTTCACAAAAGAAGCATGATATGCATGAATGGTTAATTTTTTTCATATAGTGTATTATTTTTAATGGCAAGTTTACAATTTCCTATGTGATATATGACATTCTGAGTGGTATCATTTAAATGTATAATTTAAGGTTGTATGGAGGAACAAAAAAGAACAATATTGAATATTGCTCAATTTTCTACCAAAATTGAGACTGGAGGGAAAGGTTGACTACAGTTTATTTTTAGCTGCTGTTTAACATGCAACAAACAGAGCTCATTACCTAGCATATATGGTTTCATTTAATCAATCTCTACTTTTGGAGACAGGCAACACTGAAGTAGAAAGAATGCTAGGAAAAGGTAGTAAGAAAATCTGGGTTTCAGTTTGTATGCAGAAGTTGAATGGAGTTAGTAGATTTCAAGAAATAGTAAAGCCGTTTTATCAAGTAGGTCACCTAGGTGAACACGGAAAGTACTCAGGATGATGGAATCCTTGGAAACTAGTTTATGGTCTCTACCTCCGAGTTGCATAATACCACGTCAATGAGAGAAATTATGAAATACGATTCACATTTGTCAATAAAGAGTCCAGGAAATCTATAAATGGCAGTAAAAAGGAAAGTGGA
This sequence comes from Callithrix jacchus, assembly GCF_049354715.1. Classification (NCBI taxonomy): domain Eukaryota; kingdom Metazoa; phylum Chordata; class Mammalia; order Primates; family Cebidae; genus Callithrix; species Callithrix jacchus. The sequence goes on from NC_133516.1 coordinate 97,214,309, forward strand.
AATGTATGTATTTTCAGTCAGTGCAATGGAAATACTTGGAAGGGAGTAACTGAGTCAAGGACATGAAAAGTAAGAATACCATGATAGGAGGGGCACTGAGATAACCAGACAAAATCCTGAAAAATAGAAATGTAAAAATGACATGCAGCTGGGACTGCTGAAAAGTACCCATGCTGTAGGTGTCCACAGAACTGTTCAATGCTTGAGGATGGCATTGGTGTAAGGCTGCTGAGGCCATTAGAAATGTAGCTCAGTCATCTTTCAGGGGGTATGGCCCTGTGCAAGTTGAGATCTGGATGGAGTCTAAGGTCCAGTGAAAAAGGTAGCCTGGGACTGGGTTGCAAACTGATGAAAATTGCCTAGGATGGATCTTGGAAGAATCTGAGAGCTCTAGCAGCTGATATTTTGCTCTGTTCAGATAAAAGCAATGATGGTCTTTGACAGCTTGCTTTGATTATAATAGTATTTACTGAAACTCCTACACATTAAGCACTATGCCAGTTGGTGGTTTTTTTTTTTTTTACATTTTACATTTGTTAGTTTATCAATTTTTTACAACTGATGGTCACAGTTTTACATTTTACATTTGTTAGTTCACCAATTTTTAACAATTTACATTTGTTCATCAATTTCAACATATTATGTTTGTATTATCGCTGTTTTGCAAATGAAAAAACTTAGGCTAATAATGGTAAAATTAAAATTCTAATCTCAGTCTTTCTATTTCAAAGCCCGAACTTTACATCTCTACATTATACTATTTGCCTAAAAATCTCTAAAAGTAAGCCATGAAATTTTCTATTAAACAAACTGTAAATCACATCCACACACATTATTTAATCTCCCAGAATGTGAGCTTTTATTAATATTTGTGATACCTATACTTTTTAATTATATTATACCTAAAACACTTAGGGTTAATACCTGATTGCAGTCTTACATTTTCCCATTTATCCCAGAGAGCAGAACATTTAACCTAAGTGGAGGAAACATGTCATATACACTTCAGCAAAAAACAAAACTTTACTTGTATATAGAAAAGATCTATTAAACAGTGGTCACAATGCTTTGTAAGTCTTTTTAAAAATTAGAGCTATTAATGATAAATTCAATTATCTTTTCCTAGTTGAAAAGGAAACTTAGAGTTAAAACTAGTAACAGAAAAAAGAATGAAGAAACAAAACAGAAGTGCAATTTCCTCATCACTCTCTCCAGGAGAGAACCATCTAAAACTCACAGAAATTTCTTCTTTTGTTGAAATACCACAAGGGATTTTTTTTTCCAATTTATAGGCCAATCAACTTTAAGTATACGTAATAGCACCTTGTAAAATCTAAGCAGTTTGAACAGCAGGCCCTGTCCTGATGTGATTGGTTTTCTGAGTCATTGCTTCTTTAAACGACTGAATTGATCTTTTTCTATCTTGACTCTGGTAAAAAAAAAATATGAGTTTTCTTGGGTCAAATGACAAGTACTCTGCCTACTAAACTACTTTCCTTGATTTTTGAGGACAGAGTGAGTTTTCCTCTCTGTCTTTTAGGCAGAAGCTTGAAAAGTAAATTGAAATATTTTTTCCAGAATGACTCATACCAAAACCTTTAAAGATAGCCATTAAATTTTATTGTACTGGTAGTCCTGCCATGAAATAGATTTGTATTTGATTGCTCTCTACCTTCATGTTAATACATAATATTAAGACTGAGCACTCATATAGAAAAAGAATTTCCAAAGTGAGAGGCCATCAAACTTCTTGACCAGTTTTTAACATTTATTTTTACTCATTTTTAGTGGATTTTATCTTCATAGTCAATGAATTATAACTATTGAATAAATTGGATAGTGTTCCTGAATACAAAATACATAATGCTGAAGACTCAAAGAGAAATTATAGCAGTGGTTTGTTTTTATTTTTCTCCCACTGTTGAAGGAATAGTCCCACTAGAGTTCTTAGTAGTATGTGGTATAGCTCTCAGACTATTTCTACATACAACATCTTTAGTTTCTGATTATTTTTTATTGATCAGTGAAGGGACAAATTTCATAAAAGAAAATAATTTCTAAACTCTAAATTAGAAATTTGGTTGTGGAAGATACTGGAGGTAGAACGAAAGGCTAATAAATGCTTTTGGATTTTAATGCATTTGGAGATAAGCAATGCTATTGATTAACGTTATTCTTAAAAGATACATGCAGAAAACTAATCTAGGTATCTCCCAATTATTGTATTAGATTTTTTAAAAACCAAGAAAAAGTTATTGCTATGGCTTTTATCCCTTTTCTCTCGTCTTATACCTCTGGTGTATTTAGTAGCTCTCACGGAGATAGGTGAAAATAGTGAGAGAAATGTTTTTAAAATTGTACTGAAAGGTGTGGGTGCCAAAGCAGCTTTGCGGTCAGTTCTGTGTGTGCCATTGTCCTCTTTTTTCTTTTGTGAATCTGCCTGTATAATTCTAGTGAAAGTATATGCCTCATGAGCACTGTGTGTGGAAAAAATTCGAAGTAGCAAATTCAGAGGGTAACCAAAGCTGGGTGGCGTATTACGTGCTATGATTGCAGAAAGAGGCAGCCTCATATTTGTTCACCTCATCACTGGTGAAGACGACTCTTTGCATAATGACATAACAAGGTTTCGCTATGAGAGGCAATCTCTTTCAGTCAAAAATAGAGACACTTATATGTGCTCCACACTGAAGGATGGAGCCTTCCCAGAGCAGAGTGAGAATCAGATTGTTGCCGGGCTCAGGCAAAGAGGTTTAGGAATTCCACAGCACAGGATGCTACAGGAGCTAAAACAGGATGAAGCCTGGGAGCTGAAAGAGAAGGAGGTAGAGAAGAAAGTAGAAAGGGCGACAGACCAAATAAGAAATAATTTTCAGTTTTCCATCTAAGATGATACTGAATGGACAGGAAGTCGACCCAAGAGAAAGTAAAGTAACATGTTCTCCTATGAGTTGCTGAATTCTAAATGTGTTATGATCAGCTATCACTGCTCTTCAATACCTTTTAGCATCTGCATTGTATAACTATTATTTTATGTTTATATGACATAGATTATATGAAGCATTCCGTATTGTTAAAATAATTAATTGGAAGGCCATTAGGCTGAGATGGCTCCAGTCGTTCAGGTTCCTACTTAAGCAAACAAAAACTGAATTCAGTGTAAACAGTAAAATGAAACTTAAGCTTAACCAATCAGAAATTGCTAACTAACTTTCAACTAAGGACTTTGATCTTTAGCCAATCAAATGCTTTCTTTGTCTTGCCTTGTAAATACCTTATAATGTTTCCCCTCTTTTCTTCTTGGTGGAGTGATGAGTTGCTTGCAATCTGATGCTGCCCAATTCATGAATTGCTGAATGCTTGAATTTGTTAAACTAGTAATGTACCCAACAGTATTAAAGATTAAAAATGTGATCTATTGGGACCCGAATGTACAATATTCAATTAATAGCATTTTGTGTTTCTAACATAAGCTTTGTTGATCTCTGTATTTTACTTTCTCTTACAGAGCTGTGTTGAAGTTCTGTTCTGATTCTCCCATTTCCATCTGCACCAGCAGATCCTCAGTGCTGGCACCCAGGTGAACTTTTCCTTTGGCCCCAGCAACTTACAGCTGAATTCTGTGGTTTAGGGCTTGTAGCATTCCTGTGGGTGAACATTTGCTATTCTGAGCTCTTTGGTTTCTCTTCAGGTAACATGTCTGTGGACAATACTCACAGTATTGTCCCAGGGCCTGTTGTGGCCTTGGAGAATGAGACCCTAAGAGAGAGTGTGTTCTTTGAAGCCCTATCACTACAAACATGTAAACGAGGATGACATTTGAATGGTACTGAATGAGATACAAGAAAAAGGAGTTTAGATCAAACCTCTATCATTCAACTTCTTTTGTCCCGTAAGGCATAAACTTATTTTATGCACTGCTTTGTAAAATTCTTTTACTATTTTAAGACTATTTTAATTGTAAAGGGAGTATCATAGGTTGAGTTAAAATTTGCTCATCAGTTAAATTCAGCCTGTTGCCTTTTGATACCCCAGAACCAACATGACGGAGCTGGCTCCCCAAAAAAACACAATTTCTAAACCTCTCATCTAATCACTTGAGTTTGAGATCCAAAGCTTTCATTGGAAAGTTACTTTAAACCCACAAAGACCAGATATTGCCAATGTCAATAAAACACGCAGAACAAAATAAAAGCACTATTTTTTTTATGACGAAGAAATTGGCCTGCATCCTGAATTTGATTAAGAAAACAGAGAAAAAAGAAACTACAGATTAAAGGTGCTTAAATAGTAAACAAAATACTTCTTTTCTTTTTTTTTGAGATGGAGTTTTGCTCTGTCACCCAAGCTGGAGTACAGTGTGCAGTGGCATGATCTTGGCCACTGCGACCGCTGCCTCTCAGTTAAAGGGATTCTCCTGCCTCAGCCTCCTGAGTAGCTGGGATTACAGGATGCGCCACCAAACCTGGGTAAGTTTTTGTATTTTAGTAGAGACAGGGTTTCACCATGGTGGCCGTGCTGATCTCTAACTCCTGACCTCACGTGATCCACCTGCCTCAGCCTCCCAAAGTGCTGTGATTACAGGTGTGAGCCACCACACACAGTCAATTCTTTCAATTTTAATCTTACAGAATATTGATATACTAATACAAATTGAAATTTATTCAGAAATATAAATAGGGATCAGTAAAAATATCAATTAAAATAATACAAAATAGTAATTTGCCCAAAGAAGAAAAATCATAAGATTTTACAATAAATGCATTTGATAATACCCAATACATATTTCTGATTTTAAAATCTTGGTAAAATAGAGGAAAAGATTATTCCTTAACCTGACAAATGTACATTTTAAGCTTACCAACATCATAGTTCAGATATCAGTGCTGGAAGAATTCTCATTCAAATAAGAAGGTTGAAAAGAATGTATGATATTACTACTACCAATTTTCATAGTCCTAAACCTTTGAAATAGTACAATTGATAAGAAAAGAAAACAAGAACCATAAACATTTGTAAAAAAAAAGCCAAGGAAATTATCATTATTTACCACGAATTTGGTACCATATTTCGAAAACCTAAAAATTTCTAGTTAGAAAGAAACAGAAGACAATTCAGAAAAATGGTTAATTTATAAAATTATTATTTTTTAGTAGTTTTTCACATGTCAAATATAAAGTAGAAAAATACAGTAAAGGAGATTCTATTAAAATATCAGGAAAACCATACAATGGTTAGAAATACACTTAAGAAAAAATGTGTAAGATCTACAAAAAGGAAACTCGAAAGCACTCTCAAGGGAAAAACAGTAAGATTTTCAACATGAACTACTTTAATGAAATAGAGCATATGTCAAAAATAGATACCAAAATTTAGACAAATAAGATACAGTCTGATGAATTTTTGTACAATAAACACATCTACATAACCTCCAAAGAAATTAATAGTTTTCTTTAGAGTTATATCTGCAATATGAGGCTAGTGTTGATTATTATACATTGTGTGGCATTGGAACCAAGGTAGTATATGAAGCCTTACAACCACCACACCAGGTATGATATAAAGTTTTCCCAGCACTCCACAAGGTTCCCTCAATCCTCTTTCCAAATAAATATTCTTTTTCTATTCCTAGCTCCTGATACCTAATGATCTACTGCTGTCACTAGAATTCATTATATCAGACAATATTCATCTTCTGTCTAGCTTGTTTTCTTTGGCACAATGCCTTTGAAATCTGTTAATTTGTCCCATATATCAATAATCAATTGATTTTTGCAGCCTAGTAATATTGCATTGAATAGATGTACCACTATTTTAAGATTCTTCCATTATACATGGATATTTGGGTTATTTACAGTTTTGGGTCATTTTATTTTCAGCTGCTATGAATATCCGGGTAATGTCTTATGTGAATGTTTTTACTTTTCTTAGGTCTAATGCAATTTTAACAGTACCCAGAATCGGGTGAAATTTCAGATTAAGGGCACAGTCTTTGACAAGACAGCACTCACTTTAGGAAGAAATTTGAGGATTTCCCAAACCACCTACACTTTTGACCAACTGACTACAACTTTAGGGTTTCTACTGCCACCCCCTCAGGTTGAGTAATTACATAGAATGACTAACAGAACTCAAGAAATCACTATACTTACAAATTTCACTTTTATTATAGCAAAAGGATATGAATCAGAACAAACCAAAGGAAAAAAACATACAAGCAAGCTCTAGGAGGGTCCCAACATGGAACTTCCACGTTCCAGGATGCATGACCTTCCCAGGGCCTCAGTGTGTTTCTCTTGTCTGATTACCCTGGCCAGAATTTCCAATACTATGTTGAATAGGAGTAGTGACAGAGACAACACTGATGGGTCTTGAAAGTTTATCCAATTTGCCAGTCTGTGGCTTTTGATTGGGCATTTAGCTCATTTAAATTTAAGGTTAATACTGTTTTGTGTGAATTTGATCCTGTCATTATGATGCTAGCTGGTTATTTTGCCTTTTGGTTGATGCGGTTTCTTCATAGTGTCAATGGTCATTACATTTTGGTATGTTTTTGCAGTGGCTGGTACCAGTGTTCCCTTTCCATATTTAGTGCTTCCTTCAGGAGCTCTTGTAAGGCAGGCCTGGTGGTGACAAAATCTCTTAGCATTTGCTTGTCTGTAAAGGATTTTATTTCTCCTTCACCTATGAAACTTAGTTTAGCTTAATATGAAATTCTGGGTTGAAAATTCTTTTCTTTAAGAATGTTGAACATTGATCCCCCACTCTCTTCTGGCTGTAGGGTTTCTGCAGCGAGATCTGCTGTTAGTTTAATGGACTTCCCTTTGTGGGTAACCCGCCCTTTCTCTCTGGCTGTCCTTAACATTTTCTCCTTCATTTCAGCCTTGAAGAATCTGATGATTATGTGCCTTGGGGTTGCTCTTCTCAAGGAATATCTCTGTGGTGTTCTCTCTATTTCCTGAATTTGAATGGTGGCCTTTCTTGCTAGGTTGGGGAAGTTCTCCTGGATAATATCCTGAAGTGTATTTTCCAACTTGTTTCCATTTTCCCTGTCACTTTCAGGTACACCAATCAAACGTAGGTTTGATCTTTTCACATAGTCCCATATTTCTTGGAGCCTTTGTTCCTTTCCATTCTTTTTTCTCTAATCTTGTCCTGATGCTTTATTTCATTAACTTGATCTTTAATCTCTAATGTTCTTTCTTCAGCTTGATTGATTCGGCTATTGATACTTGTGTATGTTTCATGAAGTTCTTGTATAGTGTTTTTCAGCTTCATTAGGACATTTGTGTTCTTCTTTAAACTGATTATTCTAGTTAGTAATTCCTCTAACCTTTTCTCAAGGTTCTTAGCTTCCTTGCATTGGGTTAGAACATGCTCCTTTTAGCTTGGAGGAGTTGGTTATTACCCACCTTCTCAAGCCTACTTCTGTCAATTTGTCCAAGTAATTCTTCATCCAGTTTTGTTCCCTTGCTAGCGAGGAGTTGTGATCCTTTGGAGGAGGAGAGGCGTGCTGGTTTTTGGAATGTTCAGCCTTTTTGTGCTGGTTTTTCCTCATCTCGTGGATTTATCTACCTTTGGTCTTTGATATCGGTGACCTTTGGATGGGGTTTCTGTGTGGACATCTTTTTTTGTTGATGTTGATGCTATTCCTTTCTGTTTGTTAGTTTTCCTTCTAATAGTCAGTCTCCTCCAGCTGCAGGTCTGCTGGAGTTTGTTGGAGGTCCACTCCAGACCCTGTTTGCCTGGGTATCCCCAGCAGGGCTGCAGAACAGCAAAGATTGCTCCCTGTTCCTTCCTCTGGAAGCTTCATCCCAGAAGGGCACCTGGCAGAGGTCAGCTGGTGCTCTCCTGTATGAGGTGTCTGTTGACCCCTGCTGGCAGGTATCTCCTTGTCAGGGGGCACAGGGGCCATGGACTCCTTTGAGGAGGCAGTCTGTCTCTTAGCAGAGCTCAAGTGCTGTGCTGGAAGATTTGCTGCTCTCTTCACAGCTGACAGGCAGGAACATTTAAGTCAGCTGAAGCTTCCCCCTCAACCCAATGTTTTGCCTTATTAAGAATTAGTTATCTGATAGCTTTTTTAAAGAATATTTTTATTTATTATTTATGTAACAAATGTATTAAGATGTAATTTACATACCATACAAGTTACCAATTTAAAGTGTATGGTTTTAATGAGAACACATGAACACATGGAGGGAACAACACACACTAGGGCCTGTAGGAGAGTGGCGTGGCTGGGCTTAATACCTAGGTGATAGTTTGATAGGTGTAGCAAACCACCATGGCACATATTTGCATATGTAACAAACCAGCACATACTGCACATGTATTCAGGAACTTAAAAATTAAAAAAAAATAAAATGTATGGTTCAGTGGTATTTAAAATAATCAAATCTGTGCAACCATCACTACTATTAGGATTGAATTGTTTCTTCCAAAATTCAAATGGTGACATCTTAATTCCCAGTACCTCAAATGTGACCTTATCTGGAAATAAAGTCTTTACAAAAATAATTAAGTTAAAGTGAGGTAATTAGGATGGGCCCTAATCCAATATAAGTGGTGCTCTTACAAAAAGGGAAAATTTGGACATAGATAAATTCATAGATGGAAGAGGATGTGATGGGCCCAAAGGGAAAGATGGACCTCGACAAGCCATGGATAGAGGCCCCGAACAGATTTTTCCATCAGAGAACCTCAGATGGAACTAGCCCTACTGACACATTGATCTAAGAGTTCTGGCCTCCAGAATTATGAAACAATAATTTTCTGTTGTTTAAGCCATCCAGTATGCAGTACGTTTTTACAGCAGCCCCAACAAACTCATACCTCTACAATCACTTTATAACATTTGTATGCCCCCTCCCCAAAATACTATATCCCCGTTAGCAGTCACTCCAGATTTTCCCCCAAACTCTCTTACCCTGAGACGTAGACAACTGCTTTCCATATACTTTCTGTCTCTGTAGATTTGTCTATTCTGAAAATGTTCATGTTGAAATTCTTGAGAAGTACCCAAACGTTCTCTGCAGTGGCTACACCATTTGATATTTCTAATGACAACGTATGATGGTTCCAATTTTATCACATCCTCACCAACACTCGTTATGTCCATCTCTTTGATTATAGTCATCCTAGCGGTCGTGAAGTAGGATCTCATTGTCACTTGCATTTCCCTGAGGGTTAATAATGATGAGTATCTTCTCATGTGCTTTTTGACCATATTTATATTGTTTTTGAAGACATGTCTACTGTTACATTAAATGGCTGTTTTACCTCTGCTGAGAATCAGCTGACCACATGTGTGTGGGATTATTACTGAATGAATTCTTCTGTTCCATTAATCTATTTGTGTATTTCACTGCACTGACTGCATGGCCTTTACCGATTTGTTGATTTGATGTCAATATGATACTGACTTGATCAGAGCCAAGATTAGGGTGAGACAACAGGCTTCCCAGGGCACAAAATGTAAGGAGGTATTTACTCTCAGGTTTGAGCAGGTGCTAGCATGCGAATGAATGCTCCTTCAAATTTTTGCCATCGGCAGCTTGCCTTCCTCACCTAACCCTGGCATTGGCTGACTGCTGTAGATTCTAAAACCTTGAAGTCCTCCAACTTTGTTCTTTTTCAAATTTGTTTTGTTTTTTCTGAGTCCTTTAAATTTCTCTAAATATTTTAGAAAAAAACTTGTCAATTTTTTCAACAAAATACCTGCTAGGATTTTGAATGGGATTGTATTGACTCTAAAGATTAATTCGGAAAAATGGACACTTTAACAATAGTCCATCATCTGATTTATGAATTTAGGTCTACTTACTTTAGATATACAGGTGTATAGATCTTGATTTTTAATGTATTAATCTTAATTGTACAACCTGAATGAATTCATTTATTTATTATAGTAGATTTTTTGAGGATTTTTGTGGTAAATTCCATAGGACTTTCTACACTGACAACAATGTCATGAAAAAAAACTTTTTAAAAATAGTTTTGCCTCCTTTTTCAAACCTGAATGCCATTTATTTATTTATTTATTTATTTTCTGTATTGCACGAACTGGAACTACCTGTACCAAGTTGAATATAAATAGTGAAAGCAGAAATGTTTACTTTCTAATCTCCAGGGGAGTATATTTAATTTTTCACTATTAATTGTGACTCTAGCTGTACTTTTTCTATAGATGTACTTCATTTGGTTCAGGAAGAAGTAGCTCTGAGTCCCAGTCTGCTGAGTGCTTTTATCAAGAAGGAATGTTGGATAATGTTCATGGAATTTTTTCTATATCTCTTGAGATACCATACAGTTTTTCTTTCTTTATTTATTTATTAGTGATAAAGAAGCATTTGTATTTATTTATATTATTGCATTTTAGGTTCTGGGGTAATGTGAAGAACATGCAGGATTGTTGCATAGGTACATACATGGCAATGTGGTTTGCTGCCTCCATCTTCTTCACATATATCTGGCATTTCTCCCCATGTTATCCCTCCCCAACTCCCTATCTGCCACTGTCCCTCCCCTAGTCCCCCCACCACAGACCTCAGTGTGTGATGCTCCCCTCCCTGTGTCCATGTGTTCTCATTGTTCAACACCTGCCTATGAGTGAGAACTTGTAGTGTTTGATTTTCTGTTCTTGTCTCAGTTTGCTGAGAATGATGGTTTCCAGGTTCATCCATGTCCCTACAAAGGACATGAACTTATCGTTTTTTATAGCTGCATAGTGTTCCATGATGTATATGTGCCACATTTTCCCTCTCTCACCACTCCTATTCACTATAGTATTGGAAGTTCTAGCCAGAGAAATCAGGCAAGAAAAAGAAATAAAGGGTATTTAATTAGGAAAGGAGGAAGTCAAATTGTCTCTATTTGCAGAAGACATGATTGTATATTTAGAAGACCCCATCATCTCAGTCCTTTTTTTAAAAAAAGATTGTTAATAGGATGAATTATCGTTGATTTATTTTTGAATGTTAAATACCATATGTATTCCTTGGCTAATTGCCTTGGTCAAGATGTATTATCTTTCAAAATAATTTTTGATAAAACCAAAAGAGAGTCCAAGAGCTAAAGGAATTCTATATAAGAAGAATAAAGCTGAAGACATCACATTACCTAACTTCAAACCATCTTATAAGACTACAGTAACCAAAACAACATGGTACTGGTACAAAAACAGATACATAGACCAGTAGAACAGAATACAGAACCCAGAAGTAAAGCTGAAACCATCTAGTCTTCAACAAAGTCAACAAAAATTAGCAAAGAATAAAAGACTTTCTGTTTAATAAATGGTACTGGGATAACTGGCTAGCCATATGTGGAAGAATGAAACTGGGCCCCTACTTTTCACCATGTACAAAAATTAACTCAAGATGGATTAAAGAAATAAATGTAACACCTCAAACTGTAAAAGTTCTAGAAGAAAAACTAGGAAATACCCTTCTGGACATTGAACTTGGCAAAAAATTATGACTAAGTCCTCCAAAAAATAGCAAAAGAGCAAAAATTATTCAGTGGGACCTAATTAAACTAAAGAACTTCTGCACAGCAAAAGAAGCTATCAACAGAGTAAACATAAATGAAAGAATGAGAGAAAATCTTTGCAAACTATGCATCTGACAAAGTTCTCGTATCCAGAATCTACAAGGAACATAATTCAATACATTATAAAAATGACTGTATTAAAAGGTAAATACAGGACATTAATAAGCACTTCTCAAAAGATGACATAAGCAATCAACAAACATGAAAAAAATGCTCAACATCACTCATCCTCAGAAATGCTGATCAAAACCACAGTGAAATACTATTTCACACCAGTTAGAATGACTGTTATTAAAAAAACAACAACAGATGCTGGCAAGGCTATAGAGAAAAAGGAATGCGTATATACTGTTGGTGGGAACGTACATAAGAGTTGTGGGAGAGACTGCAAAGAAAACAAAATGCTTATATACTGTTGGTAGGAATGTACTGTTGGTAGGAAGGTAAAGTTCAGCCACTGTGCTGCGCAGTTTAGAGATTTCTTAAGGAATGAAAAACAAAAGTATTATTCAACCCAGCAGTCCCATTACTGGGTATATATCCAAAGGAAAATAAATCTTTCTACAAATACACAGGTATTCACATATTTATTGCAGCACTATTTACAATAGCAAAGACAGGAAATCAGCCCAGATGCCCATCAATGGTGAATTGGATAAAGAAAATATGGTAATTATACACCATGGAATACTACACAGCCACAAAAAAGAACAAAATCATGTCATTTGCAGCCACATTGTGAAGGCAGCTGGAGGCCATCATCCTATGCAAATTGACATAGGAACAGAAAACCAAATATCATGTTATCACTTATAAGTGGGAACTAAACCTTAGGTACATATGGACATAAAGATGAGAAAATAGGCACTGAGGACTATTGAGGGGTTGGGAGAGGGTAAGGGCTGAAAAACTGCCTATTGGGTACTATGCTCCCTACCTGAATGATGGGATAATTTGTAACAAATCTACATGTGTACTCCCTTAATCTAAAATAAAAGTTGAAAGGGTTAGAAATTTCAACTTTATTCATTTAATGAATAAATGAATAAATGTTTAAGGAATAAAATGAATAAATGAATAAAATGTTTCTGAACATGATTTGCCAAGTTCACAAAGTGAAATCTGCATCTGTGTTTATGAGTGATAATTTGTTTGTAGTTTTAGTTTCTTTTTATGGTAATGCTGGCCCATAATATAAGTTGGCATGTATCTATTTTTTATGTAATTTTAGTAGGGTTGATATTATTATTTTTTCTTTAAATGTTTGACAACATTATGAACAAAGCCACCTAGTCCTAGAATTTTCTACGGCTCACAGTTTTGTATTCAGCGGAATATTCTAGGGGCACCTCTGAAAATCACCAGAGTTCTCTTTATATGTCGTTCTCTTTTCTCAAGAACGCTTCTCTAAAATCCTGCCCCCAAAGTTCCAGCTGCTTGTGCTTCTCGGATTCGTAGAACTCTCAGTTCCATTCGAAGAATCACCAGGTTCTTCCTGAGTTCCTCTTCCTTGTTCTGTGGCTTTGAACTTTTCTCTACTCAGTAGAATCGTCAATCACAGGGCTTGCATGTTTGTTTCCTGTCTCTCATGGATCACTGTTTCTTCATGCCTGACATCAAAATCATGACTGTTGTCTCATATACATTGTCTGGTTTTTAGTTGTTTTAAAAATGAGGGTTTCTTTGGTACATGTTTCTTTATCATGGCTGGAAATAGAAATATTATAAAATATGCTAAGTTAAAAAAGCAGCATCCAAACTATGTATATTGTATATGTATACAATATGCATATATCTACATGGAGAAAAAAGCTTAAAAGATCAGCACCAAAATGTTTGTGACATTTGCTTTCAAGTATTGTTTGCATATTTTCGCCTTTTTACTATTTTCTAACATTTTTTATGGAGACCACATATTGATTCCGAACCATCAATGTTACAGTAATAGAAAAATAGAATTAAATTAGGGACCTAGAAATGAATACAATTTCAAATATGGAATTTTCAGTGAAAGATAATGTAGGACAATTATTTTTCCCATTTATTCATATTTTTATGAACGGAAGCCTGAGATTATATCTAACTTTTTTATAGCAACCACACATCATTACTGACTTATTTGCAGTTCACAGTCAACAAAACCTCCCATATCTTTTCTAAGGAATTGTTTCCACCCTCCCCCTCTTTTTTGGGGCTCTCATTTCTTTATATTATTTGAGAAAACTTTAAGCATCTTCTATACATTACAATTATTTGATAAAAATAAAATCCAATTAAAATGAAACAACATAGCATGCACATAGCGTAAAAAGCCAAATAATTACAAAATTAATCAGCCTTGTTCTATGTACGTCTCTATGTCGACAACTACTTTCGTACATTTTAGCTGATTCTTTAGATATTGCCTCCATATTGAAACACCCACACAAGTATGTCGCCTTTTGATTTTATAGTTTTAGCAATTACTTACTGTAGGAGGAAGAATTCCTACATAGCACTCATGATTCCTGCCCCCAAGCATCTGTACTCTTGTGTGATCCCTTTCCTTTTGAGTTGGGAGGGATGTGGAACTTGAGTCTAACCAACAGAATATGGCAAGGTTTATGGAGTATCACTTCTGTGAGCTTGTTACATTAGATGGCCAAAGTGAGGGGATTTTGCAGACGTAATTAAAGTTCCTCTCGAGTTGTCTTTGTTATCTAAAAGGAAGATTGTCCTAGGTGGGCCTGGCCTTATCAGAAAAGACTTTGAAAAGAAAGTCTAGAAGCAAGTGACTGGAACACTTCTATCTCTCCGCGCGTGTGTGTGTGTGTGTGTGTGTGTGTGTGTGTGTATTATGTGCATGCATGCTGCATTAAAAAAATAAAGCTCTCTTGAATTCTGCAGCTGCAACAACATAATAAATTCTGTCAACAACTTGAGAGATCTTAGAAGTGGATCCTTCCATCCTCATTCTTCAGATGAGAATGCAGCACAGTCAATATCTTGATCACAGGTTTGTGAGACTCTGAGCAGAGGTCCCAGCTTAGTTTCTGACTTCTGGCAGAAACTAAACAATAATAAATGGGTGTTATGGTATTTTTCTTGAGACATTTGGTAAGTTATGCAAAGGTGGCAGATTTGTGGTGATTTCAAACACAGAAACAGAAAACTACTTCCTGTTAGGAAATAGCTATCTTTCACCCTTCATTGCCACTTCCACCACTCTGCTCCCACCACCACATAGAAACACCCCTAATCTTCCTATCCTTTGAAGACAGCCGCATGTTAATTTGGGAGTAGGTCAGTATGAGTGTTTCTGTAATATTGATTATGAAATATTATTTGTAACTAAACCACGGAACACAATATGTTCTTTAAAACTTGCCATGTTTCTGCTTCTTTAGTTTTGATGTAGTAGTCACTAATTCAGCCTGAAACTCTCCTCCAATTTGTTTAAATATTCTCTCAAAATAGTTACATATATTAGGTATTTCAATAGTTTCTTCTGTTTGAAGAACTATCTGCTAGATCCTGTGACTGCTTTAACCTGGACTAAGTGACTTTTGTTTGCCTGGTGCGATCTTCTGTGGATCACTTCACCTCATTTCCTGAAAGAAATGTCTTCCTCTTTTGTTTGCTTATGCCCTAGTTTTGATATAGCAGATCTGCCACTAACTTCCTGAGAAAAAATATCTGGAAAGTTTTTTCATTTATCTTTCTTAAAAAGCTTATGTATCAGTAAATATTTTATCTACACTTAACCGATGATTTAGCTGAGATTAGAATTCTAAGCTGAAAATCATTTTCTCCTCAAAATTTTGAAGTAATCACAGGAATATCTTCTCACTTCCAGTATTACCATTGTGATATTAACTTTGTTCAAATTGTCACATTCTTATATAAATTTCATTTTGGTTCTCCGTGTAAAAGCTTTTTAAATCTTCTCTTTGTCATTGGTGTTCATTCATTGTATGGTAACTTGCTGTATGCTTTCAATCAGAGCACATGCTAAACAGTTCTGGGAAATTTTCCTGCTGTCTTCTTTTGATAATTTTCTCTTTGATTCTATCTGCTTTGAAACTCTTATTTGGATGTTAAGATGTGATGAATTAATTTTTTAAACCTTTTCTATCCTTTTTTTTTTTCTTGTACTCTTAACCCTTCTCTCTGGCAACTTTTTTTCACCATTGTTTTCCAATCTTGGGCTTTGTGATTCATTTACCAAATGCTTAATTCCTAGAAACTCTGTGTTCTCTGAATTATTCCTTTTTTTTTAAATAGCATCTTGTTCTTGTGTTGTGCTCTTCATTACTTTGAATATTTGTGTTTTTTAAAAAAATTTATGTTCATAGGTGGATTTTGCTGAAGTTCCAGAATTCTAACCACTCATCCATCCCAAAAAGACTGGCATCATTCTTTCCCTTCGGGATTAGAACTGTACCATATATCACATTAGGGGCATACTCCTAAAATGATGATAACCAGCAAATCAAACTGCTTTTAGAAGAGACTACAGCTGATCTTTTATTCCATGACTTCCTCACAAGACAGATGACCTGGTACAACTGTTTTCAAGGTAGCAAAAACTGTTCTTCCGAGGGTATCTTACTTATTTTTTCCTCATAATCCAACCCCTCCCAGGTTAGTGAGTCTGTTTCCAGATGTAACCCTCTTCATTGGACCATATTGCTGGCAGTACCAGCATGGGATTTACCTGAATCTGGCCTCATTAAGATTCATGACAAAGCTGAACCTCTGTAGAAGAGCTAGACTTTCCTTTAAAAGCAGACTAATTATTTTCAATATTATTTTTGGAATTGAAAAATAGAAATTGCCTGTTTGTTGACTCAAAATCTTAATAACTATAAAGAATTCTGTAATTAAAATAGCAATGAACTCAGAGAGGGGCAGGTAACTTTTCTTTTTTAAAACTTTTATTTTAGGTTCATTGGTACATGTGTCGGTTTGTTATAGGTAAATTCACATCATTGGGGTTTGTTGAACAGATTATTTCATCACCCAGGTACTAAGTCTAGTACCCAATCGTTATTTCTTTCCCAATTATCTCCCTCCTCCCATCTTCATCCTTAAGTAGGCCCCAATTTCTGTTGTATTCATCTTTGTGTCTATGAACTCCATCCATGTTCCTGAAAAAGACAGGATCTTATTTTTATGGCTGCATAGTATTCCATGGGATAAATGTACCATATTTTCTTTATGCAGTCTACCGTTGATGGTTGATTCTTATGCAGTCTACCATTTAGGCTGATTCCACATCTTTGCTATTGTAAATAGTGCTGCAATTAACATGTGTGTGCATTTGTCTTTATGATAGAATGCTTTATATTCCTTTGTGGATATATCCAGTAATGGGATTGTTCTTTGAAGAATAACCACACTGCTTTTCATAATGGTTGAACTAATTTACACTCCCACCAATAGTGTATGAGCATTCCTTTTTGTCTACAACCTTACCAGGTTTTAGTAATAGCCAATCTGTGGTGAGATAATATCTTTTTGTGGTTTTGATCACATTTCTCTAATGATCAGTAATAATGAGTTTGTTTTCATATGCTTATTATTGGTCTCATATATGTCTTCTTTTGAAAAGTGTCTGTTCATGTCATTAGCCTACTGTTTAATAGGTTTATTTGTTTTCTTTTTATAAATTTGTTTAACTTTCTTATAGATGCTGAATGTCCGACCTTTGTGAGATGCATAGTTTGCAAAAATTTTCTCCCATTCTGCAGGGTGTCTGTTTATTCTGTTGATAGTTTCTTTTGCTATGCAGAAGCTCTTAAGTTTCATTAGATACCATTTATCAATTTTTGTTTGTGTTGGGATTGGCTTTGGTGTCTTCATGAAATCTGCCTGTTCTTATGTTCAGAATGGTATTGCCTAGGTTGTCTTTCATGGTTTTTATAATTTTGGGTTTAACTGGTCTTTAATTCACCTTGGGTTGATTTTTGCATATGGTATAAGAAAGGGGTCTCATTTTAATCTTCTGCATATGGCTAGCCAGTTATCTCAGCACCATTTATTGAATCAGGAGTCCTTTCTCCATTGCTTGATTGTGTCCACTTTGTTAAAGATTAAATGGTTGTAGGCATGTAGCCTTGTTTCTGGGCCCTCCATTCTGTTCCATTGGTCTGTGTTTCTGTTTTTGTACCAGTACCATACTCTTTTGGTTACTGTAGCCTTGTAGTATATTTTAAAGTCAGTAGTATAATGCTTCCAGGTTTGCTGTTTTTGCTTACATCTCTTTTCAGGCTCTTTTGTTGATTCTACATGACTTTTCAGATTGTTTTTTACCAGTTCTGTGATGAACGTCATTGGTAGTTTGATAGGTATAGCATTGAATCTGTCAACTGCTCTGAGCAGTATGACCATTTTAATGATATTGATTCTTCCTATCCATGAGCATGGAATATTGTTCCATTTGTTTGTGTCATCTCTGATTTTTTTGAGCAGTGATTTATAGTTCTCCTGGTAGAGATCTTTCACCTCCCTTGTTAGCTATATTCCAAGGTATTTTATTATTTTCATGCCAGTTGTGAATGGGATTACATTGCTGATTTGGCTCTTGGCTGGAATTTTGTAGGTGTATAGGAATACTAGTGACTTTTGCATATTGATTTTGTATCCTGAAACTTTACTGATGTTGCTTACCAGTTGAAGGAATTTTTAGTATATTTCTTCTTTCATTCTCTGAGAATAGACTTCTTAAAGCAGAATGTTTTGAAGGACCATCTGTTTGCATTTCCTTTGCACCTTTATTCTAGTTAGTTGAGTTAGATTGCCTGCTTAAAAGAAACACACACACACACACACACACACATCCAGTACTTGGATATCTTTTGTGAAGAAAGTATAGAAAGTAAAATGAATATATGATATATATATATATAAATTAAGGAGGTTTGAGATTCAGAATGGAGTGTTCAGATGTTGAAACAAATTAATCCATGTTTAAGATTAGATAGTAAAGATCACAAGGATGAGCTACATGAACCACAGGGTTCATGTAGTTAAGAAAAGTTGTATTAGTTCAACCATTGTGGAAGACAGTGTGGCAATTCCTCAAGGACCTGGAAATAGAAATTCCATTTGACTCAGCAATCCCATTACTGGGTATATATCCAAAGGATTAGAAATCATTCTATTGTAAGGACACATGTACATGAATATTCATTGTGGCACTGTTTACAATAGCAAAGACTTGGAACCAACCCAAATGCCCATCAGTGATAGACTGGACAGGTAAAACGTGGCACATATACATCAGGGAATGCTATGCAGCCATAAAAAACAATGAGTTCGTGTCCTTTGTAGGGACATGGATGATCCTGTAAACTATCATTCTCAGCAAACCGACATAAGAACAGAAAATCAAACACCGCGTGTTCTCACTCATAGGCAGGTGTTGAACAATGAGAACACTTGGACACAGGGAGGCGAGCATCACACACTGGGGTCTGTAGGGGGGAACCAGGGGAGGAACAGCGGGAGATGGGGAGTTGGGAGGGATAACATGGGGAGAAATGCCAGATATAGGTGATGTGGAGGAAGGCAGCAAACCACACTGCCTTGTGTGTACCTATGCAACAGTCTTGCATGTTCTTCACATGTACCCCAAAACCTAAAATGCAATTAAAAAAAAGATCAGTTAAGAAACATAAACAGCACAGGTAAATCAGCCACTTCAAACTGAAAAAAACAAAGAAGAAAGACAAGTTGCCATTGATTTTATGTTAGTATAGTGGGAGAGGAATGGACCTGGTAGAAACGGGATTCAGATATTTTTGTTTCAGAATCTTAAATCGTCTTTCTCAAAGCTTTTTTCTGATCCAGGCTTGGCCTGAGGTGTTGCCAATACCTGAGTCTCTAACCTCATGAGTCAGTTTATTACTCCAGGAGTCGCAAATACAAAGTAAGGCTGTTATCAGTGTAGGGTTAAATGTAATGATAAAAAAACAAATAGCAGCAAAGTAGAAAATCCTACTCAAGTATAATAGCAAATTTTAAGCATCTTATATTTTATCATTCTTTTATTATACTTATTTTTCTTCTAATTTTATCCAGTTAAACATGAAAGGTATCAGAACATGCCACCCCATACTTAATACGGTACTTTGGCACGTTGATTATTTTGAGCTGAAGGCAACTGAGAAACAGTAGATGCAAAACAGCTCTCTGAGCTTTCCACTTCTACCTAAAGGCAGGGCATAAAATTACTCATGAGAAAAGCATCCTCAGGTACCGGGAGGAAGAAAACAATCTAATCACCTTAACCTTATTTAGTAGGTTTGATATGAACAAACCTACTAAAATAACCCTTGTGATTTGTTAGCTTTCCTCATATATGTGCTAGTCACTTTCCTACAACTACCACCTCTGATCCAAACACATTCTCACTTTGTCCTCTCACATCTCCACAGACTGCCATTCTCTATTAGAAGCTTGGATAAGCTTTAAGGCCTATCTGCTTCTTTGGATCTTCATTTTTTATATGGGCTTCTGTATATATGTAAAAATAATAACATCAAATAAAACTTGGATGCTTTTCTCCTGTTAATTTTTTTTAGTTTAATTATCAGACCCAACCATGGGATCTAAGCAGGTACAAGAAAAGTTTTTCCTCCCCTACAAATATAAGAATGTGGTATTTTGCTAATGGCTTAAGCCGTTCATATTCTCAGTAAAGAGAGATCTAGTCATTACAAAATTTATTTTTATTGCTTTAATCAAATTTTCTATTGCTGTGGCATGAGTTCTCAGTATGGTGATAAAACCCCATTTCTAAGTATACATAGTAACAATGGATAACAACAGTGCTATGACAACAATATGACTACTGTTCTTACTGTTATTATATCTGGCCAACACTTATTGAGTGGTTGTTGTGTGCTATTTATTATTCTGAGTGTTTTACAAATTATCTCATTTCATCGTCTCAATAAGCCTCTCAGTTATCCATTAGGTACACCATATTACAGAAAAAAGACTGAAGCTAATAGATGTAGCTTAACTTCAGTGAGTAAATGGTAGAGCTGAGATTTTGACTCCATTTTGATTATGCTATTTCTACTTCTATACCAGGAGGTATGAGATCCTTCTAGCTTTCATTCCAGACTCATGCTGAAGGACTTCTATGGAAAGTGAAATTTTTGACAGGCCTGAGATTGAGAGCTTAAGTGTAGAAGGGTTTCAAGCTATAGGACTAAGTTCTGGGAGAAGCTTCTGATTGACAGGGGAAACAAGATTAGGGATCACTTCTAAGTGAGACAGGAATGGGGCATCGGTTTGCCTGTGTGCATACATTGTCATAAATAAATAGGTAGCAGCGCTAATGTATGCAGCAGGGGGAGGGCATTAGCAAATTAATGAAATGAAGTTCTGTGTTTATTCTATTGTGAAGAACAATCACTTGTTATCTACTCTCATGGATCAAGGTCGCCCACTTCTGTGTGCTCCATTATCTTACCACCCCAGATCCCATTTCCTCTCATATGAACTATACCTCATTGTCTGCATTAAAATTCCAGTGAATGTCTCTGTCCTAAAATTTCTCTTCCAAGCCATTCTTCACACTGTCACTAGAATTACTTTTCTATGACTCAGATTTGAAACCAATCTCCTGCTTGGAAACTATCAAAGTTAGTTAATAGACTAAACCTAATCTTTTAGAAGGGTACCCAGCTTCCTTTAGAGACCTCCTGATTCTCTTTTTTCTAATTACAAATGGTTGACTTCCTCCAACACCGTATCTCTATTTTCAGGGCTCACAGGGGCAACTGCAATAATTATAAACTCTTAGATTCCAGTGGCTTGTCTACAGACCTAGGAACCCTCTTCATATAGAGATTTACTGAGCTGGCTTTGGATCTGTTCATTTCATGGGTTCTGACCACGTATTTAGATTTCAGCAACACTGAGAATGGCCTCAATAACAGAATGATGAGGGTTTTTTTTTTTTAATGGGCAGATACAAAGCAATGATGAGCATAATTATACAGAAAATATACAATCCTTTTAGATTGAGGAAGAGGAAAAAGTCAATAAGTTCATTTTAAAGTAAAAAGATTGAGAAAATAATTGAAAGAATTAAAACATATTTAGGAATCATGCTGGCTCAGAAAATACAGGAGAAATTAGGTTTTTTACATACACAAAATACTCTAAAGTATTAATACTTCAGCATTACAGTACTTTCAAAACAGAAGGAATAGAAAAAAATTGTTAAGAAAAAAAAGAGAGAGAGAAAGACCCACTGGTATAGCTAGAGAAAGATACATTGAGGAGACTGCTTACTCTATTAGAAAATAGCTAGTAGGAAAGTTATGAAAGGGAAAAGGAGATGTACCAAGGTCTAGAAGTCCCAGCTGACAGAGACAGGAGACAGCCAAATGTCACCTAGGTTATTGTGAACAGGGGACTTGCCTAAGCATGCCCATGGTGAAAAATTCCATCTCTAACACATGCACAGTAAGGGAAATTAGTCAATGTGGAGTGGTTCATCCTAAGGGCCCACCTGTGTACTGGGAGAATGAGTTGGAGCCATAGGAGATTCCCATCTTATGCAGTGGGGGAGGAGCCTGGCCTCTTCAGCTCCTGTGTGTTGGCTTGGTACTGAACCTGTGAGGTGGAAACCTGTTGGCAGGACCCCCTCTTTTTTTTTGCTGAGAGCTTTTTAAAAAGGAATTCTGCTCTCCTCACTTTTCAATGTGTCTGCTTGCCTAATTCTTCCTGATCGTGAGACAAGAATCTGGATTTTAGCTGAACTAAGTAGCAAAAAATCCTGCATCACAACTGGATGTGCTCTCTCACCCTACTGTTCACTGCCTACTGGTGCTGTTCCTGAAGCACACTAAGCTTTTGCACCACTATCCATCAAAAACAAACAGAGGGCTTCCCAATTCCTATATCTTCCACTTACTCTAATCTGTCTTACTCTGCTTTTATTTTTTACCCCTATTAGCTCTATCTATCTATCATCTATTTGTCTGTGTATCTAGTCTGTAGTCATGTATTTAACAACTATTTATTGTCTGTCTTCTCCTATAAGAAATGTAAACTTTGTGAACATAGGAAATTTGTTTGTTCATTTTCTTTAACTCGTATATCTCCAGCAGCTAGGAGAGTGTCAGGAACATACCAGAGATTCATTAAATAACTAAAGTAAAAATTATTTTATGAAAATATCTTCTCATTTAACAATATGTTAATAAGATTAAACACTATTTTCAAACTGAATTTTAAAGTTCATGTATTCATCCATCTTTTGGATACATCATTTATACAAGAAAGCTGCTATTCTTGGACATTAGAGTTTCCCCTCTTCTTCTCAATTTTTTTATATTACAACAATAGGTTAGATAGATAAATAGCCAGACTTTGTTGCATGTCCATGCTATTTCGTGAGCACAAATCGTCATAGTCATGAAATTATTGAATCAATGTCTATGAATGTTTTAAACTTTTGCTAGTCCTTGAGAACTTGACCTTAAACACTGCATTTGTATCAGCAAGTTTGCATGTGACACTTGTAACATACCTTCACTAACATTGTATAATATCATTTAAAAATAGATAATTTTTACTTTTCTCATTAAAAATAAATATCAGTAATATTATACTAATTACATTCTCCCTGTTTCCTAATCATTTGTGTAGATGTTTTTGTGGATGGCTATTCCTATTATTTACATGTTTTTTAAACAGAGTACATGATTTTTCTTATTAACTTGTCAAAGCTCTTTATATTTTGGGAACAATAACCATTTAATTATATATATATTTTTTTCACAGTTACTTGCATAATTTTACATTTTATTGTAATTTGATGTAATAATTTCATTTTATTTTTATGTAGTCAAATATTTCCTCTTGTGGCTTTTTGCCTTAATCTCATGTATGGAAAATTCCTTTCTTACCCAATAATATATAAACTTTGATATATTTTTATGAATTCTTTTTCTCTATATATACTATTTTAATGCCTAAATACTATTTAATCATCTTAGTGTTCTGTGGTGTTGTATCATTTGTAAAGGCAACAACTTAAAAGACAGTCTGGACATGGTGGCTCATGCCTTAACATAAGTGCTCTGGGAAGTTATAGAGAAAGAATTGTTTGAGCCCAGGAGTTTGAGGTTACAATGAGCTGTGATGGCTCCACTTCATTCCATCCTGGGTGATAGAATGAGACCCTGTCTCTGAATAAATCAATTTTTAAAAAGTAAGACAGAAGTCATCTAAAATAAAATTTATTCCTGATTACTGTTTCTTTGAATGAATACCAGATGAGTTCAATGGTTAAATATATAATAATGCCCATAAAATTACATTCATTGAGTAAGAAGATCCTACCCCATGACTTAGAGGAAGATTACCAAATGAGAGAAAATTATTTCCCAAATTACATTTTCTCTGACACATAAATTTATATAGATAGTGTCTCAATTTGTACTGCTACAACAGGATACCATAGATTGGGTGGCTTATAAACAAAAGACATTTATTTCTTACGGTTCTGGTGGCTGGGAAGTCTAAGGTCAAGGTACTGGCTGATTTTTTTTCCTAGTGAGGGCTCTTCCTGGTTTTCTCCTGGTGGTGGGGAGTAGCATGGGGCAGAAGTGCAGAAAGAGGAAGAGAGAGGAAGGAAGCAAGCAAGCACGCTCCTGTTTCTTTGTGTAAGTATGCTAATCCCATCATGAAGGCTCCACCCTCATGACCTAATTACCTCCCAAGGAACCATCTTGATATAACATCATACTGGGGATTAGGGTTTCAAAGTATGACTTTTGGCGGCAACATAGATGTTCAGTCTATAGTAGAAGGCTATGAGTTGAGCTACATGAACATCACTACTTAAATTATTTCTCTTTCTGTCTTCCTTTCCTCCCGTGGCTTAAAATAGAATTTAACTTAAGTAAAAAGTAAGTGCACCAACAATGGTATTAGAAGGTAAAATGATTTATCTTCACATTGTATTTAAGTTTTTTCAGTTTTGCACTATCATGTATATTATAATTCACATATTTATACACATTTCTTTATTTCCTTACAATCTCTGAAAGTGGGTCAAAGTTTATAAACATTCTCTAGGCCCTTGAATAGTATGTTGACTAACACCTTTCCAGAAAGATTGTAACAGTTTACATTACTATGAGATGGTTGACATTGTTTGTTTTAGGACATGTAGGATTTTGATTATTAAAGATGGAAGGAGAAAAATTCCCTGCTTAGTAAGTAGCCAAAGTCAAGACATTAGAATATGATAATGCAGAAATATTCACCTAAAGGCAATCAGCATGCTACATGGAAAGGTGTTTAGCTGGTGATTGCAACCGGAGAAGTACACAAACATTGATAGCTATTTTGTTGTCAGAATTTCCCATGTCTAGATTGGTGACATAAAGCAATCATAGAACTTCTCATATTATATTATAAAATCACAGAGACAATTTATAGACTGTAAATTCTTTGTAGACAGGGCCTGTCTTATATTAATGGCTATCTCCAAACCAAACCACATATTAGATTCCTGAAACATAGTGGGCAGGCAAAAACATTGAATGAATGAATTAATTGAATTTGCATAAAGACAGTAGAAATATTAAATCTTGACTCTATCTTTTAAAGTCAAATTCCTATGACCTTGATTACCCATATAATTAGCTTGCTAATTAATGACAAAGTCAATATCTCTGACATTTAAAAATGATTTGAATTATTTTCATACCATTATTCAACTTTTAAGTAATTATGTTTTATCTCCAGATCTTAATTCTAAATATTTTGAAATCAACAATGATACCTGATTTTGCTCAACATCATTGATTTTGCTTACCAAATTGACTAATAGATAACTGACATAGGTCCCTAAAATGTAGAAAGGAATACACAAATGGAAGGCAAGAAATCACCTAAAAAAGGTTACATGAATTTATCATCTGTTTGTATTTTTTTTTAACCTAAATTCAAATCTACACAAATGAAAGGCTGCAGAACCCAGATAAGCTCTGGCTACAGTTGACTCTATGACTTTAGGCTTTTTACTTTGTCTTGATTGCTACATCTGAAAAAACGAGAATAATAATGCCAAGCTTTACAGCTATTGCAAATATTAAATAAAATATTCTATGTTGTATAGCATCTAGTTACCTGAAATTTATTAGGAGATACATATTAAAACAAAAAAAATGGGAAACAAGTAAAGATCGAAACTCTCAGCTATCTATCCCCACTCTCATCGTTGGAACCTGCAGGACTCCGAGGATCCCAAGGATTTATTTCGACTTATAGATCCTGAGGCCATGAGAATATTCTCTTCAGGACAACTTAGACTAGTAAAGCTATAATGCCTAATTACCTATAATTTTTAAAAATTTTTCTGTAAATTTTGTGTATTTCATGGTGGCAAAGATCTGGTACATGTGTGTGCATATGTATGTGTGACCTGCATAATATCAGGGGACAACAAGTAATATCAAAAAAAGAATCTAGGTAACCTTGAGCGTAAAGATAACCCTGTATTTTAAGTTCCTCTGTTCCTTAAAATGAATGTACCATTAGTTTAATTATAGTGGTTGCATATACTTTAGTAAAATGAGGTAAGTGAAAAATGTGTTGGCTTGAATTCCCAAGAGAGATAATATGTAGGTTATTTTTTTAAGAAAAATGAATATAGATTATTTTTTACAGTAAAGTTAACAGTGGGTGAATAAAAGGTGCCTTTAAAAGATAAAAAGGTGCCTTCTATGCCTTTTTAATTGCTTCTAATCAAATCTTTAAATAAATATCTACAGAAATAGGTATTGATTCTTACTTGCTGGTTAAGGTCAAAGACATTCATCAAAGAGACAGAAGGCTAATTTTTATTGTTATATAAACAGAGAGAATTAGGAGTTAGAAGTCTTACTTTTAGTTCTTGGTGTTTGCCTATTTGTTTTGGATTAAAAAAAGAAGTAAAAAAAAAGAAGTCCTTTCCTATAAAATATTAAACTTTGTACATGGAAAACAATTTTCTCATTTTGAAGGACTTTTATACATAAACACACAACATGCATACACATACAAACCTACCTGCAGCCATAATTATATGTGGGCAAATATGTGGGATGGATAGATAGGTAAATACTGTGTTTATGTACATGTGTTTACTACTAGAAAAATATGGAAAAGAGTGACTGGAATATTTCTTAGCTGCCTCTCTGGATCAGACATTGCTCTATCATTCTCTTCTATTTGAGTATGATTTTTTGTTTGTTTGTTTTAATTATTTTGCTTACATTGCTGGGGTTCTAGTTAGAATAAATTAGAATAGTTTTTAAAACTCTTGCTTTACATCTTTTCTCAGTAAGCCTGCCTTGTGTGTTTCTTCCAATTATCACTGTCCTGGAGGCTGAGATATCTTGTGTACCTGCCTGTTTCCCTAGCCAGGGCCAAGTCAGGGCTGTGATAGAGGTGGAAAAATAACGACAGAAAAATAGGAATAAACTGCAGAGTGCTAGCTGCAAGATTATATGCCTGCTGATCCCAGAAATTGGTCCAAGAATTAGCAATCATTCTAAAAGAGACACACTAAATACCCCGAAAGGGTGCTTTTGCATTAAGCCTTTCGTCTTAGAAAGATGTCACACGCTCTTCGAAGACTTCCTCATTAAATAAGCAGCACGGAAGGTACAGGTCACAACAGGGAATCACTTAACAAGAAGATTTCACACTAAGAAAGGTGTTTAAATTCACAGCACTTGCACTCTGTTCATGCTGCATTTAAATCTCAATTTTCCAATCATATCACAATTTCTTACTTATTTAATTTATTACTTATTTAAGCTGCTTAGAATAGTGAAGACCCTTTTCTTTTAGGATTTAAGGAATCTGCATCCATTTCACAACTCTGGTAATGTGCACCCTTCTCTACCCCTCTGACCCTTTGGATCCTTCAGTAATGTACTTTGCAATTATTATCATAACATTATGGTCCTACATAAAAAATATCATAGAAACGTGAATACAGAGAGGATATCCTTTCATCTTCGTATCTTTCATATGGCTGTGATAATATGATTCTTAGATTACTCTTATGAGAAAATCTTTTCCTGTGGTATAATCATGACCTCAACTAGGCCTCTCCCAGATATATGAGGGAAGGAAGAATTGGCAAAGGTAAACATTCTTTTTTTATATAAAAAAGAGTATTCTTTATTCTGTCATTAAAATATTGTATATTTAGTATTGGAAAAGAAAAACATAAAGTAAACCACTGATTTTAATGCATCTTCTAGTATTTTTGATGCATCAAATTTAGTAATTAAAAAATTATGTTTTTATTTTTCAACAACTTTATATCAAAACACTTTCCCTGTAATGATGGACTCTTTATAAGCAATTTGTGTCACTGACATTGAATGGACATACTACTTGTGTTAAACATTTAAATTATTTTCAATGTTCAGTTCTGATAAATATTGTCAGCTATAAGCATTTTGAAGGTTCATAATATACCTGTTGTTTATTCTGCCCAGAACGATGTTCACCTTTTTTAGGAAGTTGTCTGCCTGCTCTAATTAGTGGAATCAAATAGACAAATTGAAAGAGCCACCTATTAATCCTCCTCACTCTTCTGTTCAAAATGATGGTTTTCGCTTGGAAACCTACACCAAGGAGGCCACAGTCTCCCCTGGCCATAGTTGACTGGCCTAGGACGGAGGGCACTCCAGTAAAGCCAGCCTACTGAGTACTCTTTGTTAGGAATTCAAAAAGAGCAATTCAGTTCCTCTCTGTTAGAGGAAATGTGAGGCCCTTAGGTAGCTGCCAGTAAGGCTACCCACTTCATGGAAGAATGTGCTCAGCAGAAAAGGAAGACAAACAGCAATGAGACGAAGTTTCTGCTTGCAGCATATCAGTTTTGGTTCTTGTTTTCAATGCAGCCCAGCCACAGTTATGTGCGTCTTCTAAGGAATGCTGCTTTTAGCCTAAGTTTGCTTAAATAGAATTTTTGTTTCTTGCAACCAAAAAAGTGCTGATGAATGCAATATATACAGCTTCTAATTTATTCAGGAAGTAAAAAGCTTTTATTTTAAACGTCTCCATCAGCATTGATATTGTCATTAAAATTTTATTTGGTATTTTCAACATTTGATTATTTCCATATGTGATTGAACATTTTTTTGGTGTTATTTGGTGTATAACTCTACTGTGATGTGCATTCTTTAGCATTATAAAGTACCCTTATTAGTATTTTTCACATAACACCTTTTTGCCTAAATTCAACCTTGTTGGAAATTCAGATCTTAACTTATTCTTTTTTGTTGATAAAATTGTGTCTCTCTTTTGTATGTGGACACTGAGTCAGTTTATTTGGACTTTCTTGCATAATATACAAAGTTGGATTTTACTTTGAGATTAAATTTGAAAGTATTTATTTTACTTAACAGCTTAGTCTACTGTATCGATATGGTAGACATGTTGGAAGTTAGTTCTATTATGTTATTTTATGAATTCTCTTTTCATGTCTATAAAAATCTTTTGTGGTCTGTTTGCTTGGCTTCACATACTAGTCCATGCATAGGTGCACATGCCTGCTATACATTCATGGTGTATTTCTAATAAAGAAGATGATTTGAGGTTTTGTTATGGTGCTTTTTTTTTTTAAAGAATATTGTTAATCTCCTCTTTCTTGGGACTGTATTTATGAATTTTCTTCTGTGAACAATAACAGCATTAGCATATTTCTTTCTTTTCTCACTGTTTCCTCCACCTCCTCTTTCAGTCAGTGCCTTATTTTTCTTAATGTTTGCTTATCTTTGTGTATTTAAACATACTTATCTGCTAATTTATTTTTATTTCTAAATAATAGGTCTGATCAATTCTCCCACTCTTAAAATTGAGAAAATCAGCAATTTAGTTTACTTCCATTCCCCATACCTTTTCCCTGCCACATTCTGTTACACAATTTTTATTAGTTGTACTACCAGAGCATATAGCATTGTTTATTATGTTGCAGGCTTTAGTTTCTACATTATTTCAAATATTAGTCCCAAGATAAATGTGGACAATAATCACCACCAGTTATTTTATTATGATTTATTCAGTTTTCTCTTGGTTGGCTGATATTTGTCTTCTAGTAGGACACTAAAGAGGGCTTGTGAGAAAAATATACTGGAATTCTGCATGTTCAAAAATACTTATGTGTTGCCTACATATATATATATATATATAATGATAGGCCGAATATAAAATTCTTAGGTCATTCTTTCCTTGAAAATTTTGTAGATTTCATTCCACTGCATTTGTATGAGTTGAAGGTTTCTGTGGAGAAATCAGAAGCAAGACTATTTTTTTTCCTGTTATAAGGCATTTGATTTGGGGCCTGGCTGGTACTCAAATACTTTGTTGATCTTTCAAGTATTACAATTTTCTTGTGATATGACTTTGTGTTGCTTAAGCTTCTTTAATTTGGGGTAAATTTTCTAGAGGTGTAAACATTTGCCATTGATTTATCTCATTAGTTTACTTCTTTAGTAAACTAAAATCTAAAATCAAGTAAAATTTTACATGAAAATGTGGACTTTTCATATATTGACTCTTTTTTTTTTTTTTTTTGCTTATCTTCTCTTTTGTTACCTTTATAGCTCTTTTTAGACTTTTTATTAACTCTTCTCATTTTTACCTCCATTTCTCATATTAATTTTTCCCCAACCTTGTCTTTTCTCCTTGTACTGCTTCTTTTTTTCTTGTTTCAAAGATGGTTTTAATTTCTTCTCTTCATCCCACCCCCCAAGTTCCACCTATTGAAACTCAAGTTAAAAATATTAAAATTAGATTGAATAATACCCAAAGTTCTATAAGTATATAATCCCAAATTCCATAGTTTGCCTTCTATATTTTTATTTAGATCCTGCTTCATATAGGATAATATATAGCCAGCCATTTGACCATGATTTTCATCTACTGTGAAAAAGTAGATTTCTGGTATTCGAGTTATTTCACTTTTTCTTTATTCCTTTCCTTCTTTACTGCTTTTTGTTTGAATCTTTTTTCTAGATTCCATGCTGATTCCTTTAATTTACTTACATATTACTCATAATTGAAGGATTGAGTAGTTTCTATTTCTAGTTATAGGAGATTCAGATTGGGGGAAGAATGAAAAACATAATTATAAGAAATTTTGGGTACTGTCCTCTTTAGAGCCAGCCTTCTCTGGCTGGGTCCTTAGTGGCAAAGATCACTGGATTAGTATCGGATCACCGCATTTTAGAACTTTGTATAGATAAGATAACTTCCTCCTAAGGAAGAGTTGCTATGCATTTAGTTTTCTAAGACCAGCATTCAATGCAAGGAGCAAGCAGGCTTGAGAATGTCAGTTTCACTATGACCTAAGTTTAAACTTTATGAATTTAAAGAAACATGAAGAATAATGTTTCTATGGCTTTGAGTGATCTCATGGCCACTGCACAGTGACAACGCCTATGCAATTCCTGGATAAGCGAGCTCGCCTCAAATTAATCTCCTGACCCCAAGCTGCTGCTGCTTAAAGAGATTCTGCATTTTAATATTACCCATCACAGCGGAAGTGGAAATTAAATGTTGATTGGTCGAGTGATAATTTCAAGTGGGGTAATAAAATCTTATATTTACATTGCAGTTTACATTTTATAAAGTAATATCTCATGCTCATTTCACTTTACTTTCAAACTCTCCTGGGAAGTAGGCATTATTATTCATGTTTTATAGTTCTATAAGTCTGCATTCATTGATACGATGTCCTCATGCTTCACTCGACATGAGTGTAAAAGCTCAAATCCGAATTCCAGACTTCTTATCTTTTCCTTGACAGCACAGGTGATTAAAAGTATGGAAAGAATAGTGCAAGAGAATATCAGAGAGTAATAAGATGAAAGTCACGTTTTCCAATCATCTTTTACTAGAATCAGTTTATTTTTTTAATGTTAACTCTGTGAAATTATAAAATTACCGCTTTTAATGCTGGAAGTAACTTTTTGACATTTTATTTATTTATTTATTTATTTTATATTTTTTTGAGACAAAGTCTCCCCTGTCACCCAGGCTGGAGTACAGTGGTGCAATCTCGGCTCACTGCAACCTCCACATCCTGGGTTCAAGCAAATTTCCTGCCTCAGCCTCATGAGTAGCTGGGATTACAGGCACCTGCCACCATGCCTGGCTAATTTTTGTATTTTTAAGTGGAGACAGGGTTTCACCATGTTGACCAGGCTGGTCTCAAACTCCTGACCTCAGGTGATTTGCCAGCCTTGGCCTCCCAAAGTGCTGGGATTATAGACATGAGCCACTGCCCCCACCCTAAGACATTTTAAATGGCATTTTTAAATCAAGCCCCATTTCTTCAGAAAAATAAGGACTATTATCAGAAATTAAGCCACCCAATAAAACTAAGGCTCAAAAGAGTTAAATGACCTGGCCACAAGTAAGTAAGTAAATTGAGACTAGAACCTTCAGTATTTTATTTCAAAATGAATCAAGATAAAATAGTTGTGTCTTTTGACCAAACTACAAAGGTATATTGAAACAGCTGTTAGGTTGTCTTTGGTTACTTTAGGTTTGGGAAGGACTTGGAAGAAAGAGGTGTGAGATTTTGCTAATAATAACCACAAATCAGTCCGTTGGTGTTTAAATCCAGTTTTCTCTTACGATGAAGAGAGATAAAACAAAAAAAATTAACAACAAAAAATGCCTTTTAAAAAAATTCTCTAAGATTAAATAGAAATAAATCAGAAGCATATCAAACAAAGATTTCCCTATAATAGCTGAAAATACTAGTAAGAGAAGAAATATTAGAACAGAATAGAAATATTAGAAAAATTAGAATGCAACAATTGTCTTGGTTCTCCAAGTCATGAAGAATGAATCTAAATTTTTTTAGGAAACCCTAAATAGAATCTCTTATTTCATTCTTAATTTTATTTTCTCCAAAAAGGGCACAGAAGCAGTATCCCTATTGTCACAAACTCTAAATGAGACAATTTAAGTAAATCACTTGGTTCAATTTTAGGCACATAGTAAGCACTTGATAAATGTTAATTGTTGTTTCTTTCTTTTTCTCCATAAAAATGCAGAACATATTGTGGTTTCTAGAAAGGACTGACCCTGGAGGAAGTGGCAGCATTTCTGTCCTTCTCAGTAAACACATGTTACAAAGCTGCTCCCCAGACATTCTAGTCTTCAGTCAAAGCCTCATGTTAAACAGATGTCCTTATGTGTGTAGATCTTCAAATTGTGGCCTTTTTTTGCCCTTTACGTCTCTCTGAGTATTCATCAAACTTTTCTTCATTGTGTCTCATTTCCAAAAGATTTCTCAGTATAACTGTCACATCTCTAGTAGGATAATGGAGACTAGGCTTGGTTTGGACCACAATTCTTGATATCAAACATATAGATATAATCATAGTCTTTTGGAGACAATGTCACATGCAGTTCTTTAGAACCCTGTGGCTTAGCAGAGGTACCCATTGAGCAGTTGGGATGAAAGTAGGAGTTGGGTTGAACCACCTACAAATAGGTGCAGGTACAGATGGGCTCTCACACTATCATCCGCAATTTGATTTGTTTTATATATTAGAGTTGACATCATATTACTACCTTAACTTAAAGTGGTAAATCAAATATGAAACTTTAAGCATGATAGAAAAGCTGCTTTTTGTAGAGGTGAGAATATTAGGGTCCCTGAAAATAAAATATATTAGGCACCATATACTCTTCCTACCTTTAGAATTATTTCCTATAGTTATCAGTGCTTATAATGGTTATTCTAGTTCATTGAGAACACATTTGTCTTCTGGATCTCTCACCTTTGTACATCCTGTGAGACCCTCTGGTATGGAACACTTCTACAAACAGTTAAGCAATATATTCAAGTCTTCACATTAAAATTTTGACTATGCAGCAGTCCAAAGGGTATCAATATGCTGACATAACATTTTTAAACTCTCTCTCTTTCTCATGTATCTATATGTATAATAGATACACATAAAGATTATGAAGTTATTCATAAACTTTCCATAATTTAATGATATAAAATATTATGGTGAGTATATAATTTGCTTCTTATAAAGACAACATGTCTTTTGTTGCAGATAATGATACCGTTATCCTAAATTTACAGCTAGCTTTTAGCTAAAGTTGGAATTATAAAAAGATGACGTAGTAAGTAAAACACTCTAACCATGATTAGTACTCATATGGCCTCAGATTGTTTTTAATAACGTCTTTTTTGAATATATAATGACATGAAGCTGAAGAGTAAAGTTTTGTGAAGGGAAGTGGCAGTTCTATAAAGCTGTTTCAAATGACATCAACTTTGGTGCAGATGTCAAAAAGAGACAGTTATGAAACACTTCAAGCAGTGAGCACATTCTCTAATCACTAGCAGCCTGTTCAATCATTTCCATCTCAACTTACTTCAATTTCAGATCAAGAAGATTTTTGTGTGCCCATGCTGTAAAATGTACCAGCATTGTTAACGTCAGACCTTAAAAAAGGCAATATGTAACAATAACAATAAAGCATAAGTGGTTATTTAAAATAGTGAGAGTATTATGTGCATATGATTGGTATATCAAATCAAAAGCAAGATAAGATGATAATTCTTTTTAATTTTTTAAAATGCCTGAGTGCTGTATGAAGGATTATTGTTAGAATTTAGTAGGTATATTTACAAATATGAATGGCATTATTTAGATTTCTCTGCCTGACTCTCATCCTTCTTACTAAACCTTATAATACAAAGATTCTGAGAATAATTCAAAAGTATTTTAGAAGAACAAAAAGAAAAGGAAAGGCAAAACAGAAAAATTTTTAAGAATTAATACAAAAGTAATTTTATATTTTCAAACTTTGCTACAAATTTGATAAATTTCTAATATAACACACAAATAATTGATCTTAAATTATTAAATAGTATGTACATATCCCTGTGGGTGTTGAGGGTACACACACATACAGTGAACTAACCTTGTCTATAAACTGAACTTGTCTATATAATTACCATAATTGAAACTCTGGGAAAGTGGGAGTCTGTGATTTCCATCAATAGGCATGGATATAAATAACCAATAACTATGGAGGATGTAGTGGTACAAAGTTACAGATTTTTTTAGCATCTACTAGAAGCACATCTGTTATGTCATATGTTATTGGCACACTATGGCTAACAATCCAATACACTTTGAAATATTTGCATAAGGTTTGACTTCTATGTTTATATACTTATAAAACCACCATCATTTCCCTCCCTTGTCTTTAAAGTATTTCCCTTGCTTTAATTTATCCAATTATATATATCACTTTGTCTTCACACACATATACTTTTCTTTATTATAATATGTACCAAACAAAGTACAATAAAAAACTCACGGAAAGCCTGGCACGTGTATAGATGGTGTCTTCTATACACGTTTTACTGCATGTCATTATTTATCAATAATAAAACATCAGGATAGATTTTGTAGACTTTGGAATCCCTCAGATTTACAAGGGCTCACGTACACACACAAAACTTTTTTGTGAACATGATCAGTCATTATTTGTAGTCACCATATCTGTATCTATCATTTATAACATTATCCCTGAACAAAAGCTCTCATTAAGAGGTCTAATTTTCTGTATTTTTATTATACAAGACTCTGAGTGATGTCGGTAGGCTGATTCCTCTCCCTCCCACGTCCTTTCCCAGATCTTAAATATACTACTCGTACCATTACTACCATTACCTCCACTGCTGCTGCAGCTGCTGTTACTACTTCTACCACTACTAACTGTAGAGGAACTGACTGTAGGAAAGTCAGCTCTGCCCTTTACTCACTCAATACACATTGACTGAGGGCCTACTGTGTGCAACTCTCTGTGCTACATGTTCTGAACATATAAAGAATATATTCTTATCCCTGCCTCAGAGATGCCTATTTATTTTGCCTATTTATCACACAGAGTGCTCCAAATAGGCAAAATAAGAGGGAATAGATAGCTGACGGCATTCTGTCGGAAATTCTGATGCACTCCGATTTATGTCCAGTACAATTGCTCTCCTGTTTAATTTGGTTGAAAGAAATCAACTTACTTGTATAGACAGTTGATAAAATGACTTTCAACAAGTGAGTGTATGTTCTCTCTCTCTCTCTTTAAGAGTTAGGGTCTTGCACTGTTACCCAGGCTGGAGTGCAGTGGCACTATCATTGATCACCAAACCCTTGAACTCCTGAGTTCTAGTAGTTCTCCTGCCTTAGTCCCCTGAACAGCTGGGACTACAGGCACACACCACCACACTCAATGAATTTTTTATGTCTAGTCTGGTCTCAAACTCTTGACTTCAAGTAATCCTCTTGCGTTAGCCTCTCAAAGTGCTGGAAGTATAGGAATGAACCACCATGTCTGGCCTTTTGTTTTTTCCTGATGAAACAAATCAGCTTTAAAATAATAAACATTTAACATTATTTTTATCAGAGGCCTTGCTTAATTCAAATTGTACCCCCAAAACCACTTTCAATCTTTGGTAGTAAATGTCATATATAGGCATGGCGATATTACATGAATGGCCCCCCATTTGTCTATAAGCTGAAGCTTTTAAAAAATAAGGAGATGCTAAACAACAACAAAAATAATAAATACTGAAAAAATAGAAAAATAACAATTACTGAAAAACTGAACATTTCTTGGTGTCTCTTGGTTGTATTCTATGCAGATTTTTTTTTTCCTAAAACGTTTAAAACTCTTTAAACTCTCCACTCCATGGAGAGGATGGAGAGTCCAGGTAGCTTTCCAGGTATTCTGAGCCCCTGCTCATCTGGATTGGCAACCTCAGTTGCCTCACCCTTCTTGTGCAGAGATCTGGGTACAGGGGAGGCTCTCTCTTCTTCATGAGTGGGCATATCTCCGCTTTTTGGAGCACACACTCTTCTGAACTAGTAGCCTAAGTCATCCCAGTTCTCCTGTGCAGAGACCATGGTGAAGCAGGACCCTCTCTGCCCAATCACCAGGCAGATCCTCAGACATTTGGAGCACCTGCATATTTGGATTAGTAGCCTGAGCCACCATACCCTTACTGCAAGGAGACTGTGGTGCAGTGGAACCTTCTCCACTTCATGCCCATGCAGATCTTCATGTACCTGGAGTATGCACTCTCCTGGATTAGGAGTTTACACTACCCCATTCCCCATGCTGAGAACTTGGTGCTAGGAAGGTTTTCCAGCTCCATTTCTAGGCACACCTCTGGGCACATGATGGCTACCCACTCGTATTCGTCCTTAGTGCTGGTGCTGATGCTTGCCACGGGGGGACCTGTAGTATGATATGCCTTGTCCAGCCCCACCCATCCTGCCCCACACTAGAGCTGAGTAGGGAACTCAGACCATTGTGTACTCTGTGTATTAGCTCATTGCCTGAAGCAACAAAGAGCTTCTCCTAGTGAACAAGGGTCAAGTATATAACCAGTTGCACTGTCTGCAGCCAGCTGTTACCTGTAAGCACTGTCTATTGGCTTGTGGGTCAAACCACACAGCCCAATATAAAATCTACCAGCAAAAGTTAATAAGGGTATAGAAGCAAAGCCAAAGACATTACCCAACAATCTCTAGTCACACTGTCTATGGAAGAGTGAAAAAGCCCCAAAATACCCCAATAATGTAAGAAAAGAAAGGAAGGAAAAAAGAAAGAAAAGAAAAGGGAAGACTGATTCTAACCACATGAAAATAATTATAGAAATAAGACATGTGGCCGGGTTTGTGCCTGTAATCCTAGCAGTTTGGGAGCCCAAGACAGGTGGATTGCTTGAGGTCAGGAGTTCAAGACCAGCCTGGACAACATAGTGAAACACCATCTCTATTAAAAATACAAAAATTAACGGCATGGTGGTGGTTACCTGTAATCCCACCTACTAAGGAGGCTGAGGCAGGAGAATCACTTGAACCCAGGAGCTGGAGGTTGCAGTGAGCCAAGATCACACCACTGCATTCCAGCTTGGGTGAGACACCAACTAAAAAAAAAAAACAAAAAACCAGTGTCTCTAGATGTGAAGGAATCAGTACAAGAATTATGGCACCATAAAAAATTTGAATGCAGTGACAACAGTAAAAAAATCCCTCTAACTCTCTAGCAATGGTCCCCAATCAAAATGAAAACTCAGAAATGAAAAAAAGTAAAGCAAGGGAATGTTTATATGGTGGGAATATAAATACCTACTGGTGGGAATGTTTATACCCACTGCCATTGTGGAAAGCAGTGTGGCAATTCCTCAAATAACGTAAAAGAGAATTATTATTCAATTAAGCAATCTCATTAATGACAATATGCCCAAAGTCATATAAATCATTCTATCATAAAGATAGAATACATGTGTATGTTCGTTATAGTACTATTTACAGTAGCAAACACATGGAGTCAACCGAAATGTAAATTAGATATAGAAACAGTAAACTAGATATAGAAAATGTGGTACGTATACACTATGGACTGCTATGCAGCCATTAAAAAATAAACTATGTCCTTTGCAGCAACATGGATGGAACTGGAGGTCATTATCCTAAGTCAAGTAACACAGAAACAGAAAACCAAATGTTGTATATTTTCACTTTTAAGTGGGAGCTAAACATTGAGTACCTGTGTACACAAAGAAGGGAACAACAGACACTGAGGCCTACTTGAGGGTAAAGGGTAGGAGGAGTGTGAGGATTAAAAAGCTATCAGATACTATGCTTATTACCTGGGTGACAAAATAATCTGTACATCAAACCCCCATGACATGCAATTTACCTGTACAATAAACCTGAACATGTACTGCTGAGCATAAAAGGTAAAAAAAAAATCAAAGCTGGATTGCAGTGTGGCTCAACAAGATTCAAGACAGGTTTGAAAATCATCACAAAGGAACATCTAAAGCAATACAAGAAATGAAAGAAAAAACATATTAAAAAAGAAATCAATCAGAAGTTCTGGAATTGAAGAACTCACTTAAGGAATTTCAAAGTAAAACTAAGTGGTTTATCAATAGATGAGAACAAGCAAAAGAAGGAATTTCAGAGCTCAAAGAGCAGTCTTTTGAACTAACCTACTTAGACAAATATTTTAAAAAAGAATGAGAAATGAGCAAAGTCTTCTAGAAATACGGGATTTTGTAAAGTGACTAAACCTACAAATTGTTGGCATTTCTGAAAGAGAAGGAGGGAAAAAAGAATAAACATCTGCAGTATGTATTTAAGGGAATAATTCAAGAAAATTTCTCTCATCTCGCTAGGGAGGTAGACATTCAGATATAAGAAATCTAGAGAACACCTGTGAGATAATATACAAAATGAACATCACCAAGGCGTAGGGTTGTTAAACTGTCAAAAGTCAATGCTAAGACAAAAATCTTAAAAACGGCTAGAGAAAAGGGTCAGATCATGTACAAAGGGAGCCCTGTAAGACTAACAGCATGCTTTTCAGCAAAAACCTTACAAGCCAGGAGAGATTGATACTGTATTTAGTATTCCTAAAGAAAAGAAATTCCAGCCAGGAATTTCATATCCTGCTAAGCTAAGCTTCATAATTGAAGGAGAAATAAAATATTTTCCAGACAACAAAGCACGAAGGGAATTTGTTATCACTAGACCCACCTTCTAAGAAATTCTTAAGGGAATTCTAAACATGGAAATAAAATAACAATACCAGCAACTCTCCAAACACACTTAAATACATTGGTATGAAACAACTACACAATAGAAACTAAACTATAAAGCAATCAGGTAACAACTTCATGATAGAATCAAAGTCTCATGTATCAATATTAACCTTGAATGACAGCAGTCCAAACACCCCACTTAAAAGGCACTAAGTGGCAATTTGGATAAAAACATAAGATCCATACATCTGCTATCTTCAAGAGACCCCTATCACATGTAACAGTACCCATAGGCTCAGAGAAAAGGTTAGAGAAAAATTTATCACTCAAGCAATAAACAAAAATGAACAGGGATTACTATTCTTGTATCAAATAAAATATACTTTAAACCAACAACAGTAAAAAAGGACAAAATAGGTCATTGTATAATAAAGGATTCAATTCAACAAGAAGACTTAACTACCTTAAATATACATGCACCCAACACTGGAGCACCAGAGTCATGTAACAAATATTCTTATACATGTGAAAGGATATAGAAGGCCACACAATAATTAGTGGGCACTTCAACACACCACTAAAAGCTTTAGCATTAGATTTTTGAGGAAGAAAAGTAACAAACAAATTTGACACTTAAACAGTTGGACCTACAAACAAACATCTACAGAATACTCCACTCATCAAATGAAGAATATACATTATTCTCATCTGCACATGAAACATACTCAAAGATCAACCACCTGCTTGGCCATAAAACAAGTTTCAATAACTTTTTTTTAAATTCAAAATTACATCAACCATACTCTGAGACCACAGGTGAATAAAAATAGAAATCATTACCAGGAAGACCTCTGAAAATCCCACGATGACATAGAAATTAAATAACTTGATCTTGAATGGCTTTTAGGTAAAAAATGAAATTAAGACTGAAATCAAAACATTCTTTGAAATAAAAACAGAGCTATAACATACTAAAATATCTGGGATGCAGCAAAGCAGTGTTGAGAGAATTTTATATTGCTAAATGTCTACATCAACAAATTAAAAAGATCTCACATTAACAATCTAACATCACATGTAGAACCAGTAAAAACAAGAACAAATGAAAATCAAAATTAGTAGAAGAAAATAAATTACTAAAACAAGAGCAGAACTGAATGGAATTTAGACCAACAATTCATACAAAGAATTGATGAAACCAAAAGTTGGTTGTTTGAAAGGATACACAAGATTGATAAAATGTTAGTTATATTAACAAAGAAAAAGAAGAAAATCCAAGTAAGCACAATCAGAAAAGGCACAGGTCATATTACAACTGATTCTACAGAAATAAAAAGGATCCTCAGATGCTATCATAAACACCTCTATGCAGAGATGCTAGAACATCTAGAGGATATTGATAAATCCCTGGAAACACACACCTCCCAAGTTTGCATCAGGAAGAAATTTAAAGAGACACGTATTGAATTCCAAAAATGAATCAATAATTTAAAAACCTCCCAACAAAAACAAAAAAAGAAAAGAAAAGAAAGTAAAAAACCTTGGATCAGATGGATTTTCAGCCAAATTCTATGAGCTATACAAAGAGCCGGTACCAATTCTACTGAAACTTATTTCAAAAAATTCGGGAGGGGGTATTCCTCCCTATCATTCTACAAAGCCAGCATCATACTGATAACCAAAGGTGGCAAAGACACAATAACAACAAAATAAACCTACGAGGCAATATTCCTGATGAGCATAGATGCAAAAATCTTCTACAAAAATACTTGTAAACCAAATTAAGCAGTACATCATAAGTTAATTCAGCACAATCAAGTAGGCTTTAATCCTGGGATTCAAGGTTGGTTCAACATATAAAAATCAATGTTACTAACCACATAAACAGAATCAGAAACCAAAACCATACGATCATTTCAATAGACACAGAAAAAGCTTTCTTCAGTAAAATTCAACATCCTGTCTTAATAAAAACCCTCAAGAAACCAGGAATCAGAAGAACACACCTCAAAATAATACAGGTCATGTATGACAAACTCAGAGCCAACATAAGAAGGGACAGGGGAGTTGGAAGTGAGACAGCCAGGTAGGAAGGGACCCCTAGAGAAACTCGAACCAGCCCGCCCACTGGGGTGGGGCGGAGCCTCAGGAGGTTTGCGCCCTTTGCAACGAGGAGGAGCCTGGCCAGTCCTCTTCCTGTGCGGAATCAGATTCAAACAGCCACCTCGGGAACGCTCCAGCTGGGGACTCTGGGCTTGTGGAGGATCGTGTTTCCCCTTCCCCCGCTTTTACCCGTGAAAATCTGGCTTCACTCACCATTTAAACTGTCTGAAAGCCTGAATTTTCATGGCCGTGGGACAGACAAACCCCATCTTTACCTGCACTAAGGAGAAGCCATGCAACATTTTTGGCGCAACGTGGGCTCCAGAAGCGGTGAGTGAAATGGGAACTCAAAACCTCCCGGCGGGGTGCAGTGGCTCATGCCTGTAATCCCAGCACTTTGGAGGCCCAGGCGCGCGGATCACGAGGTCAGGAGATCGAGACAATAGTGAAACCCCGTCTCTACTAAAAAATACAAAAATTAGCTGGGCGTGGTAGCGCGCGCCTGTAGTCCCAGTTACTCGGGAGGCCGAGGCAGGAGAATTGCTTGAACCTGGGAAGCGGAGGTTGCAGTGAGCTGAGATCGGGCCACTGCACGCGACACAGCGAGACTCTGTCTCAAAAAAAAAAAAAAAAAAAAACGAACAAAAAACCTCTCACTGTGATTTCTAAGCCTTTTCAACTTCCGCCTTCCGAGCTTACAAGAAACCACGCCCTCACCCCTTGTTGCTCCTGGGGTTTGAACCCCCACCCCTTGTTACTCCTGCAGGTTGGAGGCCTTTTCATGGCCCTTTCCTTGCTTTCTCAGGAGGGACCAAGGAACAGCAGCTCCCAGCAGCTCTCACCTCCATGCTGGGGCTGGGACGCATTGCCCAAGGGTCCCGCACAGCCAGCGGGCTGGCTCCCAGCCATGCTGTGCAGCTTTCCGCTTCCCCAGCCAATGGGTTTCAACTTCATGGGACAGTAATTAAACTCTTCTCCCTGGGAGAGGAACCACTTACTGGATAAGAGGTTCAGATGGGCCGGTGTGGGTGGCCCACGCCTGTAATCCTAGCACTTTGGGAGGCCAAGGCAGGTGGATTGCCTGAGCTCAGGAGTTCGAAACCAGCCTGGGCAACACAGTAGAAACACGTCTCTGCTAAAAACACAAGATGGCATCCGCCTATAGTGCTAGCTACTCGGGAGGCTGAGGCAGGAGAATTGCTTGAACCCGGAAGGCGGAGGTAGCAGTGAGTAGAGACCACGACACTGCACTCTAGCCTGGGGACAGAGCAAGACTCCGTCTCTAAAGAAAAAGAAGAAAAAAGAGATTCTTCCCCAGATGTTTTAAAATTGTTTCTTGTCTTTCCCCTTCTCTACCCTATCAACAAATTAATCTTTAAAATTTTTTTGGCTTTGTTTAGCAATCCTGCTGTAGGGAATATTTCTTTCTGGTTTGGTATGTGCATGTTTTCC
This sequence comes from Callithrix jacchus, assembly GCF_049354715.1. Classification (NCBI taxonomy): domain Eukaryota; kingdom Metazoa; phylum Chordata; class Mammalia; order Primates; family Cebidae; genus Callithrix; species Callithrix jacchus. The sequence continues at coordinate 97,257,033 of NC_133516.1, forward strand.
TAGCCCTGTCTCTTAAAGGGCTCCACCCAGTGACTGGGTTTTCTTCTGCCTGTTTGTGTGTACACTGTGTATGATGTCTGTAAAAAGAGCTCCCTGGCCATCATGGTAAAACCCTGTATGTATTAAAAATACAAAAAATTAGCTGGGCATGGTGGTGCACACCTGTAATCCCAGCTACTTGGAAGGCTGAGGCAGGAGTATTGCTTGAACCTGGTAGGCGGAGGTTGCAGTGAGCCGAGATCAGGACACTGTACTCCACCCTGGGTGAGAGAGAGCAAGACTCTATCTCAAAAAAAAAAAAAAAAAAAATTAATTTGGCCTTAAAAAAACAAGTGCTTGGATCTAATAATTTTAAGGTGAAATAAAAGCTGTGGTACCTTCCAGTTATATGACTTTAATCTTTGAGAAATAAAAACAGCCCTAAGAACTATTGGTAAAATGCAGGTGAGATGCAAGGTTTGCTGAGTGTTTTGAGGTTGTAAACTGCTTTTTGGGTTTTGAGAACCCTCTGTCTTGCCTGCTTCACAATTGGTAATGCTTGGGGACATATGGAACTAACCATGCCCTTAACTAAGGAGGCAAGCCTGGGCTGCAGTTAGCACACAATTAAAGCCAACTTACCACATTTTAAAATTAAAAGTTAAAATTGCTAGGAGTTACCATTATAACATGAATTGAGACTACTGAAAGCAGATTTACATGCAAGATGTGTAAGAACAGTAAAATGTGTTTTTATTTTATTTATTTATTTTTGTAAAAGGTTGTAAGAAGTCATGGAAATGTAAACTTTGGCCTCGGGTTAAAGGATTGTTTTGAGTTAAATTAGGAAAAAGCTGAAGGTTCAAAGAAGTGGTGAAAATATTTTGGAAATTAATCTTGCAGAAGAGTTTCTCTGTCCGAACATATTGACTACATTAAAAAAGAAATATTATGTTTTTTCCATAAATTAAGCATTGAAATAAAAGCATAACAAGGTTTTCCTAAGGTGCTAATTTGCCTTTGGCAAAATTTATAAAGGGTTATAAAAGCTTTTTACTTCTTTAAAATTTCTGAGTCATTATTTTTGTAAAATAAATAACTTATAGTAATCTGGAATTCTGTTTCATACTATCAAGTGTTTTAAACCTTGAACATTTAACAGCATTCCCAAAATCAAACTTCAGTTTCAAAATTGTCTTCCCTGGCATTTGACTTTACAGATACTTCAGAGGGCCTCTGAAGTGTCCAGAAAAGAGAGGTAAGCAGGATTATTTGGCAAGTTTAGATATGTGGGCTTGCCAAAATGATGCTCAGTTTTCTTTAGGTTATATTTTTGTAACTAACAATAATACATGCCTCAAAATTGTGGGCTTTCTAAAATTTTAATGTCTAAGTTTATGCTATAAATCATAATTAAGGTTGTTAAGTTATTGTAAACCATGGAGATAACCAAACTTCTTTATCAGTTGTGTTTCTGACTGTAACTGCCCTAGACATTTTGCTATTCACAGACAATTGTCTTTTTTAATCCGTTTCAAAAGATGGTTTATAATAGGCTATAAGACTATAACAGGTGCACTCAAATACAGACTTCTGATAACTTTGGAGACTAACATTTTAATAAAGGAAAATGAACAGGACTCATGAGGAGCTGAAATGTTTATGAATTTCAAGCAAAACAAGAACTAACTAAATGGACTCAGGAAGCTGAAGCAACCTTTTTGACTTTTGCTTGGAATGTTGCTGATCCTTGTTTTTCAGAGTCAGTGAAACTTGTTTGGAACTATTTATGGCCTTTCATAATTAAGCAAGGTATACATTCCTGCCAATCAGGATTTGGAGCATGTTTGTTTCTCTCTGCCTGATTCCTCTAGAATTTGGAAACTATGAGTATTCTTATGGCAATATAGTTGTTTGCCTGAGTGCAATAAGAATCTTGTTTTCTTTTGCAACAGAATACAAGTGGAGAAAGTGGTTATTTTACTAGGGCTTTGACTGGAAGTGTATGCTTCCCTTGAAGAGCGAACAGAGCCAATTAAAGCACAATGGGAAAACTGGCCTCATACCCTTGCCCACACAGTCCCTATACAAAGTTCCTGAGCAGTGGTCAGTAAAGAATGTCACTTTCTAACAGGACCCAGAGCTCCAAGTTTATTTTGGGACCTTAAGACGAAAGGATTACCAAACTTAGAGGTATTTGAGGATGCAAACCCATGGCTGGGCTCAGCTTTCAAAGGTCTTATCTGAAATTCCTTGTGAAACAAACTTCCATCAAAGACAATCCAAAAGGCCTATGTAGAAATAATTATTCTTGTTGTACTTTATGCAGATAATCAGGTCAAGTATAAGAATAAAGACTATTTTGCAAACCATTTAGTCCTATAATTTTCTTTTTAAATGAGGACTGGAGAAAGAGAGAAATCATGTTTCAAAACTTATACATTTGTCATTAAATTCTAAACTAATTAGTTGTTTTTATGGTTTCGCCTACATTTTAGATTAACCCTGCTTGCTCCTGTGAACCAACCAGCAATTCCTGGCTGTAGCTCAGAAAGAATGAGAGGGATGGGTAATGTAGAAAACTGGATCAGTATTCTAGTTCTCAACAATTACCCTGCAAATCCTACCAGGTGATTGGAATAAATAGGATGCCCATCACTTAGAGGTTTCCTTTTAGAAAAGTAAGACCAAAGGGACTAACCAAAGCCAAGCACCATGCATCCAAACCTTAGAAAGCATAACCATAGCCACCAAGTATGAGTACATCACAAGACTTCCTCTTCTCTCCAATGGGGAGAAGTTGTATCTTAGCATTTGGCTTATAATAAGGAGTCTATGCAATGCCCCCGAGACACATTTTTGTCTCAGACTCAGTTCCAAGCTCTGGGTCAAAGCCGTAACAAGGAAAATGGGATCTGAGGGAGCCAAAGGCAGACAATAATGGAAGTTAAAAGGCACAGTGCAGGTAAGGGTGGCTGATTCTTGCCAGTTAAGCCAACCCCATGCTTCTCGTTTCATGAATATAGGCCATGTTAATATCCATGGCATGAATAAGGTCTAGGGAACTCCAAGGCTACTGACAGTAGGTGGGAAGGAGACATAGGTGAGAGCAGATAATTCCTGTTCTCTAGGCCCCCCTACTTCATGGGTGCAAGCTGTTTTGCTATTCATGGTGGCATCTGCCAGCATTGCCAGAACTTGGGGATGCAAGGACAGAAGACAGAAAGAGAATGTTCTTTTCTTTCTCCCTCATATACCTTGAGTATCTGCTAGGAAGAGAAGGGAACAAGGGATGCTTGCTTCCCACTTTCTGGATGGATAGCCATTCATCTTCAGTCTGTACTCCTTTCAAATGCATTCGGAGCCTCTGGGACTCCTTTAAAAGGTGCCTTCTTTTTTCTTTTCTTCTCCTTAGATTTCTCTTCACTAAGAGGTAATTGTATCTCTGTACTACTACCAGGCAGTCCCTGCAGGTGCCTCCTCCAAATTACAAAGAGTTTATCTCCCAAACCTTAAATTGATTGCTTAGGATTGGGTTCAGAGAAAGCAATAAAAAACAAAATATCTAGGACTACATCTAACCAATTAGGTGAAAGATCTCTACAAGGAAAACTACAAAATATCACTGGGAGAAATAATAGATAATACAAATGGAAAAACATTCCATGTTCATGGATTAGAAGAATTAATATTCTTAAAATGGCCATGTTGTTCAGAGAAATCTACAGATGTAACACTATTCCTACCAAACTACCAATGTCATTTTTCACAGAATTGGAAACATTCAAAAATTCACATGCAACCAAAAAAAGAGCCCAAATTGCCAAAGCAGTCGAAAGCAAAAGGTAAAGCTGGAGGTATCACGTTGCCTGATTTCAAACTGTGCTGAAAGGCTGTGGTAACCAAAACAGCATGATACTGGTGCAAAAGCAGACACACTGATGGAACAGAATGGAAAATTCAGAAGTAAAGCTGCACGGCTAGTCATTTGATCTTCTATAAAGGCGACAATAATAAACAATGGGGAAAGCTCTTCCTGGCACTGGAATAGCAGGCTAGCCATATGCAGAATAAAACTGGATTCTGCTTTTCACCATACACATTAATTAACTCAACACAGATTAAAGATTTAAATTTCAGATCGCAAACTGTAAGGATCTTATTAAAATACCCTTCTGATATTGGCCTTGGCAAAGAATTGATGACTAAGTATTCAAAAACAATTGCAACCAAACCAAAAATTGACAAGTGGGACCTAATTAAACTCAAGAGTGTCTGCACAGCAAAAGAAAATTCCAACAGAGTAAACAGACAACCCACAGAATATGAGAAAGTATTTGCAAACTATGCATCTGACAAATACCTAGTTTGCAGAATCTACAAAGAACTTAATTCAACAAGCACAAATTATTCCATTAAAAGGTGAGCAAAGGATATGAACAGACACTTCTTAAAAGATGACATATGCATGATCATCAAACATATGAAAAAATATCAGAGAAATGCAAATCAAAACCACAGTGAAATGCAATCTCATACCACTCATCATGACTATTACTAAAAAGTCAAAAAATAACAGATGCTTATGAGGCTTCAGGGAAAAGGGAATGTTTATACACTGTTGGCAGGAACGTAAATTAGTTCAGCAACTGTGGAAAGCAGTTTGAAGATTTCTTAAAGAGCTAAAAACAAAACTACCATTTGACCTAGCAATGCTGTTACTGGGTAAACACCCAAAGGAAAACAAATCATTCTACCATAGAGACACATGCTCTCGTACATTCATTGCAGCACTCTTCATAATAGCAAATACATGGACTAAATCAGATCTCCATCAATGGTGGATTGAAGAAAATGCAGTGCCTATATATCACAGAATACTGCATATCCATAAAAATGAAATCATGTCCTTTGCAGCAGCATGGATTAAGCTGGAGGCCATTATCTTAAGTGAATTAACAGGAACAGAAAACCAAACACTGCATTTTCTCACCTGCAAGTGGGAGCTAAGCCTTGGGGACACGTGGTCATAAAGATGGAAACAATATTAGGCACTGCAGACTATTAAAGAGGGGCGAGATGAAGGGTATAAGAGTGGAAAAACTACCTATTGAGTACTATGCTCATTACCTGGGTAAGGGGATCATCCATACCCCAAACCTCAGCATCACACAATATACCCATGTAATGAACCTGCACATGTACCCCCTGAATCTAAAATAAATTTTGAAATCACTAAAGAGAAACAGAAGGAGGAAATCTTATAAGAGTTGAGGAAACTGGGTCCTAATGCTGCCTCATGCCAGTAGGGTGAACTGACAAATCAATGACTGCCATACTGCTATTGCTCTTCAGAACTTAAAACACATGGCTGCTTCTGTACTTCTGCCTTCTAATGGAGAATACCTTTTGTGGCCAATGCTACTGAGAAACACGTGGGAAATATACTTCCAGGTTGGCTGAATTGACACATACAGAGCTACCACAGTTGCATAACTGGTGTGTGTATATATATATGTACACACACTACTGTACTTCTGCAGCATTCTATCTTTTCTTCTTTTCTCCACTTTTGGTGATGTTTTGGGAGTGTAACAGATCGTATCATTCATCAGTTAAAAACACATAAGGGGATTCCTTTTACTCCAGCTTAAAGACAACCTCCCAACCTGCCTTTTAAATCCTATGTCGTTTGGCCTTTGCCTTCCTCGTCAGTCTCATCTTGTATGATGTTTCCTTCACCCTTTGAACTACAGCCACAGTGCAGTTTTTTCCTTCAAAGTTACTGTATTCCTGCAGGGTCTCTGCATGTGATATTCTCTCTGCCTGCACTGTTCTTTTTCTGTTTCATCAAATCAGTTTCTACTCTCTTTTAGCTTTGACCTAAATTTTAACTTATTTAAGGAATCTTCTGTTATTTTCTATTAAGTCAAATGTCTTTATTATGTGCTTCCATAGTGCCACATATTTCACATTCTTGACCCTTATCAAAGCTTCAGTTTTCATTTATTTGTAATTAATGTCTGTCTTCTCTTAATGCTGTGTGCCCTAGGGCAAGAGTCAGCATTTTTTTTCCTTCAAAGTATAAGAAGTCAGTACTTTAGACTCCATTGCAACTACTCGACCTTGCTGTTGTAGTGCAAAAGCAGCCATACCAAAACGTAGATGAAGGAGTGTGGTTGTGTTTCATTAAAACTTTATTTGTAAAAATAGGTGGTAGGCTGCATTAGGCCCACAGCTCTGGTTTGCCAACCTCTAATCTGGAATATCAGGCACTGTTTGTTTTGTTTACCATTGTATCTTCAGTACCTAGCACATTGCTTTATTCACAGTGAGTACCAATATATAGTTGATGAATGAAAGAATACATTCTATTTATTTCCATACAGACAGACTTTGGCCATTCTGTCTTCCACAGTATTCAAGCCATTTACACTACTAGGAATACCTTCTCCCAATCTAAATTGTATGTCACTTCTCAATACTCTTCTTGTTTACCACTTTTTTCATAAACCCGTCTGTGATTATTCAAGTTTCCAGTATTGGGGTATTCTGAACTCTAACAAAAGTTATTTTCTTATCAGTAATTTGACTGAATTCACTTATATATGACTGTACAGTTCAACATGCACACTTTCCCCAAATTTTGTCATTTTGGATGAAATTCCCTGAGTCCTGCTTATTTCTAGTCAGTGAGAGAGGAAAAAAATAGAATCAAACAAAAAAATACATTGACAAATTATTCTGTTGCATGTATGTCAATAAAAATGGCCTAACCTGCGACAGGTACTAGTGTTTAAATAAGATGTGGTCCCCCAAATGCAGAGTTCAAGACAAGCTTCACTGAGGTGATGACAACTTTCATGACAAAATTTCATTACACAAATTTTAAAACATTAAAGTTGAAAAAAATTAATTCGATGAACACCTGAGTAGTTCCCCATTTGGCGTCAACAATTGTTAATGTTTTTCTATATTTGCTTTATCTTCCCTCTATACTTTTTTTCTGACCCATTTGGAAGTAAGTTACAGACATCAAGCATTCTCTCTTAATTCATGTACATTTACTAATAGTAAGAACTGTCTTTCACATAACCATGATATTAGCAATACTAATGCTACTTCAGCTAATATCCAGGTCATACTCAAATTCCCCACTTAGGACACAAACTGCCTTTTATAACTCCATTTAAAAAACTTATGATCCAATCCACTTGATAATTGAGTCTGACTCTTAAAAAAAAACATGGGAATTTTGGAATATGAAGTAGATAAAAAGTTCAGAATAAAGAGCAGGTAAAAAATAGGAGTTCTCTTGAGGGAATAGCAGAGCAGTATTTTATGACCCAATAGCCAATGAAATTGGTGGGAAATGCCTCTGGATGAGAATGATAAACCAGATCATGAATGATCTTGAATATTAAGCAAAGGAGCTTTGAACTCATTTCTGTTGAGGTGGGTTTTACCAATACATAATTTTTGATGATGAGATTGAATATCAGACTGTAGAGCAATCTAACTAGCATGATTCATTAATTCTAATTTTTAAAAAAAAATCTAACCCCTTTCACTGCAGCATCTTAGATTACCAGATTTTTAAAGTAGCCCTCTCCTGCTCCTAGTCTATAACTGAACACATGCAGATATTTTTCGAAGGATAGGAAGTTTAGCTTATTATTAAAGGCATATCTGGGCATATTTTTCCAGCAAGGGACTGATTTGCCTCCTCGAAGATTACCCTGGCAGTCCTAGGCAGCTGATGGCCAAAGTGGAACTTGAGCCTGTTTTCTGCCTTCTGGAAGCCAGTCATAGGGATTTCATCACAGCTCTCTAGGGCCACAACCTATGTCATGCTGGTTGTTAATAAAAATAACCATTTGTCTTTTCTGATGTGAAAGTGGAAATTCTTGGAACCAGTTACAATTAGATTGCTACTAATATGAAAACTACAGTAATTCAGCGTTTTTTTTTTTTTTTCAGCATTTTCTCCCTTTATTTATATAGTTGGAGACTTGAAGGCCAATGTTGGTTAAATTACTTCTCTAGGGGTCACAGTCCTAGGCAGCATTGAATAACTCCCCTTCAATGGGCATGGCTATGTGCCAGTTACTAAGCTCCACACTTTATATAAATGTCTTTCTGGCAGGCCGGGGGGGAGGGTTATCTGATGAACTCAGGAGGTATCAGATATGCGGGAAATTAGTAGTAGCTTTATTTCCCGATAGGTGCTTTGACGTTCTGATAACCCCTCAACACCTTGGATATCTGTGACAATGTACACTTGCTCGTTGTTCTTTCAATATTTTCCTGTTCTAGTCATTTCTTTTCAGTTTAATCATTTAGTATATTTAAAAAACAACTTCTGATTATAATCGTTTAGGGTAAAGCTTAACCTCTTTGACTTCCTCTTCTTCCCCTCTCAAAGATGGCTTTTGGAGGTATTGGGGAATGAATTAGTAAGCAAAAAAATCCAACCTAATCCTCACTGTCTTAAGTTGGATTTCCCAGAAGCAGATCTTGAGATGAGGATTCTTTAAGGAAATGCTCCCAAGGAGGCCCTGGGAAACAGTACTCAGGGGACTTGTGGGGCACTGGGAATAGGAAAGTCCTGCAGCTTCATCCAGTGTTTTGGTATACTGGTGCATTCGTCATGTGAAATTCATCAACTTGTTCACGTCATCTGTAGATTTTTAGGTATGCGTGTCGTGTTTTTGAAAACTTTTTTCTACACCTATACGTTTTTTTCTGGCTACTTTTTTCTTCATATTACATGAATATAGAGCAACCCATTTTTTAAATACAAGTTTTAAATACAGTGTACTTATTTTTCAATGTAGAAAATCAGTTATAGAATCAGATTATTTAATTTTGAAGAATCAGTATATGAGAAACTGCAAAGAAAGCATAGATGTATGTTTAGATCCTTAAATTGCTTAAGTAACATATATTCAAAAGTCTATTCAATTTAGAGAACTGAATTGAAATACTATATTTTTAGATACAACACTGTTGGTTTACTTTCTTTTGTAAAAAAAAAACCCGATTATCACATACCAAAATATGCCCTAATAACAGGGTAAGTCATTTGAATGATTATTTATTTTGAATGCTATAAATATTTTTACTTCTTAAATTCCACATTATTCTGACCATCAGTATAGTTTTATTGAGTCAAATATATTTAGACAAGTATATTTTCTTTCTAGAATGAAGTTAAGAACTGATTAGGAAAGTAAAAAGCAAATGATGTTCTTTTATATGTATTCATTTACATTTTTGCTACACAAATATGACTGAGATTGTATTTATAAATTTTTCATGAAAAACTGTGCTCAGATAATCAGTAGCTCCATGTAAGTTCTGTTTTATTGCAGTTAATAATAAAACTGACAACATGGAAAGAGGATAAAAATAATATTCTTGTTAAATTAATGAGAAAGCATGTTGATCATGATGTAGATCTTGAAAGGTTTTATCTACTGTGACATATTTATATATTATTTAGCAATTATGCAAATTAAAATATATAGAGAAAATATTTAAAATACATAAAGCAATTAAGCAGTCTAATATTGCTTACATTTTATTAATTGAGGAAATATATGTTTAGAAAGAACTCTTAAGAATAGATGGGCCTGTTTTGGAGGAATAATTTGCATTGAGTAGTGCAAAGACTGAATAAAGGATAATTCTAGCAAACCTTGCCTCCTCTGTCAGGTAGAAAATCAAGTATGAAAAGACTTATGTGGTAAAAATCCTAGGGACAGAAGATTTAGTATTGTTAATTAGGATGGTATAATATTGTTCATGTTTCTTTCTGAAGAGAGCGAATTCATTTATAGTTCAGGTTCAATATAAAAGTCAATAATTCAATGAAACAAAAACATCAGTTGTGGCAGGATATTTTATGAAATGTTTTATGCTGTACTTTATTTTTATTTTCCGTATCTCATTTAAAGAAGCAAACTAGAACCGATTTTGGCTCTTTACTCAGAGATTGTTGACAGACAGTAAGTAGAAACTGCTTGACAAAAGATGGATGCTTGTTATATTTTATAAAAGTGGAAACCTACATGAACCAAAGAGGAGAGAAAGAATAAATTGGAGGATAGGGGAAGTAAATAGCAGAGGATAAGGAGATTCCTGTACATTGGAAAACAGTTGAATTCCTTGGGATTTTTGGTTGATGTTACTCTGTGGCAATGTCCCACACAGATAACAAGATCTCTAAGAAAATTGCTGTGCCAAATGCATATGAGTACCTCATTGTGATGGTTAATGTTATGTACCAACTTGATTGTCTTGAGATGCACAAAGAGCTGGTAACATATTATTTCTGAATGTGTTTGTGAAGGTATATCAGGAAGACTAGCATTTACATTGATAAAGTGAGTCATGAAGATTGCCTTCATCAATTTTGGTAGTATCACCTACTCAGTTGAAGACTGAAATAGAACAACAAGGCAGAGGAAGGGCCAGTATGCGCTCTATTTGAGCTGAGACATCCACCTTCTCCTGTCCATTGACGTGATGCTCCTGGTTCTTGGACTTTCAGGCTTACATTGAACTATGGTACTGGTTTTCTTGGACCTCTAGCTTGCAGACAGAAGATCATGGGACTTTTCAACCTCATGTGAGCCAATCCTTTATAATAAATCTCTTTATACCCAAATATACTTGACTGTTTTATTGTTTTTGTTTTTTTGTTTTGAGACTCGCTCTGTCATCCAGGCTGGAGTGCAGTGGCGCATTCTCGGCTCACTGCAAACTCCGATTCCTTGGTTCAAGTGATTCTCCTGCCTCAGCCTTCCGAGTAGCTGGGATTACAGGCACACCGCACCACACCTAGCTAACTTTTTGTATTTTTAGTAGAGATGGGGTTTCACCATGTTGGCCGGGATGGTCTCGATCTCCTGATGTTGTGATCCACCTGCCTCGGACTCCCAAAGTGCTGGGATTGCAGCGACTGTTTTGCTTTCTCTGGAGAATACTAACTCATGTGTTTATGCTGAGGAATGCCTATCTCAGCAAAGATCCATGTCCAAAGAGAAGTTGGACTGGAAGAAATCCCTATGAAATTGGACAATTAGCATAACAATTGTCATTCTTAGTAGATGAAAATTGGAGTTCACATTCTGATCTTTTTTAGGGGATGGAGGAAGAGAGAAGGAAGAGGGCAGAAGGGAAAAAAGTGTAACATGTAAATCTCAAGTCACCAGGGAGAGAAAGATCTCTTTTAAGACTGAAATTAAATGCCCTCTAAGTTCAATGAGATGGAAGCCAAAAGTTGAATTTGAATATACTACATATGAATAAAGTATTTTTAGACTATTTCTTGCACGACTGAGTTTGAGGACTGAGACTTACTTCAATTTTAATATTAATCGAACTAGCCATAGCAGGGCAGATCACATACTGAAGAAGAGAATGAGCTAGATCCATGCAGGAAGGAAAAGATTCGAGAAGCCACTGAGTGGAAGGAAGCAAACTGTTTAAATGTCATTTTTACGGGGCCTGTGCTAAATGTAAAATTTATTAATGGGGTGAAAATTAGTAACCATAGAGTAAAAAATTTTGTGACTACACTAGAGACTGTTAGAAAAATAATGTTCATCAGTCTATTAAAAGTATGAGATTAATAATAACAGGAAATGCATAAGAAAGGATCAGCTGAATATTTCAAAAGTCAAGTTGTTGTAGGTAATATTATACACAATTTCTCTTATCGTGTCTATTTAAGGAATTCCTCATTGGTTTCTTAATGAGGTCAATTTGAAAATAAATTTCATACTTTATTAAAATTAATATAAATAATACTTTCCTACCTGCATGATGGATTTAGTGATTCTTCTTCTTACTATTAAACAACTAAGGTTAGAACATGAAAACTGGGGTAGAATACAGACGAATAGAAATAATACTGTTGGTGATAGAATATTTTAAAGATAGTGCCTTTTCTTCTGTGACATTGGTCGTTCTTTCTCAGTCTTCCTTTCTTTTCTCTAACATGCCAGGCATTCTCTGATCTTAGAACGTTTGCAGTGTCTTTCCCACATAACAGGAGTGTTTTCCACCCAGATATTCATGTAGTGCAAATGCTTTCAGGTCCTTGAAGCCTCAGTTTAAATTTCACCTCAATGAAACTGACTACCTTACTTTAAATTGAAATCCCGGCCGGGCGCGGTGGCTCAAGCCTGTAATCCCAGCACTTTGGGAGGCTGAGGCGGGTGGATCACGAGGTCAAGAGATCGAGACCATCCTGGTCAACATGGTGAAATCCCGTCTCTACTAAAAAATACAAAAAAATTAGCTGGGCACGGTGGCGCGTGCCTGTAATCCCAGCTACTCAGGAGGCTGAGGCAGGAGAATTGCCTGAACCCAGGAGGCGGAGGTTGCGGGGAACCGAGATCACGCCATTGCACTCCAGCCTGGGTAACAACAGCAAAACTCTGTTAAAAAAAAAACAAACTGTTGCTTTATCAGTTCACTTCCCTCTTCTGTATTCTGTTCCATAATACTAATTATCATCTAGCTTACTATATAGTTTAACTTTTATGTTCAAGTTCTCATTTCTGCCTTCCTCCATTAGAATGTAAGCTCCATGAGGACAGAATCCAGTGCTTTGCATGCTCTCCCAGCTCCTCTTGGTACATGGAGGCTAAGTCTTGCAGCTCATTGGGAGTTATGGTTTCTTTCCTCCCAAATCAGACTTTATTTGTCAGGGTTCTCCAGAGAAACAGAGCCAATGGAGATATATTGTAAGAAATTGATTCATATGATTATAATGGCTGAGAATCCCACAATCTGCTGTCTGCAAGCTGGAAATCCACAAATGCCACTGGCCAGTGGTTTAGTTCCAGCCCAAGTCCTAAGTGTGAGAACCAGGAAAAGAAATAGGGTAAGTTTGTGTCCAGGTCCAAAGACCTGGGAACCAGTGAACCAATGGTATAATTCCAGTCTGAGTCCAAAGGCCTGAGAGCCAGGAGTACTGACTTATAAGTTCCAATCTGAGGGCAGGAGAAGACCAGTGTCCCAGCACAAGCAATCAATCACAGAGAGAGAAAATTATCTCTTCCGCCACCCTTTTTTCTATCCAGGCCCTCAGTGTATTGGATAATGCCATCACACTGGGGAGGGCAGTCTTCTTTACTTAGTCTACCTATTCAAATACTAATAACGTCCAAAATATCTGCACGGACGCACTCAGAAATAATATTTAGCCAGATATCTGGCCACGCACTCAGTAATCCAGTCAGACTGACAAATCGCAGCCTACTTATAGTGGGGACAGGGACTTGAGGAAGATTGTATGGGGGCTAGAGGAGTGTTTTGTTGTCTTTCAAGGGAATCTGGGGTTAACCAGGTTTTCAGGTTCAGTAGCCCAGATACATCCATCCCATGTATCAAGTTCCTTTCTTTTACAACCATTACCGCAGACCCGCTTAGTTCACAAGTTTGACAGTTTTGGAATTCTTCTGTTTTTATGTTTAAGTTTTGGGTCTCATCTTCAGCTTTCTCTACCCATCAGTTATAGGAGATGAGAGCTTCTTTATATGCTACAAAGAAAACACTGTAGCCTTCACATATTCAGTCCTTTGTTATATTTTCCAAAAGTTAATTAAGCTTGGCAATGGACATCTAGTTTGGCAATCTTTCCCGTTTATGCTGTATTTAATCAAATACTTGACATATTACACAAGTTAGCGAATTTGTGTCCACTGGCTTACCATCTCACTTTATCCCTGATGAAAATGTTAATAATCATATGGCTATCTTGGCTACTTATGCCAGGGGCTAGCTGAGCTTTACCTACTATACTGATGGAATCCTCACTGCCAGTAGGGTGGTACGTAATTCAGCTTCAAAGTTCCACCATTATTTTTGTCTTCTTTAATCACGTCCAGTGTCAACTGTTATAGGATGGGAGTTGAAGAGTCCCTTGCAACTATGTTGAGATGAAAATTAGCACGCTCTTTTATTAGCGAGTGCATTCAGGTTCACAAGGGAAGGGAGAGAAAAGGATAAAAGGGAAGGGAAGAGAAGAAAAGGGAAGTAGTTTCAGACTGAGGGAGAAATTAGGCTGCATGCAGTCTCAGAGCCTTAGTCAATCTCACAGAATTTTAAATTTATAATGACACTTGTGAATATCACAAGTTGGAGTGAGGGAGCCAGGAATTTATGCTTCTTTGTCAGTCATCAGAAATGGGCTACCCAGTGAAGGAGATGTGACCTGGGGTGACTCTTTAGCCAAGACAATTGCAAATAAGACTGGCAGCTGGGAGCTGTTCACTGACTGCACTCCGAGGAATGGAGGAGTGAATCCTTCAGTCTTGAAGAGAAATCTGCATGGCACATCTGAGTGCCCACTGCAAATACTTTCCATGTCAGTAGCTATGAAATAAATAGGATGAACAGATATTGTCCAGACAATACTGGGTGATATTTCTGTCATATATTATTTGCTCAATGACTTGATGTTGAAAAAGTGAATAACTCATATATATGCTTTTAGGAATTCAATATTTGGTTACATCAGTCAGCATGCTGGTCCAAGACAGATCAATACATCCAATATAAAAATGAAAACATAACTAGTGCATAGCTTGAGGACAGTATCTTTGTATAGAAATACAATGTGTTCAGTTTGGCCAAAGCAAATTTCTAAGACGTTGAGATATTGCACACTTACCGTGTCAAAAAAAAAAAAAACCTGTAAAAGACTGAGTTGTGAATTAGTATGTATTTTATGGCAATAAGCTATACTATTCTTAGATAACAGGAATCAGTTAAATTAAATTTGAGTTCTTACTAGCACCTAGAACTACTTCCTAATTCTATCATCACTGAGTGCAGTACACAGCAGCTGTGGAGGATGTCTGCAGTTTAACTGGGGAGCTCTTTCAGGAGATGAAGACGCAAGCCGGGACACAGACGTTGAGTATAGTCCAGAAGATTGAGCCTAAGAGAGGGCGAAGTAAATGAGAATGATAAGCTTAATACGTTCTAGTTCTATGATATGCCGGTTGTTCTGTGAGAAAAGCGTTCTGTATCAGGAAATTTACATTACACTGAGTTAAGTAAAGTTAACTATTACTATTAACAATAAGGACAAATTGAAATTTCAAGACTGAAGCATTCAATCCTTGTAGTTAAATAAAATTAACGGTTACTATTAAGTAAATAACTATTGCTATTTACTTAATACTTAATAGCAATGCTTAATTTGACTTAACCATAAGGACAGACTTGCTTAACTATAAGTACTTTTCAGACTCAAATATTTTAACACACCCTGTTAGCATAGGGGTGTTAAGAAGCAGATGTCAAGATGGGATTAGATGGATAAGAGGTAATTTTCGTATTAAAGAAGCCCATAAAGGCTAAAGGAGAAGGTAGCAGGAAAATGCAGGAAGAACCTTTCTATCATGATGCGGTTATGACACCCAGGAAAGGTGAGATGGAAGGAAGGAGAGTTGGGTAGAAGGGCTTCAGGCTGCAGTGCAGTTCAGAGAAAGTCTCGTCCAGACAAAACAAAGTTGTCAGTCAGAGGAGTCCTGCATGCGGGGGCAGCAGTCTGGCCCTGGTACTCTTTCTATGTCCAGTCACTGGCTGAGCCTAGTCCTGGAGGAAGTGTGGCTTTGGTGTCAAGGCCTTGATGGATCTGAAGCTGCAGTGACGGGAGACTGCTGCCTTTGTTGCCGCAGTGTCTCCTGAAAGGAGATCTCACTGGCCACACTTTTGTGACCACCACATATGGTAATATATTAATACGTTATGAATTTAAGGGAGATGGACGCAGAAAGCTTTTTCCAAAATTATTTTTGGCAATGTAGCCCTTATAAAATAAGTGGTCTGTGACTTGGACTTCTGGTGTGGAGAAGATAAAATTATTTTATTTCTAAAATAATTTTAGAAACATATAACAAAATTTACTAGTCAGCTTTTTACTAGCAACAGAATAAAATGAGAATAGATGATTTCACGAAAGTAAAAATATATATTATGGATTAGCAATATCACCTGACACACAAGTGTTTAGAGGGTTAACAAATGACTTCGCTAACGCACTTCACAATTTACAATCCCATATTAGATGGATACATCTTTTATCACAAAACTCTTTTTCTCCCCAAATTTTCCAATATGTCACTTTCTCTTGGCTCTCCTCTTATATTTCTCACTTAAAAAATTGTGCATAGTTCACTTTTATCACTACCCAGTTTATGATTACAATGTAAACAGTTCATGCATTTCATTTCTTAAGAGAGCCTTATGTAGAGAAAATCTATAAAAAACGATAGCGAGGTATACTTTTACAGATGGACTTTTGGAAAAGATCTAAGTACTTGTAATATGAATCTTTTATGTCATTGTGGCTGTTCATATTTCATGCTGTGAGGTGTATAGTTAGCTGACAGCCTCAACTGCCCTCCCTTGGCAGACTCCCACATACTATCACCCTAACCCCCAATCTTGTGCTGACTGCAACCCACTCTCCTAGAAAGATGCTGAGAATGATGTTCTCCAGATTCATCCATGTCCCAAGAACAGAAAATGAAATACCGCATATTCTCATTCATAGGCGGGTGATGAAAAATGAGAACACATGGACACAGGGAGGGGAGTACTAAACACTGGGGTCTATTGAGGGGAAAAGGGGAGGGCCAGCGGGGGCGGGGAGGAGCTGGGGAGGGATAGCCTCGGAGAAATGCCAAATGTGGGTGAAGGGGAGAAAGGAAGCAAAACACACTGCCATGTGTGTACCTATGCAACTGTCTTGCATGTTCTGCACATGTACCCCAAAACCTAAAAGGCAATAAAAAATTTAAAAAAAAAGAAAGATGCTCTGTGTCAGGGAATCCCAATCCATTTGGCCAAAAGTTTCTAAAAACAGAGCTCTAGTCTGAAACTTTATGCTCAGTCCTCTTTCTCTTTCTCTTCCAAAGGCATTTCCCCTAACAAATATCTTGTATATTGAATCCCAAATGGTTATCTGCTTCTCAGAAGATCCAAAATAATAGTCACTTACATGTTCATATTCTCTAGCATTTAATATTTGATTATCTTCTTTTCTCATTCAATTCTTTTGTTACTTTACCATTATTTCATTAGAAAAAAAGAAACCCAAGCCTACTGGGTAAGATCTTTGGGAGCAAATTCTTTCTGTCTCTACCTGTTAACTAGGTTTAAGAAGAGCCTGCAGTAATACTTCAGTGGCTCAGGGGAGCTCTGAATTATGCCTCCATTCTGAATCCCACAGCACTGATACAGCATCCTTGCACCTCGATTCATCCTCTTGTTGCATCCTTTTGGAATGATGTTTAGTTTGCACTACATGCTTAGGTTTTATTTTTCTTTTACTGTTTTATTGTTCTTCGTTTCTAGACATAGTCTCTTCAATAGCTCTTAGTTTTCTACTCTCAAGTTGGTGGTCCAAACTTGTTTTTCGTTTCCATTCAGTTATCATTTTTCAATTTCTGTATATTCATTATTTGATTTTCTCTTACCTGTTCCCCCAACTACTGACTTAGGTTCAGTCTTCATCATGAGTATCCTGCACCATTGTAAAAGCCTCCTTGTTTGTCAAAGGGCCTGCATTCATTTCCCTCCATCTGTTCTTCACATTTCTGCAAGACTATTTCTTTTCTAAACATACAAATCTAATCATTTACTCCTGGGCTTAAAATCATCTGCTGGCTCTCCTTTACTTAGTGACATGATCCAAAACCTTGTTATGTTACCTAAACTTTTGGACCAATCCTTCATCAGTTTTTTTCCTCTTAATTGTTTATTGCTGTTTCACTCACTTTATGGTTTAAAATGATGGAATTATTTTGAACCAGCTCCTAGAACATGACATGCTCTGTCATGCCATTGCAATTTCATGCATGCTATTCCTTAAGTTTGGAATTCCTTTTTTCCTTCTTATGTTCCCCCCAAATGACTCCGAATTCAGGGTTCAGTTAAACGGCATCACCATTTTGAAATATTTTTGTACTGTCTGTCCTATTCATAAACTTTGTAAGCACTTTTCTCTCTCTAGGCTGCCATAGTTAGACATTTCCACAGTATTCTGTTCTTGCCTCTATTGGAGCCTCTATATCGAGCCCACTATAGCGTACATTTATTTACTTGTCTGCTTCCTTTAGTAAGCTGTGAGTTGCTTAAGGGCACGATCAAGACTTATTCATTTGGGTCCCCAAAATGACAAGGACTGTGCACATAGAAGATGCTTAAAAGTGCTAAGTAAACTATACCTTTTGTACTAGTCCATTCTCATGTAGCTGTGAAGAAATACCTGGACTGTGTAAGTTATAAACAAAAGGCTTAATGGACTCAGAGTTCCATATGGCTGTGAGGGGATGCTCAGGAAACTTACAATCATGGCTGAAGGCACCACTTCACAGGGAGGCAGGGGAGAGAATGAGTGCCAGCGCGGAAATGTCAAACATCTATAAAATGGTAAGATCTTGTGAGAACTCACTACCATGAGAACAGCATGGGGGAAACCACCCCCATGATTTAATTACCACCACCTCATCCTGCTCTTGATACATGGAGATTATTACACTTTAAGGTGAGATTTGGGTGGGGACACAGCCAAACTATATCTCCTTCTCTTATATGGTTATGCCGAGGAAGACAGTGATTTTTACTCAAGAAAGTTGAGGGCCCAAGATGAGAAAAAGAGCACGATGCTTATCAATAAGTCTTAATTTATAAAAAGGAAACATCTAACAAAAGAATAAATAGTTATGAAAAAATGGAAATTATAGACATTGGCTTTTTTTGAATACTTGAATCAAATTAGAGAAAGTTCCTGTGGAATAATATATGTAAGGTTTTTAACCTCATTTTCCATAAAGTGGTCAAAGCGTTCCTGTTTATTCTTAAATAATCAGAAACCTGAAGGATGTGGCTTGCTTTGAAGCATGCAGATTTGCATGCTTTTGTTGAGAGGTCTAGGTTTGGCAGGCTAACCTCCATAATAAATTTTCCAGAAGCAGTTATGAGTCTGCTCTTAGCAAGCCAAATAACAACTACTCAGGAAGGACAACATTTGCAGTGGATCTTAAGAGGAAAAAGTGAGGACATCCGTGGTACTCTGAAGATTCACTGAATACAAATAGAAGAAAGATATATTAGAAAATAAACTTTAGTGGTATTTCAGAAAGTGCAAGTCAAAAGCTAGGATTCCTTAGTAAACAGAATAAAGGAAGGGGAACACAGATGCATACAGTAGTGTTTGCATTAAAGGGTGGTAGGACTATGGTCTCTATGTTCATGGAAGCCCATGGGTGCTCCAGAGAGTCAGGGTTGAAGCAAGCATTGCCTTTCACTGTTTTTCATGGGCAGGGAGAGACTCCAGATTCTACACATGATAAAAATTCTTTCTTAGTTTATTTTTTACTTAATTGAAAATAAATTCACTTAACATGAAATTAATCATTTTAATATGAACAATTCGGTGGTATTTAGTACGTTCACAATGTTCCATGAAACTTACTTAAAGCCAGAATATTTGTATTATCCCAAGATGAAACCCCATCCCTTTAGGAAGTTCCCCTGTGTGTTCCTTCCTTAAGTCCTTGGCCACCACTGATTTCTGTTCCATCCCTACATATTTGCATATTCTGGGTATTTCTGATAAATAGAATCATGCAATATGTCAACCTTTGCATCTTGCCTTTTTTCCCCTTAGCATAATGTTTTTAAGGTTCATCCATGTTGTAGACTGTATCAGTATTTTACTAGTTTTTATGACTGAATACTATTCTGTGTTAAGTGTATACCACAATTTGTGTATTCATCTGTTGATGAACAGTTGAGCTGTTTCCAGTTTTTGGTTATTCTGAAGCATGCTGCTGTGAACATGCATTTTCATGTCCTTTTTAGGTTCTTAATCACTCCTGCTCATTCATTCACTCACACAGTATGTACTTATAAGACTAATTATGAGTTGAGTTCTATTTTACACCCAAGGAATAAGATGAAGAATAAGACGTGTTTTCTGTGGTTGAGGAGCTCACTGTCTAGTCAGGGGAATGGCCATAAAAGCTAACACATTTTAAAACCGTTTGTTACTTCTATAATAGGAAAATCAATTATGTTCAGGGAGTCATAGAATACAGAAGGGACTGTTTTCAGCTTACTGCCATTGTGCTCCTCCATTTTGATTCCTTTCTGCTGTTATTGACTTTCATAGAAATGTCATCAGGTTTTTAGTTTCCGAAATACAGATGATTATCTTTCATTTTTGATGAGCAGGTTCTATTAGTACATTAGTGTTGGCTTTCTATTCTGAGTACTAGAAGCTAAGGTATTTGTTTTGCAAGAATAATCCAGAAGTTTATGGCAATAAGGGCTTTGTGGACCAGTTTTAGTTAGAATGTCAATAGGAAACAGAAAGTATCCTTGAAGATAATTTAATAAAATGACAGTTCACAGGTTTAAGGGAACCTAAAAGAGATGTGAAGCACCCAGGAACTAGCAAAACAAAGGCAACTATTATCACCTGAGGAGGAAAGGTGAAGAAAATAATTTGCCAGAACCTACTGAGAGTCAGAGCCATGGGAGGTCAGCATCCTAAGGGGAATTTTAGTGTTAAAGGGTTATAGCTTCAGGTGGAACCAAAATGCTGAGGCAGAGGAATCAGAGAAAGACATTTTCAACCTCTCACTTATTGGACTTTTGAGGACATTTACCAGTCTCTTGTGAGTGCCTTCTGTTGGTCAACTCTAGTCGGCATCCAAAAGTCATTAGGGCCTGGATAATGCTAAGGGTATAGCAGTATGCCTGTGGGGGACAGAAGGGACAGTTGCAAAAGTGTATGGAAGCAGGAGTGGAAAGCATCCATCATAAAAACACACTAGCAAGAAGCAGTGGAAGCTGGTCCTCATTACTGCTCAAATCCATCCGTGGTCTTGCTGCCAAAACAAAGACATATGGCTCTAAGAAACTAGCCAAATCAGTTACTGCAAAAAAGACAATGAAGGTAGACCAGAGGGGTAAAGTGAGGGCATAATTATATAAAAAACAGCAAAGGCAGTGGCAGGAAATTTAGGCAACACTGGAGCAATTGCAAAGGATAGGAGGATCCAGTAATTAAGGACCTAGCCAGGAATTAGGAGCGTATGTGTCACAGCCTGTTGTATTCTGTAGAAGTTGGGAAGACTTTACAATAAGTGCCATGAAGGACAGGAGACCAAGAACTTTGACAAATATTTGTGACATCACTAGATAAATCCTTAAACAGGTTAAAGGAGATTGCTTTGCTTGGAAGCCAATAATCTTCCCCTATGCAAGATTACCATAACTTGGAAGAATCATGTGAAGCTCCCTATTTATGTTTTCTAGGTGGAGAATAGACGGAGGAAAACAATCATTGGGGAGGTCATCCATCAGATTGACCTGATAGAGCTGGTTTTCTTGAGAATGCTATAGAGGAGTTCAGAGCACAGCTAGGGCTATTTAGTATTTCCAATATACTTATATGTATGTACTCTATCTCAGGAAAAATAATTACCTTAATTTCAATATGTATTTGTTAGATATTTCAACTCAAATTTCTCTCTACTCTATGATTACTTCTAAAAACAGGTGACCAACCAACTTAAAATATTATAGAAACTAATGTTACTAAAGCCTTAAAGAAGGAAAAATATCCATATTTCTCCCTTTGAGCAGATCTTTGTCTAGTTCATTGCTTGTTTTAAAGCATCCCCTGCATGGAAACTGAATAGATGAGCCTTAAGCAATTTAGAAAAAGAGGTGAGCTGTCTACTGACACTAGGTTTCAACAGGTTGTCTTGCTTTCACCAGTCAACTTTCTGTTCCCAGAGATGTGTGCATATATTTAGAGTTCCTCATTCAGACAAACCAACCATCAATATTTGGAACCTAATATATTATATCTTCATTAAATGCAAAGGTTTTGAATCATTTAGGCAAAGATTAATACATTATCAGATTAGGGATAAAATAGACTATCCGAAAAGAATTTTCTCGTCATGTTTATTGAATAATTATCATAAATAGCATGATAAAAAAGTTCTGTCATTCATGGCAACGTGGATGGAATTGAGGAACATTATGTTAAGTGAAATAAGCAAGAAACAGGAAGTTGAACACCACATGTTCTCACTCATGTGAAAGCTAAAAATAGTTGATCTCATGGAAGTTCTAGTGTTCTGCCTCAATCTGGAATGACTACAGTTAACAATAATATATGCGATAGCTTCAAAGAGCTTAAAGTATATTAAGTGTTCTCAACACAAAGAAATGATAAATATTTGAGATGATGGTTATGCTATTACCCTGATCTGATAATTGTATGTTATATGTATTAAAACTATGTACCCCATTCATATATACAATCATTATATATCAATTAAAATAACTTAAAAAGTAAAATTAATAAAATTTTTTTAAATCTTGGAACACTTAGCATTTCATAAACATTTGCTCAATACTGAAAGATGAATTTCCAATTAGATTTTAAAATTAAAATTAGAATTAGCTAAATAAATAGCATGGCAAAATATTTTCAGTGTTTTCATACTTTATATCTTTTTCTTTTCACTCGAATTGAGCAAACTTTTTCAAAGACATTTCTATTTACTAGTTATCGTAATAGTACATTTTAAATAGAACTGAGTATTAATGACATTTGAACACTATACATAGATCTTAATAGTTTTCAAAATGTTTCCGTAACCATGGAAAACTATACAATTCTGTTGATTTCATTTTAATTCACATATTCAATACCTTACAGGGATTTTGAGGTAAAGTTTTCTGTATTGTTATTTGCTTGAATAGAACATAGAAATATACATGCATGAATCTATGGTATATGGTTTAAAGAACATTTAGAAACTGATTGCCAACATTTGAAATATTTGCTTCCTAGAGTTGTATATTATAATTGCCAAACTTATTCCATCAATGAAATTAAAATACCTAAAATTTTTTAAAAAGTTATTGGCTATTTATTTTATGCTCTTTAGCCTAAGACTTAAGATTGACAAAATTATGTTTGGTTAGATGAGCTCTAACATCTTTAAAGAAAACATTCTATATTTTCTGATTCATAATAAATAACATGGACCTTGGGAATTTTAAAGTTCTTCATCTGGGACTGAAAACTTTTGAACAGTTATGAAACCAGAGTTCATTGTATTTTGCCTTCACATCAGTTATCACAGTTAGTTATTAGACATTTTGTGATTATTTAATTAATGTTTGTCACTGTAACGTTTTATTACACTCATAAGGACAAATAATATACTTGTATTACTTATTAGTTTCCACAGTACAAAGAACCATGCCTGTCACAAAGCAAGTACCCAAATAGTGTTTATAAGAAATGAATGAATCAACAAATGAATCACTGAAAAAAACCTTCCTCCCCCTGTAGAGAGAAAACCTCTTGGATTTAGAAGAGGCAGCCTGGGTCCTAAATACCCTGCCCCCATCCCTGGAGTGCACATATGTTTCCAGAGTCTTCTGTTAGCTTGATCCAGATCTGTGGGTGTCACTTTTGGCTCCTAGAAGGGTCCAAGGAGATTGTCTGCGTCACTGGAGGCTCATCATAGCAGAGTAATGAAATTTGCATCTATTCACAGAATAGAGTTGTCATGTATTACATGGCTGCTTATCAGTAACCAGTGCTACGCTGACTGCCATTGCAAGTGACTCCTCCCAATCTTTGAACCATTTATTTTTTTCCCCAACAATCAATGGGTTTTTAATGGCAGTCTCTGAAGTTGCCAGCCTGGCCATAATCTCTTTTGATCTAAGTTTCCTGATTTATCTACCAGGCTCTGGGAGAAAGTTTTGCTATCCTGGCAATCATCAAGAACAAATAACTCTAACATTAATCCTCTTAAAATAAAGTTCCTTCTTATCTGCAGCTATAAGCTAAGATCTTCTATAAAGACTTGGCTGAAAATAATCAACCCGGTGCATGTGGCTTGAATGTTGACTCTCTGAATACCTGAACTCTCTGTGACCCTCTCAAGTCGCTTCAGTATGGTTTGGCTGCTGCTGTAGATACCAGATGGCCAGGAAACACATCTCCTTTATAAATGGATACTTAATAAATGCACATATATTTTATTATTTTTAGCTGCCATAAAATTTTTCTTGGACAGAAACATTTCAGAAGTATCCTATGCACTATTTTCTCAATCAGTCTCTACAGGAAAAATATCATATCTTCAATTAGATTCTTTGAATGAAAGGTAAGTGTAAAAAGCAACAAACTTATATTGAACACATATTCTCTTTTGGGCACCATGCTAGACATTTCACATGCTTTGTAGCAAGAAAATCTTACTATTTAGACAATAACATCATACTGATCCATTATATTTTTAGCCATGTTAATTCAAATGAATTATTTTTCTTGTATATAGCCCATAATTCTAGAGAGAGAGAGAAAAAAAAAACACTAGGTATTATTGTTGTTACTGATGGATTTATCTCCTCCTTGAAGAGGACAACAATGAATCGCAGAGTGTCATCTCTCATATATAGGACTATTGTTCCATAGTCCTATAACCCCAAGAGGGTTAACCCACTTGGATCTGTTTATCCAATATCGTCATTCATGTTTAGTGATCTTGTACTTGGTTCTCATTTTCTTATTCCTTGTAAAGCATTTTCAATACAAACATTACCGTTTGGCCGTATGATTCCTTTCTGAGATTCAGTTTAATAGACTGCCAAATGAAAGCATTATCAGTCGTATCACTATTTTGAGAATTCTGAAGGAAAATATAAACTCATCATTAAAACATTTCTGGGACTGGTTCAGTGTTTTGTCACACAAATAAAATCAGGGAGTCATGTCATGTATGCCAGGTACCTCCAATTTAGGTGAGAGACGATTGTAGAAAATCAATCTTGGTCTATTTCAAGATTTGTTCTGAAGTCAGCCTGGCACCCAATAAGAAGATATATATTCTATTATTTCTCTTCTTCACTCTCCCAATGAAGAAAGATTGGTATGATTTGAATGTGTCCTCCAAAGTTTGTGTGTTGAAAGCTTAACCCTCAATGCAACAGAGTTTATAGGTGGAATCTTTCAGAGATGACTAGCTAGTCATCATAGCTTTGCCCTCATGAATTGATTAATGCTATTATTTTGGGAGAAGGTTTCTCATAACGAGAATGAGTTTTTAATAAAAGAGTGGGTTCAGCCCCCTTCACTTTCTTCCTATCTCTCCTATACGTCCTCTTGTTCTTCTGCCTTCCACCATGGGATGACACAGCAAGAAGGCCCTCACAAGATGCAGTTCCTTCAGCCTTACACTTCCCAGTCTCCAGAAGAGTGAAACATGAATCTGGGTTTTTTAAAAATCACCCAGTATCATGTATTCTCTTAAAGCAACCTAAAATGGACTAGGGCAGTAAATTGGTAGCAAGAAGTAGGCTATGAGCAATAGCTATAATAAATACGTGAAAACATGAAGTGGCTCTGGAGCTGGGTAATGGGTAGAGGCTGGATGAATTTGGAGGATCAGGCTAGAAAAACCCTGGATTGCTATGAATATAGAGTTAACAGTGATTCTGATGATGGATCAGAAGAAGAGAATAAAGGTAAGGAAAGCATGGGATTTCTTAGAGATTACTTAAGTGATCAAGATTAGAATGTTGGTAGAAATGTGGACAGTAAAGGCTAGTATAATGAGGTTTCATATGGAACTGAAGAATAAGGTATGGAAAACTGGAATAAAGACCATTCCTGTTATACAGCTGCAAAATGCTTGTCTGAATTGTGTTCATGCCCTACAGCGCATTCTGAAAGGCAGAACTTCATAACTGTGAATAAGAATTTCTGGCAGAAGAAACATCTAAGCAGAAAAGCATTCAAGGTGCTGCATGGCTTCTTTTGGCTGCTTACAGTGAAATGAGAGGAGAGAAATGATTTAAAGGTGAAATTTATAATTAAAATGCAAGTAGAATGGCAAGATTTGGAAAACTCATGCTGGCCATGTAAAGAATAAAAAAAAATCCCCACATATTCAAGAGAATACTAAAGGTGTGGTCCAGCAACTGTTTATTAAAGAGATCAATGTGGATAGGAGGAAGCTAGGTTCTACTCATCAAGACAATGAGAGGATGTCCCTAAAGTCATTTCAGAGATCTTCAAGGCAAGTTAGAACGTTGAGGGAAAGGTTTCCAGAGAGGCTGAAGACTTTAGCATTCACCATCAACTGTCTGCTTCCCAAACTCCAGTCTGGTGCTCTTCAGCCACTGCAGCTAGGGCTTCAGCGAACTCTGGTGCAGCTCTAGCCAACACTCTAAAGGGTACAAGTGGTCAACCTTGGGGACAGTCACATGGCGCTAACTCTAAAGGCTCACAGAGTGCAAGAGGCATGTTAGCATGGCTTTTCCACCTGGATTTTAAAGAATGTAGCAGACAGCTTCAGGGTTCAGGCAAAAACTTGTCACAGGGGTTTAGTTAGCATAGAGAGTTACCACTAGAGCAGTGCGCAGAAGAACTGTGGTTATTGGACCACCACAGAGAGTCCCACGCCACTAGGGCAATGCCCATAAAAACTGTGGAATCAGGAATGCCTTACCTCCAGCCTGGGAAAGCTATAGGTATGAGAGTCCAACCCATCAGAGCTGCTTGGTGGGCTGAGCCCAGCAAAGCCATAGGAGTGAGGCTGCTTAAGTTTCGGGGGTCTAGCACCCACTCCAATTTGCCCAAGATGCAGGAAATAAAGTCAAGAAAAATTATTGTAGCAATTCAAATTTAATGTTATTCACCTTGTTGGGTTTTGAAATTACTTGAGGTTAGTTATATCTTTCTTCTGGCCAATTTCTCCATTTTGGAATGGGAATGTCTATACTATGCCTATCCTGTCATTAAATTTTGAAAGTAGACAACTTATTAATTTCACAGGCTCACAGGTTGAGAATAATTTGCCTTCAGATGAAATGTGCCTTGAGTCTCTCCCCACATATCTGATTCAGAAGAGACTCTGGATTTTGGATTTTTGTGTTGATGCTACAGCAAGTTAAGACTTTGGAGGAAGGAAGCAAGATGGCTGACTAGAGGCTGCCAGGAGGAATATGTGCCACTGAGGGACCAGGACATTGGGAAGACTGGCACAGCCGCTCTTCAGAGGGAAGGCATACATGTTGGGCTGAAGGGGTAGGAAGCTGGGAACCCTGCCGGGGCTACCACACACTGGGACTCATTCCTGGCCCCCAGTGGCTCCAGAGGAAAGGATGAGATGAAAGATCAATGATCAATGCACTCTCTCACCATAGACCTCTGGAATCCCAGCAATAGGAGACCCCTTAGCCACCATGGACACTTGAGCTGGCAGGGAGAACTGATTAGAGAAGTGGTAGGGGCAGAATTCTAGGCAGTGGGGAGCCCAGGGGTTTTGGTGTAGGAGCATCTGTAATGGAACATAGCGAGCGACACCCATCCCTCCAGGATATACTTGTTCCCATGGGAGACTTTAGCCTAGGGAAGTGTCAGACCTGGACTCTGCAGGGTAGTCTTGCCCATGAGACGGGGCCAGTCTGAACTGAGCACCCATGAGTCTGCTGCAAACCAAACCCAAAGCTAGTAGAAGTAAATAAATATCAATATCAGAGCTGAAATGAAGGAGAATGAGACATGAAAAAGCATTCAAAAGATCAAAAGCCAGAAGCTGCTTTGTTTTTGAAAAAAATTAAAATAAAATAGATGGACTGCTAGCTCAACTAATAAGAAAAGAGAAGATCTGAATAAACACAAAGACAACAAAGGTGATATTACCACTGACCCCACAGAAATACAAATAAAAATCAGAGGCTACTATGAATAGCTCAATGCAAACAAACTAGAAAATCTAGAAGACATGGGTAAATTTCTAGACACGCACTCTCCCAAGACTGAATCATGAAGAACTTGAATCCCTGAACAGAGCAATAAAGAGTGCTAAAATTGAATCAGTAATAAATATCCTACCAACCCACAAAAGCCCAGGACCAGATGGATTCACAGCTGAATTCTACCAGTTGTAAAAAGAAGAGCTGGTATCATTCCTACTGAAACTGCTCCAAAAATTGAAGAGGAGAGACTCCTCCCTAACTCATTCTACAAGGCCAGTATCATCCTGGTACCAAAATCTGACAGAGACACAACAACAAAAAAGAAAACTTCAGGCCAACATTCTTGATGAACGTTGATACAGAAATCCTCAACAAAACACTTGCAAATTGAATTCAGCTGCACATCAAAAAGCTAATCCACAACAGTTAAGTAGGCTTCATCCCCAGGATTCAGGATTAGTTCAACATAAGCAAATCAATAAATGTGATTTAACACATAAACAGTACTAAAGACAAAAAGCACATTATTTTCTCAATAAATGCACAAAGGCTTTCAATAAACTTTAACATGCTTTCATGTTAAAAATTCTAAATAAACTTTAAGTACTGAAGGAATATACCTCAAGATAATAAGCCCTTTATTAGAAGCCAGCAGTCAACATATACTGGAAGGGATAAACCTGGAAGCATTCTCCTTGAAAACTGGCAAAGACAAGGATGCCTTCTCTCATCACTCCTATTCAACATAGAATAAGTTGCACTCAGGCAAGAGGAAGAAATAAAGAGCATTCAAATAGTAAGAGATGAAGTCAGACTATCCCTGTTTGCAGATGGCATGATTCTGTATCTAGAAAACCCCATAGTCTTTGACTAAAAGTTCTCTTAGCTGGTAAACAACTTCAGCAAAGTTTTGGGATACAGAATCAATGTACAAAAATCACTAGCATTCCTATACACCAATTATAGCCAAGTGGAGAGCCAAATCAGGAAGAATATCCCATTCACAATGACCACAAAAAGAATCAAATATCTAGGAATACAGCTAACCAAGAAGGTGAAAGATTCTCTACCATGATAATTACAAGACACTGCTCCGAAAAATCAGAAATGACACAAACACATGGAAAAACAACCTGTGCTCATGAATAGGAAAAATCAATATTATTAAAATGGCCATACTATCCAAACCAATTTATAGATTCAATGCTATTTCTATTAAACTACCAGTGACATTCTTCACAGAACCAAGACAAAAGTATTATTTTAAAATTCATGTGGAACCAAAAAAGAGCCTTAATAGCCAAGGCAAGCTTAAGCTGAAAGAACAAATCAGTACCTGACTTCAAACTATCCTACAAGGTTACAGTAAGCAAAACAGCATGATACTGGTACACAGACAGACACAGACCAATGGCACAGAATAGAAAGCCCACACACAAGGTCACACACCTATAACCATCTGATCTTGGACAAAGATGACAAAATCAAGCAATGGGGAAAAGACTCTGGATTCAATAAATGGTGCTGGGATAACTGGCTAGACATAGGCAGAAAATTGAAACTGAAACCCTTTCTTATACATTACATAAAATAAACTCAAGATGGATTAGAGACTTAATTATAAAATTTGAAACTATAAAAACCCTAGAAGGCAGCCTAGGTGATACCATTCTGGAAATGGAAATGGGCAAATATTTCATGGTCAAGATGCCAAAAGCAATTAAAACAAAAGCAAAAATTGACAAATGGTACCTAATTAAACTAAAGAGCTTCTGCACACCAAAAGACACTACCAACAGGGTAGAAAGACAATCCATAGAGCAAGAGAAAATATTCATAAACTGTAGCATCTAAAAGGAACTTAAACAAATTTGCAAGAAAAAGCAAACAATCCCATTAAAAAGTGGGCAAAGGGCATGAACAGACATTTTTCAAAAGAAGACATACATGTGACCACCTAGCACAGGAAAAAAGCTCATTACTGATTGTTAGAGAAATGCAAATCAAAAGCATAATGATACACCATCTCACACCATTCATGTTGGCTGTTATTAAAAAGAGAAAATATAACAGATGCTTGTGAGGTTACAGAGAAAAGACAATGCTTATACAACACTGTTGGTGGGTGTATAAATTAGTTCAACCACTGTGGAAAGCAATGTGGCAATTTCTCAAAGAGCTAAAAACAGAGCTGCCATTCAACCCAGCAATCTCACTACTGGGTATATATCCAAAGGAATATAAATTGTTTTACCATAAAGACACATGCATACATATGTTTATTGTAGCACGATTCATAAAAGCAAAGATGTGGAATCAACATAAATCCCCATCAACAATATACTGGATAATGAAAATGTGGTACATATATACCATGGAGCCATACTATGAAGCCATAAAAAGATCACGTCTTTTGCAGGAACATAGATGGAGCTGGACGCTATTATCTTCAGCAAACTAATGCAGGAACAGAAAATCAAATACTGCATGTTCTCACTTATAAGTAGGAATAAAATAATGAGAACATGGACACAAGGCAACAGCAGACACCAGGACCTACCTGAGGCTAGATGGGGGAAGGAGAAAGAGGATCAGAAAAAATAACTATTGAGTACTAGACTTAGTACCTGGGTGACAAAATAAGCTGTACAACAAACCCCCGTGACGTGAATTTAATTATGTCAGAAACTGATGCATGTATCTGCAACCTAAAATAACAGTTTAATAAAAAGGACTTTAGACACTGCTGGAGTGGAATGAATATATGCTGTATGTAGAAAGGAGATAAATTTGGAGGGCCAGGAGCCAAATGCTGTGATTTGACCATGTTCCCAATGTTGGAAACTTAATCCTTAATGCAGCAGTGTTGAAAGGGAGGACTTGAAGAAGTTCTGTCCTTGTGAATGAATTAATGCCGTAATTGCAGGAGTGGGTTCCTTATCTGCGGAGTGGCATCCTGATAAAGGGCGAGTTCGACCCTCTTCTCGGCATTGGCTCCCCCGTCCTTTTGTCTTCCACAAGGAGGCCTCTGCTGGATGCACACTCCTTGATTCTGGACTTTCCAGCCTCCAGAACTGTAGAAGATAAATCTCTATTTTGTATTAATTATCCAGTCTCAGGTATCCTGTTACAGTACCATAAAGCAGACTAAAAGGTGTAATTTATTATAATAAATGTGTTATATAAACTTGTTTTTGAGAAAAGTAGCCCCCACAGCAGCTACTACTCTTACTCCTACCATTAATCTAGATTTGTCCTTCTCAGGAAAGCGAACCATTTTGTGGATTGTTCCTTTCTGGAGTGACATTCAGGCCTAGAGTTGTGTTACTTTTCTCAAAATCTTACCATGTGCCAGGTGCTAGGCAAGATGATTTACTAATTTGACCTAATTATCACAATAATCCTAGGAGAGGGAATCCTATTCTTTACATTTTACAGACAAAGATTCCAAAGCACAGAGGGATTAATGATTTTGCTCAGGGTAATAAAGTTGTAGGTAGCAGAACCAGGGTTCAAACCCCTCACTTGACCCCAAGATAGAGTGGCTAGATTTAATGACAGCAACAATAAATATATTCAAATTTAACAACAACAACAACAAAAAACTTGTTTTTGGTGCACTATACATGATTGAAGCTAACTTTTGTAGATTAGATTAAAAATCTTAATATTATTCTTAACATTGTTTCTATAGAAAAAAATTCATTCTTTCAGACTACTGAGTTTAAAATGAATTACTAATAACATCTTATTGCTTTATTTCCTTTCTAAAATAATTAACGTGTACTTTCTTTGACCCAATGGTAATTCTGTGATAACCTGGGGACCGCAGGTTCTTAAATGGATGACATCAGAATGGGTTTATGGTATTTACCAATGCAATTATTTTCTCTCTATATATTGAAAGAAACGGAAGGAGAGAGGGCGAAAAGAACCAATGTAGAGCAGTGACGCACTCTCACCAAAATCTTAGGAGCATCAATTTTCAAAAAGTACAGGTAAATATGAGTTATAAACATAGGCTACATCTTCAGCATCTGGAAACAATCTTCAGTTGTTATATACTCCTTATACATGTCATGATTTAGAACTAAAATCTGAGTCTCAGAGACAGTTCACTGTGTCCAAAGTTCTGGGAGCTTGAATTTTCCCCTTGAAAGCAATCATGCGTGTGGTTTACAGAACTTCAAAGCCAAGAGAGTAGCACCATATAATAAGCCTTCTGTCAGTGCTCTCTCTATCTATCTAAGTCAGGTCAAGCATCCAAGATGTCCATTACTGCTAATGAGAAAGGAACACAAAATAAAACTTGCTACCACTTAAAGTTGCATTAGTGTGCATAGAGCCTGGTTAAGAAGTCGAGACATCAAAAGGATCTAGCTTGCCTTCTACACCGATAGCTATTTTTGCTACTTGAAACTACGGGAAGGCATACATTTTTCTGTTATGATTCACAGATAGATTTTTCTGGAGAAAAAAATGAACATCTAGGCAAGTGTACAGTGGGGAAAATGAAGGAGAATACATAATTGTTAGAATACTTCCACAACATAATTTTTGAAGATGAGGGTAACTTTTTCATTAAGGGATGATAACGTTTTAGAGAAGAACAAGATTGGTGAATAAATACAAAAATATTTAGTAGTCAGTAACTTTACTGTTGCTTAATATCTGGGAAAGATGGAGCATAAAGAGTGAAATATTTCAGGTCAGAGAAATACATTCTCCTCTACATTAATTTATCTTAATTTCAGAAATTATTCTACTGACATGAAATAGCTTTTCCAAAAAGGTATAGTAATATGCTAATTATCTCTGTTAATTTTAGAGTTTTTAATTTCAAACACTGATACAATCCAAAGATTAAGTTATAAAATATTTAACAAGTGTTATAGGACGAGATGTTGCAAAGGGCTCAGCAGTAGGGGATACCATATTTTCCCTGAAGGTATTAGCACATTTGTTGCAGAAAAAGGAAATGCATAAAAAAGGTGTAAAGGAACAACAAAAGCACACGGTCCAATGCATATTAAGTGACATGGACCCTAAAATTAAGAATTTAGCATAGACGGGGAAAGTTCAGGAGTTCTTGGAAATTATTGTAATTGTAATTTCTACAATTAAAAGTATGTAGAATCTCTATTAAAATAGCTTTTTAAATAAATCAATTAGCCTTCTAGTGCATAATGAATGAGTACATACAAACATTATTTGAGATCAGATAAGCATGATTTCAACTCATTCACTCAGTGGTGTATTCTTCAGTTGAACATTCTGGTCACTGATAATTTTGACAGTTACAGAGCCTCAACTTGCTTTTATTCTTGATCACAAATAGATAATATAATTGAAAAATAGACCTTGAATTAAAGGCAGAAAGCATAAAGAGCACAATGTGAAAAACAAGTGAATTTTTTTTTTTCTTTTAGGGAGGGAAGGAGGAAGGGAGGAAGGCAGGAAGGGAGGGAAAGAGGGAGGGAGGAAGGAAGGGATGAAGGAAGGAAGGGAGGAAGGGGGGGAGGGAGGGATGGGGGAGGGGAGGGGAGGGGAGGGAAGGGAAGGGAAGGGAAGGGAAGGGAAGGGAAGGGAAGGGAAGGGAAGGGAAGGGAAGGGAAGGGAAGGGAAGGAAGGAAGGAATTCAAGCAATGAGAGAGACATTGCCGACCTGGATCTAGAGGTTTACAAGTTGATTTCTTTTTTTGAGAGAAGGAAAGAAAAAAATGAGTAAAGGAGAGAAAGAAGGAAGAGAGAGAGGAAGGGTGAACGGAAATACTGCTTTATTCTGAAAAAAAAAAATGGGTATTAATAATGGCCAATTAATGTTTCATTTAAACCTATGAGTAGGTGTGATGTGGTATTGACAAGAATATATATTTTGTGTATTTGAAGTGGAGAGCTCTATAAATATTTATTAAGTTTACTTGTTCTGGATCTGAGTTTGAGTCCTTGATATCCTTATTAATTTTCTGTCTCATTGAATCTAAGTCTCTATGTATCTGGGTGTTAGGATCGTTAGCTCTTGTTGTTGCATTGATCCTTTTACCACTATATCTTTGTTGCTTTAAAATCTATTTTATCTGCTGCGAGAATTGCAACTCCTGCTTTTTATTTATTTATTTTTGCTCTCCATTTGGTTGGTAAATCTTTCTCCATCCCTTTGTTTTGAGTCTTTGTATATCCTTGCATGTGAAACAGGTCTGGATGTAACATGCAGTTGGGTTTTGGCTGTGTCTTTTGATTGGGGGATTTAGTTGATTTAAATATAGGGTTACTGCCATTTGATGTTAACTGGCTGTTTGATCCATTCGTTGATGAAAATTCTTCTTTATGTTGGTGCTCTTTACTTTTTGGTATATTTTTAGTAAGGCTAATACTGGTTGTTTCTTTCTGTGTGTAATGCCTCTTTCAGAAGCTCTTGTAAAGCAGGCCTGGTGGTAATAAAATCTCTGAGTTCTTGCTTGTTCATAAAAGATTTTATTTTTCCTTCAGTTGTGAAGCTTAGTTTGGCTGGATATGAAATTCTGGGCTAAAGGTTCTGTTCTTTGAGGATGTTGAATATTGGCCCCCACTCTCTTCTGGCTTGTAGAGTTTCTGCTGAGAGATCTGCTGTAAGTCTGATAGGCTTGCCTTTGTGGGTAACCTGACCTGTCTGTCTGGCTGCCCTTAGTATTTTCTCCTTCGTTTCAACCCTGGTGAATCTAACGATTATGTGCCTTGGGGTTGCTCTTCTTGAGGAATATCTTTGTGGTGGTCTCTGTATTACCTGGGGTTGAATATAGACCTGCTTTGCTAGTTCAGGAAAATTTTCCTGAATAATATCCTGAAGGGTATTTTCCAGCTTGGATTCATTCTCTCCGTCGCATTCAGGTACACCTATCAAACGTAAATTAGGTCTTTTCACGTAGTCCCACATTTCTTGGAGACTTTGCTCATTCCTTTTTATCCTTTTATCTCTAATCTTGTCTTCTTGTTTTCTTTCATTAAGTTGGACTTTGACCTCTGATATCCCTTCTTCTGCTTGAACAATTCGAGTGTTTAAACCTGTGCATACTTCTCGGAGTTCCTGTATTGTATTCTTCAGTTCCATTAATTCACTTATATTCCTAAGTTGTCTATTCTCAATAGGATTTCGTCAAACCTTTTTTCAAAGTTCCTAGTTTCTTTACGTGGGGCTACAACATGTTCTTTTAACTCACAGAAGTTTCTTATTATCCATTCCTTGAAGAGTGATTCTGTCACTGGGATGCGCTCGTTCTCCATCAAGCCTTGTTCCATTGTCGATGTGGAACTGTGATCATCTTTAGAGGGAGAGGCGTTCTGATTTTGAGTATTCTCAGCCTTTTTACGCTGGTTTCTTCCCATCATTGTAAATTTATCCTCCTGTCGTCTTTGAAATTACCAACTTTCAGATTAGGT
Organism: Callithrix jacchus; assembly: GCF_049354715.1. Classification (NCBI taxonomy): domain Eukaryota; kingdom Metazoa; phylum Chordata; class Mammalia; order Primates; family Cebidae; genus Callithrix; species Callithrix jacchus. Next base: position 97,292,271 of record NC_133516.1, read on the forward strand.
CTCTTGATTGGACGTCCAGGTTGTTAGTTCCCAGGGCCAGAACGGCGGCATTAAGACTGATGGTGCTTTTCTGCCCAGGATTCTCCTGTCTGGCTTCCTTCTTGTGTCCGTAATGGGCGACTCTGCCTTCCCCGGGCTCCAAACCTTGGTCAGAAGGGGAACCGGTCCTGTTTACTCTGTGCCAAGAGCTGCCGCGCTGAGGTGCCGTCACAGCCGCTGCACCGGCCACAAAAGTCTCGCTGGTGGCCCGTGTGGGTCCTCCAAGCCTCGGTCAGAAGGGGAGCCGGCCCTGTTTACTCTGCTCCAAGAGCTGCCGCGCCGAGGTGCGGCGAAACCGCTGCGCCAGCCACAAGAGTCGCGCTGGCGAACCATGTGGTTCCTCCACTGGGGATCTTCTGCTCCGTGAGCGACCAGACTTTGTCTGAAAGTGTGGCATCCTCTACTTCTCTGCGCTTTGACTGAGAGCCGCAATCCCCAGCTGTTATCGATTGGCCATCTTGGATTGTTCCAACAAGTGAATCTTAATTGACACGTGAAACACTGATGAGCAAGAATCATCACATTGCTGTTTTTGTTCATGTAGTCAATTTAAGTGGATTCCATGACTTCATCTTGCTGGATTAGTGGGAAATTTGACATTACTCATTACTGGGTCTTCTGCTTATCTCCACCACTGGCAGATGTAGGTCTCAGGTTTTCAGAAAGCACAATTGAGAAGGCCTTTCTGGTCTGTCCTTCTTCCTGGTTCATCTGAGGTGTTTATGTTCTGAGTCTTCTAATCAGTCAATTAATATTAATATCTACTAGTTTTGGTTCCACTAGTGTTTTGAGACCTTGGGTCCCGGGCTCCAGCTTCCCCACTGGGTCTCAAAACCTTCCTGGTATGGTACCATGCATGTGTATGGTCTTGCCCCATTCCCCTTACACTGTAACTTCCTCCAGGTCTCAGAGCTAAAGTGAGGAAGAAAAATGGTACTACCTTTAAATTATTTTTACTTTCCTTTTCAATTATTTGTTGAGGCAATAGCAGAGGAGAGAGAACTTCACCATTTTATTTCAAATCAGCACATCTAAGAGAAACTGATGGGGAGAAAGATATAAAGCAGGGATACTCAGCATATGGTAGCATTCCAAATTTTGACTGGTGTTAATTTCTAACAATGCATATGCTGGAAATCAAATAAAGTTAAAATTATTCTTGAATGTCTCCTTAATTTCCAGTAGAGTATGGTATCCATTACGTGTATATTCAACTCTGTTCTAAAATGTTTATATGTAAATATAAACATTGGTAACAAAAGCATTTGTGAATGAGATTTTAAGTTATCATATAAACGGACATTTTATATATATATAAAATGTTCTCTCTGTCCTCTGCTGTTGCCTCAACGAATACTTGAAAAGGAAAGTACACATTGTTTAAAGATAGTACCATTTATATATGTATATACACACACACACACACACACACGCACACACACACACACGCACACGCACACACACGCACACGCACACACACGCACACACACACACGCACACACACACGCACACACACGCACACGCACACACACACACACGCGCACACGCACACACGCACACACACACGCGCACGCACACGCACACACACACGCACACACACGCACGCGCACGCACACACACGCACGCACACACACACGCACACACACACACGCACACGCACACACACACACGCACACACACACACACAGACACACACGCGCACACACACGCACACGCACACACACACACGCACACACACACGCACACACACACGCACACACACACACACGCACACACACACGCACACGTCGAGCCTCTTGCATATATGCATACGTGTATACATGTATGTCTGTGTGCGTATTTGCTTTCTGTTTTGCTTGCCCTTTCTTTCACTTACCTTTTACAACCTGGAAAGTTTCATTTGTGTTGAATGAAATGTGACTATCAGCCACCTTACAACCTAAGCTCAAAAGGAAGACCAGCTCCTTTGGAAAGTTTAATTATTTAAAAGTATAAGCACTCCAGCTTAGTTTGGTGGCTCATGCCTGTAATCCCAGCACTTTCAGGGGCGAAGGCAGGCAGATCATCTGAGGTCAGGAGTTTGAGATCAGCCTGGCCAACATGACAAAACTCTGTCTCTACTAACAAATACAAAAAATTAGTGGGGCATGGTGGTGAATGCCGGTAGTCCCAGCTACCTGGAAGGCTGAGGCAGGAGAATTGCTTGAACCCAGAGGCAGAGGTTGCAGTGAGCCAAGATCAGGCTACTGCACTCCAACCTGGATGACAAAGTGAGACTCCATCTCAAAAATAATAATACTAGTAAATAGGTAAATTATAAGCAGTTCTCCTGAATACTGATGAACAGAAGAATCTGTTCACTCACAATGCCCAGGTCCTTTTCCATGAACAATCAAGACCCAGGGTTAAGGTCAAATGCAGTGTCTTCTGGGACAATTCAGACAATGTTAATGGCTTTGGACAAACCCAACGAGGCTTATCTCATTCTGTGATCCATTTGGTAAATCCTATATTAAAATCCTTTTTTGTATAATCTCAGTTTCAGCAAGTGTGACATCATGCTATAGCCAATATGGAGTGAAGGAACATTGAAACAGAAATATTAATATCAGAGGGGCCTATTATAGAAACAGAGCCAGAACAAGCTCTGATGAACTGTCTTGAATGCCAAGCTGAGAAATGTTTTGCCATGCAGTAAGATGTTAACATTTCTATGAGATGACCACTAGGTGAAGAATAATTTGCTTGGTATTCTAATAGAAAAAAATAAAAATAAATTATAATGAAAGATTATAATATAGCAGAGACAATACCATGTCTCTGATAAGCTGTCTTTCAGAAACAGTATTTACATATATAAGATGCCAGAAATGAAATGTAGCCTATTTTGCAAGGCTGAAAGAATAGTAGATGAAAATAGTATTTGGCACACACAGAGGATGTAGGGGAGTATTCTTCATAGCCATGAGAGGTTAAAGGGAGAATATTGGGCTTAGTCTTATTAAATGAGATAATTTGGAGATAGAGCCTAGAACTGCGAAGGTAACAAGCTTTTTAGGTGTTTTGTTTGTTTGTTTTTTTCCTGAACCTTACATGTCTCAGACTACTGCAGAAACCAAGTGAGTGTATTGATTCTAACATGTTATTATTTTCTAAGTCATTTAGACTCTTTGAATTTAAATCTCCTATTCTGCAAAGTAAAGAAAGTCGTATCTGCAATAACTATATAATTTAGGGGATGACTGAATGAGCGATCATATATAAAAAACACTTTTAAACTTAGAAGTGCCAGACCTGTTGCTGTGGTTGTTGAAACCTTTATTACCATTATGCCTTGATGCCTTCCTCAAAATCTGTATTTCTTCTTCGGTGTTATGTAATGCATACCCTGTGGAAGCCAGGTCCAATAGCCACTAATCTGTAAAAGGCTTAGAAGAATTTGTGTTCCAGTCAATGAAAAGTATTAAATCTGGAAGGGGTTTTAGTGTATCTTTTCAGCACATCTAATTCAATGTTTTACAGATGAAAATGTCGAGATCTAGAGATTGGAAATTATTTTGCTGAGTTTTTTTCATATTAGGAAATCAAAGATGATTATTTAAAATTTTTAATAAAATTATTCATATATTAGATGTGCATCCATGAGTATATTGGTTCTAAAATTCATTTGCTCTTTCCTTCCCACTTGGCAAACATGCCAAAAAAACCTGTTAGTAGAGGGCTTGGGTCAAAATTCCAGCTGGGTGTGGGAAGCAGCAAGAGGGTGAAAGTGTTCTGCCATCTGGGTTGAGTTTTTGGAGAGCTTAATCCTAAAGTCCTAGACAGCTGACATTTTTTTTGAGATAACCCAGATCTTTTTTTTTACAGATATCCTAGGATTCAGCAAAAATAGCTCAATATAAATACTCAAAAAATCTGCCACACGTTGATAGAAAATTTTGGCAAATAAGTAATCACAGATGGTACATATCACTGAATCTAAATAAAATCAACCATAGATTCAAAGGAAAGACCTATGATCTAAGAAATTAGAATAATATAGTTGCTCATTTTAAATAAAAGCAAACTATGTCCATGAAATATTATTTTGCCCCCCAGAAGTTAGAGATTATGGAAGAATATCACCTTGATCTTCTCATGCATAATGCAGATCAGTTTTCACTTTACAGGATGCCAATTTTAAAACAACAGCCTTCCCTGCAAAGTAAACTCTCATAGCCAATGTCAGCTTTGCAAAGAGAGTAGTTAACAGGCCGTTGAATATTCACTCTTCTAATATGTGTTATCAGACTGACAAAACATTGGAAGGTACCGAGAACAATCTGATATATTAGTGTTCTGAGGCATAATCGTTAATCCTCATTATGTTTATCTCTCAATCTTAACTCTAATCCTTAAAAAACTCGTCAAGTTGCTTCAGTTCCTATGTCTTCAGGGTTATGTAGTTTTAAGAGTCTGTTTTAGGTATAACATACATTTTTAATATAAAAATAGAAAGAAAGCTTGTATTTTAACATTTTCCTTATTTCAGTCTAACACGATTATTTTATCAAGTGACTTAAAATTTCTGGGTGAAAATAGCTTTTACAGAGTTCTTTTATGTTGCTTTCCATGAAATCTTTTTATATCATAATGCAGTACAAAGACCTGCTGTTAGTATGGTCACAACTAAAATATACAGTGAATTATTATACAGTCAAAAAAGGAACAAAATATGAAGGCACTGCATATGGGAAATCAGCCAACAAATAAAACATCAGCTCTGCCAGTGGCCAACACATGGATAACGAGAAGTGTTGTTCACTAGGAGGAAAAGTAATTTTGAATGATGACGATTGTGTACAAATGCAATAATGCAAGAGCCTTTTTCCCAATAAGAAATAGATGTGACTTGTTATGCTCTTAAGCTTTAAAGCTATTTTTGGCATACTGGAGAAAAATAAATATATTTCAAAAATGAGGTTGATCATCCATCAAATGTATTTTCTGATATAAAAGTGTGCTGAAGAGCTTTATTTGCAGTGGAGGCAAAACATTATGACTAGGATTTTACTTCATGCCTAAGGAAAAGTCTTTAGTGCCAAATCAGGAATGAATGATGTTTGTTTTCTTGTTCATTACATTTTAAAAGTGAGATTAAATGATATTTATAATAATAAATTCTTCATAGGAAAGACTATAAGAGAGTAGAGCTTTTTTATGTGTTATAAGAAAAATCATACACATTGTCAAGGTAAAAATAGCTTAAAGTATTAATAGCTATAAGGTGTCATACCACATCTTTCTTTTTTTTTCTTTTCTCATCCTCTTGTGCATATATAATTATGCATGTTCATTTTAGATGTCCATATGATATAAAATTAATACATTATTTTCAAAAGTCTGTATGCAGCCAGTAAAGCCCAATGAACAGGCTTGTATGTGAGATCCGTTATCTGTCTACCAAAGATCATTTTCTGCTTTCTTCCTCTATAATTACTAAAATTAATAAATACAAATATTATAAAATTTAAAAAATATATGAAGTTGTATATAAAGTAGGAGCATTCCTAAATTACAGAAATGTCAGAATACAGGCATAGAAGATTTAATTAACTAGCAATATTATTTTAGGAACTAAATTACTCAAGAAAAATAAGATTAAAATTAACATCTAAAGACCTTCACATGAAATTTTCACTACTGAAACCAATGAGAGCAAAAAGCTGGCTTTGATTTGCATCTGACTCCAATAGCTTAAACATTATTTATTACACCACACTTAATGTATTATTCCATTAGGTCTCTGGCATGAAGGAGTTTGCACTGAGTTAGGGAACTGAGATTTACTACTAAATAACATACAGGAATGAAGTAATAATAAAAGTATTGCAATGAGTACATGAACAACTGCTAAATACCGATTGGTGAGTTGAAGGGAGAAGCTGTTCTTGCACTTTTACCTCCTGAGGAGTCTTTCTGGAGGCGGAACTCAGGAACTTTAACTACGAGGCTTAAAGAAAGGTCAGGAAAGTACAAAGGGAACAAATTGGGCAAAGGGTGCATATGAAGGTGCACTGGAGGCAGTCGTTTGATTACAGTAATTACAAAGCAATGAGGCACATAGAGTTGAAAAGACCATTTGGGCAGGAATGAGATTGGTTAGTACAATGCCTGCTCAGTGCTTGAGGAATTGAACTGATTTGATGATTTTACCCTAAACTTGCATTTTGCACTCAAGTGAAATGTAGCTAGAGATCTCCTAGAGTTTTTGTTGTTGTTTTTCCTCCTTACTGGCGCTGTACTGTGCCATGGCTACGGGATGTGTGATGGTTCTCAGATATTGCAACTGTGCTTCCTCATACTAGATGGCATTAGTGTTCTTGCTTTTGTTTTTCATAGTTCAAGAGGTAATCCCAGTGCCATCTGCATTATTCAGAGATTATATATATGTATTAGAAGGTGTGTGTGTGTGTTTGTATATATATATAGACACACACATATATAGATCACTTTTTAAATACATATATATAATATATACACACACACAAACATATATATATATATAGATCACCTTTTAAATATGTTAGCCTTCTCTAACAGAAGAGTAAAATTATGCTTTCCTGACTCTTAATACATATAAGAATTATTTCTACCTAAAATTAATAAGTGTTCTTAGAGATAGATAAGCCACTAATACCACAGCTGGTTATATATATATGGGGGGGGAGAGAGAGAGAGAGAGAGAGTGTGTGTGTGTGTGTGTGTGTGTGTGTGTGTGTGCGTGTACCAGGTGACCAGCACAGCCTTGTCCTGGGGATTTGTCGTGCATTTTCCCCTTCAATGCTTGGTCTCCGTTGCCCTGAAGCCCCAGGTCCCTAAGCACGAAGCCTATCTTTAAAGTGAACACAAATGACATGTTAATGATTTGTAAAAACACAAAGTAGGGGGTTAATGACCATAGTTGAAATTAAGGACTTCATTTTCATCAGCTCAGCAGGGTTGGAAACATCCAAAGAAAGCTCAGGAATGAGGCCTTGCTAATGCACCTGCTTCCAGGCATGAGGGCAGCTTAACATTAACTTTCAGTCAATGATCCATAGCTCTCTTGGGGAAATTTACTATTCTTCGATTCACTGGGACATGCTGCTCCCTACCCACTTAAGATGGCTTCCTATTACTCGGATACCAGCTGGGAGCCTGATACCCAGTTAGGTTTTCATTTATGAGATGCTTGGATGGTAATAGATGCCACAGTCAAGAAAAGATTTTTATTCATATCTGTGAGGTGATTATAGCCTGCTTCAGAAAGGGATGACTAGTGATTTGAACAGGGAGATGGTACCTTTGTATTTGCTCCCTCCCCTACCTCCCTAGATATATTTTCTTTCTAATGAACTCTTAACTATGCCACCCCACTCTTGAAACTATTCAATGGCTTACTGTTGCTTTTAAAATGGAGACTTAGTTTCTTAACACGGGCTATCTCCTGCCTGCCCCGAACCCAACTGACAGCTCTAGTATCAACTCATATTGAAATTTACTCTACTCTCTGTCCTTCTCTCAGAGTGTCTCTTTCAGAAACTCCGCGGTCCCTTTCTGGGCCCTGCCACTGGATTTTACATTTGTTGCTACAGTTTTCCAAAATGTTCTTGCCCCTTCTTCAGATAACTTACACTTATCTTCAGGAAAGCTCTTTTCTGATCTCTCTAGTTAGGTCAAATAAAATGCTTCCTTGAGATAACAATCATAGCATCATAAAACTCAGTTGTATTTATTAATATAATTTTTTAGTGTCCTTTCTCTAGATGGTAAGTTCTATGGAATCAGAGAAAGTCATTATTGTTCACCTTGGATATCCAATTACCTGGCACATTGACAAGCAATTAGAGGACACATTAAATATCTATGGAATATAAGGATTTTAGAAGAAATAAAATTACAGCAATGAAAAGCACCACATATGTGTGTATGTACATAAACACACATACACACATATAGTACTTTTGCAATTAGAGGATTATAGAGCACATCAAAGAATGTTAGAACGTGAAAATGAAACACTAGACTATAAAGATAGTAGGTCTTTTAGGAAAAAGAATTAAACAGCCAAAAGAATGAGAATTGAATCAAAAGAAAAACATAGCAATTAAAACTGGGATCACAGTAAAAAATTCTTTTAAATTTCTTACATTGATCATATAACCTACAATTTATGCAAATCTGATAAATTCTTATAGGTTATTAAATTGCACTGTTAGAGCTAAATCTGTGGCATGGAATTATTGTCGTGACACAGACTAAATGCGTTGCATGCTTAAAGATCACCTTTTAAATAATATGTTAGCCTTCTCTGACAGAAGAGAGTAAAATTATGCTTTCCTGACTCTTAATAAATAGAAAAGTTATTTCTACCTAAAATTAGTAAGTGTTCTTAGAACTAGATAAGCCACCAATACCACAGGTGATGCTAATTCAAGGTTAAAATAAAAATCCTGGTCTCTTTTTTTTCCCCAGTGTAAGACCAATGACAGCCATATGCCAGCCTACAGCAGGTATGTGCTGCATCTCAAATGTCCCGAGTTTCACTTTCTTCCTACTGATCAAGGACAAATTTAATTTGTAGGCCTGCCCTTGTCACCACTAAGCTGACATGAATAAGAGGACCCATTTCAAAATGATTTTAAGTTTTCAAAAAATGAAAGCATATAGAATACACTCCAAAAAAGTTTGACCTCAGAACACTGCTTAATACCAACAACACTTAATATGGTCTGGCTCTGTGTCCCCATCTCATCTCAAATTGTAATCCCTACATATTGAATGAGGGACCTGGTGGGAGGTGATGGGATCAGCGGGGAGGGTTTCCCCCTTGTTCTCAAGATCATGAGTGACTTCTCATGAGAACTGATGGTTTAAAAGTGGTAGCTCCTTCCTCCCTCTCTCTCATTTCTGCTGCCATGTAGGATGTGCCTTACTTCCCCTTCACCTCCCACCATGATTGTAAATTTCCTGAGGCCATCCTAGCTGTGTAGAACTGTGAGTCAATTAAACCTCTTTCCTTCATAAATTACCCAGTCTCGGGCAGTTGTTTATAGTAGTGTGAAAATGGACTAATATAACGTTTAATATTTTTAAAAGTCAAATCATTTTTTGCTTAATCATGTAATACAAATAGTTAACAGAATAGGAAAATCACCATGAAAACGTGTGATCTGCAGGATCATCTAGTTTATTTCACAACATGCTACATATGCACTGATAGTGTGGTTTGGAAGTGTGTCCCCTCCAAATCTCATGTTGCAATATCATTCCCAGTATTAGAGGTGGGATTTGCTGGGAGGTGACTGGATCATGGAGGTGGATTCCTTATGAATAACTGAGCACCATTCCTTGGTGATAATTGAGTTCTTGCTCACTTAGATCTGGTTGTTTAGAAGAGTCTGGGACCTCTCCCTTCTTTCTCTTGTTCCCTCTCACTATGTGATATGCTGGCTCCTCTTCCCTTCTGCCATGATTGTAAGCCTCCTGAGGCCTTCACCAGAAGCAAATGTTGGAACCATACTTGTACAGCCTACAGAACTGTGAGCCAAGTCAACCTCTTTTTATAAATTACCCAGTCTCAGGTATTTCTTTATAGCAATGCAAGAGCACATTGATACAGATAGACATTTATAGCAATGTTACTTGCCAGGTCTGTCCCACAGACCCTGGCTGACCGACAGATGAAATGAGTACTCAGACACAGGTATGTGGTGTAGGAGCAGGTAGAGGAACTCCTGGCTCTAGTGGCCAAAGTGCAGCAGCCCTGAAAAGCAGGAGCTGCTTACTTTTATTCAGTGTAGGCATAATGCTGAAAGCCTGAGGCAGATGCAATCTGCAGGTAATTAACATTTATTGTTCCCCCTTTCTGGAGCAGTCACTTGCAGGGATAATGGACTGTCAGTTCCTGGGCAACATTAAGTAAACAAGCCTGTTAAGATAAATTCCCCTACACTCCCTTGTACCTACTCCTTGCCCTCCACCTCAGGGTTATACAACTGCCTTCAGTGATTCTCCCCAGAGCTTTGCAGAGCCTTCTGACCTTCCAGAAGGACTGCACCTTTCCCTATAGTTTCTCCCACCACTCTGACTGATCTCCTGAATCTCCCCATTTTCTTTTTTTTTTCCCATCAGGTTTTGTTAACTGAAGAGTACAGATGTGTACAGCACCAGGCTTGACAAGTGCAGTGGTTCCAGTTTGTGTTCCAGCTTTGCATCCTAGACCCAGTAGGTAACATGACAAACATGAACATAATCAGTAATATTCTATTCCAATCAAAGAGTGACCCCCAGGAGTGGGGGTCTATCCAGGAGATGTGTTTTTGTACATTGTTCTATTGGGCTGTTATTGGTGAACCCCACCAGGGGTAGGTTAATCCCTCATAGCCAATCAGTCACATTGTTAGAGACTGGGAAGGGGGTGTCTGCCCAAGTAACAGGGCGGAAAAAAGGTGGATCTAGAAGATGGACCCAGTAGAGGGTAGCAGGTGCAGGTGCAGGCTGCAGGCAGAGTGAGAGAATAAGAAAGGTTAATACGCAACAAGAGTTGCAATGTACAACACTTAGCATAGCAAGGAACAAATCATCTGGAGAGAATGGCGTCTATGTCTGGAGCAGGATTCACTCAGCCTTCTGAGTTTTCTTCTGAATCCCCCAGGTAATGTCCAGGGCCTGTGTCATCTGAGGAAGCCATAGTGTCCAGGGCTACGAGTCCTGCAGGGTCATTTCCTTCATTTGTGGTACTGGGTTTCGTCCTTGCCACACCATGGAAAGGTTTGATGTTTTGTGTTGGAATCCAAAGAGGACCTGAGGGGGTGTGAACACAAGTGTATCCTCTTCCCCAAGTTAGCAATCCTTTGGACATTACTATTCACATCTTTCCATAGAAACAAAGGTTTTATATCTTGAGTGATTTTTACAAATTGCTTTTCTATAACTGATTAAAATTATCTAGATTTAAGATATTAAAGGTGAATAAGGCTTTTGCCAATAGTGTTGCAAGGTCCTTACTTTTTTGTTTTCTGAGCATATTTTTAAGTGTGGAGTGGGCATGTTCTACTATGGCCTGTCCTTGGGGGTTGTACAGGATACCTGTGGAATGTTGGATGTCCCATGTGTGACAAAATTGGTGAAATTGTGAGCTGGTGTTAGCCGGACCATTATCAGTTTTAATCTTTGTGGGCTGCCCCATAAATGCAAAAGTTAAGAGATGACGTTTAATAACATATTGGGCTTACTTTCCAGGAAGAGCCTGTGTGCTAGTTAGGAGGGAATAGATATCATCGGATACACGTACATATCTTAGTTTTCCAAATTCAGGGATGTGTGTGACATCGGTTTGCCACAACTTATTAGTTGCTGGTTCTCTAGGGTTAACACGTGTTGAAGGAGGGGATGTGCCTGTGAGGCGGCAGTCTGGACATTGCAGGATAATTGGTTTAGCTAGTCTTTGGGTAAGTTGAAAGTGTTTAGTTAAGCATTTTTCCAAATTTGGTGGAAAAATGGATGTGACTGGGTGGCGTGGTCAAGCAGTGACATCATAACCTGCAGGTCTGTTCGATCATTGCCATACACCAGTGGACCAGGCAACAAGCTGTGGGCCCAAATGTGTGTAATAAAAATAGGATGTATATGTTGATCAGCAGTTGCTGAAGTTAAAGGGCACATAGGCTGGATTTAAGGGTGAACTTAATGAAAGCTGTTTCAAGCTTTTGCAATAAAAAAAATGGAGTAAGCAGAGTCACTAACAGTATTGATGGGGAGCGGAAAGGTTTTCAGAGTCAATATTAGGGCTCCCACTTCAGCTCTCTGAGTGCTAGTAAATTCAGATCAACAGAGAGTTATGCAGTTCCCACCAGATAGCTGCTGTTCCATTTTTACCAGAGCCATCAGGAAAAAGCATTAAAGCGTTAGGTCTAGGGGAGTGAACTAGGCATAACTACAGGAATATGAGCTAAGAACTGGAGTAGCGTGTCAGCCGGAAGGACATGTTCTGTATGCCCTGCATAATCAGAGAGTGCTATCTGAAGGTCTAGATATAGGGGCAGGACAGCTTCTAGTTGTTTTTTACTCAAGGTTATTCTTATGACATCAGGGTCATAACCTTGCACTTGACTGCATCCTTTGTGGCCTGTTTGTGCCTGCAGTGAATAAAATTAAGCAGCTCCAGCTTTTCTGGGCTGCTACACTTTGACCACTAGAGTCAAGCAGTCCCCTACCTGCTCTTACACCGCATACCTGTGTCTGAGTACTCATTTCATCCATCGGTCGGCCAGGATCTGTTCCTTTCCCTATAGTTTCTCCCACCACTCTGACCAATCTCCTATAGTTAACAAAGATGAAAAGACTATTAGTTTTTTTATAGTGAAATCAAGTCACATTTACCAAATAAAAACAAGTATTTCTAGTGATAATTTTTTTTTTTTTTTTGAGACAGAGTTTCGCTGTTGTTACCCAGGCTGGAGTGCAATGGCACGATCTCGGCTCACTGCAACCTCCATCTCCTGGGTTCAGGCAATTCTCCTGCCTCAGTCTCCTGAGTTGCTGGGATTACAGGCACGCGCCACCGTGCCCAGCTAATTTTTTGTATCTTTAGTAGAGACGGGGTTTCACCATGTTGACCAGGATGGTCTCGATCTGTTGACCTCATGATCCACCCGCCTCGGCCTCCCAAAGTGCTGGGATTACAGGCTTGAGCCACCGCACCCAGTCAGTGATAAATTTTAATAAAGCTTTATGACTACCTGTATCAATTTTTGGAATACATGTCTAGTTCTGATTGACATATAGAACCACATTTGCAATAAAACAAACACAAAAATGTTACTGATTGTGGCTTCTTCAATTTCGAGACCCAGGTTATTAGAATGGTAAATTAGAGTTTAGAAACAGGAAACCTTAAAACTTCTTTTATTCTTTAAACCCAATTGCCTACCTAAACTTTGAACTCCTCAAGTGTAGGGCCTTATTTATTTTCATGTTCCATCTCTGAATGAAATAACTGATGCTAGCAGCTATAGTAATCAAAATCACAATCTCAGGAGCTTAACAAATAAAAGTTCCTTCTTGCCCACAAATTAATCCAGTCCAGATATTCCTGGGAAGGCAGATGCTTGGGTACCATTGTAGAGTGTGTTTCCTCTAAGCGGTGTCTTAGAGATGCAGTTCATGATGCCATATCATCTTTAAGTGACCTTCCAGATTGCTGCAAAAACAGAAGATGGAGTGAAAAGTTTCGTGTGTGAGATTTTTATGAAACATATCTGGAAGTGGCATATATTGCTTCTACTGACCAGAACTTAGTTACAGAGCCCCTTCTAAATGCAAGGAGTTTGAAAATGTTTAGTTCTGTGCCTTGGCTGTAAGTGAAGAGGAAAATAATGGTCTCTGAAAAACCCAACATAGAGTGACAGCACAGCAATTACTTGACTTATATATACCTAGCCGAGATGATGTGGAAAATATAGAGAAGAAAAGTGTGATCTATCATTCTCAGTAAAAGAATGTATGACATAATTAGGGAACAGACACATAGGAAACAATGTGTGAACAAAGCAATATAATACACCCCAGTGAATCACTGTACTGACTGACATCGTTAAATGTCAAGTTATACAGCACAAACCACCAGAGGCAGGGTAGTATCCAATTATGAGTTATCATTGTTTTATAATACCCCATTCGTAAGTGAAATAGGAATTTGACTTGAGAGATTTTTATGGGTAAATGTTGTTGGCAAGGTCTTCTAAAGAAGCAAGAACTTGAGGTGAGCCTTGAGGAATAGCTGAGCTGTAGATGTTAGTGGGGTGGTTGAATGAGATAGCATGGGAGAGATGGGGAAATAGAATTGACAAAAGCCTTGATGTGTGAATCTGGTGGCCTGTGTGGTTTATAGGATTAGTATTAGGAATAATAGAAAATAAATCTAAACAGGGCAAGATGGGTTGAGTGGGTCATTAGAAATTGAGAGCCTTTAAATTAGAAAGAAATGTTGAACCTCAATGTAAGAAGTTACAGTGAGCGTCACTATACATTTATAAGTGCATTTTTCAAGACTGGCCTAATTAGAAGATAAATTTAGCAGTGGAGTTCTGTATGGGGTGCCAGTGATACAGACTTGAATGGCAGACTGTGGTGAGAGAAGAGTGTTAGAAGTCATCATTCAGAGATGAGATTTGATAGGGAATGCCTTCGGAATGATTTTGTTGTATACCCAGACTAATTGGCTTGTGGATTTTCTTTCTCCCAAGCATACACTGACGTTGGAAACTCGAAAGTATCACCATATACCTTTTCTGACTCTGTGGGTTATCTATTGCTATGTAGCAACCTCCAAACCTAAAGATTAGAAGAAATGTAATTATCACATACTGTTTTTATAGCTATACACACACTCAAATTCTTGAGTTTTAAGAATTCAAAAGCAGTTTAGGTGTTTGTCCCTTGGTTTCTCTCATGGTGTCACATTCAACCTGTTGGCTGTGACTGCAGCTATCTGGGAAACTTAATATAGGCTGGAGGCTTGTATTCAAAGATGGCTGCTGGTTGGAGGCCTCAGTTTCTCAACACAGGAACCTCTTTACAGGGTTTCTTGAGTTTTCTCACGACATGGCAGCCATATTCTTCCAGATTGAGTGATCCAAGAGAACAAACAAAATAAAAGCAGCCATGGTGCCTTGTATTATGACGTGGTCTCTGGAACCATGTACCACTACGTCTGCCATAGATTATTTGTTGGGAACAAGTCATTAAGTGTAGCTTGTGCTCAAGTGGAGTGAGACTGAGTTTCTACCTTTTCAAGAAAGGAGTATCAAATAATTTATGGACGTATTTTAAAAGGACCACAGTAAGTTTCCATTTGTCTATATCTGAAGGGATCTACTGCAAAATTACTTTCCATCTGGAATATTACTAATTCTAAGTCAGAAATTTGGATATTTTCTTTCTTTCTTTTCTTCCTTCTCTCTCTCCCTCCTACTTTCCATCCTTCTTTCCTTTGAATTGAGAATTTCCATAAATTTTGCTTACAGAAGAACAAACGTATTGAATACCATTTAATTTACCTTTTAGTTCCTTCTAGCCCTCTAAAGTTTTTTCTGTATTTATACCCTCACATGCTTCATAGAGTACTTTTCTTCATTTCTTGTGTTAAAAGGAACCTGAGTCTCTTTTGAGGATGACATTCTTTTCCTGCAAGACTCTTGAATAGAGGCCACTCCTTTTCTCTCTCATTCATCTAAAAGCCCAAAGTTAGAAACACCACATTTCTGGCTTCCTATATCACATATAAATCACTGCTCTTTCACTTTTCCAATAAAATTTTTTTCTTTCAAAGTCATTTCGTTAGACTCTGCCACCTTCTTTCCTGAAGCTAGAAATACTCTTCACCCCTTTACCACTTGTACCATTGTCTTCTTCTCTAACCAGCAGGAGACCTCGGGATCCTTGTCTTACAGCATGTAAGCCTTGTGATGTTTTAACTTCATAAGCCCAGGGCACCTCCCCTCTACTCTGCACCAGCTTTTTAAATCTAAGGCTGCACAAATAATTGTCTCATTTCTGAATTGTTGAAGGGTAGTAAGCACCCTGTTCTTTTTCCCAGAGATGTCACTCTCATTATCCTGCTCTTCAGATAGACTGATTTATGGAGCAAAAGTCCTTTAAAATATCATTCTTCTTTACTCTCTACCATTTCACTTTTAACTCGTATTCTTTGTGTAGCCAGCGACAAATCCAACTCCATCATTTTAGTGTTTCTCGACCTCTTCACCTTGTCCTTTCTTTCCACTTACCACACTTAAAGTCTGAATCAATCCAGCTCCCCACTGTTACTGATTTGCAGATGAGGGATCCCAGATAAAACCATTTGTTCGGGATAAATATAGATCAGTGGACCTCAGCTTCATCTGAAAAACACCATAATATGTCTGCATTAGTTATTATTACTGTGTAATGAATTACTACAAACGTAATCACTAAAAACAATACCTACATATTATCTCACAGTTCTCGTCATTAGAAGTTCCGGCTGGCTTGGTTGAGCTCTCTGCTTAGAGTCTCATGAAGCCCAACCTGGTCTCTGAACTAAAGGCTTTGAAAAAAAAGGCGTCCAAGTTTGTTAAAATTGTTTGGAGAAGCCTGCTGGTGGCAGTTGTTGGACTGAAACCTCACTTTCTTGCTGGCGATTTGCTTGAAGTGACTCAGCTTTTAGAGATCGCCTGCAATTCTCTTCATGTGGCCCCTTTCATCTGCACAGTCAGTAATGACATGCTGAAACTTTCTCATGCTTTCAGATATCTGTGACTTCTTCTTCTGCCACCAGCTCAGAAAACGTCCTGATTTTAAAAGGCTCGTCTGATTAAACCAGGCCCGTTCAGATAATCTCTCTATCTTAAGGTTAACTGACTTGGACTTTGATTATATCTGCAAAATCCCTTCACAGGGGTACCAAGATTCATATCTGATTGAACAACCAGAGCAAATAAATCACAAGGAAGCTGTATTTGGAATTCTGCTTGCCACAGTGGCTCTAGTTAGCTCTGTCACTCATGCACCCAGACAGCTTTTTCAGCCTTCCCAAGACCACTATTTACACATGCCCTTACTCATTGTTACAACTAACTCTTCACCTATCCTTTTTCTACATGGAGGAAAATAAAAACCATTAAGTGAAAAAATATCCATTAAAATTCTTGGTCTACATCTGGTCCTGGAAAAATTCATGGCCTATATATGGTCCTGGATATATTGAATACTGAGTTATTTCATCAGTATTCAATATATCCTGGCCCCTAGTGACCAAAGTTTTAATACTTTCTCAATGAGTTCTAGCACCCTACTCCTAAGCCATCTCACAAAAAAGTATCCTCTTTCTCTTGCTTTTCCTTTCACTAGTTTTTTTTTTTGTTCCTGCTTTTAAATAATTCCAACTTTTATTTTAAATTCAAAAGGTACATTTGCAGGTTTGTTACCTGGGTATATTGCATGATGGTGAGGTTTGGGGTACAATTAATCTTGTCAATCAGGTAGTGAAACATAGTACCCAACAGTTTTCAGCCATTGCTCCCCACACTTTCTCCCTGCTCTAGTAGTCTCCACTATCTGTTATTCATATATTTATGTTGATGTATACCCAAAATTTAGCTCTCACTTATAAGGAGACTATGTGCTGTTTGCTTTTCTGGTCCCGTGTTAATTTGCTTTGGATAAAGGACTCTAGTTGCATGCATGTTGCTGAGGATAAAACAACTTCATTCTTTTTAAATGGCTGTCCAGTATTCCATGGTATACATGTACCATACTTTCTCAAGCCGATCTACCATTGATGAGCATCTAGTTGTCCACCTCTTTGCTGCTGTGGATAGTGCTACAGTGAGCATACAAGTGCATGTCTCTTTTTGGTAAAAGATTTATTTTCCTTTGGGTATATAACCAGTAATGGGATTGCTAGGCATAATGGTAGTTCTGTTTTGAGTTCTTTGAGAAATCTCCAAACTGCCTGCCAG
Organism: Callithrix jacchus; assembly: GCF_049354715.1. Taxonomy (NCBI): domain Eukaryota; kingdom Metazoa; phylum Chordata; class Mammalia; order Primates; family Cebidae; genus Callithrix; species Callithrix jacchus. The sequence continues at coordinate 97,309,835 of NC_133516.1, forward strand.
AGTGGCTGAATGAATTTCCATTTCTGCCAGGAGTGTATAAGCATCTCTTTTTCAGTGTAGCCTCACCAGCCTCTGTTATTTTGTGACTTTTTAATAAGAACCATTCTGACTGGTGTGAGATGGTACCGCATTGTGATTTTGATTTGCGTTTATTTGATGACTGGTAGTACTGAACGTCTTCCATGGTTGTTGGCTGCAGGTATGTCACCTTTTGAGAAATGTCTGTTCATGTCCTTTGCCTGCCTTTTCATGGGGTTGTTTTTTGCTTGTTGAATTGCTTAAGTTTTCTTTATAGATTCGGGATATTAGACCTCCGTTAGATGTATTCTTTGCAGATATTTCCTCCCATTCTGTGGGCTGTTTACTCTGCTGATAGCTTCCTTTGGAGTAGACGGACTGTGGCCCTGCCTTCACTGTTCCTCACCAGGCAGGGCCTGCCAGCTTGAGCCCACAGCACTTTTTTCTTCATTTCCTTTCCGCATATAAATATATACTAGTTTCTCTAATATTAAAAAAAGATGAAAAAAAAACCATACCCTTTTTATTCCTTCATCTTTCTGTGTCTATTGCTTCTTTTCACTCTATTTGGTTGATACTTGGATATTTTTGTCTTTCTCTGTATCACTGTCTGGAGTATTTCACAACTAAATTATTACTGAATCTACTTTAATTTCACTGTTCTACAGATCATTTCTTCCTCCCAGCACAATATTGAAACGGTTCTTTATAAGGCTGCTAATCCCCTTTTAGTATTATATCTAATGGCTGCTTTTAATACTTACCAGAAAACTGTTTTATGGCATTTGAAAATATTGATTGTATTTTCTTTCCGAAGTATTTTTTTCTCTGGTTTCCAAAATAGTTTGCTACTGACTTTTCACCTTCCACTCTGCAGAGGTATCAAGCAAAACAAATAATATAGGATGGGATACAATATGAAAAATTAGAGATAAATGTCTCCAAGTGAATATACTCATAGCATTTCACTCTTTTTAGTTTACCTTGATGTAAAACTTTGAATGTTTATAATATCAAAAATCAAATTAAACATATTTTATGTTTACCAAAGCTAATTTCCTAAATTGTCATGTTTTTGTTTCATTAGATTTCAGACTTTTTTGGCTTCTAGATGTTAAATTGTGATAGTGCTACAGTGTTGGGAATGTGACACCACGCAAAGCATATTATGTTTGGGTGACAGGGAATGATTCCTATGACCCTGTCTCCAAATCTTTGTTATTGTGCTTTTGATCATTCTTACTTGGTTTTATTCATGAACTTTTCAGCTTTCTCTTCGTTTTAATGGTCCTAGATGTTTTTTCTTGTGCAAGTCTTTTTACTTAAACACAATTTTGTTAGCTGATGTCATTCACTTCCCTGGTTTTAACTACCCAGTACCGATCAGCTCCAACTTCCATAATACAGTACAATAGATTGAGTGGCTTAAACAATAGGTATTTACTTTTCCACAGTTACAGAGGCTGGGCTGTCCAAGATAAAGAATCAGCAGGGTTGAGTTCTGGTGAGAACTCTTCCTGGCTTGCAGACCGTTGACTTCTTGTAACCTTAAGCACACAGAGAGAGCAAGCTATATAGTGTCTCTTCTTAAAAGGGCATTAATCCTATCATGGGCCCCACCCTCATGACCTCATCTAAACCTCATTACCTGCCAAAGGTCCCACTTCCAAATACCAGTATAATGGGGGGCCAGGGCTTCAACATACAAATCGTGGCTAGGGGGTGCTACCAACGTTTAGCTGATAACATACTGCTAGATCATTTAAATTTCCAATATACGTATCTCTTTCCTTAGCTCAAATCTCCATAATCCATACTCATACTAGACACATTCATACAAATATTCTATACATGACTCCAAATTAAATGTTTTTGAAATTGAATGTTATCTCCTCTTGATGCTGCGGCCTCTCTGTGAATGGCATTGCTATTTATGTAGTTTTCAAAGCCTGGAAGACATTCTTGCTCCTTCTTTGCCTTATCACTTGCGTCACATCAGTTGCCAACTCCTGCTATTCTTTCCTTTAAATAGCAGTCAGATTTATCTCCTCTGTTTTCACTGCCTCTGGATTGATTTGAACCTTCACTATTTCTGGCTCTCTCTATAACTTATCATCACTGGTTGTATCTCCAGGGCTCTCCGATCAAGTCTCCTCTTGGCCCTTAAAGGTTTGTTTTTAAAATGCAATTCTTTTTATGTCAATTATTTCCTTAAAAATACTAAGTGTATTTATTCTCTGGCCTTGAGAGTAAACCCCGAATTTGTAGCCAGCATCTATAGCCAGTCTTGATCTGGCCCTGGTTACCATCCACTCTCATTCCTCACCAAGTTCTTCCTCAGGAATATTCCTCGCATAGTTTTAGTGGCTTGAAAAAGACATATTCACTCACATTGTTCACGTTTTTCACAGTGTTCCCTTTGGAAGCTAAATTTTACCCTCTCTATGAGACAGCACAGCATTTGACAGCATTTGAAAGCTCTGTCTTCGGGCATTTCTTTCTTTATTTTTTGGGATACCACACTTTATTTTCTTCTTGGTACCTAGCACGACTTAACTTTAGATGACATATTATAGTTTTATTTGTCTATTGATGACCTCTCCCACCAGAATTTTTGATCCATGAAGGCAGGAACTTTGCTGTTCACTACTCTCAGCTCAGTACCTAGCATAACACCTGCAACATGGGTGACATGCAACTATTTGTTGAATAAATTAATTGGCAATAAATTAGATGGCAGCTTGGCTCAGCCACTTGAGAACATATGCTTTCAAATAATTTATTTGGCTGTTTGTGTTTAAGCACTTAATTATAAAATGGCATACTATTGCATTTACTTCATGGCATTGTTGTAAGTGGTGTAAGAATTATGTGAGTTAATGGATATAAAGTGCACCTATTAATGCTAGATAAAGGTTAGCAACCGTGACCTCTGCAATGCCTTCTATGACTCTGTTCATACCCTCCTCCGTTTCTTTCACCAGACATATAAGGCATGCAGAGAAGAATGCAAGGAGAAGGGGAGTGAGTTGGATAAATCTGTGTATCTCTGGAAGCCAGCTCACATTGTTAAACTGAGACTGGAGGAGAGTTTCAGAATGCTTTAGATGCTCAACAGCTTCTAAGTATACAAATTCTTGAACAGAGATACATAAACCGGGGTGACTGTGTACCCTGCTGTAACATCACGTCGCTGCGGTACTTCATTTCTAGGTCAGCTCCATGCTCCTATCTATGCTCTCTCTGTGAAGTTGCTCCTTGTTGAAACAGTGAAGTGGATTCTGTTGTTTGGCTCCCTTTCCTAACCTCCTTGCCTGTGCTGTGTTCCTGCTCTGCCTTTGCCTAGGCACCTACCTTAAGTAGCATTCTCCAAGAATGACTCCTAGCCAGAGTCATAATTATAAAAATCTGATAATTACAACTAAGATAAACTTTTCATTGATAATGATTGAAGATTTTTTGCTCCCGCAGTCTTTTGTATTTGATTATAGAAATTTTGATGATCAAAAATCTTTCAAGGGACTCATAATGGAATATTGTACAAACTTTAAAATGATGTAGAATTTGTCATGAGTGTTAAAAAAAAGGTCCATAGTGTATTGCTAAGAGGAAAAGGCAAGTTTCAAAAGAATATATACAGTATCATCTCCTGTACCCTTTCTTTAAATAGAGCATCTTAAGTGTTTATCTCGGAATTGATTAGTTCTGATAAATGATGTTTTTATCATTAAAGTATTTGAATTCCCCAAATCTCATTTGAACAAGAACTTTCTAGCACAAAAGTAAGTGTACATATGTGATAGGAAAACCTTTTAAAATATATAAACATCATAAGAATCAAATGAAGAATGTATTAAATAACTATCTCCGTTTGTATTAGAAACATCCAGTTGTAATTGAATATTTCATTTAATGATGTCAACTGAAAGTGTCCATTTTTGAAAAGGAGAAAATTACCAAAGATAAATAAAAATTAATAGAAAAATACCTTAACAAACTGAGCAAGTAAATGGAAAGATGGATAAGGAAAACAATGTCAGTACTCTCATAATTAATCTACAAGGTCAATATGCTTACAATCAATATCATAACTAGATTTTTCTTTCACAAAATATGACAAACTATGTTGGAATTCATACGGAAAAATAAATGCCCAAAAAACTAAATACAATTCTGAAATATACAAAAAGGGGTATTTATCTTATTATATTTTAAAAATTATTATAAAATAAAAGAAATACACCAACATAACCATTTCACTTCATTTTTAAAAACAGATAATATGAAAATGGATACTTATTTTTCCAATGGTGGAATTTCAGGGTAATTGACACATAAAGAGGCAGGTCTCTTCATACCCCCTGTTATTGTACGTACATTATAACCATAGCATGATTTGTTTTATTCCAAATGGCTGAACTGTCAAACAACATTGTTGAATTTTACATATTTGGTTTGGGAAGCTGTCCCTATCCTTGTCCATATCTTCTAATAACTTGTCAGTGATTTTGGATTATGAGAACTTTACTTGATGAGTATACAATCCAAATATATTAAAAACAAAAAAATAGATTTACCAATTTTAAAAGAAATCATAAAAAAAACTAGTGTTTAAGAATACACAGTGTTTACTATTTCTCCTTATTTTGCAAATATGATACATTGGTTGAATGTAGTCTACCTGCTTTTTGACCAATGGCATTTAGTTAATATAACCCTTTTTTATCTGTCAAAACGCCAGAAAATATCTCCTCCCCCCAACTTCCTCTACAACTTGCTGGAGTTTTGCTACTTGTAGCTGAATCTCATCTTATTGTCACCTGCAATTATATCCAAGGGGATGTCTAGTTGCAAAAGAGAAAGTAGAAAGTAGGGGAGATAAACATCTCAGTGTCTTACCACTATTCATTTATTATCCACCACTTTGCATGACACAGGATTCCTGGGCAGCAGCTGAAGCTCACTCATTCTATTATCCCATTTTCTTAACACCTTCACTGTAACTTGTTTTCTTTAAGAAAATGTCCCAAAATAGTTTTTTCTCTGAGTAGATAAATTTTAGTTTATTTTCTTTTGCATACTTGTAGGTATATGATCTAAATGAAAAATATAGAGAAGAAAATTAGAGTAAGGTAATTTGTAAAATTAGTTTTATCAAATTTTGTTTGCAAGAGAGGTGATTTGACTACGTAGATATCTCAGATAAAAAAAAAAAAACTATTGTATCAGTCAATTTTTAGACTACTATAAAGAATACCCAAGACTGGGTAATTCTTTATAAAGAACAGAGGTTTAATTGACTTACAGTTCTGCGTGGCTGGGAGGCCTCAGGATACTTACAGACCTGGCAGAAGGCAGAAGGGGAAGCAAGGCACATGTCACATGGTGGCAGGAGAGAGAGCGAGAGGGGGGGAATGAGAACACTTCTCAACCATCAGATCTCATGAGAAGTCATTCACTGTCATGAGAACAGCATGGGGAAAGCACTGCCATGATCCAGTCACCTCTCACCAGGTCCCTCCCTCTACATGTGGGGATGACAATTTGAGATGCGATCTGAATGAGGACACAGAGCCAAGTCATATCACTTCTTAAGGTTAGGAAGCTGGACCAAGGCCAACTTCACATTTTTACCTACATTCTTAAGGTTCCTGGGCCTGCCTGGAAGTGATAGTTTTTACTCACTCACTGTAAATCTGGGAACTCTTAAAACCAAGCATTCTATGCACATTCTCAAATATGATATTTCAGTAAGAGCCTTGGTAATATAACCAATGGTTTAAACTGTGTCCTGTTGTAAAGGGAGAGGAATTTTTAGTTGAACTTATGTAAATAACCATAATGCCATAATACTACTCATGAATTTTGAAAGAAGTAAAATACAACTGTTCTCAACTTTGTTCACAAAAGCGTATTTTATTAAATTGTTGTAAACTATAGCTAGCTTTAGAGAAGTTTCCTTAAACCTGGAAATCAACAACAACGAAAAAGAAAGGAATCAACTCTGATTCAAATCAAATACATAAAAATATTATCGTCAGCTATTTTTGAGACAGGATCTCACTCTGTTGCCCAGGCTGGAGTGCAGTGGCACAGTCACAGCTTACTGCAGCCGCTTTGAAATCCTGAACTCCAGGGGTCCGCCCACCTCACCTTCTTGAGCAGGTAGGATCAGAGGTATGCACTACCACACCTCACTAACTTTTAAAATTTTTTGTAGAGATGGGGTCTTGCTGTGCTGCCCATGTTGATATAAAACTCTCAGCCTCAAATTATCCTCCCACCTAGCCTCCCAAGGCACTGCGTCATCAGTTATTTAATTAAATTTAAATAATTCCACTTTTGCTTTATCTTTATTAGGAGTTTAATGAACTTACCAGTTTCTTGATTAACGTTTTGGAAAATTTTGATTTAGCCCATTTAAAGTAATTAGAAACCTGTTCTTAAGAATATTTGTTAGAGCCTTTCCATGAAACTGATTTCAGAAAACTTCATAGAAGAATTCCAAACAATAACTGGATGACAGAGACTTAGAAAAGTCATAGTTATTTTTATCTGATGGAGGTTCATTATAATTAGAAATTTACAAGGGAATTTAGTTATTGTTATGTCATACAATATAATGAGTTATAATATGTGAAGTTTTTCTTTCTGTGCCTGGCTTATTTCACTTCATATAATGTCCTCCAGTTCCATTCATGTTATTGAAGATAACAGCATCTCATTCTTTTTTATGATTAGGAAGTATTCCATTGTGTATATGTACCACATTTTCTTTATCCATTTGTCTGTTGATAGACACTTAGGTTGCTTCCAAATCTGGGCTAGTTTAAGTCACGCTACAGTAAATATGGGAACACAGATATCTCTTCACTAAACTGATTTCTTTTTGTTTGTGTATACATCTAGCGGCGGGGTTGTTGAATCATATGGTAGTTCTATTTTTAGATTTCTGAAAAATCTCCATACTATTTTCTATACACTGTACTAATTTACATTCCCACGAGCAGCGAACGAGAGTTCCCCTTTCTCCACATCTTCTCCAGCATTTATAGTTTCCTGTCCTTTGGATGAAAGCCATTTTAACTGGGGTAAGATGATAGTTCTCTGTAGTTTTGATTGGCATTTCTATGTCTTTTTTTGAGAAATGTCTATACCGATCTTTTGTTCATTTTTAATTGGATTTTAATAGTTTTCACCATTGAGTTTTTGAGTTCTGTATATATTCTGGTTATTAATCCCTTGTCAGATGGATAGTTTGGAAATATTCTTTCCCATTATGTAGGTGGTCTCTTCACTTTGTTGGATATTTTCTTGGCTGTGCATAAGCGTTTTAACTTGATATGTTTCCATTGGTTCATTTTTACTTTGGTTGCTTGTGCTTCCAAAACATTACTCAAGAAATCTTTGCCCAGTCCAACATTCTGCAGAGTTTCCCCTATGTGTTCTTTTAGTAGTTTCATAATTTAGGTCTTTAAATTTAATTGTTTAAGCCATTTTGATTTGATTTGTGCATATGGTGACCGAGCTCTTTCTTCTGCATACAAATATCCAGTTTTTCCAACACTATTTATTGAAGAGACTTTTCTTTCCCTGATGTATGTGCTTGGCATGTATGTCAAAAAGAAGTTTACTGTAGATGTTTAATTTTATTTCTGGGTTCTCTATTTTAATTCATTGTTCTATGTGTCTGTTTTTATGCCAGTATGATGCTCTTTTGCTTACTATAGCTCTGCAGTATACTTTGAAGTCACATAATGTGATTCCTCCAGTTTTGGTTTTTTTTTGTGCTTAGGATCATTTTGGGTATTCTGAGCATTCTGGGGTTCCATATAAAGTTTTGAATTTTTAAAAGAATTTATATGAAGGATGTTACGGGTACTTTGTTAGGGATTGCATTGAATATGCAGATTACTTTGGGTAGCAGTTTGGATATTTTAACAATACTGATTCCTCCATTCAATGAACATGGAATACATTTTCATTTTTTTGTGTCTCTTCAATGTATTGCATCAATGTTTTAAAATTTTGATTGTAGCGCTCTTTCACTTCTTTAGTTTATTCCTAGGTATTTTATTTATTTGTGGCTAACATAACTGGCATTATTTTTTGATTTCTTATTCATATAAAAATGCTACTGATTTTGTATGTTGATTTTATATCCTGCAACTTTCCTGAATTTTTATATCAGTTCTAATAGTTTTTGGTGGAATCTTTAGGCTTTTCCAAATATAAGATTACATTATGTCCAAACAAGGTATTTTGACTCTTTTCTTTCCAATTTGGATGCCTTGTATTTTATTCTCTTGCCTTACAAGAACTGACAATATCGTGAACAACAGTCATGAAAGTGGGTGGGATAGTGGGCTCTTCTCTGGCCTAGGGCAGGTCAAGAAATCCTGTCCAAGAACCAAGAATCCACAACCCCAAGATTTTCCTTGGTGCTTTACCTACACCCTTCCCCAACTCCACTACCCCTGCATATGAGCTGGTATCTAAAGCGTAAGACAAAGTCTTTCCTTTTTTTCTCAAGCTGAATGAGGAGTTTCTCATTCTATCTACCACAGCCAGGAGTGTGCTGGATATCACCTGAAGCCAGCACATCTCAGCTCTTACCCAATTTCCATGCTATACCATCTGGCTATCATTGCTCTTTATTCAAGGCTCAACGACATTTTTGTCGGCAGGTAATGAATCCTGCCATAACTGGGTCCTTCCCTTAAAGGTAGCAGGCTTCTTTCTGTCCCAGAGAGCGTCTAGAAATGTCATCCAGAGCTAGGTTTGGGAATGGGTGCCTCATGTCTCTGCCCAGTGCCCTATCCTATTGTGACTGAGCTGGTGTCCAAGATGCAAGACAGTTCTCTTTACTCTTCCCTCTCCTCTCCTCTCCTCATAGGAAAGGAAGGGCTCACTTTTGGAACTGCTGGCTGTGCTACCTGTGTTTGTGGGAGGGGTGGTACAAGCACTCCATTGGCCACCCCAGCTAGTGTCTCGGTAATAATATGGACCTTGTAGAATAAGTTTAGAAGTATTTCTTCTTCCTTTATTTTTTGGAGCAGTTTAGTAGGATTGTATTAGTTTTACTTAAATTGCTGAAGTTCAGCAGTGAAGACATTGGGTTCTGTACTGGGCTGGTGTATTTTTTTTTATTATGGCTTTGATCATATTATTTGTTACTTGTCTATTCTAGTTTTGAATTTCTTCATAGTTCCATCTTGGTAGGCTGTAGGTGCCTAGGAATTCATCCATTTCTTCTAGTTTTTCCAGTTTATTGGCATATAGTTGCTCATTGTATTCTCTAAGGATCCTTTGAATTTCTGTGGTTTAGTTGTAATGTCTCCTTCATCTCTGATTTTATTTCAGTCTTCTCTCTTTTTTTTTTTTAGTCTGAATAAAGGTTTGTCAATTTTGTATAACTAATCAAAAAAAAAACTTGTTTGTTGATCTTTTGTATTTTTTTAATTCAATTTTATTTATGATTCTGATCTTTATTATTACTTTAGATCACTTAAACTAAAAGGCATTTAGGTTACTTAGTATTTATTTTATCTGCATGCTTATTTTTCTAAGCCAATCTGAATAAAATTCCTTAAGAGACCTCTGGCTGACTGTCGGATTTTATCATGCAGACACAACATATACTTTATGTACTTATGCATAAACATGCCTAAACACATACATATACACACACAAATAAAGATTTTATAGCTTTTATTTTAGAAGTTTAGTCATGAGAGTGTAATGCAGACTCACTGATTTACAAAAGACAGTTGGATCCAAATTGTATTTCTTACAAAATGAGACGTGTTAACAGGACTAAATCTTACTTGTCTCAATAGGTGATCTAATGAAGACTATTGCCCAAAATTTTGGATAAAGCCTTTTGGTTTAATTTATTTTCACCATGTTTTTTTCCTTTTTCTAGTTTCAAATGAGTTTATGATTAAATTTTTAATGTCTTAATTTTAGCTAGAACTGAATGAATTGTATAATAAAAACAAAATCTTCAAATGGCCTTGAATTAGTAATGAACCTGTCTTTTGTTTGCTGCTCTGGTTTGTTTGACTAATCACTGTAGATGAAAAAAATGAGCAGTGTTTGCTTTTGCTGGTTTGTTTTGTTTCATTGCTTTTTCTGGCCCTTGCGTAGAAGACAAAGCAATTTTTATGCCCATCAGAAATAACTTGAGTTACAGCATTGAGCTCAAGATTTTGAGCTATTTCATCTGAGAACCTAACTTTTATAAAATTTTACCTAGGTCTTTTTCTTATAGACCATTAAACCTTTAATTAACTGTTCCATCACCCTAAGCAATTATTAGTCAGGCAAACCTAAATTTATGTTTTCAAAAAGTATTTAGGTTATTGGTTGCCATGGAGCTGTTGTAATCTGCAAAGCAATTAATTTCAAAACCCTTTAAGAATTTTAAAGAAAATCTTGGCTGGAATGCCATAAGCAGTGAGTTTTCTCAACACCTGCAGAAGGCTCAACTGATTCAAGGTAGGTATAAAAACAGATAGTGAGACAGAACACTTAGAAAGCTTTACGTGCTAACTCTATAGTGGCATGTCTTTCTTTTTTTTTTTAGAGAGTTCAAATAATGACAATTTGAGCTCTCAGTTTTCCTTGACATAATTTTCTTATCAGTTAAAATCTCTTCCTGGTGTGCATGGGTAGGGAAATCAGATGGCCAACAGGAGGCATGACTAGATTCCAGCTCTGGACAAAGCAGCTTGTGGAAGCTCGCATTGTAAATTTTAGCTCTAGATCGACTACAAGAACAAACCAGCAATTCTAAGAGGACCCATAGATCCTCTGAAGGAAGTGGACTGCTCCTACAGGACTTGGAGACACCCCAAAAACTGTGAGTACCCCCACTGCAGAATTGGGAAAGGGAGACACTCCTCTTCCAAACAGACACTCCCACTTGAGAAGCTAAAGGTCTGTTTGCGGGAGGAGTTTCTGAGCTTATCTGGAGCTAAGCCAGTTTAGAGAGCCACATGAAATACAGGGGTAGAGAAAGCAGTGGAAAGGCCCTGGGAGCTCGCTGCCTCCCCTAGCAGGCCATATTCCTGCCTGGCACCACAGAGATCCATCAGGTAGGTGACCAGAGGGGCAGAGGGTATGACTCCACAGGGAGAAGGACATTTCTAGCTGAACTTTGTAACGATTTGAACAGGGCAAGAAACCTCCTCGCCAGAACTAGGGGAAGGCATAAAATCTTGTGTGCAGACTCCACAGGTGAGGGAAGAACCAAGCCCCTTTCTCTCACAGCTGGGAGTTGGGTAACTTAGGGCAAGTTTTCAACCGTGTCATGCCCTCTACCTGGAAACAGACTCAGGGCTGTTGCGGGGAGCATGGTTGGAGTGAGACCAGCCCTTTGCTTTGTGTGGGAGCTGGGTGAGGTTTGTGATGCCTGGCTTTCCCCCACTTCCCTGACAACTTCCATGACTCAGCAGAGGCAGTCATAATCCAACTAGGTAGACAACTCCATTGACGGGGAATTTCACTGCCATACCTCACAGCAGCTGTGGCTATGCCCACCCAGGGAGAGTCTGAGCTCAAACATGTCTAGCCCCACCACCACCTCATGGTCCTTCCCTATCTACTCTGGTAGTGTTAGACGAAGCCCATATAATCTTAAAAGTTCTGGGGCCATGCTCACTGCTGGCACCTCTCTATACTACTACAGCTGATGCTTTCTGGAAAGCGCCTCCTGGCAGGATGTCAACCAGCACAAAAATAGAGCATTAAAACACCAAAGCTAAAACCCTCACAAAGTCCATTGCATCCCTCTGCCAGCTCCACTGGGACAGGCACTGGTTTCCACGGCTGAGAGACCCATAGATGGTACACATCACAGGACTCTGCAGACAAACCCTAGTAACAGCTTGGAGCCAGGTAGACTCGCTGGGTGGCTAACAACAATCACTGCAGTTTGACTTACAGGAAGCCACATCCATAGGAAAAGGGGAGGGGTACTATATCAAGCGAACACTCCATGGGACAAAAGAATCTGAACAACAGCCTTCAGCCCTAGACCTTCCCTCTGACAGTGCCTATGCAAGTGAGCAGGAACCAGAAAACCAACCCTAGTAATACGACAAAACAAGTCTCTTCAACACCCCCCAAAAATCACACTAGTACACTAGCAGTGGATCCAAACCAAGAAGAAATCCCTGACTTACCTGAAAAAGAATTCAGGAGGTTAGTTATTAAGCTAATCAGGGAGGGACCCCAGAGAAAGGAAATAGACAGCTTAAAGAAAAAACAGTTAAAAATTTAGGAAACTTTGGACACACTTTTAGAAATGTGAAATGCCCTGGAAAATCTCCATAATAGAACGGAACAAGTAGAAGAAAGAAGTTCAGAACTTAAAGACAACATCTTTGAATTAACCCAATCTAATAAAAACAAAGGAAAAATAATAAGAAAATCTGAACAAAGTCTCCAAGAAGTCAGGGATTGTGTTAAATGACCAAACTTAAGAATAATTGGTGTTCCTGAGGAAGAAGAGAATTCTAAAAGCTTGGAAAACATATTCAGGGGAATAATTGAGGAAAATTTCTGCAGCCTTGCTAGAGACCTAAATGTCCAAATACAAGAAATACAAAGAACACCTGGAAAATTCATCACTAAAATATCTTTGTCTGGGTACATTGTCATCAGGTTATCCAAAGTTATGACAAAAGAATCTCAGGAGCTCTGTGACAGAAGAACCAGGTAATGTATAAAAGGAAACCTATCAGATTAACAGCAGATTTCTCAGCAGAAACTCTACAAATTAAAAGAGATTGGGCCCTATCATCAGCCTCCTCAAACAAAACAATTATCAGCCAAGAATTTTGTGTCCAGTGAAACTTAGCTTTCATATATGAAGAAGAGATACAGTCATTTTCAGACAAATGCTGAGAGAATTTGCCATTACCAAGCCACAACTATAAGAACTGCTAAAAGGAGCTCTAAATCTTCAAACAAACCCTGGAAATACATCAAAGCAGAACCTTTAAAAAGTATAAATCACATAGGACCTATAAAATTAAAACACGTTTAAAAACAAAAACAAAAAACAAACAAAAAGGACACAGGCAACGGAAAGCATGATGAATGCAATGGTACTTCACACTTCAATACTAACATTTAATGTAAAATGGCCAAAATGCTCCACTTAACAGGTATAGAACTATAGAATGGCTAGGAACTCACCAACCACCTACTGCCTTCAGGAGACTCATCTAACACATAGGGACTCACATAAACTTAAGGTAAATGGAAGGAAAAAGGCATTTCATGCAAACAGACACCAAAAGCAAGCAGGGATAGCTATTCTTCTATAAGACCAAACAAATTTTAAAGCAACAACAATTAAAAGAGATAAAGAGGGATATTATATAATTGTAAAAGGCATTGTCCAAGAGGAAAAATATCACAATCCTAAATACATATGCACCTAACATGAGGACTCCCAGATTTATAAAACAATTACTAATAGACCTAAGAAATGAGATAGACAGCAACACAGAAATAGTGGCCGACCTTAATGCTCCACTGACGGTACAAGTCAGATCATCAAGACAGAAAGTCAACAGAGAAACAGTGGATTTAAACTGCACCTTAAAACAAATGGACATAACAGATACTTACAGAACATTCCATCTAACAACCACAGAATACACATTCTATTCAACAGCACGTGGAACTTTCTCCAAGACAGACCAGAAAATAGACCATAAAACGAGCCTCAATACATTTAAGAAAAGTGAAATTATCTCAAGCATTCTCTCAGACCATAGTGGAATAAAACTGGGAATCAACTCTGAAAGGAACCTTGAAAACAATGCAAATACATGAAAATTAAATAACCTGCTCCTGAATGAGCAATGGGTCAAAAATGCAATCAAGATGAAAATTATAAAATTCTTTGAACTAAATGACAATAATGACACAACCTATGAAGCTGTCTGGGATACAGCTAAGGCAGTGCTAAGAGGAAAGGTCACAGGATAAAATGCCTACATCATAAAGATGAAACAGCACAAACTGACATCCTAAGGTCACACCTAAAGGAACTAGAGAAACAAGAACAAACCAAACCCAAATCCAACAGAAGAAAGGAAATTACCAAGATCAGAGTAGAACTAAAGGAAATGAAATAAAATGAACAGAGAGAAAACAATACAAAAGGTAAATGAAACAAAAACCTGGGTCTTTGAAAAGATAAATAAAATTGATAGATTTGAGCTAATAACCATTAGCAAGATTAACCAAGAAAAGAAGAGAGAAAATCCAAGTAATCTCACTGGAAACAAAACAGGAAATAATACGACTGACACCACTGAAATATAAAAGATTACTCACAGCTACTATGAGCACCTTTATGCACATAAACTAGAAAACCTAGAAGAGATGGATAAATTCCTGGAAAACTGTAACCCTTCTGGCTTAAATCAGGAAGATTAGACACCCTGAACAGATCAATAACAAGCACCGAGATTGAAATTGCAATTTTTAAATTACCAACATAAAAAAGTTTAGGACCACAGACATATTCACAGCAGAATTCTACCAGACATCTAAAGAAGAAACTTTTTGATACTATTCTACAAGATAAACAAGGAACCCTCCCAATTCGTTTTATGAAGCCAGCATCACCCTACAACCAAAATCAGAAAAGGGCATAATCAGAAAACAAACAAACAAAAAGACTACAGACCAATATTCTTGATGAACATTGATGCTACAATACTTAACAAAATACTTCCTAACCACATTCAACAACATATCAAAAAGATAATCCAGCATGATCAAATGGGTTTCATACCAGGGATGCAGGGATGGTTTAACATATGCAAGTCAATAAATGTGATACACCACATAAACAGAATTAAAAACAAAAACCACACAATCATCTCAATAGATGTAGAAAAACCATTCAACAAAATCCAGCCTCTCTTTATGATTAAAACTCCCAGCAAAATCGGCATGCAAGGGACATATCTTAATGTCATAAAAGCCATCTATGACAACCTCATAGCCAACATAATACTGAATGGGGAAAAGCTGGAAGCATTCTCTCTGAGAACTGGAACAAGACAAGGATGCCCACTATCCCCACTCCTCTTCAACACAGTACTAGAGGTCCTAGCCAGAGTAATCAGAAAAGTGAAAGAAATAAAAGGGCATCCAGATCAGTAAGGAGGAAGTCAAACTGTCACTGCTTGATGATATGATTGTTTACCTTAAAAAACCTAAGAACGCTTCTAGAAAGCTCCTGGAACTGATAAAGTAATTTGGCAAAGTTTCCAGAAACAAGGTTAACATACATAAATCGGTAGCTCTTCTATACACCAACAGTGACCAAGTGGAGAATCAAATCAAGAACTCAATCCTTTTTATAATAGCTGCAAAATAAAAATAAATAAAATACTTAGGAGTACACTTCACAAAGGAGTTGGAAGACACTACAAGGAAAGCTACAACACACTGCTGAAATAAATCATAGCCAACACAAACAAATGAAAACTTATCCCATGCTCATGCATGGGTTTGACTCAATATCATGAAAATGACCACACTGCCTAAGACAATCTACAAGTTCAACACAAATCTCCCACAAAATACCACCATCATTCTTTACAGACTTAGAAAAAAAAAATTCTAAAATTCACATGGAACCAAAAAAGATCCTGCATAGCCAAAGCAAGACTAAGCAAAAAGAACATATCTGGAGTCATCCCACTACTTGATTTCAAACTATACTATAAGGCTATAGTCACCAAAACAGCATGGTACTTGTGTAAAAATAGGCACATAGACCAGTGGAACAAAATAGAGGACCCAGAAATAAACCCAACTTATAGCCAACTGATGTTTGACAAACATAGAGTGTGGAAAACTTAAAGTGGGGAAACAAAGTGGGGAAAGGACACTCTACTCAACAAATGGTGCTGGGATAATTGGCAAGCCACATGTAGAAGAATGAAACTGGATCCTTATCTGTCACTCTATACAAAAATCAATGCATGATGTATCAAGGACTTAAATCTAAGACCTGAAACCATAAAGATTCTACAAGATAACATTGGAAAACCCCTTCTAGATATTGGCTTAGGCAAAGACTTCATGACCAAGAACCCAAAAGCAAATGCAGTAAAAGCAAAGATAAATAGCTGGGACCTAATTAAACTGAAGAACTTTTGCATGGCAAAAGGAACAGTTAGCAGAGTAAACAGACAACCCACAGAGTGGGAGAAAATCTTTGCAATCTATACATCTGACAAAGGAATAATATCCAAAATCTACAGTGAACTCAAATCAGTAAGAAGAAAACAAACAATCCTATCAAAAAGTGGGCTAAGCAGAGACCTGGAACCAACCCAAATGCCCATCAATGATAGACTGGACAAAGAAAATGTGGTACATATACACCATGGAATACTACACAGCCAAAAAAAAAAAAACAATGAGTTTGTGTCCTTTGTAGGGACTTGGATGAATCTGGAAACCATCATTTTCAGCAAACTGACACAAGAACAGAAAATCAAACACCATATGTTCTCACTCACAGGCGTTGAACAATGAGAATACGTGGACTCAGGGAGAGGAGCACCACACACTGGGGGCAGTTGGGGGTGGGTAGGGGAGAGACAGCAGTGGGTGGGGAGGGAGGGGAGGGTGAGGGGGGATAACATGGGGAGAAATGCCATGTAACGCATGTAGTATGCACCTAAAGTAAAATAAATAAATTTAAAAAAATAAAAAAACAAATGGGCTAAGGACATGAAAAGACAATTCCCCAAAAAAGACACACAAATGACCAGCAACATGTGAAAAAAATGCTCAGCATCACTAATGATCAGGTAAATGCAAATCCAAATCACAATGCAATACCACCTTACTCCTGCAGGAATGGTCATAATAAAAAAATTAAAATGCTGTACTGTAGATACTGGTGTGGATGTGGCGAAGAGGGAACACTTCTGCACTGCTGTTGGGATTGTACATTAGTACAGATGCTATGGAAAACACTGTGGAGATTTCTTAACTAAAAATAGAACTTCTTTTTGATTCAGTAATACCACCATGGGTATCTGCCCAGAGGAAAATAAATCATGATTCAAAAAAGATACTTGCACATGCATGTTCATAGTGGCACAATTTATAATAGCAAATTCATAGAACCAACTCAAATTCTCATCAATGAATGAGTGGACAATGAAACTGTGCCCATATATGTGTGTGTGTGTGTGTGTGTGTGTATGACGGAATAAATGGAATGAATTAATGAATTAACAGCATTTGCAGTGACCTGGATGAGATTGAAAACTGTTATAATAAGTGAA
Source organism: Callithrix jacchus (assembly GCF_049354715.1). Classification (NCBI taxonomy): domain Eukaryota; kingdom Metazoa; phylum Chordata; class Mammalia; order Primates; family Cebidae; genus Callithrix; species Callithrix jacchus. The sequence goes on from NC_133516.1 coordinate 97,327,195, forward strand.
GTAACTCAGGAGTTGAAAATCAAACATCATATATTCTCATTCATGTGTGGGAGCTCAGCCATGCAGACGCAAATGCATAAGAATGATACAGTGGACTTTGGGAACTTGGGAAGAAGAGTGGGAGGGGCCAAGGGATAAATGACTACATGTAAAAGTGGTGCAGTGTGTGCTTCTTGGGTGATGGGTGCACCAGAATCTCACAAATCACCACTAAAAAGCTTACTCATGTAACCAAATGCCACTTGTACCCCAATAACCTATGGAAAAAATAAATTAGTTAATTTAAAAATATGAATGAGAATGGTCATAATATGTAGCCAGCTGAAGTCCCAAATAACCTGGGATGTCTTAATGTTTGAGAATCTCATTCCATTTCTTATTAACCTCCTGGAGCAGAGAAAATTACATATATCTTATCAGAGTATATCAAGAATTTTGACTGGTGTTTTAAACTGTGGTGACTGCCCTAGTGGCTTTTAATTAGTCATACTGTATCCACCATTTAGGAAGTTTATTTTTGCTCTTGAGAGATTTTTAGAAATAAGCAAGAGAAAAGAGCTGACTCATTCACAGACACGTATAAGCAAACCAAAATCCTACCAAGATAAGACTGTTCACAAAAATGTTTAAGCCAGGCATGCAGATCAAACAAAATATTAAATTAGACACACAGAATTAATAATGAATTTGACAGAAAAGATAAGCCTCAAAGATATAGCTTGTATAGAAATCAGGGTTCTCAAACCTGGACACTTGACTTTATGCAAGAATAGACTTGCCAAAAAAGGCAAGAAGTCCTTTGTTACCTCAGGAGGATTGTAAGGTTCTTTATTAAGGCAGCCTTATCCAAATTAGATTCTGACTAAAGGAAGAATTTCAACCAAAGAATGGAAGGCTCAACGTGACAGAAGACTCACCAAGGCCGAAAGGCAGGCTGTGGAAACAGAGTTCAAAGGGCTTCAGTGAATACTGTACGCTGATTCCAAGAATTGTCAATTCCTTCTGAAGGTGACCTTACATAATATCCCACTTCTGACACCATTTTGGTAACCTACGTAACAAACATAGAGACGACGTCTAAAAGAAATGACATTTATTCAGAAATAAATAGGGAATTGCAATGGGAAAACTCATGCCATAGTATACTATGTGTATAGTCAGGAAGGTAAAAGAAGACAAAGGTTTTTAATGAGAATTATGTAATTGTTTTGAGATAATTATCTTTGGTGGCACCAACCCAGTTTTGGATAGACATCTGGGCAGATGTCCTCAGAGGAGGATTGTTTGTGTAAGGTTGTGTTGACCTTTGTGCAAGACTGTGGTTTTTACCAAGTCCTTTGTAACAGTTTTTGTTATAAGGCATTCAAGCCTGAAAACCCTCCCTCTTGGCCTTTCCTTGCTTTTATGGGGGCCATTATTCCATCCACCACACATACCTGAACTAAAACCAAACCAAAGGAAAAAAACATTCACCAAAATAGTTAGGACTGAGTAAAGGGAAAAATAAAAAACCAGAATATTCACATTTTGGTGAATTCTTTATTAAAATCAGGGAGACTAAGAAATGTTTGTTTTTACACATTAATAGTTATCAGTTTTACTGTTTTAATTTTAATACTCAGATTTAAATGTTTTCAATAATAATCTGTAATGTAAGTACGTCTACGTGAAGGTACAACAATCTGTACTGAAATAAAACTCTGTCAATTAGGCTCCCAGTTTTACAAAACTCTACAGGAAAAACTTTCACACACCCAAGGCAAAGTATCCAAGGTAAAATACATCTGTTCTCATACATCCAAAAATAGAGTACAACTACCATATTTTATTGATTAGCATTTGAATTTTGGCAACGCATGGGCTTTAGAAAACCAACTTTATTCCCAGTGAAATATGTTACATTGCTCCTAAAACTTAAGAGTAATACTGGTTACTAGAAATAAACTCTGTGTGGTGTGCACAGTTAACTGGTCTTGCAGGGAATCCTTTATATTTCTGTAGCTTTCAAAATAAATTAGCCTCCTTTCAGGTCTTCATATTTAAGCCCTTTTTTGTTCCCAGAAGGAGCAGCAGTGCTCCTATTAAGGTCCTGATTGACTGAAACAATTCAAAGGTCCCTAAGAATTAAGTGGCCATTGACTCTGAAGCAGCCTGTCATCAAAACCAGATGGGAACCAGCTAGGAGTTATTCTGGATTTTACGTTCTCTCCTCTCCTCTCCAGTAAAATATGTCAATATTCTACCTCCAAAACCGACTGAGATTTTGAGTTCATCTAATTTTCTCCATTTCCCCTTTCACTTTCCTTGCGAAAGTTGTCATTCCTATTGCAAACTAGTGCAATAACCTCTTACTGGTCACCTTTCTTCCATTTTTGCTTTTTTAATATCCGTATTTTACGGAGCCTAAAACGATCTTTTTAAAAAGCAAATCAAATGAAAAACCGTAAGTTTCTTAGAAGATATTAAAATAGGAAATCTAGATAACCTTGGGTATGACAATGACTTTTTAGATACAGTACCAAAGACACAATTCATGGAAGAAATAATTATAATAATAGATTTTGTTAAAATTACAAACTTCTCTGTGAAGATACCATCAACAAATTGAGAAAAGAAGCCACAGACTGGGAGAAAATATTTGTAAAAGACATATTTGATAAAAGAGTGTGATGAAAATATACGCAGAACCCCTCAAACTCAATAATAAAAAATCCAATTAAAAATGAGCTAAAGTCCTGTGTTAAAACACGGCTAAACCTGAATTAAAACGAAAACACCTCATCAAAGAAGAAATAAAAATGGGATAGCAGCATATGGAAAGATGCCCAACATCATATATTATTAGGGAACTGCAAATTAAAACAATTGAGATACCACTACATACCTATTAGGAAGGCCAAAATTCTAAACACGATACCAAATGCTGGAAAGATGTGGATTGCTCTGGACTAAATGTTTGTGTTCCTTCCCAAATTCGTATGTTGTAATCCTAATCTCCGAAGTGACTGTATTGTGCAGTAGGGCCTTTGGGAGAGCTCTTGCCTACAGCCTAGTGTTGGAATGATGCCCTGATGATGGGATTAACGCCCTTAAAAGAAGAAACACAAGAGAACTTGCTTTCTCTTTCTCTCTTCACCATGTAAGCATACAAAAAGAAGACAGTTGTCTGTAACCAGAGAAGAGGGTTTGTAGAAAGAACCCAATCTTGCTGTCACATTGATCTCAGACTTTCAGCTTCCAGAACTTTAAGAAATAAATGGCTGTTGTTAAAGCCACCCAGAATATGGTATTCTGTTAGAGCAGCCCACACGCACTAAGACAGGAAATAGAAAAAAACCAACTCTCATTTATTGCTGGTGGGAATGTAAAACAGTGCAGCCACTTTGGAAGGCAGTTTGGCAGTTTCTTACAAAACTAAACAATCTTACCATATGATCAAGCAATCATGCTCCTTGATAGTTACCCAAAGGAGTTGAAAACTTACGTCCATATAAAAACCTCCACGTGGATATTCATAGCAGCTTTATCCATAATGGCCAAAACTTGGAAGCAACACAGACATCTCTCAGTAGGTGAACGGATAAATAAACTGTGGTACATGCAGGCAATGTAATATTATTTGGCACTAAAAATTAATTATCATGCTATGAAAAGGTAGCGGAAAGTTAAATGCACATTACTCAGTGAAAGAAGCCAATTTGAAAAGGCTACATAGTATATGATTCCAGCCCGAAGACATTGTAAAACAGACAAAACTATGGAGGCAATAAAAAGATCAGTGGTTGCCAAGAGTTAGGGAAGAAGGAGGTATGAATTGGTAGAGTACAGAAAATTTTTGGGTCAGTGAAACTATTCTGTATGGTAATTAATTATGGATATGTCATTATACATATGCCCAAATCCAGTGAGTAAACATCAAGAGTAAATCCTGATGTAAACTATGGACTGTAAGTGATAAGGATTTGTCCATGTAGATTTATCCATTGGAAAAACTGTAGCATTCTGTTGAGGGATATTGATAGTGAGAGAGGTTGTCTCTATGTGGAACATGGAGTGTTTGGGAATTCTGTATTTTTCGCTCAATTTTTCTGTGAACGTAAAACTGCTCCAAAAATAGTCTATTCTCTTTAAAAGCAGCAACTTTAAAAAATATTATAAAGTATAAATAAAATAATAGAGTAAAATAACAAAATTGAAATTGTAAGGCCCAGTGCTGAGCCAGCACTTGCATGAAGCTGAAAGCAGAGGCTGCGAGTATTTTGTGCCTTGGGAGCTCACTTGCCTCACCTGTCTGGTCCTGAAGTGGAAACCAGATCTTTCCTAGCAATCTCCAGTGCCACAGAAAACTGCAAAGAGACTCACATGGTGTGGACTGCCCAAGTTCTCGAAGTCTTGGAAAACTTTGGTAGTGGTGATAACGACAATGACTACAAGCCTCAGGAGAAGGCATTCCTCCCAAAGAATAGATAAGAACCTCAAAGATTAATTGGAGAAAGATATTTGTTAGTTATACTGCTAATCCAAAAACTCTCCTGGGAATACCGTGACCTTGAGGCTAAAGATGAAGATTTTATGTCAAGAGTCATGTCTGTTCTGGGCCTTATTATGGTTTATTCATGTCATTGAGCTCTTGCCTACAGCCTAGTGTTGGAATATCTCAGACCCCAATCTGGCTACCAAGACTTCCAGACTTGGAAATTATTATTATTAATAATTATTATTATTTTAAAAACAGAATTCCACTGTAGGTATTTTAATTTTCCAGTCAGAGCCAGGCTAAAAAAAATAATAATAATTTCCTTTTACATTCATTTTAGTTCTAGGATCCTCCGGTGTGACTATCTTTACCTTTAGAGTGACACAACAATGAGTAATTTTTAAAACTATCTATAAAAAGGGGCACGCCAAAGAGAATCCTACTTTTTGAAAAGATACCATCACTGTTACTAGTATTCTAATAATACACAGCACTCTAAAATACTGGTAATTCAGATATTCTCTAAAGCAGCAGTTTAATAAATTGAATCAATTTGGTTCTTCAAAATGTGTTTTTTAAATGAAGATCTTACTCCTGTTAGTTAATAGGAAAAGCAACCATGACTCTCCTTTTATTTTTTTACTTCTGCATGAGCAGTTTCCATGTTTCATTTATCACCAGAGCATAGCGCAGTGTAGCCAGATCACACTTTGGAACTAAAAAGCTGGAAAAATGCATGTGGAAAATTCAAGGCAAATTATAGTGTGATTATTTTGTTAGGCTCATTTGGTTGCAGAGAATGAGTCTGCATGCCACCTGATGTAATGAGGGCGTATTATGGAATATATGGGTGTGTATATATATATTTTGTATGTATATATATATTTTATATGTATATACACACACACACACACACATAATTTCAAGAACTTGAACAGCTAGGCCATATCTTTTTAATGGAGATTGGAACCAAAATGTGCTTTAGAATTCAAGACAGTCCCAGAGAACAGAGCCTCTGGAATTAATAAATATTTATTCCAATTGCCTGCCATTAGAGCAACCAGGCTATGCTCTGTGAGTCAGCTTCTGTCAGTCTCTTAAATTCCCTCCCAAATGGTCTCTTACCCTCCACTCCCAGAGTCACAAATTGGCAGACTTACACAGAATAAGCCTGGGAGACAATGCTTTGTTAAGACAGTACATGTTTGGCTTTTTCTTTTTCAAGCCTGAATTTGAATGTCTTTAAAGCAGTATTTTCATTTTCCAGTTTGCCACAAGCTGTCCGCAGCTGCTACTCAGTTGAGGGCTAGGGAGTCTCATTTAGGAGGAGTTTGAGAAGAACATTTGCAGGATAGGTCCACTGCGCCCCGTCCTAGTGGGAAGAACACGTGTGGATGCCCACTGACACACAGTAGCAGTGCATGCCTGGGCTAGCTGCTTTGCTTTTTTAATATGCCTGTTTCATTTCATATAAAATTATATAATTTAAATACTACTTATCTTGGGATGGTTAATTTTATGTGTTAAGTTGATTGAGCTAAGGAACACTCAGCTAGCTGGTAATATATTGTGTCTCGGTGTGTCTGTGATGGTGTTTATAGAAAACACTAGTATCTCAACGGGTAGACTGAGTAAAGATCACTCTCACCAATGGAGGTAGGAACCATCCAGTGAGTTGAGGCCTGAATGGAACAAGATGGTAGAGGAAGACTAACTTGTTCAATCTGAGCTGGGACTTTTATCTTTTCCTTGATCATTGGTGTTCCTCGTTCTCAGGCTTTTGTTCTCTATCTGGGTTTATACTACCAGGCCTCACACCCCCATCTCCAATCCTGGTTCTCAGGCCCGAGGATTTGAACTGAGTTACACCACTAGCTTTTGTAGTTCTCAGGTTGCAGACAGCAGATTGTGGAACTTCTTGGGCTCCATAATTGCTTGAGCCAATTCCTATAATTGTCTGTCTATCTAACTATGTATCTCTCTATCTATCTATATATGTATGTATGTATGTATCTGTCTGTCTGTCTATCTATCTATCTATCTATCTATCTATCTATCTATCTATCTATTATCTATCTATCATCTATGTATCTACCTACCTACCTATCTCCTGCTGGTTCTGTTTCTCTGGAGAACCCTGACTAAAATATTATTCAAATTACTATTTTGGAAATTAAATGAAAAATAAAATAGCAGAATGCTTAAAACACCATGTACGAGACTCATATAATCTAGGTTCAAATTGCCTCTGCCATGGAGTAGTTGGTAACCTTAATCTCTTTGTAAGCTTCTTTTTTTTTCCTCATCTGTGAAATGGCGATAATAACAATGCCTTTCGTATAAGATTATTTTGAGTATTAAATGAGATACTAATCATATATATTAAGGATCATTTAATACAGTGACTTATGTATTATAGCATGTAACACAGTAAATATTAGCTACTAATCATCCAATGTGAAAGTTGAATGTTACAAATTTGCAGTTGATTAAATTTCTCTCTTCCTTGGAAGTATTCTTAATTATTTGAACACTAGAAATTTACCGTTCATGTCACTTCTTAGTAGAGTAGTTTAGAACTTGCAAAGGTTTTTTTAGTTGACCAGTATTTTAGCTAATTACTATCGTTCTATCCTGCCCTTTAATCACTGCCTCTACCCATACTTGCATTCTTCCTAATTATAAAAAAACTTCAACATTTTAACCTTTTAAAATAATCTGACACTGTCTCTGAGCACTCAGATTTTAAAACCATGATAAATAAACTTTAGCGGGATTATTCCAAATATGTGTAATATATTTAATTGTCTTCATAATGAAAATGTTCTGGACATGGTTGGAGTCTTTATTCAGGATGCAAAACAATTGCCATGAATATGATTTATTGTGCTGTGTTTTACAGGGTGATACTTTATTACTCAAGTAACCCTAGAGAGCCCTAATAGCACTACAACTATTACATCAAATTGGCCCCCCTACTTTGAAGAGTTCAATTTGGTAGTTTTTTTTTCCTTTCTAATCCTTTGCTCTCTTGCTGTTAGTGCATTTTTTGTTTTTAGTCTAATGCAAATTTTAACATAGGAAGGTCTGATACATAACAAACGAATCTGACTTTCTTAATTTATTCCGTTAGCCCCTATTTATCTCTTTGGAGTGAAGTGAATGGGCTTTGTGATAGACATTTCCTTGGCTGCCAAGCTGTTAATGTTTGTTTGTTTTGATTTTGTTTTGGTTTTTTTTTTCCCTCTCTTTGCACATACTTCCCTGAGCAGGACTATCCCTGTGAATCGAGTTGGGAGGGTGACTGTGTGCATTACGGTGTTTACAGAATGTTCAAAAGCTCTCAGTCTACATCAGTATGAATACCTCAATAGTTTCCTTACGTATCTACTGAGATGCTAGAGATTTTAACGTCAGAATATAGTTTTAACACTTTCAGCTTTACTCTGTAAACATAGTCGATTACAGGTAGCAATTCTAAGCAATTTAGATGATGAAGAACCAAGCATCTTAGATAGATGTCTCTGAACCAAATACATTGTATTTTCTTTTTACTGTTTTTCATATTGTCTGGTAAAGGAGTTTGGAATTGAGAAATGATAAGGGGTTACCTTTGCGATGGGATGTTGAGCATTATCTCAAGGACACTTCTGGGGTTATGGGATTCCATAAGGATGTGTGCCTTTCATTCTCTTTAACTATTTTGCATCACTGTGGAGATAATTTGTGAAGCGATGATGGTGATGCAAATAGCTCCTCTTCAGAGAAACGCAAATGAGTTTTGTGTGATGGAGATGAAATTGATTTCTAGCCTGCTGAAGACACCAATTTTGCATGTAATAGCAAATTTATTTTCACATTCTTAGGTGTTCATATAGGCACATATTTTGTACCTTTTAAAAATTGTTTTTTACATCTTATGGATTTCTTAAATAATGAAAAAGATTAAAATTAGTTATGTAAAATCTGTGATATATATCTTATATTTTATAACAGTCGTGATTTGACTTTCGAAAAAATTATTCTTTAACAATTTTATTTCCATATCTGAGATAGTCTCTCTTCTCACTATTTCTTCAGTGAGAAGAAATCCTTTAACGTGAGGATTAATGTATGTCCCCTTAATGAATTTCTGACCACAATTCCAAGTTATTATGATAATTAACACTGGCAAGAGTTATCTATTACAATTTTTTAGAGTATTCTTTAAACCCTTTATTGTGAGATAAATGCAATAAAATTGTGACTGTTTCATCTTGTACTTGAGTATCTAGTTGGGTGCTTGGTACATGACAAGGATTCTATAAATCACTAGGCCTATGGGCATCTATATTGAGCAAGCTTAGCAGGATGAACCACAGAGGGCAAGCCCGGAAATCTCTCTGTCCCCAACTCTGCTCCCATGCTTGTTTCTCTGCCCTGCAGCTGGGCTTCACTGCTATTCAAGGTCACCATCTATTTTTTGGGGAACTCAGCAATAGGCAACTGCCAGGCACAAAGTAGTAAAATCTCCATCAGGAAATCAGCAACTCCATGAGTCACCTCTGGCCATTTGCCTAAGTTGAAATGACCGTGCTTTCTGGGAAGAGAATGCATACAGGGATCTGGGTATCGCTGGGGCAGAGATGAAATCTGAACAAGGTAGCTGCCTCTCCACCCCCAAACAGGCCCCTCCACCTCAGGATGGTTTCCCTGGTTTGGAGAACATCTCCAGCTGACCACAGCAGTTCAAGCTGGCCCACCGCCATCCACAGTCTACTCCAGGCAGACCAGGTAGGGCAGGGCAACAACAGTATTCTCTCTTCATAAATGACTAGGTATATAATGCCTTCTACTTTTAAGTTTGCAAAGTGAAATACTTTTACCAAAAAGAAAGTTTGCTGATTCTTGCTACAGATTAAATTAATTTATGACTTGTCTTCCTCAAAGGATTGTAAACTCCTTGAGGCATCAAAAAGTATAATTGTCTATCATGCCCAGTAATTATTGGATGATTAGTTGTTTGCTTTCATCAATCTATACTCTTTAGCATCAAAATCTTCTATTTTTCCTCCATTTAATCCACTGTAAGTTGATAACTTCGAAAGCTACTTACATTTCAAAATAAGAGATAACCATGCAGGATTATTACTTATGTAATTATATGTTGAAAGAAAATGTCAATGATAAAGACAATGTTAAAATAGAAGTGTCATGTCTATTAGCTAGCAATGACAAAAAGACAAACACAAAAGAGGCCCCAGCTCATATAAAAGCTTTAGAAAGAAATGGAATTCTAAATTAGAATTTACTTCACTCCAGGATGTTAAGGATTTCAAGAGTTTTGAAAAGAAACTCTCTCTGCCTTCTGAGGTCTCAATCTATTTTCTCAGCATGTTAGACATTGAGCCCTTGCTTCCCTCGCCTGCTCTGTGCCTCCCACAGAACCTGTGACTCAGGTGTGCCACATGTGAGGTGTCGTCGTGAGGCAACTACTCTAAAAGACATTGTCTCCTTGATACATGCAGTGTGCCCTGAGGATTACAGAAACCACTGCTCATGTGTCACTAATTCTTCTGGTCTCTAATTAGGCCTCCACCTGTATTTTAAACAAATGACTTATGCCATCATCTGATTTTTACTAATCAATTCATTCTGCATTCCTAGACTGTAAGACCATTCATGCTCAAGGTAAATACTAGCTATTCTTGGGATGTGCTTACACTGGGAATTTTGGGACTGGTTGAGAAAATGTCTCAGGTGAAAGGTATTGATAAAAGAAAAGCTTTATTACATTTAACTTTTAAAGGATTTATTAGAACATTCAGTGACTCACGAATCAGCATCTTCAGACCACAGGTGGCTAGCACTCTGCTGGGAGAGGCAAAAAGGGCAGAAGCGCGACAAACAAATCAACTCTAATTGGTTAGAGTGGAAAGTTCCTAGTTAAAAGTTAGTTGGTGTTTTATTTTCTTTCTTTCCTTTTTTTTTTTTTTTTTTTTGGTGGTGGTGGGTGGTGGGGGTGGTTCTTATTACTGGTGCTGTATTTGAAAATATATTGTAACACAAATGCATTGTATAAGTTAATATAAAATGGATCTGACTTTCTAATATGACAGGTACAAGTCTCAAATCTAATTCTCCACCCAACTTTCAGTCAACGATAACTCCCTATTTTCGGAGGAAAGAAACACCCTCATTGCTTGCTCCCTCGGCTTCCTGGCCAACAATTCATTATCTTGCCTGAATTATTTTCCATCCCTTTGAGGTTTCTTTCTGTCCATAGGTGTTTTTTCCTGTGTCTATAGCTACTCTCCTCCTAAATTGGTTTCCTTATGTTCTGCTCCCCAGTTTTTTTCAGCATCTCCATTCTCTCCTTCTTTGCTTGTTTATTCCCGTAGTTAGTGATTTCTGATTGGTATAGTTAGTTACCCTAATTTCAATTTACTGTTTACATTGGGCTTTGGTTTGTTCACAAAAGAATTTGAAGTGCCAGAGCCACCCAAGTCTAAAGGCCTTTAAATTCAATTAAAAAAAAAAAAAACCAGTATGTTTAAATGAAAAAAGACTAGAAAAAAGCAAACCTGAGAGGATGATGTATGACCTTTCGCACTGAAACTTGTCTGTCAAATGGGGTTTATGGACATCTATTACTCCTAAATATCTGCAGGGAGGACCCTGTGCATAGTTACATGGAAAGGCAGGTTCACTAAAAATGTTGACGGTAAATATTCAGATACATCCAATGTGCTGGGAAGAAATAATTATTACTGTTTAAGGTATTACCATTTTTACACAAGTTTAAGGACTTTCAGAATACTTACTTCAGCTGTTTGGAGCATGTGCCAGGGAAGTTGAGTGTGTTTGTGTGTGTGTGTGTGTGCATGTGTATGAATGTGTGTTAAAGCTTTCTGTTCCCAAGAGTTAGAACTTTCTGTTCTACATAAGTGTCCTCCTAGCTCATATGGAAAATGTTTTGTCTTAGTCTGTTCAGGCTGCTATAATAAATTACCATAAACGGAGTAGCTTATAAATAACGAAAATTTATTTTTCATAGCTCTGGAGGATGGGACGTCTAGGATCAAGGTGCTAGTATATTGAGTATCTGGTGAGAACCCACTTCCTGGTTCACCGATGGCTGCCTTTTCATTGTAACTTCACATAGCATAAGGAGGGATTGTCTCTTTGGGGCCTTTTTAAAAATAAGGATACTAATCCTCTCATAAATTCTCTGCCCCCATAACTGAATTATCTCCCAAATGACCTACTTTTTAAAGCCATCACATTGAGGATTAGGATATAAATTTTGTAGGGACACAAATATTTAGAACTATGCAGGCTTGTTTTCTGCAAAGCAAAATGTGTGGATGGTTCAGGACTTCCCATCACTGCTGTCACCTTCATGCACAAGTGACTTAGCCGTGTGGCAAAACTGATTCTATCCACCGTGAAATGTTCCTTCTAGTATATATAAAAGAAACTTCAATGAAATGAGAAGAATCTATATGAACTTAGGATACTTTTTCAACTCTCCGTAGCCACATAAAACTGGCCAAATCAGCTCATGCCTTTTAGGAAATAAGAGAATGAGACGGATAAAAATCAAACCAATAAATGTGTTGTGAAATGACACAGATGGAAATTAAGCAGGGAGATCTAGAAAGTAACTTCCTAAACACACCATTTTTACACTTAGTATTTCTTATAGACTTTACCTTTTCTTTTTCTTGTGGGTGGAAGAAAATTAAACAAAATTGAAAGAACAAGCTTTATGCTCACATTTTCAAGATTTGGAAAAGAAAACAAAAATTTTGTTTTTTAAAAAATGGGATTAAGTTTAGTTATGTCAACCTGCAGTAGACAAGAAGTTGAATTATTGATATTGGCCTGGCAGTCCCTGAATTGTGTATTCAAGAAATGAACAATTTCATCTTTAAATAGCCTCAAAAAAAAAAAAAAACAGATCACTTGATGGCAAAAAAGACTATATCAAACTTAAAATGTGTTCTGCCATATTTAACTGAATTCACTGCAACTGCTGAGCTACAAACACGTGGACAAGCAGACAACTAGGAATCTGGAAGCAAACTGAGAGGATCCCCTACTACAAAGAATGTAAATCAGCACTTGTTAGGGAACCAGAACCGGTGCTGGTTCACATTCAAATGACATTTAAAAGTCACAATAATAAAACATGTTATGTATTATTATTCCTATTTGAGATGAGGAAAATAGAGGGTCAGAGATTGTCAATAATTTGCCACAAATCACATAGCTAGTCAACCATGATGGCATTTAGTATTTCACAACATCGTGCCAGGGAAACAGTAGAACCCAATAATTATGAATTATTTTAATGCTATATAATCATAGATGGCAATTTGCTTTCATATTCGGTAGACAAAAAGTAGGGATATTTTATTTGCTTTAAGTTTTCATATGCCTACTGGTAAATAATATTATTTGTACTCCATGAACAACAAGGAATTCTTGACTATTCCTTAGAGTCCAAATAAGTTTTAGTTCAACACACTTCTTTTGATCTTCCCAGGATTAACATAAATTATTTATCCTAAAGGCTCAATCATTAATGGCTTTTTTTTTTTAGCTCCCAGGTCTGTGTATGATGAGCTGATGTGACGTGTTAGTACAACAGCATGAAAATGGTGTGAAATGGCAGCAGGGACTCTTGAGTGATGGCCAGAAACTTAGCCATTATTGAAAAGAGAAATTTCTCAAGAATTCAGGAAAAGAGATGTCACCTTACATCCCAGAAGAAAACATCATGCTTATTTGAAAGGAAGTAATCCTAACAAAGCATTATTGAGTCAGAGATGCCAGCTTCACACCTCATGCAGGAATCTAGTATAATGTTTCTTGTCCTTTTAGTTTTGGAAAAATGACCCAAATAAACTCTCCACATTATCATGCTGATACAATTATAGTTCCCATAAACTCTACTCTTCTTATGTTTCATGAGTGTCAACAAATGCTGCTGGAAGCAACAACTGTTCCTTCTTAAAAAAAATAATGGCATCTTTCCAATCATTTAATTTGTAAAATGTGAATTTCCCCTAAAGCAAATTTTTCTGTTCTTTTCTTCTCTTTCTCCAGCCTGCACTTACAACATGGCTCAGTCATTCAAAAGTATGACTAAAAATCTCTATGCAGAGTCAAAGGCAGTGTATGGTTTATACCAGGCACAGTATCTAAAAGGGACCATATAATGTAAATGTTTCTTATAACTCTATTAATATCGCTAGCTTTTCTCACTCAGCCTATTATAAATCAGAAAAATAACAAGCCTATTGTCCATCCTTGACTAGTTTTCTTTCTGTCATTTACCTATGCTTTCATTCATTGGAAATGTAGTTATCAAGCATCGGTTAGAAGTGTGCCATTCACTGGGACCCCTGACAAGAAGGAGCCCTGCATGTCAGTCTCAGACTCCAGTTAAGGAGACAGATACACAAACAGAGAATCAGCAAGCATGTGTATGCACACTACAAACCAATGGCAGGAACCACAACTATTATTTCTCTGGAGGAGGTAACAAACTGAATTTTGATGAAATTAACATTGAAATTTTTATCTGGAGGTAAATTTTACCGATAGGGATTTCCAAGATGAACCCCTTTGTGATGTGGAGAAGAACCAATCATTTTGTCTACTTTTTTTGTTGTTATCTAAGCCATGGTGGGATACCACTTTCATAAAATACAATAAAAATATCACAGCAGTATCAAATTGCTGTAACCTTATGTCCTTATCTCACCAAGATCTGTAACCAGTGGTTTCCTGACTGGCATCAGCCCACAGACTCAAATATGAGTACTGTGAACTTCGTTTACCAGGCTCAGAAACATAAATTGCAATACTTGGCTTTACTTCAGGGGCGTGGAGAGGACAAGCTGAAGAATTTCCAGCTGTTGTCTCCTCCTCCAGAAACAGTGTTATCCGACAATTCCATAGCTCTGTCTGTGAGACAGATAGTCTTTACCACATGCTCTGAAGTAGAAATATCAGTGTCCCCATTTCACAGATAAAGATACTGAGATCACACAGCCAGGAAATCTCGGAAGTAAGATACAAACCTAGAAAATCCAGTTCTAAGCACTGAGCTATGCTCAGGGTGAGGGCATGGCCTGACCATTTGGAGGCAGGTTTCCTCTCTTCAGTGAGAAGTCTAATCTTATCTGATTTCCACAGAATATATTTGTTCCCCTGAAAATGTGAGTGGTGTGCTTGTTAAGTGAAAAGGAGTGGCATTATAATAGTGAACAATTTTTCTAAAATGAAAGATTTACTGTCAAAGTAGGTTGATGAACTAAGGTTATTAAAATAATATTCAGTTTCTTCACCAAGTTTGCCAGCATGCTGTGGGAGGACAGTGTCCATATGAAAAGTGCAGAAGATGCATTTCCTGCACTCCGTAATAGTGTTATGTGTCAATTGGGCTATTGTTATTTAATCGAACACTATTCTAGATGTGGCTGTGCCCAGGTGTTTTGTAGATGTGCTGAACTTTGAGTAATCATGACCCTTGATAATGTGGTTATGACTCATTCAATCAGTTAGAAGACCTTAAGCGTAAGACTGAGGAGGCGGGGCGCAGTGGATCACGAGGTCAAGAGATCAAGACCATCCTAGTCAACGTGGTGAAACCCCGTCTCTACTAAAAATACAAAAATTAGCTGAGCACAGTGGCGCGTGCCTGTAATCCCAGCTACTCAGGAGGCTGAGGCAGGAGAATTGCCTGATCCCAGGAGGCGGAGGTTGTGGTGAGCCAAGATTGCACCATTGCACTCCAGCCTGGGTAACAAGAGCGAAACTCCGTCTCAAAAAAAAAAAAAAAGAGTAAGACTGAGGTTTCCTTAAAGTAGAAGAAATTCTACCTGAAGATTGCAACATCAGCTCTTGCCTGAGAATTTCTAGCCTACTGGCCTGACATACACATTTTGGACTTACCAGCCCCCATAAATGCATTAGTTAATTTGCTAAAATAAATATCTTTGTATAAATATATGTACGTGTAAAAATATATAAAATATATTTGTACAAAGATAAAAAATATATTTGTATAATACACACACAGACACACACACTGGTTCTGTTTTGCAGAAGAACCCTGACTAGTAACACCATCCAACCTGGTTATAATATAACTGATTTGCTTTTCCGGAAACACTATTAAGATATCTGTTAGAAAGTCTTCCATATATATTTTAAATTGAGCTTGAAGCTTTTTATATTCTCGCTCTCTACATATATATCTTTATAAATTTCATTTTGATAACAAAATTGTCTTCTCATGCTTGGAAAAAAATAACATAAATTATAGGTTTGAAACTCAGTTCTACATTTTAACCTATGCTGGCAACTTTAAAGTACTCAACTTCTACCTGTTTATTAATATTTTTATTTAGAAAGTAAATAGAACTAATATGTCTATATTATCAAATTATAAAAAGGATCAGCTTATTTTTTGGTACTTCAGCTTTCTCCTGAGTTTAGAAATAAAACTTGACAATTATCTGCCTTAGAAAAAAATGTATTTTTTTAAATATCCAAATATTCAGAGAACAGTTGTAAGTGTATAGGAAAAGCACCATTTATATTCAAAGAATTACTAAGGCTTTAAAAAAATCTGTACACACAAAAAATGTCAAAGCAAATATAGTTAATTATTTTATCACTGTTATATAATGACTTAAAAATCAAAACTTTAAACTTTCAATATTTGTACAGTAAATTTTTATTGTACTTTAGGTTTTCTAATTTAAAGATAATTTCATGGAAAGTAATCTGCAAAAATCTATACCATCTTCTTAATTTAAAAAGCCATCAGTGACCAGACACCAATCTTGGTGTGTATACTTTTGAAGTTATCCTGTTCCCTCTGGAAGGATTTATTATCAAATACCTTCTTAAATGAAAAGTTATTTATAGAGTATTGAAAGTATTTCTGACAGAAGACTTTTAGTAAAATACAAATTATTCCAACAGTTAAGAAGAAGTTACTATTTTAGTGAAATAATAATATATTCTCTATTTCAAAATTCTTGCACTGATTTTCCATGCCTCATCCCCTTTGTTCCATCTTTTTTGTTGTTCCACTGAAATCATTGAAGGAGAAGGATTAATCGTATCCAAATGAAGCTCAAAAGTGTACGTGGCTGTACCAGACATCTGGTGTGTTAACTCTCAGCAGATCGGCCCTACAGCAGCTGATGACAGCAGATAGGACTCTCAGACAGGAGCATCCACCTCAGGACTTATTTATGATGCAAGAGTCAGTGATGAAGCACACGTGCTGCCTTGAAATGGCACAGCTGTGAAAAGGCGCAGCCTTGGGCTGCGGCACCATGGCATTGGATGGTATTAAGCAGCCCTTCCCGGCCACTTACCTAATAGAAGCATGTGCACTATTTCCCAGACTCCACAACAGGGGCACATGAAGAGATAAACCTCTCGTAGAAAGGATTCAAAACGGGCTAAGAAATATTCATGCATCTATCAGTGGATGGCATTAGATCAAATCAGTTCTTTTTGTTAGCAAGGATTATATGAACAATTTTAAAGTTTTGTAGTTTTAACATTTCAAAATAGTTTTTTTTTTCTTTTATCCTTAAAAATCCACTGAAATATCTCCCAGGTATATTGCTTTTGTGGGTTGATTTCAGAAAGTCCCTTCAGTGGAACAGAAGCAAACTGGAAGTTCCAGTTCCACATATCTTTTTATTATGGCTGACTACAGACTTCTTCAGATTAGTGGCCGATAAAGTTCAAAACTGTAATTTCCCCCAGCAAATAGGAATTGGAAGCCTAGAGAGTTAATAGGGCTTTTTCATGTCGACTCAACTCTGTGATCTAATTTCAGATTGCAGGAAATATGCCAACTTTAGCGGCTAATTAAAGTTATTCATTGAAAATTATTTGCAGCCAACCTTTAATCTCTTACAGCAAAGTGCATTGATGATGTTGGCAGCATACACATTGGCAGCATGTATGTTAGATTTTTAGGAAGGAATGCAAAAAAAATGGTTGCATTTGGATTATGCAGTTTGCTTGGCTGAAAAGTTTTCAGACTACAAGATGCTAATTTTGGCTAAATTTTGTGATAGTTCATATTTTCCACTTAAATACTGGAGCCTTTTTTTGAGAGAGGGCTTTAATAGGAATACATTTCTCCCACATTGAAGAATAATTCTGGGACAGACTGGCGTTTGCTTTGCTAGTTAGGATTTTACTAGATTTATTAAATTCAGATTGCTGTAGGATTAAACTGAAAACCTCTTCCGTTGTTGCCACATTATGGCCATCTGGGGTTTAATCCTATTTTTCCAAGGGACATCCAACTCTAATGTAAATTGCATGAAGCCAGGGAGGTTTTATCTAATTGGTTCACTGCTGTAGCCCAAGAGCCCACAGTAGGATTTGGCAACTTGACACATAGATTTGATGCCCGCCATATATTCATTAAGTGAATGACTCAAAGAATGAATGATATTTAGTCGCGAGTGAAGGAGAGAATGTGACTGTATTTAGACCGACTGGCAAGCCTAAATACTTGGTTTCAAAGAAGTTCACTCCACTAGTGCCAGGAACATTTGGATCCCAACCACACCCTGTGTTCCATCCTTTCTTCCTCCTTGCTTTTACTTCCGCTATTTTAACAAAACAGTTTTATTTGAACTTTTTACAAAAGTAAAAGAATTTGGCAGAGCTTAATGAATGACCTTCATATCATATTGACTAAGCTAGGGCTTTTAAAAATAAAGAACAGCTTTAAATCACTCAGAACATCAGTTGCATCTAAAAGTGACCCTCAATAAAACAACAAAAATAAATATTAAAAGAACAATAACGTGTAGTCAGAAAATTTTGTCTTCAGCACTCTATGCCTCAACTTTTTTCTTTTTTCATACTTTGCCCAACGGTACCAGTTTCTCCACTTCGTGTCCTCCTCGCTCAGAAAAGGGTTTTATAACTCATTCACTTTGAATTATAAATGAAACGATCTATTGCTATCCAGAGGTATTACAATTTTAAATTGAAAAATCAATTTCTAATTGTGTAAGAGTATTTTGGGCATTAAGAGGCTTATTCAGAAGCCCTGAAATCATATTATCCATTCCCTATATAATATTAATGAGTATTAGTTAGCAATAAAACTCATGGGCTAGTAATAGAGGCAAATGGGCAAAACTAATTCTAAATTTCTATAATTAGTATTAATAATATAACTATGTATAATGTGACTGTTTGAAACCGGGAGTGATCAGTTTGCCTGAACACTCTGGAAAAATCATTATTTCATAAATGAGCCTTTTTTATCATTAGAAAGTTTTAGTAATTTTTTCAAAATGTATCCTTTTGTTGAAATGAAGACTGTTTTTATGTTCTTTACACATTAGCCAAGTGCTGGTCCCTGGAGTGGAAAAAACCAGATGTTTTAGGTAAGTAAGTTTTTCTTTTTCTTCTTTGTCTTTAAGAACTGCTTATTTCCTCAGCATTTAAATAAGCTATATCTTTGTCTAATTTTAACTACTGCCCCGTTCCGTTAGAAGCCGTGGACTTCCTAGCATGTGTTCTAATTTAGCAAGGATCTCTCTAACATGGGTAGCTGCTGACAAGGGGTAATGAATTTGCCTCTAATAAGGATTGGACTGTCACTCACTTGGTATGTCCTCTGCCTGACTTCATTGTTAGATGTGAAATTTAATTAGGGGCTGAAGATGTATAATTTCAAACACAGAACTCCTTTTAGAATGAAGACTCAGGTCATTGCTTGCAGCCGCCACAATCTATGTCTGCAATGGACTGGGATTTTTGAGAGGAAAGGCAAAGCACTAAGCAGGCTGCTGAGGTGTTTTAATCCCTCAAATTCTAGTGGAAAGGTTACAATAAATGCCAAACATAACTCTTTGTCTCTACAAATAAAAAAAAAAAATTTACCCAGGCATGGTGGTGGGTGCCTGTGGTCCCTCCCAGCTACTCAGGAGGCTGAGGCAAGAGGATCACTTGAGCCCAGCCAGTTGTAGCTGTTGGAAGTTATAATCTCACCACTACACTCCAGCCCAGGTAACAGCGTGAGATCTAGCCTGAAAGAAGTAAAGAAAGTCTAAACCTGTGCATGTCCTTTTACCCAGAAATACGTGGAGTATAACGTATGCAGAAGTTTCCCTTATGTTAATAGCAGCGTAAGCTTAAATAGCAAAATACTGACAAATATTTGATCATAGGAAGTTGCTTAAATTAAATTAACTTGCTTATCCATATGACTGGATATAACAGTCATTGAAGCTTGTATTATAGAAT
This sequence comes from Callithrix jacchus, assembly GCF_049354715.1. Lineage (NCBI taxonomy): Eukaryota > Metazoa > Chordata > Mammalia > Primates > Cebidae > Callithrix > Callithrix jacchus. The sequence continues at coordinate 97,346,972 of NC_133516.1, forward strand.
ACTGAAAGACATGGAAAAAGGTTCTTATTAAATATTAACAAAAAGAGGCAGGTCACAAAAATCATGTATTGTGACATGATTTAAATAATGTCAAGTACATGTATGTGTGTAAGAGTAGGGGAAACTCAACGTATTGATGGAACATAGAGCAAAATGTAAAATATATGATCGCTTAGCTATAGAGATGAGACTTTTTTTTTTACCTTTTTCTTCATGCTTTTCTAGAGATTCATATTTTCTGTTACAATGAACCATAAGAAGTTGCTGTTAACTGACTATAAATGGCCATTTTGTAAGGTTCAAGCTCCTAAGATGAATATAAATATTTTTATAATACAAAATAAGAATTTTGGTTTGTTAAAGAAATGATCTTCCTACCAGACAGGCTGAGATATTAGTCTTCCAAGATCTGTGTAATGGGTTGCAGTCAGGTGAGAGAAATCAGCAAAGTTCCTCTTTTCTAGGTGTGTGGTGAACCAAAAACATTTGATAAACGCTGGTTGATCAAGAAAACCTTTTCATGTCCCTTTTAACGAAGTGGAGCGTGGTATGGGAAAAACCAAGAGATTTTAGTGTTGTATCTGGGAAGAGGCCCAAATATATGAGTTCCCTTTAGAAAGGAAACTGTGACACCGAAAAGGTATTGCTTTACCCTTTCGTCAGTAGAATTTTCCAGCTTCTATCTTTAAAAGGGAAAGCCGGGCTCAGAAAATGAGATTGAAATATAAAACTTTCTTTCCGCACATGCACCCACCCGTCTAACCTCACTCACTCCGATTTGCAGTCTCACTTCACCAGCAGTCACCCCCATCCTAACTGTTGAGTGTTTGAGCCAAGCCTTGGGATTGTGGCATTAGATTTGCAAGGCTCTAGAATTGATGTCATAAGATAATCATCACATTACTAAAGCCCTGAATTGGATCATATAACTCCTTAAGACTTCAAGGAGGGAACATACCACCTATCAAGTGGCATAGCTCAAAAAGGCATAGCTTAGTAGGCTAATTTACTTCCCTTTACTGGATGACTAGTACAGCTGGTAGGTTTTGAGCAATCAGCTAAACTTAGAATTGTGGTCAATAGACAGACATTCTCTGCTGAAAGTCTTGGCTGTGAGTACAGATTCACATTAACTACACAGAGAATTGGGCAACTACACAGAGAATTGGTTAACTTTCCACAGATATTTACAAAAGAGTTGGAAGATTCCTTGAGGTTTTCCATTCCAACTGACCACCCAATGAAAAAAAAAAATCTTCCTTAAAGCATACTTGATGGATGGTGTCAGTCTCCGCCTACATGGACAGAAAGTTCACTGCTCTGTGAGTCAGCCTTTTCCATCTTAGGGAGCTGGTCCATCTGCCTTGTTGTTGCTTTTGTATGGTCCTGGTGCTGCCCTCTAAGGCAGAAAACGTTTATTTCCCTTTCACGTGATAGACTTTCAAATACTTGAAGGCAACAACCACAGAGTCAATCTTAATAAGCAATAAAGATGGGGAGACTTGAGAAACAAAGCATAAATGTCAACACAAACATGCTCACATTAAATGGAAATGAAGGCTGTATTTGCTTTGTAAAATACACTTTTTAAAGAAGAGTTTTAAATTTACAGAAACATTGAGACAATACTATTCCCAGGTACTTCCATTTATCACACACCCAGTTTTCTCTGTTATGAACATTTTACATTGGAACGTTAGTTACAATTAATGAACCAATATTAATACATGATTATTAACTAAATCTATACTTTATTCGATTTTCTTGGTTGTTACCTAATGTCCTTTTGCTCTTCCAAGATCTTATTCCCGATGGCGTGAATTAAGCACTACATTTAATCTCCATATCTCCTTAGGCTCCTATTGGCAAAGAGTTCTTTACTTTCCTTGATTTCGATATGGTTGACGGCTTCAGGAATACAGGTCAGGAATTTTGTAGGATGTTCCTTTATGGAAATTTGTCTCATGTTTTCCTAACTAATCATGAGTTAGATGTTTTTGGAAGAAAGACACAGAGATAAAGTACCATTTTCATCACGTATCAAGAGTCTGTGCTACCAACGTGATCTCGACTTTGATAACCTGGCTAAGGTAGTGTTTCTTATGTTTCTCCTCTGTAAAGTTTCTCATTTTCCTCCTTCCTCAAGCCAGTCTGTGTAGCACACGCTTAAAGAGTGGGAAGTTATAATGCCCCTCTTTTAGAGTGGAGTATCTATATGATTTATGTTGAACTCTTCTGTATGGGAGATTTGTCTCTTCACCATTCAGTCGTAGATTTATATCAATATAGATCGTGAATTAATATAGATCACTTATTTCATATTTGGGTTTAGAATTCAATGCTATTTCATGAATTTTGTTACTCATATAGTCCTACTTTTGGCCATTGTAAACTCTGTCAATTGATGTTGGTGCCCCTTTGTCACATTCCTGTCAATGTGACAGGTTTGTTTTATGAGGTTTATTGTTGTTGTTTTGTGTGTGGATGTTTTTGTTGCTATTTAAACACCTTCTTTTTGTACTACACAATCTTTCAGGATGATCTGTATATTTCATCTCCCAGTCGTAGAATCAGTCATCTCTGAGATTTCTCCAAGAAGCCTTGTGTTTTAGTGTTTTGTTTTTCTTGGATAAAGGTATTATTACAGAAATGAAGAACCAGGTGCTCTGTGCTTGTTCCTACTGGAGAGTTGTTTTATTTAGGCTCTCTCAGCTTACAGAACAAGGAAATATATGTGAGTATCCTAAAGCATGTGTATACACATATCTACAAACTTTTCTATATGTAGCCATATGTATCTATATTAAGCTAAACATGAGTTCATACTGATATCTCCAACTCTAATTCACTCCTCGTGGATTATTTTAGCCTCCTGCTGCTGCCCATCTGTAAACTGTCACTTCAGCAGAAGAAATGCAGCTTCTACCATCTGCTATCCATTTACTTAAATGTCTACTTCCAGTATATGTGTATAGCGGAATCAGAATTGTTAACCTGTTCTCCTGTGAGAAACAACTTTAGCAATGCATATGCACAGTTTTACTTTTGATTTGCAGATATGTTTGCTTCTAACAAACAGGATTTTAAAAATCCATTTTATATTTTTCAACTGTTCTTATCTGCCAATCTATAATGACAAATTGCCATGGTTGATAGCACATTGCTTGCTTACTAGAATTTAAAACTTGCTGAAGCTCTCCAATATATTTATTTATGAATTCAACATTGTTCTTTACAGAGAATCAGGTATGGCACTATTAAGTACATTTCAACTAAGTTAAAGGTAGTAAATTAAGCAAAATTGACCCACGTAAATGAGATTGTCAACAGATGGCTACCCACCATGCCAGGTCAATGCCAACAACAAGGAGACAGAAAGTTAGAGAGAAAGTCAGGAAATAAGAGGCCTGCCACCTAAACAGTTGCAGAGATGTCATAATCCCCTAAGAATATTTCCCAAGAAAGGCTCCTTGTTTCAGACACCGGTTTTGAGATAGGAAAACCCAGCAACCTTCTTTTCAGCCAAAGGAACTATTGTTCAAGTAACAGAGGACATTTACAGTTTAGAAAGCATTTGTTGGTGAAACCGTCGTAAAAGTAGATGATGAACAAGCCTATGTTTATCAGATTGGGTGTGTGTGCCAAAGTCTGACACTGAATACCCTCCCTGACAAGTGCTTCCACATTCTTCCAACTGCAATGCCTTAAAATAGAAGGACCAACTGTGGTGGAAGAAATGTCTGACTATTGGTGTGAAGATCTGGCTCCTCATTCTGATTCAGCCAATTAGTATCAGTTTGGCTTTGGAAAAGTCACTGAATCTATTATCTTATTAGAAAACTAGATGGATCATTAAGTAAGGTCAAAGTCAGTCAGCCTTTTAATGACTTTTAGGACGTGAAGTTTGTCTTTAGTAATGGTGCTCTGTTTTTTTTTTTTTCATCCTTCACTAAAGGAAAAAAAAGAATATCTTCAAGAAACAACCTCTTTCACAATTCAGTCTAATGAAATTCAATTCTACACAAGAAATACTGAGGTTTTATTAAGGGCCAGACAATGTGCTAGGCTCTGAGATAAACCTATTGTGAAGATAAACAAGGTCCATACTTTGCAGAGCTTATAGTCTAATGTGATAAACAGGTAAGTTAACATGCACTTTACAATGATGTGTGATAGGGGCTTTCATGGATAACAAAAGGAGCAATCAAAAACATTTTTAAAGGAGAGCCCTGAACTCTTAAAAACCTGTCCTCAGGAAAAATGTGAAACATACTTTAATGAGAAATTGTCTGTGAATAATTTAAACTTTATTCCAGTTGGAGGGTGAAAAGAGACTCTATACTTTACAGCTTTAATTTACTGGAAAGAGAACCCTAAATGGGCAATTTTAGGTATTTGCTGGCCTGTGGGGGGCCTGGAGAATTCTCAAGCTCTTGACATCACTGTAGTATAGAACCTATACTACAGTGATAGATGATCACTTACTCTGCCTGCTCGGCATGTAGCTGGATCTAGCAAGACTGTTCAAGTCTTATCTTTAGGTTGTCTTTTCAGTTCAGAAATATAAATATTCAGTATTACTGGAACAAGAAGCCCTTTCAATCAACTGTGCCTTTGCCCACATGCCCTGAAAGGAGGACAGCCTGTTCTAAGTGATAACAAAATCTTAATTTACTGAAATCTCTGCTTCAATCAGATCTGCTGCTGTAGCCTAGTGCCCAGCCTGATAGCTCCCCTTATCTACACTCACTCAGAAAATGAAACATAGAAATGCTGGATTGCTGCCAGTCTTCTTCCAGTCAAGACCTTCTATTAGAAGGTCTGGAAGGGTCAGCTCCTTGCCCAGGGCATCTTCAAACATGTCTATGGAGGAGAAGCTCAGTATAAGGAATTAACGACAAGATGTTGAACTAGAGAAAAAGGGAAATACCAATTTTGACTTTGAGAAAGCCCACACGCCTTTTAAATATGCAGCTCTACTGGCCATGTCCTAGCTAAAAGTGACTGTGGCATTTTCATCAGATAAGCAAAAATGATAAATACGACGTTTCCTGTCCACAGAGGTTACTACTTTAACTCGTTAAATTTCTTTGAAGTTTAGGCTTTTCCTATCTGTCATCAGATTCTGAATTCATTTTGTTATTTGTAAATCAAGGAAAGAGTTGAGTTTCTTCCTGTGTGGACTAAATGATACTAAGTTGCATATTCTGGCCGTTTATAGATCTGCCTGTACTTTCTAAAATCCTTCCTCTTCACTTTTGTTTACTTGTTTTTTTAAGAACCATGGCCGCTCTTTTGCCTTCCTCACTAAGCACTTACGGTTGGGCACATGCTGTTTTACTAAACACAATTGATCCAAATTCAGGTGTCAACATAGGGTTTGTTGAGTGCAGTGAAATTCTGGTATTAGTAATTCCAAACGGAAATCGTGGACTGATTTGTATATTTCCGTCCATTCTTTCCCAAGCTAGCCTTCTCTTTTCCTTTGGCTAAATAACCAGGAAGGTGTGAAACAATGTAAACAGCATCCAAGCTTGGAAACATGGGCTGGAGATATGATTTCAGATAACTTAAGCTATCCAGTTAGGTCCAGGCCTAAATCCCTTAGCCATCCAGTTTACCCAAATTCCAGAAGATAGTTTATAAGTATTGTATTTATACATACATCCATGCATCCATACATATATAAATACATATATTTATGTATGTAAATAAATATATCTATGTTTGTGCATGAATTGAATATACAGGTACGCAAACAATTTCTTGTCATAAACTTGGCTTTTAAGAAAAGATACTAAACAATATATTTTTCAGGTAATCTCCATGAGTACATATAATTCTGTTTCAGCTATTTTTAAAGACAACCAGGAAGACTTGATTAAAATGTTGCCCTTATTTATTTGACCAATTCCCCATTAAAAGACATTTAGATTATTGCTAATCTTTTGTCATTAAAATTATGCTTCAATGAATTTATCTCTGTATCTTTCATTTTCTCATTCATGAGTTTATCAGTAGGATGAATTTCTCAAAGTGGAATTTTGAGGGCAAAGAGTATATACATTACATTTTTACTGTGCTAAATTTGTTTCCATAGAGTTATAAAAATTACACTCACACCAGTAATATAAGAGGGTCTCTTTCCTCAAGTGCTCAGTAAAACAGATTGTTACTAAGAATTTTTTCACTTGTCTCATAGGCAAAATATTGTATCTCAATGTAGCTTCTTGTTTGTATTTTTTAATGATTGGGATTGATAATATTTTCCTTTGTTTAGAAATGATGGCTCTTTTTTTTCTATCACTCTAGTCATTCATTGCTTATGTTTCTGAGTTGTTTGTATACTTTTCCTTATTTGAAAGGGTGTATTATGTACTAAGTAATTTAACTATTTTTTTTCTATGATGTAAACTATAGTTTTCCTTGTTTTTATTATTTCCGGTTTTACCTTTGGGTTTTCTTTATAGAAAAAGTAGTTGATGTATGTAATTAAATTTATTATTTGAAAATAATTTTCAGATTTGGTTTCATAGTAAGGTGGGCTTTAATATAAAATCTTCTAAGATTTACTCTATTAATTGAATGTTTTAATATTTCTTTTTCTTTGTGTTTTTGTGGAGTCTTGCTCTGTCGCCCAGGCTGGAGTGCAGTGGCACAATCTCAGTCTTGGCTCACTGGAACCTCTGACTCACAGGTTCAAGCAATTCTCTTGCCTCAGCCACCGCCGTAGCTGGGATTACGGGCATGCGCCACCACACCCTGCTAATTTTTGTATTTTAAGTAAAGATTTTGCTGTGTTGGCCAGGTGGTCTTGAACTCCTGATCTCAAGCTATCTGCCTGCCTTGACTTCCCAAAGTGCTGAGATTCCATACATGAGCCATGAGCCACCACACCCAGCCTATTGGTGTTTTAATACTTGAATGTCTGTTTTTTTTCTTACAGCCATGTTTTCAAATATATAATTATTTCACTTTGTTTTACACCATTTACATTTCACTTTTCAAATTTTGTTCAACTATTTTATATTTGTTTTAATATAATTTTTTGTGGACTTCTTTAACTTTTATTTTAGGTTCAGTGATACATGTGCAGGTTTTTTATATGGGTAAATTGTATGTCATAGGGGTTTGGTGTACAGATTATCACTTCACCCAGGTAATAAGCTGATACGGTTTGGATGTGTCCCCACCCAAATCTCACCTTGAATCGTAATAATCCTCACATGTCAAGGATGGGTCCAGGTGGATATAATTGAATCACGGGGTGGTTTCCCTCATACTTTTCTAGTGGTAGTGAAATATATCTCATGAGATCTGATGGCTTTACACATGGGAGTTCCCCTGTGCAAGCTCTCCTGCCTGCTGCCATGTAAGACCTGTCTTGCTTTCCCTTCACCTTCTGCCATGATTGTGAGTACTCCTCAGCCATGCGGAACTGTGAGTCAATTATACCTCTTTCCTTTATAAGTTACCCAGTCCTGGGTATGTCTTTATTAGAAGCATGAGAAGAAACTAAGACATAAGTGCAGTCCTCAATATATAATATTTTGAGCCTTACCCTTCTCCCATTATTTACCCTCACATAGGCCCTGGTATCTGTTGTTCTCTTCTTTGTGTCCGTGTCTACTCAATTTTTGGCTCCCACTAATAAGTGAAAACATGTAGTATTTGGTTTCCTCTTCCTGTGTTAGTTCACTTAGGATAATGGTCTCCAGTTCCATCTATGTTGCTGCAAATGACAATCCTTTATATAGTTTTTTTATGTTTCCGTGGTATCCCATGGTGTATATGTACCACATTTTCTTTATTCAGGCTATGCATTGCTGGGAATTTAGGTTGATTCCGTGTCTTTGCTAATGTGAATAGTACTGCGATGGATGCACTTACACGTGCATGTGTCTTTATGGTAGAATGATTTCTGTTCCTTAGGAGACATACCCAGTAATGGGATTCCTGAGTCAAATGGTAGATTTGTTTTAAGTTCTTTGAGAAATCGTCAAACAGTTTGCCATAGTTGCTTAACTAATTTACATTCCCACCTCTGCACCCTTGCCAGCTTCATTTTTTTGTCTTTTTAATAATAACCATTCTGATTGATGTAAGATGATATCTAATTATGGTTTTGATATGTATGTCTCTAATGATCAGTTATGTTGAGCATTTTTTCATATTGCTTGTGGGCCACATATATGTCTTCTTTTGAGAAATACCTGTTCATGATCTTTGAGCACATTTTAATGGGGCTGTTTGCTTTTTGCTTGTTGCTTGGTTTAAATTTCTTCACGATTCTGAATATAAGACCTTTGTCATAGAAATAGTTTGCAGATATTTTCTCTGATTTTGGGGTTGTCTGTTTACTCTGTTGATAGCTTCTTTTGCTGTGCAGAAGCATTTTAGTTTAATTAGGTCCAATTCGTCAACTTTTGGTTTTGTTACAATTGCTTATTCTGTCTTAGTCATAAAATCTCTGTCAGGTCTTATGTACAGAATGGTATTTCCTAGGTTGACTTTAAGGGTTTTTATAGTTTTGGGTTTTACATTTAAGTCTTTAATCCATCTCAAGTTGATTTCGTATATGGTGTAAGGAAGGGGTCCAGTTTCAGTCTTCTGTATATGGCTAGCCAGTTATCCCAGCACCATTTATTGAATAGGGAGTCCCTTTTGTCCATTGCTTGTTTCTGTTGATTTTGTCAAAGAGCAGATGGTTGCAGGTGTGCAGGATTACTTCTGGGTTCTGTATCCTCTTCCATTGGTCTATGTATTTATTTTTGTACCAATACCATGCTGTTTTGGTTACTATAGCCACATAGCATAGTTTGAAGTTGGGTAGTGTGATTGCTTCCAGCTTTTTTTAATTTGCTAAGGATTGACCAGACTGTTGAGTTTCTCTTTTGGGTCTATGTGAATTTTAAAATATTTTTTTCTAATTTTTTGAAGAGCATCATTGGTAGTTTGATAGGAATAGCACTGAATTTCTAAATTGATTTGGGCAATATGGAAATTTTAACGATATTGATTCTTTCTATTCATGAGCATGAAATTTTTTTCTATTTGTGTCATCTCTGATTTATTTGAATAGTGTTTTGTAAATCTTATCGTAGGCTTACGTTGCCTCCCTGGTTGGTTGTATTTCTAGGTGTTTTATTCTTTCGGCTATTTTGAATGGAATTGCTTGATTTGGCTCTCAGCTTGGATGTTATTGGGGTATAGAAATCCTATTCATTTTTGTACACTAATTTTGTGCCCTCAAACTTTGCTGAAGTTGTTTTTCAGATGAAGGCACGTTTGGGTAGAGATTATGATTTTTTTGGTATGGAATCCTATCATTCATAAAAATAGTTTGACTTCCTCTCATCTTATTTGGATGCTTTTTATTTCTTTCTCTTGGCTGGGTACTCTGGCTAGAACTTCCAATAACATGTTGAGTAGGAGTGGTGAGAGAAGGCATCCTTTGTTTTGTGCTCGTTTTCAAGGGCAATAATTCTAGCTTTTGCCCATTCAGTATGGTGTTGACTGTGGGTTTGTTATAGTTGAGTGGTTATTTGAAGGATGCTCTTTCAATGTCTAGTTTTTTAAAGCATTGATAAGGCTGGATTTGTATCCCTGTCTAAATTTCATATTGAATTGTAATCCCCAATATTGGAGGTGGGACCTGGTGGGAGGTGATTGAATCATGGGGATAGATTCCCCCCTTTGGTGCTGCTCTTGTGATAGAGTTCTCACAAGATTTAGTTGTATATAAGTGTATAGCATACTTCTTCTCGCTCTGTTTCTTCTGCTTTGGCCATGTAAGATGTGCCTGTTTCCCCTTCACCTTCCAGCATGATTGTAAGTTTCCTAAAGCCTCCGTCAGCCATGCTTCTGGTTCTGCCCATGGAACTGTGAGCCAATTTAACTTATTTTCTCCATAAATTTCTCACTTTTCTTTATAAATTACTCAGTTTTAGGTATTTCTTTATAGCAGTGCACTAAATAGCCTAATACAAGGGTTTAAACATGAAGAGATGTTGAATTTTATCAAAAGCCTTTGCTGTACTATTGAAATGATCATGTGGTTTTTATTTTTAGTTCTGTTTATGTGATGAATCACATTTCTTGATTTGTCCACGTTGAACCAACCTGGCATCCAAGGATAAATCGTGTTTGATCATTGTGGATAAGCTTTTTGATGTGCTGGTTCATTGACAGTTTTTGCATCTGTGTCCATCAGGAGATTGTCCTGAAGTTTATTTGCTGCTGTTGTGTCTCCACCAGGATTTAAAATCAGAATGATGTGGTCTTCACAGAATAAGTTAATAAGGAGGTCCTCCTCCTCAGTTTTTTGGAGTAGTTTCCATAGGAATGGTACCAGCTGTTCTTTATACATCTGGTAAAATTTGGCTGTATGTTTTTCTGGTTCTGGGCTTTTCTGGTTGGGAGGCTTTTTATTGCTAATTAAATTTGGGTATTTTTCATCAGTCTGTTGAAGGACTCAATTGCTTTTTGTTTCATTCTTGGGAGATTGTATGTTTTCAGGAATTTACCCATTTCTTGTAGGTTTTCTAGCTTGCGTACATAGAGGTATTTGTAGCAATCTCTGAGTGTTTTTGTATTTCTGTTCAGTCAGTGGTAACATCCCCTTTGTCATTTCTGATTGTGTTAATTTGGATGTTTCCTCTTTTTTTTTTTTTGAGACGGAGTTTCTCCCTTGTTACCCAGGCTGGAGTGCAATGGTGCAATCTTGGCTCACCGCAATCTCCGCCTCCTGGGTTCAGGCAATTCTCCTGCCTCAGCCTCCTGAGTAGCTGGGACTACAGGCACGCACCACCATGCCCACCTAATTTTTGTATCTTTAGTAGAGACGGGGTTTCACCATGTTGACCAGGATGGTCTCGATCTCTTGACCTCGTGATCCACCCGCCTCGGCCTCCCTCCTCTTTTTTCTTTATTAGTCTAGATACAGGTCTAGCTATCTTATTTGTTCTTTCAAAAAATAAACACTTAGTTTTGTTGACCTTTTATTCATCTCAGTTTTCTTTATTTCAGCTCTAATTTTGATTATTTCACATCCTGCTGGCTTTGCAGTTGGTTTGCATGCATGTTTGTTTCTTTTCTAGTTTCTTTAGGTGTGATAGTTAGGTTGTTAATTTTAGATGTTCCTAGTTTTTCGATGTGGGCATTTAGCATTATAAACTTTCCTCTTAGCAGTGCTTTAGCTGTGTCCCTGAGATTTTAATATGTTGTGTCTTTGTTCACATTTGTTTCAAAGAATTTCTTGATTTCTGCCCAATTTTATTTTTTACCCCAAAGCCATTCAGGAGCACATTGTTTAATTTCTATGAAATTTTATGGTTTTGAGCAATTTTCTTAGTTTTAAAAATAGAAATTGATATTTGTTTTGTTTTTGTTTTTTGAGATGGAATTTCGCTCTTATTACCCAGGCTGGAGTGCAACGGTGTGATCTCGGCTCACCGCAACCTCCACCTCCTGGGTTCAGGCAATTCTCCTGCCTCAGCTTCCTGAGTAGTTGGGATTACAGGCACGCGCCACCATGCCCAGCTAATTTTTTTATATTTTTTTTTAGTAGAGACGGGTTTTCACCATGTTGACCAGGATGGTCTCGATCTCTTGACGTCGTGATCCACCCACCTCGGCCTCCCAAAGTGCTGGGATTACAAGTTGAGCCACCGCGCCCGGCCTAGAAAATGATTTTTAATTTTATTGTGCTGTGGTCTGAGAGTGTATTTAGTATGATTTCAGTTTTCTGAATTTTCTGGGGATTGTTTTATGGCCAGTTGTGTGGTTGATTTTAGAGTAGTGTCATATGCAGATAAGATAAATGTGTATTCTGTTGTTTGGGGTTGGAAAGTTCTGTAGCTGTCTATTAGGTCTATTTGGTCCAGTGTTAAGCTCAGAAGCCAAATATTTTTGTTAGTTTTCTGTCTCTATGATATGTCTAATACAGTCAGTTGAGCGTTGAAGTATCCTATTGTGTGACTAAGTCCTTTTGTAGGTCTCTAAGAAGTTGCTTTATAAATCTGGATGCTATTATCTTTACGATAGTTAGATCTTCTTGTTGAACTGAAGTATTTACCATTATTTGTCTTTTTGATCTTCATTGGTTTACAATCTGTTTTGCCTGAAATTAGAATAGCAACTTCTGCCCTTTTCTAATTACCATTTGCTTGGCAGAGTTTTCTCCATCCCTTTACTTAAAGCGTTTGGGTGTTATTGCATATGAGATAAGTCTCTTACAGACAGCATACTGTCGGGTCTTGCCTCTTTATTCAACATGCCACTCTGTTCCTTTCAATTGAGGCGTTTAGCCTGTGTGCATTCAAAGTTAATATTGATCTCTGTGGATGTAATTCTGTCATCGTGTTGCTGGCCAGTTATTATGCAGACTTCTTTGTGTGCTTGCTCTAGAGTGTCAGTATTTTATTCATCTAAGGGTGTTTTATGGTGCCCAGTAATGATCTTTTCTTTTTATATTTAACGCTCCCTTCAGAACCTCTTGTAGGAGGTGATTACAAATTCCCTTAGTATTTTCTTGCCAGAAAACAATCTTATTTCTCCTTGGCTTAGGAAACTTAGTTTGGCTGGAAATAAAATTCTTGATTGGAATTTATTTTCTTTGATCATGCTGAATATGAGCACTCCGTGACTTCAGTCTTACAAGGTTTCTGCTGAGAGGTCTTCTGTTAACCTGACAGGGTCTCCTTCTGTCAGTGACCTGCCCTTCTCTCTAGTTGCTTTTAGCAATTTTTTCTTTCATTTTGACCTTGGCTCATCCGATCACTGTGTGTCTTGGGGATGGTTATCTAGCAGAGTATCTTGTAGAGGTTCTCTGCATTTTCTGAATTTGAATGGTTTCCTCTCTGGTGAGGTTGGGGAAATTTTTGTAGATAATACCCTGAAGTATGTTTTCCAATTGACTTTCTTTGTCTTCCTCTCTTTCAGGGACAGTTATGAGTTGAAAATTTGGTCTCTTTACCTAATGCCATATTTTTCAGAGATCTTGTTTATTCTGCTTTAATTCTTTTGATCATTTTTGTTTGATTTAGTTACTTTGGAGAACTGGTCTTTGAACACTGAAATTTTTTTCTCAGCTTGACTGATTCTGCTATTAATACTTGAGATTTTACTCTGAAGTTTTGAAGGGAGTTTTTCAGCTCTGGTAGGTCAGTGTGGTTCTTTCTTAAAATGGCCACTTCATTTTTCATCTCCTGTTTTTTTTTTTTTTTTTGGTATTGCTTTGAATCCTTGGATTGGGTTTCAGCTTTCTCCAGAATCCTGATGATCTTCATTCCTATCCACATTCTGAATTCTGTTTCTGTCATTTCAACCATTTCATTCTGGTTAAGAACTATTGCTGGTAACCAGTGTGATCCTTTGGAGGTAAGAAGACACTTGCTTTTTGAGTTGCCAGAGTGCTTGTACCAGTTCTTGCTCATCAGTGTGGGCTGATGTTCCTTTAGTCTTTGAAGTTGCTGCCCTGTGGATTTTTTTTTGTTTGTTTATATCTTCTTTAATGTCATTGGGGTTTTGATTTTGCACAGGATGGATTCCGTCAACTGGCTTTATTTCTGGAAGACATTGGGGGCCAAGGCTTAGCTCAAAACTCTTGGAGCACGTGTTCTAACTCTGGGGGGCTGATGTTGGGCCCCTGTTTTTGTTATCTGGCTCCTTGAAAGTAGGAACCTTCTGTGCTGGAAGTGCTGATGCCTTCCCAGACTACTGGGAGGCGCTGTATCTGTTGGTGCCCAGCAAAGCCCTTCATCAGGGCAGTGGCGGCAAGATCCATGCTTGTTTGCCTGTGCCAGCAGCAGTGGCCACAAAGCGGGGTGCACACATATTGGCTGTGGTAGGGTACTGGCGTGAGTGGGGCTATGGCATTCCTGTGTGAGTCATGCTAGTGTGGGGGGTGCAGCATTGGTGGGCAAAGGGCTTTTGGCTTCTGTGCACATGTTTGCACTGATGGCAATGGTGGAGTACGGGAGGCAGGGTTCCTGGAATCCATGTGCATGTTTGTACAAGCAATGGCGGTGTGGCTGGTAATCGAGTAACAGGGTGTGCTCATGCTGGCAGTGGTGGCATGGTGGGGTTTGAATGCACGCATGTATGCTGGTGTGGGAGAGGAACAAGGTCCATACTTTTTCTGGCTGCCATGGTTTGGCTGTGCCCCACCCTAATCTCATCTTGAATTTCTACTTGTTCCAACAACATGCCTTTACTGTCCCATCTCAGGGGTATATCAACTCTGCAACTTTGTATCGTAACCTTATTTGAAGAGACCTCAATTGTTTTTTGTTTCCACAAGATATCACACTTGTCCTTTACATTGATGACATTATGCTGATTGGATCCAATGAGCAAGAAGTAGCAAACACACTGGACTTATTGGTGAGACATTTGTATACATAGGATGGGAAATAAATCCAACTAAAACTCAGGGATCTTCTACCTCAGAAAAGTTCCTAGGGGTCCACTGGTATGGGGCTTATCGAGATATTCTTTCTGAGATGAAGGATAAGTTGTTGCATTGGGCCTCTCCTACAAGCAAGAAATAGACACAATGTCCAGTGGGCTTATTTGGATTTTGGAGGCAACACATTCCTCATTTGGATTTGTTACCCTTGTTTATTTATTGAGTGACCCCTAAGACTGCCAGTTTTGAGTGGGGTCCAGACAGGAGAAGGCTCCGCAACAGATCCAGGCTGCTGTGCAAGCTGATCTGCCACTTGGGCCATAGGACCCAGCAGATCCAATGGTGCTCGAGGCACTAGTGACATAGAGGGATGCTGTGTGGAGCCCCTGGCAGGCCTCCATAGGTGAATCACAGTGGAGGCCTCTAGGATGTTGGAGCAAGGCCTTGCCATCTTCTGCAAATAACTACTCTCTTTTTGAGAGACAGCACTTGGCCTGTTACTGGGCTTTGGTGGAAACTGAACGCTTGACTGTGGGTCATCAAGTCACCATGTGACCTGAACTGCCTATCATACACTGGGTGCTTTCTGATCCATCTAGCCAAAATGTGGGTCATACTCATCAGCATTCCATCATCAAATGGAAGTGGTAGATACGTGATGGGGCTCGAGCAGGTCCTGAAGGCACAAGTGAGTTACATGAGGAAGTGGCTCCAATGCCCACGGTCTCCACTCCTGCTATCCTGCCTTACCTCCCCAAGCCTGCACCGATGGCCTCATGCAGATTACCCTATGATCCGTGGACAGAGGAAGAGAAGACTAGGGCCTGCTTCACAGATGGTTCTGCACAGCATGTGGGCACCACCTGAAAGTGGACAGCTGCAGCACTATGCCCCTTTCTAGGACATCCTCGAAGAACAGCGGTGACGGAAAATCTTCCCAATGGACGGAAACTCAAACATCCTATGTGTCTTTCACTTTTATTTTAGTATTTCCTTCATAAATCCTATGTACTGTGTCTTAAGTTTGTTCACAGATATTTTATCTTTCTTGTTGCCTTAGTATATGGATCTTTCCCTCCAATGTATGATGTAAGTTCCTGTTACAGTATATATGACACCTATTTGGTCCTGAATAGCTTTTTCTCCAGTCATGTTATTTTTTTTTTACTGTTAGTAATAATTGTTGATTATTTTCATCTAAAATAGTTTTATTACCACATTTCTATTTTCCTAACTGCTTTTTTCCCTTTTGCTTAATTTCATCCACTAGCAATTAGGAAACAAACATAAATGGCTGTAGCGATGAAAGACATGCTGCTTTGTTACTGATAATATTTGGAAAGCGTCTTAGTCCATTCCTTCTGCTATAAAAAATACCTTTGACTGGGTATTTTATAAATTACAGGAATTTATTTTTTTTTTTTGTTCGGGAAGCTGAGAAACTGAAAATCAAGGTGCTGGTGGATTTGGTGTGTGGTGAGTGCTCATTCTCTTCCCTGTAGATGGTGCCTCATTGCTTAGTCTTCATATGGCAGAAGGGCAAAAAGGAACGAATCATGTTTTCTCATAACGCAGGAGGATTAAACAGGCCTGGCAGCTCTCGGAAGCTGCTTTTATAAAATCATTAGCCCATACCAAGACAGATCCCTTATGACTAAATAATTTTATACAAAAGGCCCCACCTCTTAATAGTAACACCCTGGGGATTATTAACATGAAATTTGGAAGGACCATCAACGTCAGTGTTTCAGTGTTTTCAAAAAGTCAAACTATAGCATTGGTTCCTAATGTTTTAAATAAAAAAATGGATGCCATTTTTTTTTTGAGACGTAGTCTCACTCTTGTTGGCCAGGCTGGAGTGCAATGGCACGGTCTCGGCTCACTGCAGCCTCCACCTCCTGGGTTCAAGTGATTCTCCTGCCTCAGCCTCTCGAGTGGCTGGGATTACAGGTGCCCACCATCATGCCCAGATAATTTTTATATATTTAATGGAGATGGGATTTCACCATGTTGGCCAGGCTGGTCTTGAACTCCTTGCCTAGTGATCCTCCTCCCTCCTCGGCCTCCCAAAATGCTGGGATTACAGGCATGAGCCACTGAGCCTGGCCATAGATGTCAAATTTTATCAAAAACTTCATTATCTATGGAGAAGGTTGCTTTTCCTGATTTCATTAATATTTTTAATAATATTCATACATTTTAATATTGAAAAGTATATATACACTTTGCCTTCATCCTGTATTATTCTTTACTTTGCTTCAAGTTTATGTTTGCTTATTTTCAATTGGAAATTTTGGATTCATATTTATACATGAGTTTGAGCCTTTTTAAATTTTTATTCCTTGCTTCCCTTTCCTTCCTTCCTTCCTTCCTTCCTTCCTTCCTTCCTTCCTTCCTTCCAACCCCCCTCCTTCTTCCCTTCTCTCCCCTCCCCTCTCTTCCCCTCCCCTTGCCTTCCCTTGTTTCTCTTTCCCTTTGGTTGTCTTTATCAGTTTTTGGTATTAACGATATGAATGATCTGTTTTAAAAAATCTTTAGTTTTGCTTTATTGTGATCTCATTTGCCTACAATATTTTTAAATTCGGTTTTAAATTAACGGAGTCACTCCTTATGGGAAGACACTTCGGTTTTTAACAACTTAGCTGTATTCTCACTCTTTTCAGGAAGTGATCTGAATGATGAAGACATTGAGCGTTCTAGAGACAAAGTGGGAGGAAGTCTAAGGGGAATATGGAAGATGCGGTGACAGGCACCATTTAGTTTCTTCTTTTTCTTTTTTTTTTTTTTTTTTCCATGAGACAGGATCTCACTTTGTCCCCACGTTGGAGTGCAGTAGTGTTACTGTGGCTTAATGCAGCCTCAGCTTCCTGGACTCAAGCAATCTGATCCTTAACCTCTTAAGTAGCTGAGTAGTAAGGTGACAGGCACACACTACCATGTTTGAATTTTGGTGTTTTTTTTTTTTTTTTTTTTTTTTTGTAGAAACAGGGTCTTTCTCTGTTGCCCAGGCTGGTCTCAAACTCCTGGGCTCAAACAATCCTCCTCCCTTTGTCTCTCAAAGTACTGGGATTACAAGAATGCACCATGCCTGCCACTTAGTTTCTAGCATAGCCTCATTCTGTACTACAGTGGGTCCTTAGTTGAGCAAACATTCTGCCGTGTACGGTATACATAAAAGAGAAATTGCGTATTTGTTTCAATGCTTAGTTTAACTACATACTTTATAAGGTTACTAAATACTCTTTTATCTATTTCTTCTGGTTGTTTTTCCTAACAAGGATACCTTAAGCATCTGATATATGCTAGGAATTCTGCTCAGTGCTAGGATACAGAAGAATGATCATAAATCAGCAAATCCAACACTACCATAGAACCAACTGATATAAAAAGTCCAAGCAATATTACTGCAGCCGAAGAATGGGAATAAAAGCATTTAGAGACATGAGTTGAAAATGAAGGCAGTAAAGTGCCTTTTATCCCTGGAGAACTGACTGCCCAATGGAGATGTGCATCACAGCATTACTAATGTAGCAGTTAATCTAGTAACTTCTGATATCTCCAAGTGGGACAGGAAGGAAAGGATGAAAGCAGAAATAGAATAATTTTCCTTCAATTTAAATGTAATTGGGAATAAGAGAAAACAAAAAGAAAACATGGATCTTCCAATTTGTGTGTATGTGTGTGTGTGTGTGCATATGTATGTATGTGTATGTGTGTGTGCTTTACTGTCTTACTGGCTTTTTCTCATACATTTTAATAATATAGCCTTGGGGTGAAAAGATAAGACAAGTAGCCTGATGATTTCTTTATTGGTTTTCTACTCAAAATTCTTAATCCAATATTTTTAGATTATTTCTTACCTGCTCAGAAACAGTCATATAATTAAAAGACCTTGACAGCAAAATGTATTTATTTGAATAGAAGTTCGACATAGTCTTGAAAGATAAAGTAAGGACACTGCTTGAGCAGACATAATCTAACTATGGTATAGAGGTAGCGTGTACCAGAAAGATGTACACTCATTGTTATAATAGACCCACGTTAAATCATTATATAAATTATTTTCCAGTGCAGAGAAAAACTAAGAAGTCTGTTTGGGGACATTAATATTCTTGAAGTCATGGTTTAAATTTTGCTCTTTTATCTTGAACAGAAGAATTCTTTATTACCTTAAAAATAGGATATATTATAAACAACCTACTATAACTTCAAATAAAACTGTTTTCTCATAAATACATCACGTTACAGTTGAAATTAAGGACTTGCCCGATCTTACAGTAATGCAATGTTCTTTTTCATTCAGAAACTTCCATGAAGTGTCTACGTCTATAAAAGCTAATGGTGGGATGAGAGTCTTCCTGGAGAAAGCTTGCCACATAGATAGTCCTTGGGGAACCTGAATGAGTGGAAGGGGATCTGATGTAGGTTTTTTCTTTAGTGAATATTTAAAGCAACACCCCTTTAAATCTTCTGAACTTGTTTCAGTCATGGTTTACAAAGTGAAAGAGACTCAGAGAAATCCTTTTCCTTTAAAAGCAGAAAATTATTCGTCTGTTTTTCATACAATCTTGATTATCCAAACAACAAAATAAGTTAGAGCTACAAGTTTCTCTCTTGATTTTCCATCTATTGTTTCTAATATCAGCATGTGGCACATTTCCAAAGAAATACAAGCACTATTTATAATTATAAATAGTTTAACAACGTACCCTGTACTCTACCCTCTCAGGTTCATCAAGACTATTGACATGCAGAAGCGGTTCCTTTACAATCGTGTTGATTTTGCTTTTTTTGTTGATAACAGACTTTTCTTGGCATGATGTTCTAATTCAAGATAGCAGTAGCTTGTAGGAGAGAAATGACAGTATAAACCTAGACCAGACACACTTTCCCAAAAAGAAAAGGATAAAGCTGTTTGTGTCTGCCTGGAGATGTACAGTGCCTCCTCTGTTAGGTGAGTCTAAATTTACATCTTTTCAAGGCTTAGTGATATTATTCTTTTTGATTAATAGGAATATGGGTTGCTAAATAAGGGAAAAAGTAACAGGGAGCCCTTTTTATCAGGATATTTTTGTTAACTTGCCAGAGAGCATGTGAATTGAGGTGGGTAGGTATATTAGGAAGATGCAGAGACTTATGGTACCTGTCATGCTCAAAGGGAAAATTTCTTAAAAGTGCTTAAATATTTAATAATATCTCTATGACTTTTGTTTTCCCTATATTATCTACCCTGAGCTGTGTCTTATCTATATAATACAGTAATCTACAATGTTGTAAGTAGATAAATACTTGCTGTGTTATCAAGAAAATAATATCACATATAACTGAAAATTAATCCTTTATATTCTAACAAATATTAAAAATGATTAATACTTTATTAATCTTTAATTTCATTTATTCATTTTAAAATTAATATTTAAAATTGATCAATATCTCTATGGTATTTTGTCTTGGTGACTCAAGAAGTTCATTATGGTGATCACCAAATACACCATATTTTCATGGTTGCTGGGGCACATTCATATATTTTTCCCTTGACTAAATGACACCATATGTTTTGGTTTCTTTTGTTTTTTAATGTGCTTAATTTTCTTTTTCTACTCTTCCTTCTGGACTATCTACCTATAGAAGTCAATACTGGCTAGGGGAAGCTTTAAGGGGACCAGGTAGTACAGTCATCCAGTGTTCCAGGAAGTAGAGAAGTGGTAATCAACGAGCACTTACCCATCTTTACCGTGATCCTGTGCTAGAATTTACACTAGCTTTATCTCTCATGCATGTGTGAATGAGCACAGTTTTTGGTATATAGCAGGTTCGTATTAAACATGTGTAGAATAAATATGTAAAAGATGACCCTGCCATTTTTGAAGTGCAATATGACTTTGATGTTATATATGATGTAATTTGCATATTTATACAACATCATGCAAGATAAATGTGATTATTGTCACTAAGTAGAAAATTGAATATCATGGAGATTAAGTGACTTCATTATATTCAGCCAGTTAGCAAGTAGTAAAGCTGAGATTTGAATTTGTGTCTACATGGCTCTAACTTCAGCATCATATATTTGCTGGTTCCACAGTCCTACAACCTTGTCCTCCCTCCTATTTTAATTCACTTCATCTGCAATATCTGAGGAACCAGATAATCTGTGAAAACATGAGTACATCATTTTATTCTTTGCTTATTTTCTAGTTTTCGACTGTATTCCCGATAGTAGGGATTTATAAATACATACTCAGGTATGCCCCAAGCCTTAAAATAAACTGATAAAATTCATTCTATGTCAAATACACAAAGAGTATTGGAAAATTGTACAGAAGTACAAATGTGGCTGCTCTAGGAAAACTTGATTATGTTAGAATCTATTAAAACTGTAATAATTTGATCATTTTTCACCAGTCCAGCTTACGTTTGTTTTGATTTACAAAGTGTGATATGTATTCAATATTTTTAGAAGCATGTCACACACAGACAATTATGGAGCATGTTACACATACAAATAATCTTTCAAACAATGCCTCTTATTACAAAAGTCATATTTTTCTCCAAAGCACTCTTGAGGATACAAGTTGGAATAATGCAAAAAATTAAAAATAGTCACCAAATGTGACACATTTACTAAATGGGCAGAAACTCTTAATGCAGTCCGAAGTTGGCTGGCTTTTATGAGAAGAACCATTGTGAAATTTTGCCTGCCCTATTTTGCATGTACCATTATTAACATTAAAGTGAGGGATGAAAGTTAAGAAGGGCCTTGCTTTCTTCCAAATTAAAAAAAGAAAAATGCCATTAATGCAAAGAAGGCTGTTGGCTACTATGTACTGAACAGGAAGCTCTTAGAACCTGGAGCTGAGCCATTTCGATCACAATGACAATATTGTATTCACTTTTGAAATGTGGACTTATGATGCAAAAACAAGAAAAGATTGAAGTGGCAGAGGGTAAATAAAATTGATGTCACTTGAGAATAATGTCTTTCTTTCAATTACATTAGGCTCTTCTTAGTCCTTGTGAAAGTGTAACCCCCCTCACTCCTGGTGAAAGTCTCGTTATGCTCATATTTTAGCAAATGTAAGGTGTATAGGACAAGTCCCAAAATAGCAGAGTTCTCTGGCTGCGGACCACTCATAGCTGAAATTCAGAAAACAGGCATGGTCTTCGTCTTTTTATTAGAAGATTAATAAAAATGAACGGGAGACTTAGAGCAACTCAGCTAATAAGCAAGTGAGATAAGTTGACTCTGTTGCCAAAGCACATTATTATGGATGAGTAAAACCTTCAGAAACTCAGAAGAAAGGTCTTGCCTTATTCTAACAAAGCCATGGAAAAAGGAAGGCAGTTCGACAAGGTGTAGACGTTTATTTGAGGGAAGAAAGGATGTGTGTTGGCACATGGGTCTTTAACAATACTTTGTTCTTCCCATCTCTCATGTTGCCACCACTTTCCCAAAACTCATCTCCCCGAAAAGGAAATTATTCATATGAAATGCTTAGAGACTACATTAGTCAGATTAGTGTCGGCTATACTATGTTAACTATGGTAACAAACAAACTCAAATATCGGTAGCATAACCTACTAAGGTTCACCATGGATGGGATGAGTTTTCAGAGCAGCTCCTATCCACATGGTGACCCAGAGATTTATTCTGTTTGCATCTTTGCCAGTAACCCCTTCCAGGTGATGAGCTGGGAAAGACTGAGCTTGTGGGAGCACACTGACTCTCATATACCTTAGCTAGAAATGTACATGTACCAACTCAACTCATCATCTGCTTGTCAAAAATTGGTCAAATGGTTCCACTTATCTTTGAGGGTACCGAAAGATAGAAAGAAGCACATGGAATTTTGGCATGGATCTACCACGGGGAGCCATTTTTAGAATGACCCAACAAGGAATAACAATATTAACAATGAGATACAATAAAAATATTTCATATTTAAAGGCTACCTTTTAAAATAGGGGAAAACGGCATTTTTATCTTTAGAAAAACATGTTTTCCCATCCATCCATGTCCATGTAAGCATTTAATTCAGAGCACTGTCAGCAAATGTTTTATTTTAAAGAAAAATCGCTGTGCAACATGTAATCGCTTCCTTTTCACATTCATCCCAGACATCTAGGAACTTTTCTCTTTTTTTATTTTTATTTTTTGCCATTTCACTCCATTTTATCCACTTCTTAAAGCTTTCGTTTAATTCATTACACATAGTATGCACAGTCTCAGCATTCCTGTTCTCCAAACCATAGCCCTCTCTTTAAATTGAAGTTCAGAGTCCATTTCAGAAAGCTTCTCAAGGGAAATTTCCCTCAATTAACTATGGCTCATTCTTTGATCTGTGCAATCCTCTCCTTATCACTCTGTCAGAATAATTCTTTGTATGCATGCATATTCACTGAATACTGACCCATTTCATCGCTTTTTAAGATTATAAAATTCTCAGGGCATGAGTCAGGTCTAATCTCAACTATATACTTTAAGTTTCTGTGACAGTGCTGAGCATCTGTGGATACTCACAAAATGTCACTGGCCTATTTACATGGACTTGGAATTCTATATATAGGGTTTGGAATCCCCCATGATCTCACTAAATTTTTTGATTAATTTTTTCATGTTCATCAAAAAGAACATTTCAATGAATAAAAAATAAGTCACTTAGCAGAGTCTGCTTTAAGCTCTTTTCAGCTTTGTAATAATGAAGGAGAAGTTGAAAGAAATGCTGATACTCTAAGACGCTAATGTATTCGTTGGAGTCCAAAATGTATTGTGAGTAACTGGGAAGTACAAAAGTAATTAACATTAACCAGCAAATAATAAAACAGCATTATCTTCAGGAAGCAGCATGTGTAGAAGGCAGTTGAGAGTTTGGAATAGGTTGTTGCCAAAAAAAAAAACCCTCTGTTTATTTTCTGGCTGAGGCAGTTTACTGCAAATTGTATGGATCGGAAAGTGTGTTCTAACCTAGACCTGTAGATTTTTGATGATAGTCTGAAGATCTTTTGCCTCACTCACTTGGTCTTATTGAAGTAGTTTCTTGCTTTGCATACTTTTGTTTTATTCTTTCAATATCATATAAAAAATCCAAATCCACCTTTCTCTGAGTAAAGAGAATAAAATAATACAGCAACTGTGTATTCTCAATAAGTAGTTCTTAATTCTAGCTACCCATCATTAGAGTCATCATGGAAGCATTTATAAATCCACTGCCTGAGCCTGCCCTAAATGACTTTGTTTCGATTGGTCCAGAGTAGAGTTAGGCATTAATGCTCCTTTTCTTTTCTCTTTTCTTTTCTTTCTCTCTCTCCCCTGCCCCTTCCCCTCCCTCCCTCCCTCCCTCCCTCCCTTCCTCCCTTCCTTCCTTCTTTCCTTTTTTTTTGTCATCTTGTTTTTTACAAATGTTAAGCTGGCAATCTGATTTCATGTTATAAGGACCCAACAGAAAGTTTGGTTCTTTTTCTTTGTGATCAGCTAAAATTGATAAGAAGCTTACAGAATCAGGAATCCTCTCAAGAATCAACCCCATCGATTTTACTCTGGCATTTTAGTTTTCCATAGTAGAGAAACATAAATGTAAACAGAATGTGTACAGGAAAGTAAAAATAACTGGGATTTCATTAGATCTTTTACTCCCCAAATTCATTAACTTGATTTTGTATGTGTGTGTGCGTGCGCGCGTACATGTGCACTTTCGAAGATTAGGCATAAACTTTAAAATGATACAGAAAACAGAAATAAGTAAGCAAACACTTAAAATAGTACTAAGATATGTGCCATATGTACCAGAATTGTGTGTCTGCATTGTCTGACACTGTTTGCCTCACAATATTACAATTGCAGTTGTGCCGTGTTCCTTGTAAAGGATTAATTTATAAAAAGTGTACTTGATTCTAACTTCCCTCCTTCCCCATCGAAAAGTATCCAAAATGTAGACAGTCACGTTCTCTCTCTGAGGGTTTACATCGTATACCGTTACTGTGGGTAACTTTCCGAGATTTCAAGTTAGGGAAGTAAGAGAATTATTCCCTCAATAGAAAATGATAAAATTACATATCTTTAATATGAAATTCTTTATCTTTGAATTGCAATTATAGATGAAGGGTCAGTAACTGAGAATCACATGAATCGTACTACAGCATTTTGAAAGAAGCTTCTCCAGACAGTATATTGAGGAGGGTGAGAAACATAGCAGAAAACACCTGTGTGAGCCCTGAGCTTGTTATGAAGTTTGGGGAGAGGTAACAGTTGATTGCACCCTATTGTTGTGTTGGATGGAAGGTTGCCT
Organism: Callithrix jacchus; assembly: GCF_049354715.1. NCBI lineage: Eukaryota > Metazoa > Chordata > Mammalia > Primates > Cebidae > Callithrix > Callithrix jacchus. The sequence continues at coordinate 97,371,668 of NC_133516.1, forward strand.
AAGAAGCAGGACAGCAAGAGAGAATGAACCAAGAATCATCAGCTAAAAATAGATCATTCCAAGTAGATCTATCCGCATATTAAGTCAGGAAAACAGGAAACAGCAATCAGAATAAAAGGTTGGAAGCATCAGAGCAGGAGGTAAGTGGCGATCAGAAGAAAAAGAAAAGGGAGAGTCAGTAACAAGGAGGTGAGGTTACAGGGAGGGTGCAGGAATGAGTGAAAGAGACTCGGGGATCTTCCAAGGTGCTCCTCTCTAGGAAGCTATAGTGGGCTGGGCAGAACAGGAAAAAGGCAGAATCAGACATGAGTCTACTAGAATGAGCCCTAGGTTTACTCACTCCTTCATTCTTTATTCAACAAATATTTATTTATTGAGTACCTAATACGTACCAGACGCTATGCTGAGTCCTGGAGAAAGTATAGGTGAACAGGAGGGGCCTTCTGAACAGACTTCCTTCTTTCTTGCCCCTACGTCTGATCATTGAGAACTTACTCTCCTAACAGCTTTGGGAGACCAGGCCCCTTAGGTGAGTTTTTGAAAGATTGTGTGTTGTTGTTGTTGTTGTTGCTGGTTTTTTTTAAGCAACGATGCATAAGGTGATAAACTGTTACGTTGGCCCTGTTTAAGTTTATATTTGCACAGTCATGACCAATATTAACATTCAGCATCTTCAAATTATACTGATTTTAAAAGTTTATTTTTAATTGTGCAATTCTGACTGGTTTCCTTTTGGTAACGAGCACCTGAGCATAACTGATAGTGTTCAAACTCCTCCTTGAATATTCTGTTTTAAAATGTGACCAAATGAAGTCACTGCTTTGAGAAGACATGGAAAGAATGAGTTAAGAGCTGCTGTCTTGGCCGGGCGCGGTGGCTCAAGCCTGTAATCCCAGCACTTTGGGAGGCCGAGGCGGGTGGATCACAAGGTCAAGAAATCCAGACCATCCTGGTCAACATGGTGAAACCCCGTCTCTACTAAAAATACAAAAAATCAGCTGGGCGTGGTGGCGCGTGCCTGTAATCCCAGCTACCCAGGAGGCTGAGGCAGGAGAATTGCCTGAACCCAGGAGATGGAGGTTGCGGTGAGTCGAGATCGCGCCATTGCACTCCAGCCTGGGTAACAAGAGCGAAACTCCGTCTCAAAAAGAAAAAAAGCTACTTTCTTTAACAAAGTTCACCAAAGAGTATTGTTTCCACAGACAGTGGGAATTTCTCATTCCCCCAGGAGCCTGGGTAAATGTTCAGGCACCCACTGTTGCCGAGGAATAACTGAAACAGAAATTGTCATATACTTGTATGTTTCCTCCTTCCAAACTCCTGACTCTGTTATAGCTTAGGTAGATCTGAAGGAGGATGGTAATAAAGCATGTATGCTATAAAATTGTACTAGTTGGATGCATAAAAGATCACCAGTGCTGTGAAAGGGCCTAAGGTGTAGACATTCAAAACCTGCTCCTTCAGGTGGGCGCGGAAGCTACCATTATAATGGGAGGGTGTGGGCAGTCCTATTTCCTCCAGGTCCTTTCCCACATGGCTCTCTCAGCAGGCTGCATTATGACTTTGACAGGCCCTAAGTATCATGATCCCTTACTTCATTAAAAAGTAAGATTTTATTTTTGATAGAGTTGGTATACAGAAAAAGAAAGTAACAAAACATATCTTAATATTTTCTTTATTATAAAAGTTCACTTTTTTTCCTTCTGATTTTGAAGAAATAGAAAACATTTTTTGGGCTCCGAATCCTGGACAATCTACCCACTGTACCTAATGGATAAGGCGCCCCTGCCTCTGAGGTCAGTGCCATTGCATGCTCCTGGCGACTTGTGCCACCTGATTGCCATTTGCTTTCTCAAAATGCAAACACAAATGTTAGACTCCCTTTTTCTGTAGGGGTGGAATAAAAAGGGCTCTTTACTGCTCTCAAGATTATTTCTTATTATAAAATTATTCCCCACTCTATGTTTTTAGTAATGATTATTTACTGCCACTCAATCTTGGATGCCAAAATCAGACCGAAAGCATGAGCATTTTTTTTTTCTTTTTCATCTGTAGGTGTGGAAACCTTAGAAGTAGATAGATACTAACTAACTGCTCCAGATCTTTCAAATAGATGCGTTTCCTTTGCTCTTGATTTTCGCTGAGTAGAAAAAAAATCTGTTACTCGTTACTTTATGACATGAGACTCCACTGAAATAGCATTAATAAAATGAAAATGTAAAGTGAACCACAGCAGTGGTGTCACTAGGGGTACAAAGTGGCTGATGCATATGAAAGACAGAAACACAGGGAAAGAAAGAGACAAGCAGAGAGACAGACAAGAGGCAGAAGGAAAGAGAGGACACAAAGAAAAGTAGCTGCTCTGATAGTAATGTGAAGAGAAGTCGAACAGGCAACAGTAGATAGTGCTAAGGGAGAAAACCATGCATTTCCACCTTTCTCTCCAATTTCTTCCTAAGGTTATTACTTCTAACCACCTCCACTCAAAATAGTTTCCCAAAAGCCATGTTTCCACCAACATCCTTATTTTCGCTAGCCATCAATGGGGGAAAAATGCAATAGGAATAGAGGGTTTTCTCTAGTTATTACTTCTGCTTAATGACTAGCTCAGAATTTTAGGGTTCAGAACAAACATTTTTGTTTGTTTATAGCATCCTTGGGTCAGGAATCGGGTCATCTTTGGGACAGCAAGAATGCCTTGCCTATGGTCTGTCTGAGACAACTAGGAGGATTCCATGGCTGGAGATGACTTGGCAGGTGGGAGCTGGAATGCCTGGAGGCAATTTCACAGTGGTTGAAATCAGCTATGGGCTGGGATCCTGGTGCGGGGCTATTGTTTAATGTACCTACACGTGGCATCTTCATGTGGCCTGGGTTTCCATTGCTCACAGCATCGAAGCTCTGGGGTAGTGGCATTTCTTACACAACAGCTCAGAGTTCCAACAGGGAATGTTTCAAGAAAAACAGATGGAAGCTGTGTGTCCTTTTTTAAATCAAGCTGTGAAAATTACATGACATAAATTCTGCCATATTTTTTGAGTTTAAATAGAGATACATCCTGTCAGATACATGGGGCGGGGTGCATGCAGGTCCCACCTCTCAATGGGAAGAGAGTCAAAGAATGTGTGGACATATGTAAAACCACCATATACAGATTTTAACTACTTCTTCAAGTCATTTACTTTCTGTCTCTACTGAAGATTATTAAGAACATTAGGTTCAAATAATCCTACTCAGCTGTCACTAAGAAAACAGCGTTCACCCTGTCACAGTGCATCTTTTTCTTATGTAGAAAAATAACTAATACCCATCAAATGACCTCCAAGGTAAGGAACCTGCTCACCCTAATTCTGGGGCTATTATTGAGGAAATGCCCCCATTTTGTTATGGGCCCTATTGTATTATGCTACGGAAACGCAGGCTATAAAGTCCAGTGTAGTCCAAATAAGCCATTTTATCTGTGTACATAAGTAAGAATCCTATGATAAAGCCATGCTCGGCAGAGCACCTTAGTAAATTGTAATGAGGTTACCTCAAACAGAAATCTGAGTTGTTGATCTCCAAACTTTTTAGGATTCATTCCTTGCTGACCCCTCCACGTTTTAGTTGACAGCTTGGTAGGTATTATTAATAAACTATCTCCTGATCTAATACTAACCTGTCAGCTCCTAGGAAAGGCCTTATGTCTCTTACAATCTGAGCAGTTACTGAGATTGGGGTCTTTTCAATACCTACAGTACGTTTTCTTAAATATTTTTAGAGCCTTAATTATATACTGTGCAATTTAGTCTCACACTAGATGAATAAATAAATGAATGAATAAGTTTACTGTTTTTAATGATTTCATGCCCATTAATCTGGTATTCCAAGGTTTTCAATTCTCTAATGCTGTGTCGTTTCCTCTTGAGTATACCCTACATACCATTCAACCTTTTCTTATTTATTAAGATAAAAATATTTATTATTATAAGTAAAAAATCTGTTTAGAAGTATGGTGGCAGGTGAAATATTGACTGAAAATCCACAGAAATGCCAATATCTTATTTATGGCAAATTGACTTTGGGTCCGGGAGGGGAAACATGGAAGGAAAAGGAATTGATGGTGTTTATATCTGTTGTGCTGCGATTGGACTGGAACCTACTTGCTAGGAAAAAAAGCTTGTGGGAAGAAAAGGAACTACACATCCATTTAGCCTAGGGGTCGGGGTGGGACGAGGATTAGGAAGATGAAAGGAGTTTGCTGTACTTCAGATTCAGGAACTAAGCAAAGACTCCAAGTTCAAGGGGATTTTTAATCATCATTACATGAGGAAGTCAGAAATTGTAATAGAAGAATGATGACTATAAGAACGTTAAGATTCTTTGCCTTTGTCTATGTAAGTTATTTTTATTACTATCTGTCTATTTTTCTGCTATGATTAACAGCAAAGTTCTTAACACTAAATATCACAGTAGCCTTTTCAGTGGCAGCAACCTCCTGGCCTATTCTATAGGGCTGACTTGGATAAAAGACAGGTCAAAATATAGAAAGGTAGAAATACAAAATGATTGTGTTTCAAGTGGCTACCTCAGGACAAATGAACAGTTTGGAACTCAGCTTACCCTGAGAAAAACCGTCAGAGGAATAACAGTAGAAAGACGAAGAATAAACAAGCAAACATACAATGAAACAACAAACAACCTTATTTGTATCTCTTTGACTTAAAAAAAAAAATTGCCAGTAGACTATCCTTTGAGAAGCAATCCCCTCCACTCCAAAGTTACTGTAGTGTCACGACAGTGACAAGTAACATTGAACTCAGGGGCCAGGACAGAAGCCCAGAGCACTGCAAGGCTTGTCTGAGCACCGCAAGTGTGTGTGCACTTACTGGTTTTCCTTTAAGGTTTTTTGTCAGTTGCACATCAAAGAGTGTCTCTTTGCAAGTGTGGCTTATACTTCCCAGATGACTCTCTAAGGCCTCTGCCCTCGTTAGGCCTCTCTGCCATCCATGGATTGACCTGGACATCTGGAAGGAACTACAGCTTCTGTTTCATCCTCCTTCCCCCACCCATGCCTATCCCCTGCCTAAAGTAGGGGGGAAAATATTATTTGTGAGAAAGACCTAAATGTGTTTATTATTTTAGAAACATATCAAGATAAGAACTGGCTATTTGGAGGCAGTATGTTGGCTTCCTCTATAAGCAGGAGTCTCCTTTTAATTAGCTAAAGGTAAACTATGCCTCTAGCCATAAAGCTTAAGTTGTGTATCATTTTGTGGCTTTTAAATAGAAACATCAATTTTTATTACTTTACTAACTCAGAGTTGGCCCTTCTTTCCTAGTGACTTATATAGGACCAAGACAGACCTGAACACTTGAAATGATACAAACACAAGAGACACCCAATCCTCAGTGCACTTCATTTTCAGATTTCCCTCTACCTGGCTTTATGGGCTCTTCTGAATAAACTTTCTTCTGAACTCTTCAACCTACAATTAATTCAAGTAATTATCATATGGATTCAAGAACAGTAATACAACCATTTCATTTTAATAAACACAAGGCATAGCTTCTCCATAAAATCTTAAGCTTCTTTTGGGAAAGATCTACATCTTTTGGATTTTGTATCTTTCACAGTATCGAGTAGAGCACTTACCGAGGATATGTTGTTAAAGGCCAGGTTTTTGAATTTTTGAATTTCTGGAATTCCCCAGGGTCAGGTGCTGTTTTTTTAAAGTGTTCTCATTTAAGACTGGGCTATGTCTGGTACATTCTTTGCTCAAGGGGACAGAGCTGTGGAAGCCGCCAAAGGAATGCCAACACAGGACATAGTTCCTCAGAGGTGGTGACTAAACTGGACTGAAGAAAGGACACAAAAGCCAGTGAACAGAGCTCTAGGAATGGGAGGAAAACAGCCAATTGACAGAATCTCAAACAGGAAGACTGGGGTATTTTTTTTTCTTACCTGCAATTTTTATTTTTATTTTTATTGAAAATATGTATTACACATATAGTTTTGAAACATTAAAAAACAGCCTCTGCTTAAACTCTAAAAAAAAACGCTAAGTTTCAAATTAGAGTAATCCCAAATAATTTCAATGCATTTTGACTTTAATCCACATTGTATGTTATATAAATTGATGTGTGAATGAAGCATACATGCATTTTTATTGTATTTTTAAAAATTTTTTACGTTAATGCATGTCTCCTTGCTTCCAGGTTTCTAACTTTCCTTCTAGTTTTGTTATGTTGTTAATTTATCCAAAAGAGATTGTCTAATACTCAATATTCTCTATCTTTTTGTTCTTGCTTAACAATAAATCATAAAAATCACACTAAATCAATTGTTCACTGATACAGTTTTAATTCATTTTTTAATGGCTGAAGAATAGTCTGTGATATAAGTTTACCATATTTTTAACCATTTCTCTGTTGAGGGGCCTTTTGCTTCATATTCCTTATTTAGCTACAATGAATAGACTGTGAGACAGGCATATCCTGTGCTTTTTTCCCCCACTTGTTTGTGCTTTATTTTGTGCTTGGGCTAACAAGGTTTTCTGTGTCACGGGGTAAGTGCATTTTAATTTTAATAGATACTGCATTCCAAAATGTCTTTAATACTTAAATTTTACACTTGCCAGTCGGTCATCACCTGTCTAAGCTGTTGCCTGCCTCAGGAGTGTAATGTGATATCTCTTTGTTACTTTAATTTGCATTTATCTGACTAGAGTCAGTTTAAGCATCATTTTCATGTACTTGATCATTTGAGGATAGTCTCTGTGAATTGCTTCTTTACCTTTTTTCTGTTGAGCTTCTATTCTCAACTTGACAAATTTTCAGTGTCCTATGTGTATTATAGAAACAGCCCTCTGTATTCTCCATTGCACGTATTTTTGTCAAAGCCTCTTATAAGTCCTTTGATTTTGTCTGTGTTATCTTTTGCTACAGATTTATATGCCTTATCTCTTATAGCTTCTGGGTTTTCAGCCTTAGTTAAGAAGGTCACACTTGCCCCTAGATGCGGATATAATCTCCTAGAATTCTGCAAAAAATGTTAGTTTAACTTTTTACAAATAAGACTTTAATACATCTGAAACTGCTTTTTCTTGCACTTTCTGCAAGACATGAATAAATAGCTGACTGTGCCAGAGTTATTTATTCATCATCCATCCTTTCTCTGAGCAATGAAAGACAACCTTTGTCAAGTATGAAATCTTCTATTATAATACTGAGGTTGATTTCTAGATTCTGTCTTTTTTCTAAGGATTTATTTCTCTATGTCATGCTGTTAAAATAATGACTAGATATTAGTACGTGATAGAATTATATAAGATACTCAGCATTTTATGTAATTTCTATAGTTTTGTCCACTTTTCTTATTTTATCATGTGTGCATAGGCAATCTATAAAATCTATACTGACATACAAATAATCAAGATAATTTTATTTAATTCTGAAAATTCATAGTTGGGATTCATATTATTGAATAATATAAAATTAGTTTGTTAACTTTAAAACATTAATTTTTATTATATTATTTCCCACCTAGAAACCTAATCTTTTTATATGTTGAAGAATTTGTTTTATATCCTTCAATGAGATTTTATAGTTTTGTTCATATAGGTCCTAAGCTTTTGAAAATATTTTCTTAAGCATATAAAAGATACAGTATACATAGGTACATTTTATGGCAGTTACTCAATTCCAGCAAAGTTTATGGGTTCTATTTTATGGGATCTACAGCAATAAGTTAAACATGTGATTTTCTGAGTGTGTATTATGTTAAAACAGCACATCATTATCCTTGATATCATAGTCTAAATATAAAGTGTGGCTCTTTGCTTTCTCCTACCTATAATTACCTTAATGTACATAGTTTGCAATCTCATATCCTTTCAACATGTTCTAGTGTCAGTGACTCTATATTAGCCAGGTCTGCCTACTATCAATTGCCTTAGTAATAAATAGTCCTTTTTCCCATGGAAGTTGATGTAATCACCAAGTCTCGTCATTCAGAACCAGAACATGAACTGCTGACTGACTTAGAAGTGATGTAGGCTCTGTGATTTACACAGCAGATTTGTATCTGTCTGTCTATCTATTCATCTAATAATCTATCTATAGACATATGGGCTACCTAAAATACATAATACATCCTAATTTCATTTGAACTTTATGCATATATCATTTGTTGAACAAATTATTTAAGAAAATATAGATTTGGGCCTAGTTTTTTTGTTTTGTTTTGTTTTTAACCTATGGACCAAATTCTAGTTCCTACTTAGAGCAACAAAGCAAATAAAAATCCAAAACATAAATCCAGTGTGCGCTTATTGGTGGCCAGACACTTTGCACTCAGACATCCATGGCAATTAGATTCCTGCTTTGTACAGTAGCTATTTTGAGTCATAGCCAAAAGTTTCCATTTTTACAACAGAACAGATGCCAAGTTATACTCAAGGACTTTTGATTTGTGTAATAAAAACTGAGAGAAAACATAGACCCCACAATTTAAAGCTTAAACATGGCAAAACTCATTTTTAAAAAGATTGATGTATAAGGAGTTAATCATAGCTTGTTTGTTTTATTCTGGGGCACAGGAATTCATGGCTCCCACTATTAGTAAACATACCAAGAAGGAACAAATCTGAGTGCCTGCATTTGATTCCTTGCTCTGATAAAATGAGTTGTAAAAGCCTGGACAAAGTAAATTTCCAATATCACATCTATAAAGTACTATATACATTATATTCATGGTTCTCAACCAGTATCAATGTTGGTTGTCACTACCGGGAGGATGCTACTCCCATCTAGTGGGTAGAAGTTAGGGATCCTGCTAGACATCCTACAATGCATAGGACGGTGCCGACCACAAAGAATTATTCAGACTGAGGAGCAATAGTGTTGATGTTGAGAGACTATGCTTTATAGGAGTTTTGTGAACCAAATGGGATACTGCTTATGAGGTACATTGAACAAAGCACCTGACCTGTAGAAAGACATACGCTGTCACCGCTCTCATTATTATTGCTATTAATTTTCTGAACTGATTTATTTTTTCCGCTCAACATTTTCTGAGAACACTTTGTGGTTGCTTGTGGGGAGGGATGAAGTGGCAAAGTGCGATATGGTGAATACTGAATTATGCATGTAAGCAAAATGCCATAAAAGTAATGGTATGTCAAGCCACATGTACTGTTTTATGATATGTCCAATAATGGAAATCTAAACATTTACTCTCTTCTATGAATGTTTTCCCTGATAATTTAATTCTTTAGCAACTCAGGATAAGCTCTTAAAGTGAGCTTCATCAAATACTAAGATAAACAAACAGCAACACTTAATGTATAACATTTCTGTCTTCGTTCCTTAAATTTTATCAGATACAATGCAACAATATGGCATCTTATATAAATTGCTCTCTTAAAGATAAGAAAAGGGCCGGGTGTGGTGGTTCACATCTATTAATCTCAGCTCTTTAGAAGGCTGAGACAGGAAGATTGCTTGAGGCCAGGAGTTTGAGATCAGCCAGAGCAACACAGCCCAACCCCCTCTCTAAAAAATAGCCAGGCGTGGTAGTGAGTGCCTGTCACCTAGCTACTCAGGAGGCTAAGAGTGGAGTATGTCTTGAACCCAGGAGATCAAGGCTACAGTGAGCCATGATCCCACTGCACTCTAGCCTGGGTGACAAAAAACCCCATCTGTAAAAAATTAATTAATTAAGATACTAAAAAGAAAAACACGCCTTCACTGAATTAATGATTATATAATTGGAAGACCAAAATATATAAATGCTATATGTGTATAACCCTAGAGGCTAGTAAACCACCAGATGGAAAACAAACTCTGCTGTGTGTAACTCAACCTCTATTTTATTTGGTTTGCAGTAGGACTTTTTGATTAATGAATAAAACCTGACATAGTAAGCAAAGAGAATAGAGATTTTAAAGATTAATATTATATCAGCCAAGCCTTAGTGAGTTTACATTCGAACAATTTAAGATCTCTTGCTCTACTGATTTTAAGACAGTGTCAGAATGTTCTGCTAGAACCAGCAAGATTATCATTACCAGGCAAACTGTTAGAAATGCAAAGCCTCGGGTCCCCCGTCGAGATTTCTGGAGTCAGGAACTCTGAGGGTGGGCCCAGCAATGGGTGTTTTAACCACGGCCCTCCAGGTGGGGCTGATAGACACTGAGGTTTGCCAACTGCTGTACTAAAATGAACAAAACAAAACAAAAGAAGCAGACTTCTGGTGATTCCTCAAATATATCTATATGGATTTATTCTCCATTTCTCAAGGAAGATGCAATCTAGATTCACTTTTGCCGAAGGTTTTTTCCTCTTAACTAAAACACAAGGGATTAATTTACCTTGATTTGCAGTCTCAACTAGATTTACCGTGAACCTAACAATAAGAGAGAAGTTCCCTGATTTGGTTACCATGGCTCTAGACTTCCTCTTGCTAATGCACAGGACAAATTACCTTGTGTAAAGGGAAAAAAGAATAATTCTGGGATTAAACAAAGTTTCTACCACTTACAGTTAAGTGACTTTGAGCCAGTTACAATACCCACATTATCCTCAATAAATCAAGGAAAAACTAACATCATAATAATATTGATTTTTCAGACTTGCTACTTCTCAATGAACATGATACATCTCTCCATTTATTTTGGTTATCTGAAATTGGCTCAGAATGGTTTTGTAATTTTCAGTGTAAAGGTCTTACACATAATTAGTTAAATTTATTTCTAGGAATGTTTGATGCTATAATACCCGAATTTTTTAAAATCTGTAGTTAATAGCTTTTAATACTATTGATATTTATATTTTGATATTTTATTCTATGATGTTTAAATATTACTCATTACTTATGTAGTTTCTTGGTAGATTCTTTCTTATATGTAGATTATCACATTCTCTAAAAATATACAGTTTTGCCACTTTCCTGTATTTATGGCTCATATACATTTTTCCCTGTCTCATTGCATTGGATTAAACCTCTAGAGCAATATGCAAAATGAGTTGTCAGAGAAAATATTCTCAGTGTTGATAAGAATGAGTTCAATATTTCACCATTAAGTGTAGTCTTAACAGTAGATTTCTTTTTTGGGGATACCATTTTCTTCTATTCTATTCTTAGTTGCTCAGAATTTTTATTCCGAATTATTGAATTTTGTCATTTTTTTCTTTCGGCATTGATTGTAACATAAGACTTTTCTTTCTGTTTATATAGTACATTCAGCTGTTTGTTGAATAAACTCCTATAATAGTTTACCTTATTCAGTTATTTATCTGTATGGTGTAGCAATCAGAGTTCTGCAAATAAACAGAACCAGTAGAATGTGTGTGTCTATAGAAAGAGATTTGTTTTAAAGAATTGGCTAACCCGAGTGTGGAGGCTGGCAAATGCAAACTCTTCAGGGTGGGCTGTCAGGCTGGAGACCCAGAGGAGAGACATCTGCTGTAGAATTCCCTCTCACTCATGTGAGGTTGACCTGTTGTTCTATTCAGTCACCTTCAACTGATTGGATGAGACTTACCTGCATAATGAAGGACCCAATGCTTTACTCAAAGTTGACTGAGTAAAGGTTAATCTCATTTAAATACACAGAAACATCCAGGATAATGTTTGACCCCACACATCTTGACACTGTTGATACCTAAAATTAACCATCACATATTATCCCTATTTTCTTCACTGGCTGTGCATTCACCATGTTGTACACTTTAATTATATACAATTTTAATTTGACAGTTCACCTTGAAATTGGCCTGATTTCCTTATAGTACTGATGTTTATGATTTTACTTGAATGAACATAGAAATTTACCTTCCTTGTCTTAGAGATTGAAAAAAATTATATTTGTCTTATCTGAGTTCCTTTCTCACAAAAACAACCATCAGGTTTTCTGACAGTATCAAGGAACTGAAACTTACCAGATCACTGCATCTGGCCGGTAAGACACAAGACCCTCCACCCATCATGATTGTTAAAAAGACCAGCTGCTACCCGTTGCCCAGCTTCTTTTTCATACACTTCCCTAATTTCTGTTTCTCCATGTGTAGTTATGTTTCTTCCCTGCTCTATAAACCCTTAATTTTAGTCACTTGAAGAGATGGATTTGAAATTGTTCTTCCATTCTCCTTGACTGTAGCACCCACATAAAACCTTCTTCCCTGGAAATACTCATTGTCTCAGTGATTGGCTTTCTTTGTAGTAAACAAAACCCCTGGTGTTTCAGTAACAATCTTAATATAGCAGGAATTTAAAAAAATAATATAAATGTACTTTATAAATCTTGTAGCATGAATTGTAGCATGAATAGCTAGGAATTAAGGAAAAAATAAACTCCCCATTCATTTCCTTTTTCAGTAAGGGAAAATAAGTATCTTATAGTACAGTTTCCATTCTAAGAAATACTATATATTTTATGTTAGAAGCAAACTTTTATGGACTGGTTTATGAAATAAAATTAAACCTCATAGTTTTTAATTGCTTTGTACAATAATGTTTTATTTAGACATTGCTCCATCCTCCTTTTAACTATTTACTATATAATTTTGGTCATACTTAAAGTAAATTTATTTCAGTGACTTTTTAAAGTTATCAGTTATTTTTGGATACTGTAGTTGCCGTGAGTTCAACTCCATGTTTTATATAACAGGCACAGTCTTTATGGGAGCAGCAGTTTCTTTCTGTGGCTTTAGTTATTAGAATTAGAGAAACTGCTTTGATCAGCATATATGAGACTTTTAAAAGTTAAGTTTTTACCTCTTGTGAGACTAATTTTATCATATTCTTCATTTGTTGATGATTATGATTTGACTTCAATTTACCCTTCCTAATGTGACTGTAAATTTTCACATAATGAAAGGAGAGGCACACCAAGATTACTGCACAGCATTGGAAACTTGTAGAAAATGTATTTCACATTCTGAGAAGAGATAAACTCTTAGCTCTCAAGGTCACAGAATGCTGAAGTTAATTGGCCTTTGGAGAAATAAAATCTTGAAAGCAGACTAAAAATTGCATTCAAGTATTATTCAAGATTGTGTATAATAGCAATACAAAAACACAGTGGTAAATTACAATTAATTATAATTGTTTCTACAGTTCTTTGCTACATACAAGAAAGTGTGATGTAGACTACTAATTTATGTTTGGAATTGCTGGGTTTTTTTACTACCTCTCTAATATAGGTCTCTTACTTGAGAAGGATACATGCCTGTAATCCTAGCACGTTGAGAGCCCAAGGCAGGCAAATTGCCTGAGCCCAGGAGCTTGAGACCAGCCTTGACAACGTGGCAAAACCTCATCTATACTTAAAATGCAAAAAAATTAGCTAGACATGGTGGTAGCTGCCTGTATTTCTAGCTACACAGGAGGCTGAGGCATGAGAATTGCTTGAACCAGGGTGGCAGAGGTTGCAGTGAACTGAGATTGTGCCACTGCTCTTCAGCCTGGGCATGGACCTCATTCTTCACTATCTCAAACAACATAGCAGCAGGACTTTAAGAGTGTTTTCTGTAGCTGCAGTGGTAATGATGCAGTTATAGAACCTTCAAATTTACTAATTTCTTCTTCAGAATTACATGGCAGTTTGTTCTGGGTTGAAACAAACATAGCAATGAACTAAGCTTCGCCATCAGAGACAAAGCAAGACTTTGAAAAACTCAGAGCGAACCTGGGAAGGGCGTGCTCCTTACTGTCACTGTCCTTGTTCCTAAAATCTCACTTCTGAGATGCCTTTTCATATGTCTCCCACTGAATTTCTATATGCGCTTAACTCGCTGCATTCATAGCAAGAGAGGAGTACACTGAAAGCAATACAAGCATTTGTATTTAAAAAAAACTGAGATGCTCAAAAACTCATACCTATCTTATGTATAAAGAGCCTGCAAAACTTATCACTAGTAAGGGTGATATTTGACAACTGCTGATTGAGGATCTTAATAGGTCTTTTTCTTGTTATATTGAAAAACTTCAGTGCTCCACAGCATAATGGGACCAGAATAATATGAATTATTTTTATTCGCTTATTTCAGCAAGTAGTAATTGTCTCCTGTTTGCCAGATTCTGGGTCATACACCAAGGATATATTATGGAACAAGGTGTTACTTGGAGAACTGAAAGTTCTAGTGAGGATGACCAAGTTAAACAACTAATTATAATAGTTAAAACATGATTAAAAGGGGTTGTATTCATTTTCTAAGACTTCTATAACTAAGTGCCATAACTGGTGACTTACACAGAAATTTATTCTCATTGTTCTGGAAACTAGAAATCTGAAGTCAAGGTGTCAGCAGTGTCATCCTCTCTCTGAATTCCCGGAGAAATATTCTCTCCCGATTCTTAGCATTTGGTGGCTCCTGACAATTATTGAGGTTCATTAGCTTGCAGCTGCATCACTCCAGCCTCTGCCTTCATCTTCACATGGATTCCTCTCTGTTTATCTGTATGTGTCCTCTCCTCTTATAAGAATACCATTCCTTGGATTTAAGTTCTAACCTAATCTGATACGACCTCATCTTGATTTAATTACATCTGTAAAGACCCTATTGCCAAATAAGGTCACATTCTGAGATTCTGGATGGATGTCAGTTTTGGAAGGACACCATTCAACCTATCCTATAGATGTATTTTTATTTTTAGGAGGAAAACGTATCTTCTATAGTTAGGGAGATACTTATAAAATATGAGGATCCCTTCCTAAATAAAGTAGCAATTTTAGATAAAGAGACCAAAGAAATAACTTCAATATTTAATAAATGAGGAGATAGCACAGAGAGTTGAATTATTGGATGAACCTCAAACAGTTCAATATGGAGAGTCTTGGCTTTCAGATATAATTATCTTGGAAATATGAACTTGCAATGGTTCACTATTAGGTGCTTTTTACAATGTTTACTGGTTCTGCATTGAAAATTTTCATCTGTACAGACGTGAGACCCAAATCTCATTTCAGGCAACAATTGCTGTGTTATTGTCATAATTAATGTCCTAATTAAAACTACTGAATATATATCCTCTCACTGACTGGTAGAGATGGTAATGGACTATGAAATATTACACATTCAGGCAGAAAAAAAAAAAAACAGGTAAATAATCCTGGATCCTGGATTCCTGGGTTTTTGCTTAGAATAGATTGAACCAGGAAAGCTACCTAACTTGCACTGTGCTGTGATGTGAGCAAGAAATAAGATTTTATTGTGTAAAGCTATTAAAATCTGGAGGTTATTTGCTCCAGGTTTTAATAATGATAAAGTAATGATACTTACTGTTAATTACCCTAATACCTTGACTTTGGGATTTCAAGAGAACTTCTGGATTAGTTGATTTACTACCTTCATTTTATAATGAAAGAGAGAGAAAATGTCCAAAAATCACTCAACTAATTAGTAGTTCCTTAGTAAAACTAGGGCTGTACTGAAAATATCATTCTATAGTTGTTTGCTTCAGAAATCCAGTAGATATGACAAAGTCTTAGAATAAAAATATTCTACAAATACATTTCATTTTATATCACAATTTGACACTATAGCCTAACCACTTGGTGACATTCTTTGAACAGTGTTAATTCTGATCAAGAAGAGAATTAACTAGAGTGTAAAATCTAAGACATTGAGCTAAAAGTCATTAGATGTGAATTTGATGCCCGGTAGAATCTGAAGGGAAATGAAAAGGGGAAGACGGACACCAAGTTTCCTCTGAGGAAGGTTGTCAATAATCAGCAGAAGAGAAAAGGAACATATTCAGGTCACCTGGAGACACATCTCTTTGGAAACTGAGGCATAATCTAATGTCCAGAGTGGCTAGGGTTATGGGTAAATTGGGGATAAATATGAGGTAAAATGGCAGTTCTAAAACTAAAAATGGAAAAAGTGGTAAAATGTAACAGCCATCAAAAGGAGTTCCAGATAGTTCAGGTAAACGAAGTTTTGAGAAGGGAATTGAATGAATTAAAACAGAAGAAAGTGTATTTCACTTTGCAGGAAAAGCTTCCATGCAGTGAGAAGTGCAATGGCAGTTGGAAGGATTAGCAAATCTTGATTTCTTAGGATTAGAAAAAGCTAAATCTTCTTTAAAAGCAGAGGTGAAGCCAATAGGAAAATTATGAGGAACTTCGTATTCACAGAGAACCTTAATTACACAAATATTGAATCCATTTAAAAATCAGTTCAAACATGATTCTAAACTTTGATGCTTGGTCTTCTATTTAGTTTTTGCAAAAGAGTAACCTTTTGGTTTTTTTAATTTTGTTTGATTCCCTGGGTGATCCTACTAAAATGTAAACCTACATTCATTGCCATGCAGCACATAAGGTTTCAATTTGGCAAAGAAAAATCATTTAATGTGGTTTTTAAAAATACAAAATAGTTTTGTTTAAGAGGGATGTTTTCAGGGAAACTCAATATTTCTTAAAACTCTAAAGTAAAAAAAATACGTTTTGACGTCAAAGCAGAAGTAAGTTTCTTATCACTACTCGTAATAGAAGGCTCACAACCTTCAGCCCTAACAACAGTTATTTTTAGTTTTTTTTTTTTTTTTTTTTGAGACGGAGTTTCGCTCTTGTTACCCAGGCTGGAGTGCAATGGTGCGATCTCGGCTCACCGCAACCTCCGCCTCCTGGGTTCAGGCAATTCTCCTGCCTCAGCCTCCCGAGCAGCTGGGATTACAGGCACACGCTACCATGCCCAGCTAATTTTTTGTATCTTTAGTAGAGACGGGGTTTCACCATGTTGACCGGGATGGTCTCGATCTCTTGACCTCGTGATCCACCCTCCTCGGCCTCCCAAAGTGCTGGGATTACAGGCTTGAGCCACCGCGCCCGGCCTATTTTTAGTTTTTGTTTTGAACATTAACTGTGAAGTCTGCCTGAAACTAATTTTGCATAAAAAACGTTGTCTCCTTAGTAAATTTAGAAGTAATTTGCTTGCTAATTAAGTATAGCCTTTCAGATTCCAAATAGGTAATGGGTATATTCCATCTTCTCACTATACTCTCAGCTTTTCCCCATACTATATATCCATCCTCACTGCAGTGAATGCTGGTTATTGTTGATGATGGATAATTCACATTCCTGTTTTTTTTTTTTTGGTAACAACAACCCAGCTTCCTGAGGAATCAACTAGTTCTCACTCCACTTGATTTTCTTTGTGTGGCCAATCTCAGCAGGGATTTAACCAACCAATCCCAGCTCTTCACCCTCCTGACCACAGAATTCTGTCCAGGGAACATCCTATGACCCAAGTTACACAAATTAGAGTCATTATCTGACATTTTATGTGAACACTAAGGAAAGCTTTTAATTGCTGTTAAACCGTGATGTTATTCCAGGGCTTCTGGTGACCATAACCCTGTCACACAGAGGAAACTCTGAAAAAAATTCTCAAGTATCTGCCTTAATCATGGCGTTTTTTCCTCTTTGTTTCAATTTAAACTATATTGAGTGCCTATTTTATGCAAGATGCTAGGCTAGAGACGGTAAGATCCTGAAAGATAAATATGATATTACATCTTTGTTAAGCTTTTTGTCTACTCAATAGCCTGCACTATTTAATCATCAGAGTTTATTCTACAGATTCGAAGTGGGATATATTTTCTTCCAGCTATTTGATAGCTCTGAAAATATGGTGGTGAGAAAACAGACATGCTTCGTCAACTCATGGAGCTTATAGTTTATAAACAGAAAGACATTAATTTGCTAGTTATAAATTATGATACATGTTCTGAGACAAATCTACGGTATTTGAATAAAAGAAGAATAGTTAAATAAACGAAGAATCCACTTGAGATTTGATAGTGGAATACGGTTGTGGTGGTAATATAGTGAGCCTTGAAAGCTAATGCTGGAAGAAGGAAAAGCCTACTCCCTGAATGCTACTACTGGGCCCTCAAGAGAAATATGACACTAGAATAGAAATGCTGCCTTTGACTAAAATGTTTAAGGTTCTCCACTACGATTCTAAATCATCCTTCTTGAAATTCCCTGGTAGCCTAAATAAAAGAAGCAACAGAGATTGGTATAGGGGAGCTGTTGGGACGTATCCTGGAAATCAGTGTAATGTGGATTGAAACAGCAATGGTCTCTACATTTCTGGGATACCCCTCATGCCCCCCACAATGGGGAGGGGCAATTGCTTCTGACTGACTGATGGTGAAGAATTTCTAATAATATAAACGATTCAATGAAAAAGAATGAGATAATTTTTCACAAGTATAATTTAACTATAACCCTGCAAGACATTGTTTGAATAAAACAAACTTGAGGGGGCAGAAAAGATGGATCTACTCTACATATTTTGCCATTTGTTGCAACTTTGCTGGGGTGAGTTTTCTGCCGTCAATATATTGGGTCTGGTATAGGTCCTAATGTGAGATTAGTGCTCTGTCATTGTGTTGAATGAATGAAATACTGTAATGAGAAACAATTCACACGTTTGCGTTCAGCAGCTTTGCCTGACTTTTAGGTAGAATGACTTTTTATCATAATACATTTTCAGTCCTTTCTCCATTGATGTCTTTTCATCAGTCCCTTCCAGAAAAAAATTATATTTGATTCTATTGGCTTCTTTCTTGAAAAAAAAAACCTATATCCTTACAAAGTAAATAAACTGTATTTGTAGTTCAGAAAGTTTGTATTTTAGTGACTAGCATATTTTAAACATCCCAGTCTTGCTACAGAGGAATTTTACTAACCACGGTTTCTACTCTAAGAACTAATAGAGACCGTTAGTGATGACAAGTATCAAGCTCCTTTCCAAAAGTGTGTGGTTATTTACTGTTCACTATTCAGCATGTGGAACATTCTGGCGGAGTTCTTCCTGAGGAATTGAAAAAGACATCAAAGAGAAACTAGAAGTACTCAAAGACTTGGTTCAAGGACATCAAATAGTCAAAGATTAGGGAAATGCAATTCTAAAGAGGAGACTAATTAATAAAATTACATGCAGAGAAAAGTAGAGTTTGATTTTTAAAGATCTTTAAAGCTGTAGACAATGTGAGCATTTCAGAATTATTTCTAATGAATTTTAAAATTAACTATTTCAAAGGAGCTCTACTGGCCAACATTTTATATCAATTTCTATCAACAGTCTATAATCTGGAGAACATTCATATGGTAAGTAAACTTTCCTTGTTAGAGAAAATTTCTTTGAATTACCAACTGGTGAAAGTTTGCTATAATTAGAGACAGCAAAGAGGGAAAAGTAATAACTTCTAATGGAAATTCTAGCTTGAAGGAAAGTTGATTGAGTTAAATTATGAAATGTTCAGTTATGTGTGGGTATAGGTTTATTTTCTGATCATATTATAAGGTCTATATTTCTGCTCTTTATAATCATCCATAGCTCTTTTCATGATTCCTTGTTTATGTTTTAAAAGCTTCAGGAAAAAAATGAAAGCAGAGTGTGTTAGGAAAAAAACTGAATTCAAAAGAAAAAGAAAACACATTAAATAATTTAAAGTAATATAAAATGAAGCAAAATAAAATTTTACAGGCAACAAGTTGGGCCACTTGATTTATTAGAAACTAAAGAAAGACAGAAGACTGGAAAGAATAAAGGAAGAATGAGTGCATAGATATACAAGTATTTATCAGTCCATCCATCCATCCATCCATTTATCCATCCATGTATTTATTCATTTGACTCCAGACTGTCTATACCCTAGGTTCATATTTTCAGGTACTCTTTGGACAATTCCATCAAGACTTCACAGCTTTCTGTTTCTCAGTAAGTTGAAAGCATGAACATTCATTTAATTTCCCAGGATCACGAACTCAGAGTCATTCTTTATTTGACCTTATTCTCTGCCACTCATACAAAATTATCAAGTCATATTGATTCTACATTTGAAAGGTCTCATTTGTTTTCCCTTGTGGGGGACACTTCATAGATCATCTTGCATGGATTACTGCAATATAATTGTAACTGTCTTCCAATTTTACTTCTTAGAACACTTTCAATTCATCTTATTCATTGATGCTCTATATATTTTTCTTTATTTTTAAGAAATAATTCTTTCAAATACATAAGCTATTATAAAGTATAGCATAACAGAACAATATTTAAAAATTGTATTTTTCAATATTTGTTTTAAACATTTTAATTATTTTAATTTTTCAGGTCATAAAACTGCAAACAACTGAGGGCACTTTTGTACCCCTTCCCTCTTTTCATTTGCTTCACACCCTTTTCAAACAAAATGTGTGCCCTGAGGTTAGCATGTATCTTCCCAACCATTAAAAATAATTTTATCAGGCCAGGCATGGTGGCTCATGCCTGTAATCTCAGCACTTTGGGAGGCCAAGGTGTGCAGATCATGAAGTCAGGAGTTGGAGACCAGCCTGGCCAATATGGTAAAACCCCATATCGAGTAAAAATACAAATATTAGCCAGGTGTGGTGTCACGTGCCTGTCATTCAGCTACTCAGGAGGCTGAGGCAGGCAAATCACTTGAACCTGGAAGGCGGCGGTTGCAGTGAGCTGAAATTGTGCCTTTGCACTCCAGCCTGGGTGATAGAGCAAGGCTTTATCAAAATAAAATAAAATAAATAATTATATCAGATATGTATACATTCTAAGCAGTATTTTGTATAGTTCTTGTATTTTAAAATAAAATGGCATGGTATAATAAGAGGCATTTTTTTCTGCATCTTGCTTTCCTGACTCAACATTACTTCACAAATGTTTTTTCATTCAACATGATATGATGTATTCATGTTGATACAATTAATTTGAAATTCTGTGCAGTGTTCTATCTTCCCACATTCCCTAATATTTATTTTTTAAGATTTTAGTTTTAGCTTGTTATTAATCATTACCTCTTCCCCACTGGTTATTACTTGCATCGTTAATAGTGTCAGTAGCAGTTTAAGTAGTGGGAGTGTCAGTCCGTGCTTGTTTATTACTGTTTAAATCTTCATCAGTTTCTTTTGCTCATTTCTTCTTGCATCCTATTATGTTTCTGTGACAGATTCCTTGTTAATAAAGTACATATCTTAAGTACTCTTTGACTAAAAGCATCATTTAACTTCTTTCTTGACTGAGTCTGTAGAAATGAGTGGAGTGCAAAGTTGACAATCATTTTACCTTGGCATTAGATATTATTTTATCCTCCTCTGGAGATGTTTGACTTTTAGCCTAATTATTATTTTTGTAGATATCTGTCTTAGTCTGCTCAGGCAGCTATAACAAGTCACCATAGACTGGGGAGCTTATAAATGATAGAAATTTATTTCTCACTGTTCCAGCTGCTGGGAAGTCCAGGATCAAGCTACTGGCCGATACAGTGTTTGGTGAGGGCACATTCCTCATAGTTGGTTCCTTCTTGCTGCATCTTCATAGGGTGAAGTGGCTAGAGTGCTCTCTGGAGTCTCTTTTATAAAGGCACTAATCTCATTCATGAAAGCAAAGCCCCATGACTTAATCATCATGTAAAGACCTCACCTTCTAATACTATCATATTAAGGATTATGTTTCAATGTATGCATTTTAGAGAGATCCAACTATTCAGACCATTGCAGTGTCCCGTAATTTTTTGAATTATTTTACAGATTTCTATGTGATTGATGATCTATAGTTCTTAAATTCAAAACAATCTGGGCCTTTATTGTGCTGAACATTGCCTCTCACGCTTTCTTTTCCATGTGGAATTGTATTAGACATATGTTGCATACTGAATCTATCGTTTATGACTAAAAACTTCTGTTTAGGTCACCTCTAAATGTCTGAGTTACATTTTGTATGATTTTTTTTCAAGGTCATCTTTTCCTGGTTCACTCTCTCAATGGAACTTACCATCTAACAGTCTATAATATTGTCTTTGTTATCACTTATAATTTCAGGGGCTATATTTCTTAATGATGGCTTTGTTCCTATCTTAAACCTACCTACCCTTCTTTTACACACTTAGTATTTTCATTGTGATTTCTATTATTTTAAATATTCTTAATCATTCACCACTAGGGGATTAATATTATCATTTAGATTATAAATTATTATTTCCAATACTTGGGTACTGGTCTCCCTCTTTGTTGCTTTCACAAACTGTCCCTCATAGTAGACAGTTTCCTCCTTTATTATATAATTTTTTTAATGTGAGCTAATTCTTAGTAGCATTCTTTGTACTCTGGGAAATCTAAAGTGTTCTGATATATGGGATGGTTTCTGTAGAGTGGTTTTTTACTCTGTGGCTTTAGAAATTTCAGTGGTGTGGGAGGCATTATTCATAGATGGCCCTTATGACCTTTGTTTATTAATATTACCCCATGAGTCTGTTATATTACATGGTCAGGATGGTCAACTTTAGGTGTAAACTTGGCTAGACTATAGTCCCAGTTATTCAATTTAGTAATAATCTAAGTATGGCTGTGAAGTATATACCAAACCATATCTGAGACAGGTCTCGACCACTTTAGAAGTTTATTTTGCCAAGGCTGAAGATTAATATGGTCTGGCTCTGTGTCGCCACCCAAATCTCATCTTGAATTGTAATCCCCATGTGTTGGGGGAGGGACCTCATGGGAGGTGATTAGATCATGGGGGTCATTGCCCCTTGCTCTTTCCATTATAGTAAATGAGTTCTTATGAGATCTGATGGTTTTGTAAGGGGATATTTCCCTGTTGGCACTCATTTCTCTCTCCTGCCGTCCTGTGAAGAGGTGCTTTCTGCCATGATTGTAAGTTTCCTGAAGCCTCCCGAGCCATGAGGAAGTGTGAGTCAATTAAACCTCTTTTCTTTAGAAACTGCCCAGTCTTGGGTATGTCTTCATAGCAGTGTGAAAACGAGAAAGATGATGACCAATGAGGTCATCATGCAGGTCCTAACAATAGGTGCTCAAGGTGGTTGGGTTATAGCTTGATTATATACATTTTAGGGAGAAACGAGTTACTGGCAAAGATGTAAATCAATACAGGTAAGCTATACATTGGTTTGGCCTGGAAAGGCAAAGCATGTAGCAGGGGAAAAGGTGTGCTTCCAGGTGGATTTCAAGGTTTCCTGACTGGCAATTTGTCAAAAGCATTAAACTCTGCTTGAAAAGGTGAAATCAGCATGAGTTACAGTAAGGGTGGTGTTGGGAATTGTGCAAGCCAAGGTTCTAGTCATGTAGATGAAGCCTCCTGGTAGCAGGCTTCAGAAGAATAGATGTGGATGCCTTCTATGGAAGGTGTTACACTTTAGGAAAGACCACTCTAAAGAGATCCAAGATGGCTGATCGCTAACAGCTCACGATTGTAGCTCCCAGTGAAAGCACAGAGAACAAGAGGACTCCACACTTTCAGACGAATTTTCATCGCTCATGGATCAGAAGATTCCCAGTGAGGAGCCCCACGGGTTGCCAGCACAGCTCTTGTGACTGGCGCAGCGGTTTTGCTGGCGCCTCGTCACGGCAGCTCTTCATGCAGAGTAAATGGGAGGAAATTCCCGGGCAGAAGAGCACCATCAGTCTTAACGCTTCTGTTTTGGCTGGTACAGTGGGTTGCTCAGATTCCAGTTCTGGGAACCAGTAAACTGGATGTCCACTCAGAAACCCAACTAGAAAGGCGGTAATCATAAAGATGACAGATGGATAAATTTATAACAAAGGGATGAAACCAGCCTAAAAAGGCTGAGAATACCCAAAATCAGAACCCCTCTCCCTCTACAGGGGATTACAGTTCCTCATCAGCAACGGAACAATCCCTGATGAAAAAGGACTGTGTGCCATTAACAGAAGTAGGCTTCAGAAGGTGGATGATAAGAAACTTCTTGGAGTTAAAAGAACTTGTTCTAACCCAATGTAAAGAAACTAAGAACTTTGAAAAAAGGTTTGACAAAATGCTAACAAGAATAGACAATACAGAGGGGAATATAAATGAACTTACGGAGTTGAAAAATGCAACGCGAAAACTTAGTGAAATATACACAAGTTTGTAGCCGAACTTATCAAGCAGAAGAAAGGATATCAGAGGTCAAAGACCTACTTAATGAAATAAAATGAGAAGACAAGAATAGAGAAAAAAGGATGAAAAGGAATGAGCAAAGTCTCCAAGAAATATGGGACTATGCGAAAAGACCTAATTTACGTTTGATAGGTGTACCTGAATGTGACGGAGAGAATGAATCCAAGCTGGAATATACTCTTCAGGATATTATTCAGGAAAACTTTCTGAATCTAGCAAAGTAGGTCAATATTCAACCCCAGGTAATACAGAGAACACCACAAACATATTCCTCAAGAAGAGCAACCCCAAGGCACATAATCGTTATTCACCAGGGTTGAAATGAAGGAGATAATACTAAGGGCAGCCAGAGAGAAAGGCCAGGTTACCCATAAAGGGAAGCCTATTAGACTTACAGGAGATCTCTCAGCAGAAACCCTACAAGCCAGAAGAGAGTGGGGGCCAATATTCAACATCCTTAAAGAACAGAACTTTCAGCCCAGAATTTCATATCCTTCCAAACTAAGCTTCACAATTGAAGGATAAATGAAATCTTTTATGAACAAGCAAGTACTCAGAGATTTTATTACCACCAGGCCTGCTTTACAAGAGCTTCTGAAAGAAGCATTATACACAGAAAGGAACAACCAGTATTAGCCTTTCTAAAAATATACCAAAAAGTAAAGAGCATCAACATAAAGAAGAATTTATATTAACAAATGGATAAAATAGCCAGTTAACATCAAATGGCAGTAACCCTAAATTTAAGTCGACTAAATCCCCCAATCAAAAGATACAGCCAAAACCTAATGGTATGCTACAACCAGACCCATTTCACATCCAAAGATACACAAAGACTCAAAGGGATGGAGAAAGATTTACCAACCAAATGGAGAGCAAAAATAAATAAATAAATTAAAAGCAGGAGTTGCAATTCTCGCATCTGATAAAATAGATTTCAAAGCAACAAAGATATAGTGGTAAAAGGATCAATGCCACCATAAGAGCTAACGATCCTAACACCCAGATACATAAGACCCATAAAGAGATTTAGACTCAACGAGACAGAAAATTAATAAGGATATCCAGGACTTGAACTCAGATCCGGAACAAGTAAAGCCAATAAATATTTATAGAGCTCTCCATTTTAAATACATAAAATATACATTCTCCACCTTAAATACACAAAATATTGATTGGCCATTATTAATACCCATTTTTAGAATAAAGCTACATTCCCGTTCTCTCTCCCTTTTTTTCTTCCTCTTTCTTCCTCTCCTTCACTCCTTTTTTTTTTTCAAAAAAAAAAAAAAAAAGGAAAGACCCAGTAAGGGAAGTAGATTCTCTACAAAAAAAAAAAAAAAAATTCCCCACAAGAGACAGCTTTGCAGGGCTGTTTCACAGTATGTCAAAGAAATGTATTTTGGGGTAAAATAGTTTGATTTCTTTTTAGCGCCTGTTGTCATTTGATGTTATTTATACCAGAGTCACGTTGGAGTTGGTATCTCACTGCTACAGAGTCTGTTCAGTCAGTCTTGGGATCTCTATTTTAATGTCAATGCTAGTCACTTGTGCCTGAACTCCAAAAGGGGGAGTTCTTCCCCTTTCTATGATGGCCTGAGGTAGATTTTTAGTTTCTTTGGGTCTCCTTGGTCGTAGGAAAGTTTCATTTAATCAGTTAGGGGGCTGGAATTACACTTTTGATTTACAGAAGGTAGTTAGTAAAGGTGATTAAAGTCTATAATCAACTAACTAACTTTAAGTAAGGGAGATTATCCTAGATAATTTGGGTGGACCTGATTTGATCAGTTGAAAGATCTGAAGAGTAGAATTGAGATTACTCAGAAGAAAAAACTCTATTGCTCTCAGTTTCAGTTCATGCCTGAGAGTTCCAGTCTGCCCTTCTGATGACCTTTCCTATGGATTTTGGAGTTTTCTAGCCATTCCCCACCCTTGCATAAGCTAATTCCTTGCAATAAATCCCTTAATATACATCTCTTGTTCCTATTCTTTGGTTGAACACTAACACAAGGACAAAAGGGATTTTTTAATGTAATCAAAGTTAAAAGAGGAACAGTTACCTCAAACCTACATCTACAAAGAACTCAATTCTGCCGATCTCCTGAATAAGTCCAGAAGCAGATTTCTTCCTGGAACCTCCAGGTAAAGGCTCATCCTAGCTGACACCTTGATTTCAGCCTTATAAAACCATAAGCAGAGAACCCAAGGGGGTCTACCAGGTCTTTAGCCTACCAAAAAACCTGTGAGATAATAACTGGGTATTGACTTCAGTCACCTAGTTTGTGTCAATTTGTTACACAGCAACAAAAACCAGTATGAGTGGTTTGGACTAGTATTCATATTAATTTCTTAGCTTGGCATTCCATATTCATGGATAGTAGTGAATGTAAACCTCACCTGCTGAGGAATGGCCTGGGCTTGGGTTTCAATATCTAGGATATGACTATTTCCACCCCTTAGCCTCTGGAAGGCGACACTCTTCCTTGTCCTTTCTGAACGTGGTGAATAAAATATGACCAATTCTGATTTTATGGAACGGGCAGTCCTTGGTTTTATTCAGGACCTCATTTCAGGTTTATGCTTCATGCAGCTGTAACACCACATTTCTCATTGGGAGATTTAAGCATTAAATCTCAACATGGCCACTATGACCTCCTGACAATGTAAAATCCTCACAGATTACCATATCTTTAGCTTAAGCTAGTGAGTAGCTTTGAGGTATTTAGCAGTTTTGACACTTGGGTATTTCTTAATCAATCTTTTGAGTTTAGAAATAGTTTAGTGTTTCTTAATGTATATGCATGTTTAACTGTAGTGGAATTGATGACCATAGAAGAGGGGTCTTCTAACAGGAACTGAATCCCCATATTTCCATATCGGAACTTTCAACTGAATTTTCAGACAATTATGTTCTGAGGTTAAACCTTGAAGAATGCCTATCAATTACAAAGTAAAATGTAGACTTCTTAAGCACATCATACAAGGCCCCTCCCATTCTGGTTGCATTAATTGCATCTGCAGTGTTTATTTGTCTACCGCCTTACTTCTTGTTTTCTGAGTAGACTGGATTCACTCTGCCTGAACTGTAATTCATTATTTGCATGTTTGGAAAACTCATATTCACCCTTCAAGATTTAGTTCAAATACCACATTAAAAATAATTTTTCTTGATAATAATCAATAGAAGCACTTGTCCTCTTACCACTATTCCTATAGAACTTTGAGTGTACTCCAATTACTTATGCTCTAATTTCTACTCTAACTAAACCCAACCCAAACTCTAAACAAACCCAAAACAAACTATGGCCACTTCAAGAGGAAGATCTGTATATTATTAAAGTTCACAACTCCTGGCACATATGAGGTTTCCAACCACAGTTTGCTAAGTAAATAAATTTTCAATAAAATCCATTTGGTCTGGTCAAGAATTTGTGCATTTGTGTGTATCTGTGTTTTAGTGTTATGTATTTCTGAAGAAATGTGCAAAGGTATTGTATTAGTATTTGCTAGGGCTGCCATATCCAAGTGAGACAGAATGGAAGGCTTAAACAACAGAAATGTTCCCCCCTCAATTCTGGAGTCTGTAATTTCAAGATGAAGTTGTCAGCAGGATTGGTTCCTTCGGAGGCCTCCCTCCTTTGCTTGTAAATGGCTATCTCTTCTCTGCAAACTCACAAGGTCTTCCCTCTATACATGTCTGTCTTGGGAACCCCTATAAATTGAAGGTCCAGTGTCAGAGCAGCTAGAAACTGTGTCCTAAAGGAAAATGAAGGAGAGCTGGATGTGAGTGTTTATAGTGTGTCTTTCATGAGATACCTCTCTTACCTGGTGGATGGCCTAATGTTGAGCAATTGAATCCATGACCAGGGGATTACTCACAGGAACATTGTTTATACTGACAGGCATCTCTGTGGCCCTCATCTGACCTATACTCAGTTTATGCCTGCCTGACCTTTGCTGTGGCACTAAGAACCCAACCTTGTGTTTTCCCTGGTATCTCTGGGAAAACCTAGCCTAGAGTAGTTCTTGGTTCTTCAGATGGAAGGTATAAATTCAACACACCACACAGGAAACAAGTTCAAAGATTTCTACTTGCAGATCCTGGACAAAAAGTGCATAATGAGTTGGGAGAGCTGTCCTCTGTCCTTGGGTCATATGAGGCAAGAATAGGCAGAGAGAGGGAATGAGAGAGAGACAGAGAGAGAATGTGCTTGGCTACTAGCAGTATATTTAAGGGAATTGGGTGTGGGTTACTTTAGGTCCTCAGGTGAATGCTTGAATAGTTCATTTAAAGTTGGTGGTGGGGAAGTGGGAGAGTGGCTAGGAAAGAGCTGTTGTGAATTATCTAGCCTCTTATCTCTGGCTAGTAACTTGAATCATTTGGATGTAGTGTAGAACTGGCAATTCTGTCAGGGTTGACTGAGTCCTGCTTCTGGCATGAGAAAGTTAAACTTGTATTCAAAGTGGATGCCAAGTGATAGGGTTTGGCTCTGTGTTCTCAGCCAGATCTCACCTTGAATTGTAAACATCCCCATGTCAAGAGTGGGACCAGGTGGAGGTCCTTGAATCATGGGGGTGGTTCCCCAGTGCTGTTCTCATGATAGCGAGGAGTAAGTCTCATGTGATCTGAAGGTTTTATAAGCGTCTGGTATTGCCCCTGCTTTCACTCATTCCGTCTCCTGCTGCCCTGTGAAGAGGTGCCTTCCTCCATGATTGTAAGTTTCCTGAGGCCTCCAGCCATGTGGAACTGTGAGCCAATTAAACTTCTTTCTTTTATAAATTACCTAATCTTGGGTATTTCTTCATAACAGCGTGGAACGGACTAATACACCAAGGCAACATAAAATTAAAAGAATTCATTATAATATTGTGTTCAAATTTTTTTTTTTTAGTAGAAATATCAGTCTATTGGCTTACGATTCATACTAACAACCTCTTCTTAGTTACCTCATTAAAGTACTTGTCTCAAAATACAGTGACAACATAAGGTACTGGGTGTTATGACTCCAACATAAGAATTTTGGGGCACAGTTTATCCCATGATGGAGATACTGAGTGATCACTTGTCGGGATATTGTCCAGAGGCTCCTTCTCATGAAAAGCAGATTTTAAAACGGTCAACTAATACTAGGAATCTATGATTCAGTGCTCCTAAAAAGCACAATGGAAAGTTTCATGTAAAATAATACTCTTTATAATATTAGAAGTGTCAAAACTTTAAGTTTCCTAAACCTTATTTACTCTCAGTTAGTTTCTTCTCATATCTTACAAGCTATTTCTTATCTGTTAAATGTGGACAGAAACTTTTGATACATATGGAGGGGGTATAATTTGTAACTATCCACTTTATTATTTTAATGATAATTCAAGTGTTATATATATTTTTAAATATTGTGAGTCAAATGATTCAATATAAAATAACTTATAGGGATATATGCATAAATAAGTATATTTTAAGTAAAATTAAGCTTATTATAACTTCTTTTAGATTGTTTATAGTTAAGATTTTAGAATTGGCTTTATATAATTAATACTTTTATGGTTAGCCTAAGGCTTCTTTAGACTGGGGAGAAGAAAGGCTTCTTTCTTCTCAAGAAAGAATGGAAAAGAAATAATGAAGCAGAAGTGGTCTGTCTTTTACAGAAAAAAAAAACAAAAAAACAAGATAAGTTGCCATGTGGAAACTTCTAAGCTAAATACCATAATTATAAGAAAAATCAGGATCAGGTGGTAGAATGAGAATTCAGTTTCACAAGCAAATAATTTCCTTGGAGACAGATTTTCAGCATTCAATAGTCTTCCAATTTGACAAAGTCAATACAGGGCATGTAGCGTATATATACACAATACCCCTTCTAAGCCTAGGATAGTGCCCTAAAATTGTACACTGGAATACAAAGTATAAATATTAACACTAAGCAGGTAAATGAAGAATATGCATGTCTTTACATTAAAGTGGTGTTTCAATGCTTAAGTAAGTTCAGGTTAGTGAGATTTTACCACCAAAATACATTAAAATAAATTGTAAGATTTTGAAGCTCTTGGATTTCAGAATTTTTAATATGTAATTGTAGACTGGCATAAACATTCAATGAGCTGTGTATTTAGTGAGGAAAAGATGAGATCCTAGAAATCAGAGTAAAATGTATGATTCTTCCATAAACATCAAAGAACATCTTAACAACAGGGCTTTCCAAATAATTAGAAATTTGTTTTAGGAACTTGACTGGACACATTGCTTTCATCTAGCATTTGCACTGGGCGTTTTAAAGCTGGACATTTATAATTCCATCTGGGTGGGAACATATTTTACCGCAATTAGCACTAAATAAATATTGTGATGTCAAAAGGTAACCAGACCCTCAAATTGTTTGGCCATGTGCTGCCTCACAGATCCCCTGACTTCTGTTTTCCTTTGGGAGAAGAGCAATGTTTGTTAGTAATTGGACACTGTCATTCTAAAGGGGTCCTAAGCCCACAGATGCCACCATAGCTGGGAGGAATCTGATTTGCAACTTAACTAAAACAAAGTCATTTACTTCCTTTGTTGCTCTGCAAAGGCAATTAGACCAGAGCAGCAGCTGCATATAATGCTGGAATAAGGCTGAATGGGGAGTGTGTGTGTACATGTGCTTAGCATTTTAAAGCAGGTATAAATAAGCACTCTTTTCATCTTTTCATTTATTTTAATTCTCTTAAAGACGCTGGAATTAGAAAAATTCGATAGAGCAGTGGAGGACCTTGTAAGAGAGCTTATTTGTCATCCATTTCTGCTATTCATTTCTGTCACTTTTAATTCCAGGTTGCATTCCCATGCCTTAAGTGATCCTCCACTCTAGTTCTGTGTTTAGGATTTTTGCAATGACAAAGAGTTTAAATCTACCACATCTTGATCCTCTACTAACAACATTTGTCACAATTAAAACAAACATTTACCTCTTGTGTTAAATGGTTTTCCTGACAAACTCTGGTTTTTGTTCTTTGCTATCTGTTCTCCTGAGGCTGTTTTCCTTAATCTAACTAAACCAACTGAGAGATCAAGGATTCAAGGATTGGGGCTTGTTTAGTAAAGAACATAGAACACATTTCTATTAAAACCGCTTTTGAAACACATCCCATTCTTCAATTTCACTTTAATAGTTTCTCCTACCACCTAAGTTTTCAGTTAAAAAAAGGTTCCTTGCCATCCTCATAAGTGACAAATGGATAAAATTACTGATGGCAACAGCAATGGGCTGCATAGCCGTTAATTATGCTCTGGTACTTGTCTTTCATTAAGGTGCTGTTTTCTTCACCAGAGTCCTCAATGAAGCATTTCTCAAAGGGCCCCTTAGCAATCTGTGCAGGAAGGAATAGTCTATCAGGGAGCTCCAGACGGGATGTAGAGCTGAAGCCTATGAGGTGGGATTATTGAGCCTGAGTAATGCAAGCTGACAAGGCATGATCAATGGGACTCTCCGGGGGTATGGTCTGACAAATGTAGGCTCCATGACAGGCATAGTTTTCTAAACAATGTGAGGCTTTATTTACTGGTTCATTGGTTATGAAAAAGACTTAGTTGAGAAGGAGAATTGGGACTTAATGAAGAAATTGTCCCCAGTAGTTGGAAGCAGTGTGAGTTGATGGTATGATCAGTGATGGGCTCATTGATATTCATTCTTCCCATCCTAAGGCATCAGTAAAATCTCTGGCTAAAAAGTATTACTAAGGAATTGCCTAGTGGCAAATTTGGGTGAGAAAAATCTTATCTCTGGACTCTGCGTCTTCATGTTTGCC
Source organism: Callithrix jacchus (assembly GCF_049354715.1). NCBI lineage: Eukaryota > Metazoa > Chordata > Mammalia > Primates > Cebidae > Callithrix > Callithrix jacchus. The sequence continues at coordinate 97,403,375 of NC_133516.1, forward strand.
AAGATATGTCAAAGGTGAAAACTGACACCATCCAATGGCTTTGACACTTTGGCTTCTAAAATGCTCTCCATTATAATCGTCTTGACAATGAAGTTTTGTATCTTCAGTTTAGAGCACTCTTTTAGTTGTTTCGTAATGTTTCACATCTAATGAAAACAACTTCAAAAGAAAATTTGGATAGAAGTACTCTTTTTTTTTTTTTTTTTTTTTTTTTGAGACGGAGTTTCGCTCTTGTTACCCAGGCTGGAGTGCAATGGCGCGATCTCGGCTCACTGCAACCTCCGCCCCCTGGGTTCAGGCAATTCTCCTGCCTCAGCCTCCTGAGTAGCTAGGATTACAGGCACGCGCCACCGTGCCCAGATAATTTTTTGTATTTTTAGTAGAGACGGGGTTTCACCATGTTGACCAGGATGGTCTCGATCTCTTGACCTCGTGATCCACCCGCCGCGGCCTCTCAAAGTGCTGGGATTACAGGCTTGAGCCACTCTTTACTTGGTTTTTACTACTAGGAAACTACAGCTTTGAAACTAGTTACATTGTTTTTCCTAAACCAGGTTATAATTAGTAACAGAAAGAGGAGGTTTTAAAGTAAGATCTTTCAGAGAGAACCAATTTTGTTGAGGAAGATTGAGAAGCACCGAGATGGCATGAATTTAATCTCAGTCTTCAGTTCCTCCGGTCCAAACAGCTAACAATAACCCATAACAAGTATATGTAAGGAAACAGTTCTTTCAGAATATTGCCTTGTCCCATATCATTTATATTAGGATGGCAGCTTCTTAACTTTAGGTCCCTGTTGTTAAGGTTTTACTAAGATTGAAGTTTTTCTCAAACCATAGGTTTTGTTATCATCTACTATACTTTGCAAATTGTTGGTCGTGTTTCTATAATGTTCAGCTCTCTTTTAACCTTTGTGATTCATCCACCTCTGCTAGTGGCTCTATTATATTGTGGTATTATTGTTGTTTTTTATTGTTTTTATTGGTAGAATGATAGAGGAAGAGTCATTTTTCAAAACCAGATCTCCTTGGAGAATGAGAAGGAAAGAGATACCCAATTATCAAGAGATCTTGAAGCCATGATGTTTTCTATACAACACTACTAAGTATAATCAATCACCTTTCTTACCCTCCTCACCCTGAATTCCCTATAGTCAAAAGAAGGATTGGCACAACTTCAGTTAATATTTAAATTTAATACACTATCTTCAAGTCAATTCCACACTTGGAATAATGTAGTTTTCTGATAGATGCACAGCTTTTGTCCAAAACAACTCCTTAATTCGCTTTAAAATCAACCAGTACTTTGTCTCTATTTTCAAATTCTTTTTTGAAAATAACTTTAAAAGAAAAATTGAAAGGACTACTCTTTCTAAAGGCCCTATTAGTATCTGGAAGAATGTCTTAAAATGTGAAGATGACTATAATCATAACATTTCTTTATGAAGTTCAAATCCACAGATTCATTCAATAATATCACTGAATTCACTTCTTAAAATAGCTAAAAGGAGAGAGTTCTTAGTCTATAAATACAGAGAGGTAAGATGTAGAAAATGAGTGATTTTACAAAGAAAATTCATATAGATTGGATTAAGTACACTGATTAATCTATGAATCCACATTAAGTTCTCTCAGACCTGAATTTAAGCCTTTTGACTTCCAAACAAGTATGTCATTAGGTAGTTTATCCTAAATTCTCCCTAGTGACAATAAAATCCTTGAGTCTTGAAAAAAACCCAAAATTAGAATTCAGTGTTTGCATTACCATTTGAGCCTTTCTCTTCACTTCTGTCTGATAGTGTAGAAGCTTTGGCAACTTCTCTGGGCTTGTCTAATGACTACTTCTCTTGGCATTTAGCCCAGTTAGTCTCATTTTATTTATTTCTGCAGAATAGCCCACATAAAGGAAGATTATTTGAGATCTTTACAATAAATAAATGAATTTTTAAGTGGCCAAAATCATTTCTAAATCAAAGCTTCCTTTATATGTCACTGATAAAAGAAATATATCAGGTCAATTTAAAAGAGGAAAAGTAATATCAATACAGAAATTTTATTCACATGTTCATGTATGTGTGAGGGACCAGATAAGATAAAGTAATGATAACTCTAGATGAAAGATTTCTGCAGTCAAATCATTTGCTTTTCTTTCTGATAGTAGTTCTCACACATTTAAATAGTTTTCTTTCACTTTCTGATGGACTAAAGGTATCTCAGGAGTTCATATGAAGGACAGAAACAAAACCTGTGATTCCCAAACTGCTCCCAAGGAAACCACTGTGTGACTTTATGTTAATCTCCCTGAGTTTTATTATATGTTGCCATGATGTTCAGATAAAACCTTTCGAGCTGAAGACTTGAAGTACAGAAATACAATGTGAAGATGGAAATATAATCACCAAATTTATGACAGTATCTACCTTATCTGGAATTAAACACCCCCCCCCACATATCCACTGATAATTGTTCTTTTCAGATTTTGAAACATTTCCCTTCTACCCAAATTATTTTTACTAACTGCACAAATGGTTTTATGAGTTGTAAATGTTTAAAATGTTTGGAGACAGAAAATTTGTTTGAAAATGCAGAAAATTTTTAGATTTTGCCACAATTAAGCTCTTCAAAAAAAGTATTTACTCTCTCTCTCTCTCTGGACGTGCAAGAAGAAGCAAAACTTAGTTAATGTTGGGGCATGTGAACTTTTTATTATAACCATCAGATCATAGAATATAGTGGCTTCTTACTTATTTCTTAAATGTGTAGCTGAGAGAATCCTGATTAGCCCAAATAATCTACACTTCAGACGTGTAGATTTTTTTGTTGACTTGTTAATCCTGATGAAAAACCAATAAATAGATAACTGAATATACACACATACATACACATACAAATTAATTTCAATATGTTATCTGTTTACTAATTTTTGGATCAAATGATTCCAAAAGGTCTCAGTCTTAATATTTTTGGCATCTGAGATTATTTATTATTTGTATATTTATAATTATTTATTATTATTTTACAGTCAGAGCCATTACAAGGTTGTGACACTCCACAATCTATCATAAAAGTGTGCATGCCGTATATATAACTATGCCACATATTCCTTAGTATTTCAATATAAAACACAAAATCAATTTTAATCATGCGATATCTATTTTGCTGGTGTGAACTTGCAAATAGGAAGTGGGGCAGTAAGTAATGACTGAAACCCCAGTAATGGCTAAAAGATTGTGACAGTGCAAAATAGCGTGCAAAGTGAAATAACATTTCTAGACCATTTCAGCAATTTCTACTTTAAAAATCATCATGTTTTAGGGAGGAATGATACGGTATTTTAGAAGCTTTTCTCTTCTTTCACTTTAATTTCTTCTGGGCACAGATTCTGCCCCTTTGACAGCAGCACAGCGCTCCTTATGTGCCGAAAGTCATCAAGCCGAGGTTAGGAGAGCGGAAGCCTGTTCCCTGAAGCAATTTGTTTCAGCCGTTCTGCTAGAGCATAGTTCACAATTATCTTTAATATGAATGAGAAGCTGGAGCCTCTCGAATAGGCAGATGGAGTTCTGTTTTCTCCCCCAAGACCATAAACTTGTCTGCCTCTTTTTTCAAAGTACATTCATCATCTTGGTTGCTATTTTGTTTAACCTTGTTCTGCCATTCTTTCCAATTACTCTGTTTAGTTTATCCATTCTGGGTTAGCTAATTGGCTTTGCTTAGCCCGCCTTTTCACACATTTCCATTCCATTCCAGATGTAATTCAAGTCCCATTAGCTCCTACTTCATTTAAACCAACATAGGGCTCATGGGACTGGTAGGGCTCTTAGAGACAGGTGCAACCGGCCAGATGGTGACTTGCCAGGAGGGTGGAGCAGACCAAGTGGGTCCCCTGCCAAATTCAGACTGTCAGGATGAGACAACTAAAAGGGTTAGCAGAGGGCTACACTTCGATTTAATTGTTATAGTTCTTCTGCTATTTACTCCCCTTTAGCATCCAAATGCATATTATTTTCAGGCTTAAAGCCAACTTAAGAAACTATCAAGTTGTTTATAAAACATTAGATATCCACCATTCTAATGTGTGCTGCCAAGACATTATTGGATTCTATTTTGAAAAAGGAAGTTACGACCAGTTAGAGAAATTATTTGGGTGCTAACCTTCCTCTGTGAGCAGCTATTTCTATGCTGTATTTACTATTCCTCTAAGACTCTCGAACTATTTTGAACTCAGAGGGCACCATTCTGAACCTTGGATTGGCTCTCTTTTATCGGCCAGTGCATTAGTCCATTTTCATGCTGTTGATAAAGATGTACCCAAGACTGGGTAATTTATACAGGGAAAAGCATTTAATGGACTCACACTTCCACGTGGCTGGAGAGGCCTCACAATCATGGCAGAAGGCAAGGAAGAGCAAGTCACATCTTACATGAATGGCCTGCTGTCACTCAGAGAGCCTGTGTAGGGGAAACTCCTCGTTTTAAAACTATCAGATCCTGTGAGTCTTATTCACTCCCATGAGGACAGCATGGGAAAGACTTGCCCCCATTATTCAGTTACCTCCCACATGGGTCCCTCCACAAGTGTGAATTCAAGATGAGATTTGGGTGAGGACACAGGCAAACCATATCAGCCAAGCATGCAAAATGGAGAATCATCTGGCTCTTGACCACTGCCAATCCATGATATCCAATCAGCTACACACTGGCCTAATGATTTTTCCAGTTATTTTTTGCCAGAATATTATACAAGATATCTTAAGAATTACCAGCAAGTCTGGATTCTACCCACTTTGCTTTTGCAAAGATGACTGGAAATTCATTGCCTTGTTGTCCATTGGCGCGTGTATTACTCTACATTGACTTCCTTTCACATGCCTCTAACAATATTGTATATTTAAGGGACATAATTAACTTGTAAATTCTAATTCACATTATTTGTTTTTACTTCAATTCCCATTTTTATTGAACTTGGAGCAATGAACAGCGTTAAACCCCTTAACGTGGAGATCTTATTTTTCTGCCTCATTTTTGAAGTGGCGGATTTTTGGTTTGTATTGCATTTTCTGGCTTCATCGTCCTTTTCTTTTTCTTAGTCTATTCTGTACACTGGGTGCTGCCCAAGTATCTCTTCTACCCTCTGAAGTTATCTCTATTTGTTTTCCCACAATAAACCGACCCTTGTGCATCCCACAGTGACTTTTTATGGTAACTCCCTATCTTTGGCTCAGGTCCCAAACACTATCCCAATCACAAGTTTTTATTATATTAATATGTGATTTTAGGATTGGCAGATTTCATAACTAGCATTGCAGTCTTAGTTCTATGAGATCAAAGGCTATTATTTTTTATTTCATTTATTCCACATCAATCTTGTTAATTTCCCCACCTTTTTTCTTTTTTTTTCACAAAGACTTCCTTTTATTTCTCTACTTTCTTAGTTCCACTGCTAAGTATTCTGGTCTAAGTGTTCATTAACACATATTTGAAATATTGCAATGGATTCTACCTAAAATAATTGATACAGATGACAACAGAAACAGAATATCATTTACTATTTACTATGTGGTAGATTTTTTTTTTTTTAGTTGATTCATGCATTTTGCCATTTGGTTGCCACAATATCCTTATGAAATAACCATTTTATAGATAAGAACATTGAGGCACAGAGAGGTTATGCAGTGTGCCTCGTATTATAGAACTAATGTAGGATGTAACTTGAGCCCAGGGTTTCTGAGAAGAGCAACTATGTTCTAATGCCCCTATTTTCCTTCTTTCTCTCCTCTAATTACGATAATGTGGTTTTAGACCAATACAGGACATTCCTGGGCTTAACAACTTCAAAAAACAATTGTTAAATACTATTCACACAAGTGAATATGCACCTATCTTCTCACCTGGCTCCTGGGTTTTTCTTCCTACCCTGTTCATCCCTTCCTTGGAATTTTGATATCAGTTATACCTCCTGCACTCTGGGTCTTAAAGGAGAAAAACAGATCAGTATTTAAAGAAAACACAATTATGAGGGATAAATTTTCCCCAAGAAAAGGATCTCTGTATGAAAGCTTATGGCTGAAGAAGTTATATTTTTTATCTTGACTTCCTCAGTTATTGCATTAGCCTGCCCCATTGCCATACTTCCAATTTATTTTTGCTCTATATTAATCTCCCTATATCACCAATTTTTTATGCTGTTATGTTTTGTTTTGTTTTCTAAAGGTGCCTCTTTCCCTGCTTCCCAAAGGATAAAATTCAGTGCTGGCCTATCACTGAAAATCGTTGGCAAACTATATGTAACTTAACTTTTATGATTCTTGCTGTATGTACTTTTCACTTCAGCCAGGGTGTTGTCATTTCCCTGTTCATGTTCCTTTGTCTTCCAGTCCCCGTGCCTGGAAGATCTTATCTCTGTATTTTGAAATTCTACCCATTTTCCAAAAGCCAAATCATGGCGTTTATGTTCCTCAGCTCATAACCAAAAATGAGGTCTTTCATTTCTCTAATTGTACCACACTTCTCTTACTGCATTTATGATATGCTGATTTGAATTTGTGTTTACTCTTTATATACTTATGTTCCTGGAGGATGGTAAAATATTAATATAAGGGGTCAGCATCACCTACTACTTGGTATTTTTCCATAGTTAGAAGTGGACTCCTAGTATATGCTCAGTTAGGATTTACTGTTAATACTATATGTGATAAAGGACGTCATTATCACCTCAGCTTATAAGGTGCTTTAATGAAAATTCCAAACCCACCGTCAGCATGATGGTAAGCTATCAGTGAAACCATCAGCTAAGAAAAGTCAGGACCAATACTGGCATTCGGTATAGTCTTTAACTTCTCTCTTCAAAGTACTTGACGTGGTAGGTATCACGGCTTTTATTTTACAGGTGAGAAAACTAAGGTTCAAGGCATCTGGTTCAGGATCCAGATAGTAAACGTTGGAGTTACCTGTAAAATTAAACTGTGCCTGACTAGACCCCAAAACCAAATTCTGCCAGTCTTCTTTTATATATTCCTATATAACCCTTTTTAATAAAACTCACTGAAATGTCTCTTAGGCTGCTTCATTTTTTTGTGTTCCCACTACACAGAGAAAAAATGGGGGCACCCTTATTAATACATATGTTGATTTTCAGACTATGTTCTTAAGTGATTTGCTTCTACTCTGAATTTCCCTAACTATGCATTATTTCCTATTCATGGTGGCCTGACTAATTTACCTTAAAATGTTCGCCTGCCATCACATTTTTCCCAATCAGCTAGTTATAAAATGTTTGAATACTTTTTGTGAGTATTAATTTTGTCATCTCTTAAATGGGAATAATGACATAAACTATCTCATAAAGTTGAAAGTATCAAATAGATGCTTACAAAGCACGGCTCTGCTCACGGAGGAAGCATTTAGTACATTTTAGTTGGTTTTTATTTAAAGCATATTTAAACTAGAATAGCCATGTATAACCTCATTTTACAGAGAAAGAAAATGAGATAACAGACAAGAGATTTGTCTCAAATCGACCAGATTTGTCTCTGACACATTACACCCAATACTAATATTTTTTATGATATGCAAAATTATTGGACTTACCTTCTATGCACTTGTTTCCCACTGTCTGTCATCATGTATCTTTTGTTTGCCCAAGGTCTGCTTTCTCACCATCCATTCTGAGCAATGTGCTCATTAGTGTAATTTAATTTTTGCTGTTTCAGTTTTGAAGCAGCACCAGTTTCCTGTGGTGATATGGTTTGGCTCTGGGTCCCTGCCCAAATCTCATCTATAATTGTAATAATCCCCAAGTGTGAAGGGTGGGACAAGAAGAAGATAATTGAATTACGGATATATTTCCCCCCATGCTGTTCTTGTGAGAGTGAGTGAGTTCTCATGAGATTTGATGGTTTTATAATGGACTTCCCCTTTAGCCTGGCATTCATTCTCTCTCCTGCCACCCTGTGAAGAGGTGTCTTCTGCCATAATTGTAAGTTTGCTGAGACTTCCCCAGCCATGTGGAACTGTGAGTCAATGAAATGTCTTTTCTTTATAAATTACACAGTCTTAGATATTTCTTCATAGGAGCATGATAACGGAACAACATATAAGGTGAAATATATTCCATCTTCCATTTGTAGATTGTTTTAATTTGTAAACTCTTGTGAGAAAATGTTCATTTATTTTCATTTTCTGTCAATATTTGCTCTGGGAATAAGAAGGCAATTCTTGCAGTTTTGGATAAGAGTTTGAAATATTAGCATTGTCTTCGGGTGGTAGTATCATGGTTAGTTTTTTAATATATATTGTTTTTAAAAAGTAAAATAGACTTTTCTATTTAAAGTAATATTTCAAATTATACATTTTAAGTGTATCACAACTGTTTGTGTTTGTTTCAATATTTTTTTTTGAGACGGAGTTTTGCTCTCGTTACCCAGGCTGGAGTGCAATGGCGGGATCTCGGCTCACCGCAACCTCCACCTCCTGGGTTCAGGCAATTCTCCTGCCTCAGCCTCCTGAGTAGCTGGGATTACAGGCACGCGCCACCATGCCCAGCTAATTTTTTGTATTTTTAGTAGAGACGGGGTTTCACCATATTGACCAGGATGATCTCGATCTCTTGACCTCGTGATCCACCCGCCTCGGCCTCCCAAAGTGCTGGGATTACAGGCTTGAGCCACCGCGCCAGCCTTGTTTCAATATTTTTAAAGGTATTTTCCGTTGCCATGTTCAATATATTGATCCTTGACAAAGTTACTCATCTTTCTCACTTTTAGTCATAGCAGGATGAGAATTGAAACATTTAAATACAGACACTTTCATATACACATTTTTAAACTTAAAAAAAATTTGTAGGTACATAGTAGGTATATATTTATGGGTTACAAAAACTAATTTAATAAGTAATAATCACATCAGGGTAAATAAAGTATCAAATATTTATCACCTCAAGCATTTATCCTTTGTGTCAGAGACAGTCTAATTTTTCTCTTTTAGTTATTTTCAAATGTACAATTAAATTATTTTTGTCTATAGCCACCCTGTTATACAAGCAAATGTTAAGTCTTACTCAGTCTTTCTAACTCTAGCTTTGTATCCATTAACTATCACACCTTCCCACCATTGCACCTCTCCACTACCCTTTCCAGCCTCTGGTGACCATCCTTCTACTTTCTATCTCCATGAGTTCAATTGTTTTAATTTTCAGCTCTCATAAATAAGTGAGAACATGTGAAGTTTGTCTTTCTGTGCCTAGCTTATTTTACTTAATAGAATGACCTCCAGTTCCATCCATGTTGTTACAAATGACAGGATCTCATTCTTTTTTACGGCTGAATAGTACTTGACTATTTATATGTACTGTATTTTCTTTATCCATTTATCTGTTGATAGACACTTAGGTTGTTTCCAAATCATGGCTTTTGTGAATAATGTTGCAATCAATATGGGAGTGCAGGTATCTCTTAGATAGTGACACTGACTGCTGTTCTTTTGGGTGTATACCTAGGAATGGGATTGCTGGATCATATACTTTTTGAGGAACCTCAAAACTGTTTTTAATAGTGGCTGTACCTATTTACATTTTCACCAGCAGTGTATGAGGCTTCTCTTTTTCTCCACATCCTCACCAGTATTTGCTATTGCCAAGCTTTTGAATACAAGTCATTTTACTAGAGTGAGATGATATCTCTGTAGTTTTCATTTGCATTTCTCTGATGATCAGTGATGTTGAGCACTTTTTCATATACCTGTTTCCATTTGTATGTCTCTTTTGAGAAATGTCTATTCAGATATTTAGCCCATTTTAGAATTAGATTATTACATAATTTTTCTATAGAATGGTTTGAGTTTGACATATTCTGGTTATTAATTCTTTGTCAGATGAACAGTTTGCAAATATATTCTTCCATTCTGTGGGTTGGCTCTTTGCTCATTGTTTCCTTTTCTATGCAAGAAGCTTCTTAACTTGATGTGATCCCATTTGCCCATTTTTGCTTCAGTTGTCTATGCCTATGGGGTATTAATCAAGAAATCTTTGCCAAGATCAATGACCTGGAGAGTTTCCCCAATGTTTTCTTTGAGTAGTTTTATAGTTGAATATTATATTTTTATAATATTGATATTAAATAGAATATTAAATATTATATTTAAGCCTCTAATTCATCTTGAGTTAACTTTTGTGTATGGTGAAAGGTAGCAGTCCAGTTTTATTCTTCTGTATATGAATAGTCAGATATTCTAGCACCATTTATTGAAGAGGCTACTCCCTTCCCAATGTATATTCTTGGCACCATTGTCAAAAAGTTCACTGTAGATGTGTGGATTTATTTCTGGGTTGTGTATTCTGTTCCCTTGGTCTTTGTGTCTCTTTTTATGCCAGTACCATACCATTTTCATTTTGATAGCTCTGGAATATAATTTGAAATCAATTGACATGATTGCTCCAGTTTTGTTCTTTTGCTTAGGGTATCTTTGGCTATTCTGGGTCTTTTGTTATTTCATATAAGTTGTATAATAGTTTTTTACATGTCTGTGAAGAAGGTCATTGATTTTTTTATAGGGATTGCATTAAATTTGTAGATTGCTTTGGGTAGTATTGGCATTTTGACAACATTGAGACTTCCAATTCATAAACATGGACTATCTTTCCGCTTCTTACTTCTTCAGTCTCTTGCATCACTGTTTTTTATAGCTTTAATTGTAGAGATCTTTTACTTCCTTGGTTATGATCATTCTTGGGTATTTTATTTTATTTGTAGCTATTGTAAATGGCATTTCTTGATTTCCTCCTCATACTGTTCATTTTTGGTACTGAATTTTGTAGGCTGATTTTATATCCTGCAACTTTCCTGATTTTTTTTCTATCAGTTCTAATAGTTTTGGTGGAATCTTTAGGCTTTTCCAAATATGAGATTATATTATGTGACTTCTTTCTTCCAATTCGAATGCCCTTTAGTTTCTTCTCTTGCCAGATTGCTCTAGCTAGAACTTACAGTGCTGTGTTGAATAACGGTGATGAAGGTGAGCAGGATAGTGTACTCTACTCTGGCCCAGGGCAGGCCAACAAATCCTGTATAAGAACCAAGGAATCTGTAACTGCAAGATCTTCCTTGGTGTTTTACCCACACCCCTCCCCGATGCCCCTCTCTCCTGCTTCTGAGCTGGTATTGAAAGTGCAAGGCAAATTCTTTACTTTTTCCTCTCAAGCTGAATGAAGAGTTTCTCATCCTAGCTACCACAGCCAGGAGTGTGCTGGATCTCACCTGAAGCCAGCACATCTCAGAGTCTCACCCAAGTCCCATGCCATACTACCTGTTTGTCATTGCTTTTTATTCAAGGCTCAAGGACACTTTTGTCAGCAGGTGTCCTGACAAAATCCTGCCATGACTGGGTCCTTCCCTTCAAGAAACCGGTTCCAGAGAGTGTCTAGAAATGTCATCCAGAGCTAGTTCTTGGAACAGGGGCCTCATATTTCTACCCTGTGCCCTATTAGGGCCTGAACTGGTATCCAAGAGGCAAGACAGTTGTGTTTACACTTCCCCTTCCTCTCCTCTCCTCATAGGAAAGGAAGGGATCTCTTTTGGAACTGCTAGCTGTGCTACTTGTGTTTGTGGGAAGGGGGTCACAAGCACCCCATTAGCTACCCAGCTATTTTCTCAGTAGGTCACATGCTCCCCAAGTCCGCTGGCTTTGAGTCCAGCTCAGCACGAGGATTTACGTGAGAGTTATAGTTTGCGGCCTAGACTGCCTTTCATGTTTATTTAGTGCCCCACAGCCATTCAGCCTGCAGTGGAAAGGCTTGCCAGAACTCAAATGCCTACTGCTGTGGTGGGCAATTTCCTTCTGGATAGGGCTGGTCTTAATGCCCCTTCTGTGGGCAGACGTCAGCTGAGTTCAGCCCAGTTTTGCTTTCTGTTGTGACAGGGCAGCATTGAGTTCAATTCAAAGTCACAATCGCTATTCTCTCCTCTTCTTAACCACACAGAATTTCTCTCTCTGCCACATGGGTGCTGCCAGGGAAGAGGGGAACAGTGGCATCAGCAATTCAAGACCATCTTTCCTATCTGCTTTTAATGATAGTAAGTTAAAACCAGGTACTATGAACGTGCACCTGATTGTTGTGTAAATAGTTGTTAGATTTGCTGTTTCTGCAGGGGGCATGATCAGCGAGCCTTCTTTTTGGCCATTTTGCTTTGCCCTTCTCTTGACACATTTTTGGTGGTCAAGACATCCCATTAATTGTTCCAGTGTCATCCATCACCTCCTGGGGAAAGCAGTTTAATACCCGGAAGGAGAAATATTCCATTGGGTTGCCACATAAATATTTCAAATTCATGGCAGAGAAACATATCTTCAAATTAAGACTTTCAGTTGATTCAGTCATGCACTGAAATTGAGTTTGGCATCAGGGGAGGCTAGCAATAACTTAACTCTTCATAGAAGAGACTGAACCACATGTATGTATCTCATTAAACCCCAGCTAAATGTATAAATCTGTATACAATGCAATTTCCACTTCACTGAATTCTCACATAGTTGCATACTCTGACAAGAGGAGAAATGTGCCGTAATGAAAGTCAGAGTGGAAGTTTTCTGAATCACATGTGGCTAACTATCTTACTTTTGCATCTTTTTTAAAAAAAGCATATGAGCATTGCTAAAGCTCCTCTTAGAATCTTGGAAGGGGCCTGAGCAAGTGAGAGGCTATGACATTTCAGCTTCATCAGATTTACTCTAATCCTGTCTCAGGGGTCACAACATCAACAATGTAGGTGAACAGAGCTATGTTTTATTTTGGAGCTGACATTTCCATAGTTACAACATCAATCTTACCAACTTAGGTAAGTCTTGTCATATCAAGTTTATCACTTAATATTACTTGGGCAGCTATTCCATTAAGTTGGCATTTCCTAGGAAAAAGCTCTCTGGAAGTTTCTTGCCATCACAGGAATGATAATTCTCTTGGCATATCTCTTGGGCATTTGCAATTTTGTGAGATTTTTCTAATTCTAAATAATCATCCAATTATAGATCCAACTTTGCATTTATGATTTGGCATCCTTTTTTTCTGAAATAGTCACCTTCCCAATTACATATGCTTTAATCAGAATTGTCTTATACTCACACTGGCTCTTCTGAGGGCAACATCCCACTCGGTTCCCATCGTCAAATGTTTGCACCCATTGTTGCTGTCCTAGGTGTCCAAGGTTGCACTCTATCCACTATCTGAAACCATGTTGGACTTGGTGGCTCCCTCCAGTCATTTCCAAGGCCCTCTCATATGCTATAGAAACGTTTCAGATGTTCCAGTTCACCCCAGTGTGTGATGGTGTCTGTGTCCACCCACCAAGCATATCTCTTGGCATTTGCAATTTTGTGAGATTTTTCTAATTCTAAATAATCATCCAATTATAGATCCAACTTTGCATTTATGATTTGGTATCCTTTTTTCCTTAAGTAGTCACCTCCCCAATTACATATGCTTTAAGCCCTTGAAACCTAACTGACTAGAAATACTATCATACCTTTTACAGATGCTTAAGTGCAAGCTGCATGAGAGGAAACTTTTTTCTTTTCTTTTTATCGCTGCTATACATCAAAAGCCTATAGAGGTTCTGAAATATACAAGGCATTCAGCCAGTATAGATGAAAACAATGAAAGGCATTGTTTAAACTTCGTATTTCCAAACCAAAGAAACCTAATGTTTTATTTGTTCTTACTCAATAGACTTACTCCACCCAGTTTCCTGTATTAGATTTTCTCCACAAACTGCATGATGTTTACACAGAAAGAAATGTAAAATATTTTATGGAAAAACTGGTCATTTTAAAATAATTTCTTTTCTATTGTAAGAATTCTATTGTAAGAATTCAGAGTAGAACATATACAAACACATGACATCCGTAAGAGAATAAGGTGGGGCGGGGGAGTAAAGACAAAACAGGTAAGACACAAGAGAAAGATGAGAAAGGACTAGGGTTGAGTGGAAAAACTGCTTAACTGAATTTTCCTTTTCATCTTAAGAGAAACTAAAAGAGAATACAAAAATTTGGCTATCACCTTTATCCAAATAGCCAACCTATGAGATTTCTATAGATAGATGTTTGAAAATCTCCAACCTCGGCCGGGCTCAGTGGCTCACGCCTATAATCCCAGCACTTTGGGAGGCCGAGGCGGGTGGATCACGAGGTCAAGAGATCGAGGCCATCCTGGTCAGCAAGGTGAAACCCCGTCTCTACTAAAAATACAAAAATTAGCTGGGTATGGTGGTGCGTGCCTGTAATCCCAGCTACTCGGGAGGCTGAGGCAGGAGAACTGCTTGAACCCAGAAGGCGGAGGTTGCGGTGAGCCGAGATCATGCCATTGCACTCCAGTCTGGGTAACAACAGTGAAACTCCATCTCAAAAAAAAAAAAAAAAAAAGGAAGAAAATCTTCAGCCTCATCTTTAGATAGTATTTACTGAGTGACAAAAGCACCCTGAGGGGTAAACAGTTAAAATGACAGGCTAGCTCATTTTATATAGAGGTGAAAAGTAGCACAAACCGCGTGCATGGGAACTGGAATGCTAAGTGAAGCTGTAAAGTACAAACAACAGAGCCAGAGATGTTACTTTTGTGACTAAGCTCAATAGACTAGACTAAATAAATAATGAAAATGTAAAATTGGGGGCCACTGCTATTAAAATTTCATGACTTAGGAGAGTTTTAAGGTTTAGAAAAGTAGCTCTCATTCATTCAACTCTAACCTCAGTTCATGCCTTAATGTTTTTTTCTAATAGTAATAACAAACTCATACAAATAAAAGTAAAGATTTAAAGTTTCAAAAAAGTGATCTTTTAAAAAATGCTAGAGTAATTTTTTAATCCCGCTCTGTCCCCAGCATCCTTGATTTCCACTCTACTTTAGCATAATACCTCTCAGTGCTGTACAAGTTTTGCACATGTTGCTTACCTAAACTATCATCTTTTTTCGTGCTTGTAGGGACATTCACAGAAAGAGGATGCTCTTTCTTCCCAAGTACGTTTTTTTTCAAAACTCATATTTCTATGTATAAATGCATATGTATCTATTTTGATGCATCTGTGTCTAATCTGTGTCTCCATGAAGATCAGGTTTTCTGTGAAATAATTTTACTAAATGTATAATACCTTTCTAATGCTTTATTTTATTCCTTTGCATAGTTTATTTAACCCATTTATATAATAATTTCTTAAATGTTGCTTATACATTGATGCAAATCAACCTTAATTACACAGAAAAGCCTAAACAGAGAAGCATTCTAATAATGATATAGTGGGAATCGATAGGTTAGCTTGTTTATGGTAAAATGCAGCTGAATAAAATGGAGATAACACCATCTAGTGCTCCAAGGTCTCAAGTATAAATTAAGTAATATCAATGAAAACAATGTATTTGAAGTTACTTTTAAAAAAGGAGATAACATTATTGATGATTAAGTTATATGTAAGTGCTAACCTTTGCTGTATCTGCTATATGCTCAAGACACAGTGTGCTGAATTCTTTTAGGCATTCTTATATTTAATTATCAGAACTCTAAAATATGAGCACTATTATTGGCCCTGTTTTACTGATAAATAATTGAGGTATGGATAGTTTAAATAATTTGTCCAAGAAATATGCTGCAAGTAAATATTCAGTAATTAAAACTCAATTGATTTAATTTTGGAGAAGAATTTCTTAAGTCCTAAACAAGTGTTTCTGTACTTGGAATGAATTTAACTATTTTAGCAGTTATTTTATTCTCTTAATGTATATTTTAAAAAAGCATATTTAGCCCATGATTTTATAGATGTAATTTTTAAGACTGAGATTATAACAGACACTTAATTTTTAAAAGTGAATTAATGCAAATATAAATGTCAAACAATAGTAAAGGTCATACTCAGATACAGTAATGTCAGTAAAGAGGTATGTGATTGAATTGGGGAAATTAGCCAATGACCTATTATGCGTCTCTGGACAGCAGCATAGGGAAGTGGGTTCCATTCAGTACTGTTACTAGGGGAGATCCGTGAGTTGATTTTCAGTACCTTTAACAGTTCGGGAATTCCCCATTAACTCTGTGTCCTGATGATATTCTTTAGCTATTAAGGTACCATTCTCTGTGTATCTGCTATTCATCTTCTCTCTCCAAATTTATTTGACCTATGTTTATTCCTTAAATGTCATGCTTACTGGGAAATCATCTAACAGGTTTCTTCTATAACAACATTTAATAAGAGCAACATTTAGTACCTAAACTATAGGAGTGGATAATTACAGTTATTTTAAGCATTGTGTCACAGCCAGGATGTTATTTCCAGGCAGAAGGACTGGATTCTCTTGATGCTCCTTAAATTATACCAGTCCATTATGACGTCAAAGTAGTTGTGAGCGTGACTCTCCTTTTATTAGCAATAGGAGTGATGTTATTTTGAAGTACAGCTAACCCTTGAACAAGATGGGTTTGGACTGCAGAGGCTCAATATATGATGATTTTGTTCAATAAATATATGGAAAAAAATTTTGGAGATTTGTGACAATTTGAAGGAATTCTAGATGAATTAGCCTGGAAATATCAGAAAAACTAAGAAAAAAGTATGCCATAAATGCATACAACATACATAGATACTATTCTATTTTATAATTTGCTATCATAAAATATGTACGGATCTCTTGTAAAAAGTTAAAATTTCTCAAAACTTATGCACACAAACAGACTGGACATGGTGCATTCACAGTTGGGAAAGATATAAACAAACATGAAGATGCAAATTAAATCATAACTGCATAAAATTAACTGTACTCCGTAGTGTACCACTGTAATAATTTTCTAGTCACCTCTTGTTATTGTGGTGAGCTCAAGTGTTTGAGTATCCACTGAAAACACCACGTGACACTAATCATCTCCACCTGAGCACTTTGTCTCTGCCATAACTTGTGTATTGCAGTAAAACATGATCCCTCTCTGTTCTCTCCTATTTTTCATTGTGTTCATTGCAATACCATTAACCTCGATTAACACCATGCGACCGGTATGAAATGCCACTGGTGATGCTGAAAGTGCTCGCAAGAAGCAGAGAAAAGTCATGATATGACAAGAAAGAGTTGAATTGCTTGGTACGTACTCTATATGGAGCTCTGCAGCTGTGGTTGCCCACCCTTTTAAACTGACAATTTGTCTTGTATATAGACGGTGTAAAATTACACCATGGATAAATATGGTACAGTATCGTAAATGTATTTTCTCTTATGATTTTCTTAATATTTTCTTTTGTCTAGCTTACTTTGTTGTTATAATACAGTATATAATAGATACAATATACAAAATACGTGTTAAACTGTTGATGTTACTGGTAAAACTTCCGGTCAATAGTAGGCTATTACTAGTTAAGTTTGAGGGCAGTTTAAAGTTATATGCAAATTTTTGAATACACAAGGGGTCAACGCCCCAGTCTCTGCATTGTTTAAGGATCAACTGCATATGTTTGTTTGATCTCACAAGAGAGAAAATGTTTCCACTTAAATAGGGAATTAAGTTTCACAGCAACTTCATTTGATTATTTAATTTCAAGCCTCCTCTGCAACTGTGAATATTTAGAGAGTGTTGTGTACCAGCCACTATTTTAGGCACGGAGGATTCGAAGAATAGAGGCATAGTCCCTACACTCAGATATTAGAGAGACAGAGAGAGAGAGAGGGAGAGAGAATATGTGTGTGTGTGTGTGTGTGTGTGTGTGTGTGTGTGTGTGTGTGTGTGTCTGTGTCTGCTAGAATGAGATGGAGTAGGGGTAGCAACCAGAGCTAGGGGAGACAGAAAGGAATAAGTGCGCTGTAGCACAGTAAGTTCTAGGGTAGCATGCTTAGGCAGGGAGTGTTTAGGAACATTATGTCACCCAGGAGGGGGTTCCTCCTTCCTCACTTCTCACATATGCCAGGTACATTTTAACCGAGTTGCAATCATAGAGGCTGATCTGTTAGAGGAAAACTTGTGTGGACATTTGTAAGACATCTTGCATCAGAATGAAGGAGTTTCTCTGAGACTAGTCCAAGGATGCCTAAGGAAGGGTTCCTGGAGGAAGCTTACTCTGGGCTGAGTCTTCAAGAAAAAGTGAGAGTCAGTCAAACAAAAATAAAAAGAACATCAAGGCCAGAAGAAACAGAATGAGCAAGGACACGGAAGACAAAGAGAGCTTAGTTCAGCGTGGTAAAGATTATCTGAAGCTGGAACTTAAATCCACACTTTTCCTCTATACTGTGTGATGCTGTGTGCTCCTCATAGGCTACAAGACCAGAGTATGGAGATGTAATCAGAAGATAACACCCCTTGATAAGAAAGCTAATGATCATCAATAACTGACAAAATTAACTATCGCATTTAGTTAATGGCCCACTATTTAAAATCTCCAAATTCCTCAGAAAGAGACTAATTTACAATGTAATTAATGTAATATGAGGTAAAATCAATGTGAATTTGTTTATTTGTTCACGTGCTCAACAAATACTTATTAAAGGCCTACTATGTGTTAGGAATTACGCTGTTGCAGACGCACTGATGAGCAAGCCACGCCCTGTGAATCTGAACATATGACAATTTCTTAACAGAAATGGTCTTCCTTGACCCTGGAACACAGACAAAGAGCAAATATTGCTCCATAGAATCCTGGCTTTATTTATCAGCATGGGCTGCCTGGAGGTGTCCTGCTCTGCTCAGCAGGTCATGCCTGTCTTTGAGGTGGGCATGTACTCTGGATAAGAGTATTTCAGAAAATCATCCAGTATCTTTATTTTGGCTTTTTCTTCATTAAAATACTTTCTGACAGTAATTTTGATTTGCCATCTATAAATAAGATGTATTGAAAAAATGACCAAAAAGCAGATGTACCCTACATCTCTTGCTTATCCTAATCCTTATTTTTAGTTAATAATACATTATGTCTGATTAGCCAGGCACTTGGGCCTTAGTGCTACGACTATTCTCTGAGGTGTGAGACGTCATCACTGCAGTAGGAACTGACAGAGGCACGTTTGAGAATCAAACATTCCGTCCGAGGGAGTCAGGAAAAGAGGGAGTTAGTCTCTGTGGTTTATGTTCTCAGCAGCTGCCTTTCCCTTTATCTGATGTTAATTGCTCTGGGCAGTTTATTATGGACATTCACACAAAGAAAATAGAATAGCATAATAAACTACCATGTACCCAGAGTCCATGCCAAAAAAATATATTAGTAGGTACCTCTAAACAATATCTCTTTAAAAATATCAAAACATAAGCTCGATGGCAGCGATTATTTAAAAATGTACAATAGCTCCTTAACATTGATTATTTACTTAATGCTAAAATTTCCAATTATCTCATATTTTTTTTTTTTACTGCTTATTTGAATGAAGATCAAATAAGGTTACATTGTGATTGGTTGATATGATGTTTAAGTCTTTCCTATTTTGTAGGGATCCCCTTTCATTTTGCTTTCCCACTTGCAATTTAAATGTTGGGGAGAAAAAACAAAACCTAGCTGCTGATTGCATCCCTGAAGTGTCATTTGACCTGATCATCGGTCATCTGTATTTACATAAAATTAGCACTTGAATATAAGGACTTCCTCGAAATCAAGTTTCTCTTTTATTTTATTTATTTACATTTGACAAGATTACATAGAGACAGAATACTTCTTCAAGAGACACATGAAGTCTAATCATCTCTCTTTCGTATCATGTTAGCAGCTATAGATTTTTGATGCTAGATTTTAGATAAATCGACTTATATTTTTAACTGTCTTTCAAGGAAATCTCATGCCCTCCATACCCTTATTAACTAAATATAGAAACAAATCATTTTATATAATTTCTTTTTCCAAGAAAGAGATATAAACAGAAGGAAGAGAAGAATTGAAGGACTGAGGAAGAAAGAGGAATACGAATAGTGAAGTGGGGGAGAGAGAAATATCACTGAGAAAAAGAAACATTCTTAGAAATCTTATAATTTACAGTAACATCTGGCAAGTTATTTCAGTGATTCAATAGAAATTCTAATGAATATAAGCCATCATGTTGATACAAATGCTAAAGCCATGGAAATTGTGACCTTGATGCTCACATGGTGAGGGAATTTAGAGTCTAGTAGCTGGAGACATCATGCATTACACTCCTCACTGTGAAAGCTGAATTTTTTTGGCTGTCAGGATGGCCTTGAGCAACTAACTTTGAGTTGCCATCCCATCATTTACCAATGGGAAATAAAATCCTTATTTCATAGAAATGTTGACAATTAAATGAGTATATATCTATAAAGTGGGTAAAATATAGTATAGAAGTTGTGGTTTCTGACATGATATTGGTGGCTTTGATGATAATGGTAAATACATGTAGGGTAAAGAATTTTTGTTTGATGGGATTAGAGTTCATGTAATGCATAAAGTTTTCTTGGCAGAAGGAGAAGTCACCATGTCCCGTGGGATTTAGAGTTTAATCAGTGGTAAGGAAGTAGAGGTTATTACTAGTCTTGTATAAAAGATACAGAATGAAGAAATCCCCTCAGAAGATTATCATGCGAAGTAAGGCAACATAGCAGGAGATAATTTTAGCTGTAATAAGGAAAGAAGAAAAAGATAAACACTATGGAAAATTATTCATTGATGGACATGACATCTGAGTACATGTGTAAGGCTGGAGGACTTTAAAGAACTCACTTGCTAAATCAAAGCCATAGAGAATACAGAACAATAAAGAGATTAGAGCATAGGCAGAAGGATTGACCTTGGTCAAAATAGTATTTCTTGTCCAGAGTACGTAATGCCATAGATAAAGTAGACTAGTGGCTGCCAAGGGCTGGGAGAGGGAGGAATGGAGAGTCACTGCTACATGGGTACACAGTGTTTTGAGGGGAGGTGAAAATGTTCTAAAATTGACTGGGGTGGTGATTGCACAATTTTGTGAATATACTAAACCATGAAATAATGCACTTTAAATGAGTGAATTACAGTTGACCTTGAATGACCCTGGTTTGAACTGTGCAGGTCCACTTATACACTGATATTTTTCAATAAATAATAGAATTCCTCCATTAAAGACATTAAGAAGTATATTTCTTTTTTTTTGTTTGTTTTGAGACAGAGTTCTATTCTTGCTGTTCAGACTGGATGGAGTGCAGTGGTGCAATCTCAGCTCACCACAACCTCCGCCTCCCGAGTTCTAGTGATTCTCCTGCCTCAGCCTCCCAAGAAGCTGGGATTACAAGCATGTGCCACCATGCCCAGCTAATTTTGTATTTTTAGTGGAGACTGTGTTTCTTCATGTTGGCTCTGCCGGTCTGGAACTCTTGACCTCAGGTGATCTGCCTGCCTTGGCCTCCCAAAGTCCTGGGATTACAGGCCTGAGCCACCACGCCTGGCCAAAAAAGAATATTTCTTTCTGAGACATAGTAAAATGGAAAAGAGAGATAAAAGTTATGGAGCCATTTTGGAAATAAAAAAGATGGAAAATGAGTATTTTTATTTGTAAAGCCTTAAATTTCTCAGTAAACTAGGGAGCAATGTGACCACTTCTCAGCTAACCAGTGAAATAGTTTCCTTAACTTGTTAAATTCTAGTCAGCCATCCTGTATTGATCATATTTCCCCTGCTGATGCTCTTTAAAATTTCTGGAAGATTTTTTACTAATTCTTGGTGGCATTCATAAAATTATTCCATTAAGGCACAATTCAGGATAATATTTTATTGAATTAATTTAGATTGAGTCTGATACTTAGAGATTATGATAATCACTTTGGAAACATCTGAATAAAATAACCCAATTAATTTAATAAATCATTTATTTACTCTTGCATTCCAGATGTAATGAAAAAATCAGTTTAACCTACAGATATGAATTTACCAGCTTGCCTTGTCATATGAAGATATAATAATAAATGAAAATGTCACCCGTAAAACCTTTCTTTACAAAAATTAGTCTGGAAATGTGAGCAAGTAATTCAAACTGTAGATTAAGGATCCACAGTGATGGCATTCGTGTTATTTTATCTTTATAATAATCTTACTCTGAAATGAAATTCTGATTTTTAAACAATTTAGAAATAGCTAATTTGTATCCTATTTATGCATTCAATGTTATTATGCATTAAATTCTTTTCTTGAAGAGCTGTATTAAGAACAGCTGTCAATACACTGGTACATTGATTATGGTCTCCTGCTATATTCTCCCAGAAAAACTCAAGAGCAGCTGTGTGGTAGAGACATAAAGGGACAAAGTTATGTATATAGACTTTGGTATAACTGTGACCTTTTCAAACCAGAATCATCCATGCCAGTCTTCATTAGAGCTGAGCCTCAACCAAGATCAAGTTCAAGTAACGGAAGGAACACATCAGCTTGACGAGACTGCCTTCAATATATTTGTAGTCATAATTTGCAAAATGATATGACATACTTTCCCCTACCTATTTGACAAATTGGTGGCTTTTTTGAATTTTATTTCAAAAGCCACATGTGTGGCTGCGAAGTGTCTCTGCTTTCGGGTAATTTTATTACACACACTTAAGCCTGAAGGACATGTGGAATGGAGCACAGCATTTTTGAAAAATAAAAGACTTGATGAGAGAAACGATGCCTGGTAATTCATGTGTGAGGAGTCAGACTGAGAATCTAGAGGGAAAATTACATGCACCGCCCGGGGAGGTCAATACTGGGGGCTGCCTTTCATGTTAGACTAATCTTGACACCACCATTGTCTTCGGCAGCTCTTATCCTGCAAATAAATCCTGCCACTATTCTCAGAGAAACTCCTCTTCATTCTTACGCAGGATGTCTTAAAAATGTCCAAACAGGTATTCCTCTAACTAGAATGGCCATGAGATTGATAAGAAAGTTAGATTCTGCATCATTCCTCTGCTATATCCTAAAGCTTTTCCATAGAGGGAGAGAGCCGTTTCATCTCAATTCTTTTTGTTTCCTTGCAGTGTCCTCAGAAACTCCCACAAGACAATGAAAATGAGTAAACACAAGCACCCTGTGGTTGACAGTGTCTTGCTGAAGATAAAGTTATTCTTTATATTAATTTATAAAAGATATTAGGAGCATATTCCCTTAGAAGAGGACATTAAGAGCAGCCAGGCGTATACTCTCCTCTTGTCTGCTACTGACACCTTGTTTCAATCTCTGCTCAGACCTTCCCTTAATGGAGCAAATAACCTAAAAGGCTCAGGAATATCAAAAATTCAGAAGCCAAAATGCACTCTTATATTTGGGATATCTATATTCCTTCTTCTTAAAATGAAAATGTATCTGCAGTAGTTCATAATTTATCTTAAAAGAGATGCAGATGGCAGGCTTAAAGGGTAGTCATTTGGAATACATCTGGACTGACAGCATTTTACACACACACAGACATGTATTTTATACACACACCTCTGTGTGTGTGTGTGTGTGTGTGTGTGTTACCGAACATCTGAGTTTAACTTCTGTAATTAACTTAATTTGATTTTTCAGATTTAGTAACAAGGAAGATTAAGAACAAGTTGCTGCAGTGTTTCTTTACTCTATGGTGCTCTGGGGGGAAAAATCTATAAAATTGCTGTTAAGTTATTTTCATTCTGGTTGGTATACTGAATAGACTGAAAAAGAAAACAGACAGAAAAACCACACTGAGCTACATAGATTCCTACTTCCTGGTCCAAATGGTTTGTTGCTAAGAGACCGTAAGACTTCCTTGGGTTATTTTTAATTTCTTTTGTTTGTGGTTATGTTTTTGGCTTTCATATGTTTTTATTAAGTGCAATATTGTCTGCTTTATCTGGCTCTTCAAAGCGCAAGCTCGACCATAACAAAATGAGTGTTGAGAAATATGGTTAACAAGATCAAGATATATACACAAATCCATGCTGCCATCAGCCTTTCTCACAACAGGAAAGTACTTGGGAAACAGAGGCAGTGTGCTTTGTTCAAAGCCAACTACAAATGCACGGACACACATGCCATCATTTTGTTATTTTCATCTCTACCTTGTTTTCACATTCGTTGATTCTCCTGTGATGCTTTCTCCTGTTCTAACTTTATCTCAGATTCTCTTCTCTCTCCTGGCTGCATGCTTCTGTTCGTTTGTGTTTCCTCCCACTACTGCTCCTCAATTTCATTCTTCCTCAATTTCTTTAGAATTACTTTTTTTTTTTTTTTTAGAATTATCTTACTCTTCCTCCTCATCCTGTCCTTCCAGGTATTTCTTTGTATTTTGATCTTTCTGTAAGGGAGGAAATTAAGAGATGTGTTTTCAGCAACATGGAATGGAGAGGTCACCAGAGAGAGGGGACAGGGGAAGGAAGTGGGGGCAGGCAGGAAAAGACACATCTGAACCTTTTCAGCTATTGAGCTTCCAAATTATGAGACCTAAGCTAATTTGAATCTCTTGCCTGAAAGATGGAATGTCTTCACTGTCAGCTCAGCTCTCATGTGTTGGAACCTCCTGATAGACACACATTTTACCCAGTTATTCAATTCTAGATACTACTATGAACGGATTTTGCACTTCAAATTATGGTCCCAATTCAATTGACTTTAAGATAAGGAGATTATCCAATGAGCCTGATCTAATCATATGAACTTTTAGATCTGAGGCAAGAGGTCAGAGACATAAAATGTCAGAGATTCAAATTCAGGAAGGGGCTGCTGCAGTCCTGGAAGTAAACAAACACAACTTGTAGCTCAATGTGACCTCTAGGAGCCAGGCGTGGTCTCTGGTCAGCATGTGGTAAAAAAAATGAGGACTGTCCCAAAACTACAAGATATTGAATTCTGCCAGTAACATTAATGAGCTTGGAAGAAGACACAGTCACAGAGCAGAATGACAGTGTGACTGACACTTGGCTGCAGTCTTGATGGCAACCCTGTGAAACCATACCACGCTCAGATGGAAAAACTAAGACAATACATTAACATTGTTTTAAGCCACCAATTTTGTAGTAATTTATGGTGCATTAATAGAAAATGAATACATTTTTTCATAGAGGGATTGCAACAGAACAAGAGCTTATTATATCTGCTGCTGCTTTGTCAGGCCTTCACCTGCTAAAATTATTTTTAACAAAGAAATTTTTTATGGTCTTGGAAAGAAATTTAAAAGTCT
This sequence comes from Callithrix jacchus, assembly GCF_049354715.1. Taxonomy (NCBI): domain Eukaryota; kingdom Metazoa; phylum Chordata; class Mammalia; order Primates; family Cebidae; genus Callithrix; species Callithrix jacchus. The sequence continues at coordinate 97,428,470 of NC_133516.1, forward strand.
CCAAAGACCTGTTTTATTGCTTATAATATATCTATAGGTATAGTTAATATAATTTTAAGTCTCTTACATTAGAAATTTAGAATACGGGAAAGTGTATTGAGAAAATTATTGGTACAATATCACAAGTATTGAGTGATCTTAACTTCTGGATGCTCAGCAAAGCCAATAGAATCACTTAGGTTTTAAAATTACTATTTCTAAATCTCTTAATGGAGAGCTTCAAAATATGTGAAAAGGACAAAAGATGGAATCACCAGAATTTCTTCCTTCTTTCCCATTTTTGTCTTTAATGGGGAAAGCACATGTCCACAATTTGATGGCAGGCAATAGCATAATAAAACTTGGAGGAAGATTTCAGTTTTTGAACATTTTTTTTCCAGCATACAATTTGCTGTTAACAATTGCCTCTCCATTTACGATATAGATGACACCTAACACCCATTTTCCTTTTCGTCCTCCTGAGAGAGGCTCGTTAATCCAGAGATTCACAGTATATGTGGCCTCAATTGGATTTTTGGTTAGTTTTAAGCCATTCAGCTAATGGCATCCCCTAGTATGGAGGTGGACATGCGAATTAAGTTTTTCCAATGAGATTGAAGATAAGAACTATTTTATATGCGTGAGGGAGAAATATCCCCTTTATTTTTCTGCAAATAAGTAGCAAATAAGGATTAATGTCACTGTAATGGTCACTGACAGCCATCCTGAAATCCCTGAACAAACAGGTTTAGGACGTAGCTAAGTTTGAGGAAAGCAGAGGAGAAAGATTCAAAGGACTTGAGTCCTTCATTGCATTGAGCCTCTCACTATGATACATAAGGAGCCCACTCTGCCTCTGGACTTCCAGTTATATTGGATAATAAATTTCTTTATTAGTTAGGCCACTTTGAGTGGGGGTTTTTCTGTTATCTGAAGCTCAAATATCTTAACAGAGTTGTGGGATCAACATTCACTGTCAGTGTGCTGTTCAAACTTCAGCTGAGCTTCATTCTCAAATGTAAAGCATTTCAAAGACCTGTAGAATTTCATCTCTAGTTTCCCAGGCAACTATTACATGTCACTCATAGATGTTCCGAAGCACACAGGTAATATTCCATCTCATCACCTCAATGTTAAATTCATAGAAAGACAAATGAAATGGGTGCCAATAAATCTTCAAGCCTGCAGAGATAGAAGAAAAGAATGAAAATACAGGAGGCAGCAATCTATTCTGCTATCTGATCTCCCTTTTTTCCACTCTTTGTTTTCATTTTTTTAATGCTGCTGTGAGAGATCCAAAATCAGACCTTTCTTGAAGGTCAAGTCTTCTTTTTGCATTTGTTTCCTGGATACACTTGACCCGCACATGCAAGAAACACTGCTTCCTGCAGAGAAAAGATTCAACAGTTCCAAGTCCATCATCTAAGATTCTTTGTTCTCTTTTCCCTACATCACAAGAATAAAATTCAGTCATGGACCTAGGTAGGTATACCAGACATTAAATCATCTAAATGCTGATACTCTCCCTCTATAAACATCCATTCAATAAGACTAAAACATGAAAATAGAAGTGACAGATTGCTGTTTGTCATTCTGGTAATGCTGTTCTTCATCATAGGCAATAAGTTGGAGGTACCTTTGCTCATAGTTACTTTGGATGGTAATCAAATGAGAGTTTCGTTTATGTCACAGATGGAAGCTTCTAATCAAAACATCAAAAGAAATGAAGATTTCTACACACCCAAGAACTACTCAGCTAGCCAATGAGTGAGTCACCATTAATGTCACAGATGGAAGCTTCTAAGTCAAAACATTTGAAAGAAATGTAGATTTCTACATACCCAAGATCTACTCAGCTACCCAGTGAGTGAGTCATCATCCCTCACTTAGCCTGTTCTTTGGCTCCATACTTGCTTCTTGGCTTCTGTTCCTTGCCTGCTACAGTTTTTGTTCACACAGTAGCCAGAATGATTCTGTTGAAATAAAACAGAATATGTCATTTAAGCCCAGATACCTCTAACAAATTTTCATCTCACTCCAAATACTCTGATCATGAGGAACCCATGTTACATGACCTCTGGCTAACGTGTTTGACATTATACGTCATCATTCTTTCCCTCTCAGAGTTCACTCCAGCAGCCCTAACTCCTTGGTGGTGAAAATGGCAACTATGCTTCCACTCACTGTCTCTGCACCTGCATAGCTTCTGTTTGTGAAGCTCTTCCTGGAGACGTTTACGTGGCTCACACTCTTCAATCACGTCTTTGTTAGAATGTCCCTTATTTGAGTGTTGCTCCTGCCCAATATTTATAAAATGGCACCCGTGGCATCACTCTCCAACCCTTAACCATTTTTTTCTAGCTTTCTTTCCCCACGGTGTTTGTCATCACTGGAAATATTACATAACCGTTTATCGTCTAACATTGCCAATTACAATGTGAGCTCCATGACGTCAGGAACTTCCCTTTGCTTGTTGCTATATCCCAAAACCTACAACCGTGTCTGACACTTGGTAGGAATTAAGTCACTCTTTAATCTTGATCATGCACAGAGAAGCACATATGTCTCAGATCATCTCAGCCAGGAGCAAACTAAGGTCTCCTGATATTAGAACCATTATTGACTTCAGTACTTTTCCAGGAACTAGTATTTAGCAAAACAAGCAAACTATCGAAAAGCAAAACCAAAACTAATAAAAGAAAAATGTCACTGAACTTTCTCTAGCATTTCATTCAAATGACATAATAACTGGAGCAAAACAGCATTTTCCCTCCAAGGTGCTTCTATGTTAGAGTCGATTAAAATGTCACTTTTTAAGAAAGCTCAAGACCCTACTCTCTTCCTTCAAAATGTTATCTATGAATCACTTGCAATTTATTATATTAACAAATAAAACAAAATTTATATTATGCCACTTCTGGGCACTGTGGACACAGCTTTCAGTTCTGATGTAATTGACGATACAATCATCTGTATGTTTCTTTAAAAATTAATTATTTTTTTTTTTAGTTTTTAGAGGCAGAGTCTAATATGGTCTCCTAGGCTATAGTACTATGGCATGACCATAGATCACTGCAGCCTCAGACTCCAGGGCTCAAGTGATCTTTCTCTTGGAATTATAGGCGTGTGGCACCATGCCTGGCATATTTAAAAAAACATTTTTTTGAGAGGGAGGGTCTTGCTATATTGCCCAGGCTGGTCTTGAATTCCTGGCCTCAGGGATCTCCCTGCCTCAGCCTCCCAAGTAAAGAATGTTTCTTTAAGCTCATAATACAAATATCTAGCATTTTAATAATGTCAATACTCTAGCTAAGTTCTGACTCTTAACTTCATCTATCTAATTAAGAAAATTTACTCTTAACTTCATCTATCTAATTAAGAAAATTTAATCTTTGAAATGAACTAGCTTCTGTTCAGTGGTCCAGAAAAATGAATTCACATGATATATTTTCAAGTTACCTAATGTTATGCTTTCAGAGGTTTGCTTCATTTGAATTTTTGGAGATTTCTTATAATAAGTGTTTTCAAGTGACATGTCTCAAAGTCACAGAGTTTTGTCCCTGTTGACATCGTCATTATAGTGTCTGCATAGGTGTGTGTGTGTGTGTGTGTGTGTGTGTGTGTGTGTATGTACAGATAGAAAGATAGGTATAAATATAGATATACAGACACATTTATATACTCCCTATAGAGTCCTTGATGGGGCTCCCTAAATAGCATTAATACAAATTTAAAAGATAAGACATGCAAGAGTCAGTGGCTCAGGAAAGAATATCCCCATGCTGAGGATAGAGTGTTTAACTGAATCAATCCAAGTCCAAAGTTGAACTATTCGGAATGTCCTTTGACTTTTATCAATTCAGAGACATTTATTTGTTTTCCAAAATGTAATTGCAACCTCCGTTTTACCAGCTGTTCTTCTTCTTCTTCTTTTTTTTTTTTTTTAATTTTTTATTGCATTTTAGGTTTTGGGGTACATGAGCAGATCATGCAAGACAGTTGCGTAGGTACACACATGGCAGTGTGTTTTGCTTCCTTTCTCAGCTGTTATTCTTCTTATAGAACAGGCAATCTCAGAAATTCACAGAGCACAGATTCTTTTGATCCATAGAGCTCATCCCCAAAGGGAAAATTTGACCCTAGTCAATGGGGAAGATATGCCAATAAAGCAGCTGTCAACAGGAGTTGTGGTCTCAGGGGAGAAGCATAGGCTTTATTTACCTCAAGGAAATACATACCTTGAAATAAATCTATACTACATTTTTAAAAATTACTGTCCAGGCTGGGTACAGTGGCTCATGCCTGTAATCCCAGCACTTTGAGAAGCCGAGGTGGGTGGATCACAAGGTGAAGAGGTCAAGACATCCTGGTCAACATTGTGAAACCCCGTCTCTACTAAAAATACAAAAATTAGCTGGACGTGATGGCAGGTGCCTGTAGTCCCAGCTACTCAGGAGACTGAGGCAGGAGAATCACTTAAACACAGGAGGCGGGGGAGGTTGCAGTGAGCTGAGATCACACCACTGCACTCCAGCCTAGTGACAGAGACTCTGCTCAAAAAAAAAAAGAATAAGTTATTGTCCAGGACATAGAGCAAATGAATGAGAAGCTTTAGGTTAAGGCTTTAGCTATCTTTAGCCAATAGAATCTAATGCTCAGTAATAAAGAGGACTCTGAGTATACATAACCTCATGCATTAAACCTGTATTTATTGATTGATGCCTACTCCATGCTAAGCGCTCTTCTGGGGGCAGTGGAACCAAAGTCTTGTCACTCAAGGAGCTTATATTCAATCATCTAACAAAACCGAAAGATTTAAACAATAGCAGTACAACGGGCTTATCAGAGAAAAGAGAAATGTTTATGGGGTACCTAAATCTCATAAGGAACCAACCATAATGTATCCGGTTTTGTACCATTTAAAAATTTCCTAAAGATTACTTAGGGGAGCTTATCAAAATGCAGACACTTCGGCCTTACTTGCCATTGAATCAGAATCTGTCTAATTAGGACCCAGATATGCGTTCTAGGGTTGAACAAATGGAAACAAGCAGACAAGGGAGTAAAAGGAATTTCCAAATTTCTTTCCTCTGCCCTTTCCATTTCTTTGTTAGTCTGAATGCAAGCCCCTCTGGTGCCTCTCCTCCCTCTAGTTCACAGAGCTGAAAACGTGGTTCAGCGTGATGCAATAATGATAACTATAATCATACAAATTGCATATTCCACCCGGCATGGTGCTGCCCAGAGAATTGATGGCCTTGAGCAAGGCAGTCATGTATCAAAGCTGCAGGACCTGTGGAGAATTCTGGAAATGCCAGTGTTCTGCTTCAGTTTATGTTCCCTGTAACCTTGTGGTCTCTCTCAGTTGCTGTACCAGATAGCAGATAATCCATCAAAAGAGAAACATCATAAACTACCCTTCTGCCCTACAAAATACCTTTTTGTCTCTGCTTTTCACCTTCTAATTACAAAATCAGAGTTAGAGGGAGTTTGGGGCTCTCAGAATCTTGGCCCCTGTGTGTTGGTCCTCAGCTTGTCTCAACTGAGTTTTTCTTATCAGACAGATTTCCTCTTCTTCTCCAGAAAGCAAACGTAAATTACAAAGAAACTGCATTGTAGGTCACGATGCTTTTCTATTGGATTTGTCAAGAAGTCTGGTTCAACTTACAGCGCCTAACAAGATCCGTACTCTCGTGTCCCAATAAGCCAGCACTTTCGCACAGTTTCTCTATGTGGGTGCCTGTGTGCTTGTGTTCTTTTTCCTATGCCTTGGAGAGAGAAATAGTAACAACTGTAAAAGAAGCTCAGGAAAAGAGAAGGGGAAAAAAATCTGTCATGGAGCTATAAAAATTTAATCAACATCTGGTGTTCTTAGTAGCTTAGAAGCCAGCACACATTTCATTATTTATGCAACTACTTCTGTCACCTCCCAGTGCCTCTTAAAGCAGGAGTACTCAGTGCCAGGGAGACAGAGTTTTGCACTCTTTCTGAAGGTGACAAAGAGGTCCTTATTGTGAGTTTATTAGAATGTAAAGCGCAGCTTATTGGAAGTGTTTGCTTTTTTTTTTAATGCATAACTGAATTGACTGTAGAACGGTTACATGTTCTTTGCTCCTTTTAGTTGAATATTTGTTCACTTTTATTTGCAAAAACTCTCAAAGATAATTAAATTATTATGTCGTGCGTGACGTACAACAAACAAAAGGGACACTGAACACTTCATACTAACACAACTTCAGTTTAGTACTTGTGGACCGAAGATTGCTTTTATAGGTCATTTCTCAAAATGGATGCAGACCACATTTCATTGTGACTTACTCAAGGTCAGTGACACTATTTTATATGAAAGCACTGGGGGAAAAAATTTATATTTGTCACGGAAACAAATGTACTAATCAACCTGGTGAAAGGATACTATCTTATAGTAAACGTGTCAATTCTACGCTATATGTAATTTATGTACGGTATATGCAGTATTAAAAACAAGCGCAGCTGTGCTTACCTGGCAATAGAAACTCATCATCAATGCTTTTGAAAGCCACCATGTGCCCATCTCAAGTTACAGATCCTTTGTTTCTCATTCAGAAGTAGCTGCTACTTTCCATTTTGTGTTTATCATCCCATTACCTTTCTGGTAGTTTACTGTGCATGTGTGTATCCCTAAACAAGATAGTGCTGAGTTTTGTGTTCATCAACTTTTTTACAAATGGAATCATGCAATTGTTTTGCTATTTACTTTTGTCATTAACATAGTTTATGATATTCTTTTAATTGACATAGTAAACTCTATTTTCCATGTTGAATACTATTATTGTATTATATGACTATCACACTTTTTACTATTCAATGTTTAGCCAATGGTCATCTGAAGTGCCTTCAGTTTTTTGTTTTGTTTTATTTTGTTTTTTGGTATTAAAGAAATTACTTATTTTTCCCTACGATGGTGTTTCATAGGAAACATAATCTAGATTATAAGTAGCAGTTAAATTCATGCAAAGAAATGGATTATGCTGCGCAAAATTCATTGTTTGTTTCTCCTGAGGAGGTAGGCCGCAGGTGTCTCTTCAGTTTGGTTAGTTTGGTTTATGATTGGGGACATTGTCACGGGGTTTTGTGAGGCAGGCCTCATTTGTTTCCTGTCCTGGCACTCACCATTTCTTGCAGTCTCGATCTAGCTTCCTACTCTCTACCACTATACCCCCTACCGTTAGAATTTCAAAAACAATTATTTCATATAAGAAATGAAAATGTGATCTGGCCATTGTAAACAAAATAGTAAGGATATTTTTCTGTAATCTCTGTGTCCTGCTTATTATTTCATAGTGTGTATATTAATTAAGGTATGTACTTGAAATATTTGTGAAATTTGCTGGGGAATTTCTGTTTAGAAACTGAGGTCAGTGTGAGTCTCTTAGCACCAAGTGTCCACCTCTGATTTATGTAGCTCCAGCTCCTTGCTTGGGTGTCTGTTGCATCTGAATGTGGCTCATCTACTTTTTCTTCTTGTCTACTGAGCTTTATGGACCATTTCAGGAGTTTTATTACAACAGCAAGGATCGAACATACTGCTTTATGAGTCAGCCTCTCAGTCAGACAAAGCTATTATTTGTCCTGTCCCTGCACTACTGAACCTCACAAATGAGGCAGTAATAAGATTCTCTCTATTTTCTTCCAATTACATTTTACAAGCAAATGGGAATGGGGAGTGGGAAAAGTCCTCACATTTGGTGATTTCAAGTTGTAGTTCTTCTTACCCTAAATGTAATGGTTCGATTCCTAGTTACCAATCTTGTCTCATTAGTTACAATAAGTTTATTCTTTTAAACTTTTGTTCTTATGTTTATTTTATTATTTATATTAATTCTATTTGTTATGTTAATATGATTGTTACCAATCGACTTAATAGCTGTTTATTCTCAATAAAATTAGTTAACCGAATGCTACCTCAGTTTAGCTACCTGTAAAATGGAATATAAAACACTACTGTATTAGTTACCTTTCGGTGTTTAACAAACCACCCACAAGCGTGACTGTGTAAAACAATCATCATTTACTATTTTTCACCTTAGGTTGGACTTGACTGATCTCACATTGGCTTATTCAGACAGATATACTCATCTGGTACATTAGTTGAAAACTAGCAGGTATAGAATAGCTTTGGTTGGGTTGTTCAGTTCTGATGTATATGGTTTCTCAGACTAGCCTAGGTTTGTCCTCATGACAGTGGCAGAGCTCAAAAAGCATGAGATTTGGCTCAGAATGGGCACAATGTTACTTTTCCAAAGCAATTCATAAGACTAGCCGAAAGTCAAAGTGAATGGAGACTACACAGTCACAGCATGGAGAATACAGGCAACAGCCCACGATTTGGAGCCTTCAATACAATAATTCTACAAAATACCATGAATCTGTAAGCATTGCCGTGAGAATTAAACCTCATAGCCTTCCTTTTTAGCATCAGGTACATGGTAAAAACTGGCAAGAAACCATCCTATCATCTGGAGCTGAAATAGTTTATCTTCTCATGTAAAAGATGTTTGCTAAGTAGAAGGGCAATGACTGCATTCCTCTGTTTTTGGTATTTAAAAAAAAAAAGTCCCAAAGCAATTATCATTGCAAGAAACAAAGCCTCCGTTCTCAACATCCTCTAAATCAGGAGTCAGAAAACCTTTTCTATAAAGGGGCAGGTAGTAAATAGTTTAGGCTCTGAGGGCCTCATGTATCTGTCACAGCTATCTAACTCTGCTATTGTAGCGAGAAAGCAGCCGTGGATAGGAACATCAACAGATTGGCACAACTGTGTTCTAATAAAACTTTATTTACAAAATCAGAAGGTAATTTATTTGACCCACAACTCATAGTTTGCTCTTCCCTGTGCTAAATGACCTAGCATATTAAAAACTGCAGAGCTTACAAAGAGCTTCACTGATTAGTACAATGCATTCTTAAATTCATTAGAGTTCTATTTCCTTAGTTGCTGAGTTTTCAGTTATTATTGAAATGAGAATTGTTATGAAGTAAATACCTCCAAATATCAATCAATATTTAAAGTCTCTCTGTTGTACTATATTACGCCTGTATCTATGGTTGAGATACTATAGAAACTTTCTGTGCTATAAAAACCCAGAATAGCAAAATGCTTTAACTGTTCGCATTCAACAGTTCCTTAATAACATGGTTTATTTAGATGATTGATCAAGATATACAGCGTATACATTAATAGTATGGTATCGTAAATCACATATTTTCATTTATAAGGAGTGTTCATATTTTGATGTGATTTATTATTTTGAAATTGAACACCGTATTACTTTATGAGTATAAAGAATGTGTGTTTTTAAGGTCATAGAAATTGGCTATTGCTATTCTTTGGCTTCCTAAAAGCAGCAGCAATGATTTTGGATTCTCTAAATTAATTGATACTGATTTTAAAGCTGTGATAACATGGGCCATCATAAGGCATCACGTATGAATGGATTCATCCAGTAAAAAGTTTGGCCTTTCACTTTCCTGAGAGCCATCTTAGGGAAAAAGACCTTGTTTCCCTTAGTCACCGACTTCTTGTTTGTGGAGAGTATTGGGTATAGGTTGAGAGAGAAAACATCACTCAGAAAGTGTTCAAAATCTTCAAATATATGGACAAAGCCAGAAACAATAATATCATTACAAGTATTTTTATAAATTTCCATGGCAATGACTACTATTTAAGAAAAGTAAGGGGAGGTGCAGTGGCTCAGGCCTGTAATCCCAGTACTTTGTGAGGTAGTTTAAGGCTAGGAGTTTAAGACCAATGTAGGCAACACAGTGAGATCCCCTTTCCACAAAATTTTTTAAAAAAACAGCTGGGCATGATAGCCCATGTGTGTAGTCCTAGCTACTCGGGAGGCTGAGCTGAGATGATTTTTAGACCTTGGGAGGTTGAGGCTGCAATGAGCTGTGATCGTGCCACTGCTTTCCAGCCTGGGCCATGTAATGAGAGTTTTTCAGAAGAAAGAAAGAGAGAGAGAGAGAGAGAGAAGGAGGAAGGAAAAAAAGGAAGGAAGGGAGGGAGGGTGGGAGGGAGGAAAGAAAGAAAGAGAGAATGAAAGAGAAAGAGAGGGGGAGGGAGGGAGGGAAAAAGAAAGAGAAAGAAAGGTCATTAGTTCACTTATATATGCAATTTTAGAAGAGCTAAATCATTAGTTCACTTACATTTGCAGTCTCTGACTATTCTTTGCTTTGTAACTCAGTTTTCCCAATCATTTTATCACAAATATACGTATTTTTTGTTGTTTTCTTGGTGTTTATAATCTGTATAATCTCAGAACTATATTTATCCTTACTGCTCTTTACTTATGTGTTTATTTTAATTTTCACCAGGCCAACTGTACAAATGATTTTAGGTAACTTATGAATTGACTGGTTTTAGAAACAAACCCTTATTTAATACAAGGGCACACAGGCCTTTGTACTTGTAAAATTAAAGTGAGGAGAAAAAAAGAGAGATAATCCTTCCAACGGCTTGGATAAAATGATGATTATATTTGAATATTCAGTTTTGTATTTTTGATTCCCATCGTATATTTGAATATACGATGGGAATCAAAGCAAAAATCAAACAAAGGTTATTTATTCATTTCTTACTGTAGATGAAAAGTAATGCCAAATTCCAGAGAATAGACACCTTTTTAAAGAATTATATACTAACAGAAATTTGACAAATATTTCTCAGAAGATGAAAACTTGTCCATCTTTTAACTCCTTCCTGCAAAATATTAAGAAAACAGTATGAAAACTTTATAGAGTGACCAGTGATCTTGACTAAGAAAGTCTAAATATATTTTCTGGTTATCTAAAATGATACAAGAATAGGACTTGGAAGTATAATAAAAATAAGTGAATGAATAATAATTCTTATAGCTTATACGTAGTAGCTGGATTCTTAATTCTTATTTACATACCAATGATAGGCACCTTGCTAAATATAGATAAATTAAATAAATTTATTACCACTGTATGATTATGGCAATTTCCCCACAATAGAAATTCAGAATTATCTGCTTAAAACACAGTGACTTAAAACTATTACATTTAAATACACCAAATAAATTTTAAGTTTTATTCTTAAACAACTGGAGCTCTTGAAAATAAAGCCAGTATAGAAAGTTTTTTCACTGAAGTGTCTTCTGTGTCAAGGAGAAATATTTTCTCAATAATTTGAGAAAGATTTTTATTGTAAGTCAATCCTTCATAATTATTTTAGGAGTTCAATCCATGATGATATGCATTGTGTCTATCAGATTTTTTTTAGATATCTTGAATGATTCTAGATTAAAATAGTATTATTTTTATACAAACAATTTCTGAAATTTAAGTGAGCAGCCAAAATTTTGCTGTATTACAAATGATCTGAAATTCTGCTTCTTGTTGTCCATGTCCTTTAAAAGAATCAGGCCTTTGGCTGTTTAATGGCACAGGAAGACCCAATAATCAATAAATTTTACAGGTCATGGTGGTTACAGTTTTTTTCTATGGAAAGACTAAAAAATTCTTAAACTTAGTAGGTCTCAGTTGAGCTTGAGGACATTTCATGAAATGCATTTAAATGGGAGTTGAGGCCAGGTGCAGTGGCTCATGCCTGTAATCTCAGCAATTTGGGAGGCTGAGGCGGGCAGATCACCTGAGGTCGGGAGTTCAAGACCAGCCTGACCAAGATGGAGAAATGCCATCTCTACTAACAATACAAAATTAGCCGAGCATGGTGGCACATGCCTGTAATCCCAGCTATTGGGGAGGCTTAGGCAGGAGAATTGCTTCAACCTGAGAGGCAGGGGTTGCAGTGAGCTGAGATCGTGCTGTTGTACTCCAGCCTGGGCAACAAGAGGGAGACTCCATCTCTAAATAAATAAATAAATAAATAAATAAATAAATAAAGGGAGTTGAACAGGATTTCCCATTTTAGGCTTAGAGAAGCCAGCAGATCATTCCATGCCGTTCTCCATCTCAGCAGGGCAATGACGTTGTCCTGGAGTAGAGTAGGGTGCTCTATTGGGACCTCTTGTGCTCCAGTTCATAGTATGAATTCTAGTGCCCAGTGTCATGTAGGTGAGAATCATGTAGCTACTGCTAATTAACCTACTCCTATAAAGTTGCTTTTCTGTTTGCCTGGTTGATTTCCCCTATTTTGTGTTTTCTCCCTTGTCATCTTTTGAATATATTGTTATGTTGAATGAGGCTTGTTCAACCAAATTAATGTGAAAGACTTACTCCTTCACTTTCACTAATTTTTCTTTTTCTCTCACTATTAGCAGCTGCATTTACTGAATACTTAGTAAGGGTCAGTTTTAAGTGCCATACACACATATATATATATATATATTTTTTTTTTTTGATGACCTTTCCTTTTCCTTTTCCCTTTCCTTTCCTTCCTTTCTTTCGTTTGTTTCTTTTTTTTTTTTTGAGATGGAGTTTCGCTGTTGTCACACAGACTGGAGTGCAATGGCGTGATCTCGGCTCACCACAACCTCCGCCTTCTGGGTTCAAGCAATTCTCCTGCCTCAGCCTCCTAAGTAGCTGGGACTCCAGGTGCACACCACCATGCCCAGCTAATTTTTGTATTTTTAGTAGAGACGGGGTTTCACCTTGTTGACCAGGATGGTCTTGATCTCTTGACCTCGTGATCCACCCGCCTCGGCCTTCCAAAGTGCTGGGATTATAGGCGTGAGCCACCACGCCCGGCCTCTTTTCTTTTCTTTTCTTTCTTTTCTCCCTTCCTTCCTTCCTTCCTTCCTTCCTTCCTTCCTTCCCTCCCTCCCTCCCTCCCTCCCTCCCTCCCTCCTTCCTTCCTTCCTTCCTTCCTTCCCTTTCTTTCACTTTAGGTGCATACTATATCTGGCATTTCTCCCCATGTTACCCCTCCCCTCCCTCCTCACACCCATTGTCTTTCCCCTACACCCCCCATGACTGCCCGCAGTGTGTGATGCTCCTCTCTCTGAGTCCACATGTTCTCATTGATCAACACCCACCTATGAGTGAGAACATGTGGTGTTTAGCTTTCTGTTCTTGTGTCAGTTTGTTGAGAATGACAGTTTCCACATTCATCCAAGTCCCTACAAAGGACATGAACTCATCATTTTTTATGGCTGTGTAGTATTCCATGGTGTATATGTACCACATTTTCTTTGTCCAGTCTATTATTGATGGGCATTTGGGTTAGTTCCAGGTCTTTGCTATTGTACACAGGTCTGAAATGAACATATGTGTACATGTGTCTTTATAGTAGAATGATTTATAATTCATTGAGTATATACCCAGTAGTGGGATTGCTGGGTCAAATGAAATTTCTATTTCTAGATCCTTGAGAAATCACCACACTGTCTTCCACAATGGTTGAACTAATTTACATTCCCACCTGCTGTGTAAGAGTGTTCCCATTTCTCCACATCCTCTCCAGCATCTGTTGTCTCCAGATTTTTTAATGATCATCATTCTAACTGGAGGTGCCATACACATATTAATGGATTGAATCTAAACAATGATACTAGGAGGTGGGTACTTTTAGAATCGTCTCTTAGTCAATCAGCCAGTTCAAGGTGATACAGCCAGAAATGAGAGAGCCAGAATTCTATCACAAGCAGCCTAATTTCAGAGCCTTCTCTGAAATCATTAATCTATTCTATTTCCCAAACATTGAAGAACAAACCAGGCCAAATACTTAGTTCTACCACTTAGCAGTTGTGTTATTTTAGTCAGGTCACAGAGACCTGTTAAGCCTAAATTTCCTCATCTCTAAAAAGAGGTCTAATATCCTCACCAAAGCATTCTTTATAGGCATGAGATGGAGACATACACATAGCAGCCATTTGCAAAATCTAAACATAATTATGCAAATATAAGGAAAACAAGATTCTAAAAATTATTGTAATGATTGATGAAGAAAACTCGGTCTTTTCACTTATAAAATGTGGGAAGGGTAAATGGAAGAAAAGATAAATATTTACTATCTTTTCCACAGATGAAATTATAGACTCAAAGGGAGCAAAGCAAAAGATGATTTAGTAAAATAAAAAATCTCTGATTTTACTCATAGTTTTCTTGAAAGAATATAATTGTTGTGATATGACCAATTATGTCTGCATATCAGTATGTAAAATAACTGATTCATTTTGGAGTGAAATATAAAATGTAAAATTTAAATACATTGTCGTGGGAAAGATGGTGGCAGTGGTACTGTTTGTTGCCCGGAGTCAGATGGCGTTGTGCTTAGAGAGCTTTATGGAGCAGATGTGTCTTTTGCTGATGGATATGATTAGGCTGAGAAAGGAGAGGAGGCCATTTGGGTATAAGAAACGGCAGGTGGGTTGATTCAGATGTTCAAGTGCATGAAGCACATTGACAAGCAAGTCATCCTGGCTGACATGGAATATGACATTAATGTGAGAAGAGGCAACTAAATAAAGAGGATTCTCCAGAGTATTTTAAATCTTAGATTTTATGTAATAGAATGTTAGCTTGTATTCATGTGTGTTAACATTTTTAAAGCATATGTTTTGAAGAAAGCAAATAGCAGAGAGATAATGAACACTACTGTGCAGGCTTGACTGATAAAGAAGAGATGAAACTATTCAACTTCGTTTGGAATTTGTCATAGAAGTCGATTTCTCTGATTGGAAGACAAAAGTAACAGGTATAGACCTTGGCTTTATTCAAATGAAAAGAGATGATAAGTTATATATTTTGAACTATTTTTATTTTTAATCTGCTTGAGAAAGTTCAAAAAATATACATGAAAGGAGTGACATCTTTAATGTAGTGGTGAAATTTTCTCTTACAAAAGTTAACTCTTGAGGATCTGAGCTGTCTCCAAACAAAACCATTTAAGATAATTTGTGGGAAAAAAAACAAAGATAAGCATTTGCACCATTATTACTAAAGAGGTTAATTACTACATTTCTAAAGAGTTTGTTTTTTTCAAAACATTATTTACATCGATACTCACAGCAGCTTTCTAAGGTAAATGTTATTATTCCCATTATGAAGAAGAGAAACCTGAGGCTTGACAAAAGCAAGTTCTTTATTTGAAGGACAAGATGTTAAGCCGGAACATGGATTTATCCCCAGTATTTTGACTTCAGATTTCCAGACTCTGCAGCTATCTTTTAGTACCTAAATGTGCTAAATTCACAAGATGAATAGATAGTTTGAGGCCCTTGTGTATGTCAATTTCTAAAAGCAAAGTACCTCATGAAATAAGTAAACAGTTCTTTTTAAAAAGGAATGTCAAATTTAATTAAGCAGTTATTGACATTGATTTTAAATAAAAACATCATTCATGTGTACTTAGATGCTGCTATTAAAAAATTTCTTTTCTACCTATTTATTTTTTATGTAATTGAGTTTGTAAAATAATAACGTTAGTGATCAAAGGACAAAAATGAGTTTCTTCTCCTTCACCAATAACGTGTAAGTAAGGGAAATACATAAGATAATGCTCTGGTAGCTCATTTAGAAAAATCAATGAACCTAATGAATGAGTAGTCTGATTTAAACAGTTTCTGGCAAAGAGCCTTATAAATTTCCATAAAATTATGTATGACATTAAGAAAAAGGTAAATTCACAAGACAAATATTATCATACATTGGATTCATGCTGTATGAAAATAATTTCTACTAAATATAAGTTGGGAGAAACTATAAATAGATTAAGGTGGAAAACATTTTTTCTTCCATGTTTTACCCCATGAAACATAATGACATCCTGTAGCTGAAAAGATGTGGGAATACACAGCCAGCCTCTCATTAATGTATAACTCCTTGCTTAGAGAGCCAGGGGCTGCTCCAGCCAGAAAACTACACAATCAACTCCTGATGCACAACTTCCAGACAATAAAATGACACAAATTAAAACTTTGAAGTGTTGCACCCTGGGTGGCAGAGTCCCAGTAAATGTGGTGCTACAGGCTGGCCTAGAAAAGGGAAAGTTCTTAAGATAGTAAATGAAAATTACTCTAGTTTTTCATATGTCGGAAGAATAGCTAGAAGGATAAGGGTGAAAATATCTAATTAAATGTATGAGGCTTGGCCGGGCTTGGTGGCTTATGCCTGTAATCCCAGCACTTTGGGAGGCAGAGACAGGTGGATCACTTGAGGTCAGGAATTCAAGATCAGCCTGGCCAACATGGTGAAACTCTTGTCTTTACTTAAAATAAAAATAAAAAAAAATTAGCTAGGCTTGGTGGTGCACACCTGTAATCCTAGCTACTCCGGAGGCTGAGGCAGGAGAATCCATTGAATTCTGGTGGGTGGAGGTTGCAGTGAGCCAAGATTGCACCATTGCACTCCAGCCTGGGTAACAAAGAGAGACTCTGTCTCAAAAAAATTAAATTAAAAAAAAACAAAAATGAATTTGAGGCTTGCTAGATGAAATAACTGAAAATTCAGTGAGGAAATATACTAACCTGTTCTCAAGCTGTTTATTTGAAAAGGGCTTTTAACCATATTCAAATACCAAACCTCAATGCCTTCTTTGCAAACGCAAGTCTGAATATATTTCACCTTATTAGAGGAAAAGTTAATATTAAAAATATACTAATAAGCAACATATTATCTGGAGACAAAGGCATAAAATACCCATAACATGAGATCTCTGAAAAAAAAGTGCACCATGAAAGACAGGGTATATTATGTCTTTGTCTCCAAAACAGATAAACAAACTTACCAATATAATTGATTTCCTGGAATAGCTCTTCTAACTGTGAAAACTTGGACAAATAATGTATCATTCTGTGTCTCCGTTTTCTCACCTGTAAAATGGGGATAAAATGGCTCTCACACATTTGCTTTTAGGACTGAAGACCCTAATAAACATGGAGCAAATAGAACCATTATAAATCCTGAATACATTCTTCTGCTGCTCATTGTTCTTCTCCCTCACCTCTTTCTTCTCATAGACAACATATTAGAAAACTTCTTATGATACTAGAAACTGTAGTCACTCTAAGAAAAAGCAAGTATCTATGAGAAAAGGAGACGTTATGATGCAAAGATAGCAACAGCATTCAAAGAAAAGTTAAGTGAAAGGAGAGCTAGATAAGTTACGTAAAAGTTGAAGACACTTTAAGATTGTCTTGACAGAATTAAAATCATCAGGTAAGATAATGAAAAGAAAAAGTGTGGGAAATGAATCAGTAAATAATTGAACATTAATTCAATTTATATGTAGTACAGAATAGATACTATGAGCCTAGCATTGTACCAAACTCTAGGAATATATATATATATGAGAATGATGACTAAGAACAGTTCTTGTTTTCAGGAAAATCAGTTTCTCTCTTTCTCTTCCTCTCTCCTCCACCCCCACAATCTTTTTAATCTACTTGTCTAGATAGAGAAAAGTGACTGGTTCAGGGATGTGCTGAAGACCCAGGTTAGTTCCAAATAGAGGAAATTACAGGGGCTGCAAGAAAACAATGTCTTACTTTCCAACCTTGAGTTTGAGAAAGTCTGAGGCTGAACATACCAAGAACTATTCTCTAATCACAAGAAGAGAAGCTTTCCGAGAGGAAAACCAACACAGGAAAGAGAGAAAAAGTTCGAAGAAACAAAACGGAAGCAAACGAGGTACCCTGGATGGCATCGCTGAGTTTTTATGCCTGAGCTACTGCAAGAATTTTCAGTTACATGAAACCATCAATTCATTCTTCTTCTGCTTAAGCCACTTTGAATCGTTATTATTATTATTATTATTTAACCACTGGCAACAGAAAGCGTGAGGGTGATGCACCGTGGTTAGCCGTGTGTTTCCAACACCATCACGCTTTATCAAACATCATTAAAACAACAAATAAAGTATCAATGTAAAATATAAATATACTAGTTTTAAAAAGCCACATGAGGCAAAATGCACACTTTGTGGCCTATAAATATACAGTAAAACACTGAATTAATAATGTTATGATTATTTAAGGGGAATTCAGAATTGCTTCTTATTCCCTGTCTGCTGATCATTCATTTATTTAAAAGCAATCATAAATTTTATTTATATTTTGAGAAAGAAGGCTTCAGATGGATCCAATTTACCAAGATCCCAATGTATACCCATCCTGCTGCATCTAACTGGCAAGTTACATTTCTTCATTCTGTCGCAGGCGGTATTTCCCAATGGGAAATACAGAATGTAATTATCTCTACCTCCAAGATGGTTTGAGCACTGCCAGATTGTGATATTCTGAAGACACCACAAGTACAAGTTAGCAGAACAGGGCTGGGTACAATTGATTAATTCGATTGGTTTTGAATAGGGTGACATTTAAAGTTTAAGCAGAAATAATAAGTTGAGTATATCAATAAATAGAGGTAGCAAAAGTTCAAGAAAACTGTTAGAAAGGTATTGGGAAAATCCCTCCTAAACACGTAATTTTTTATGTTAGTGATGCATTATTTTAAACCTTTTAAATTCTCTAATGAAATGCAAATTTTTGGAAGGACACATAGCAGTTCAGCTCCTAGCAAAGATTAGCAGGGTGCATCAGGTACTTTGCTGGAATGTGGAGTTGCAGACTAGTGAGGAAGGGGGCCTGCAAAAGACAAGATTGTTCTGTAAGACACCTTAGTCCATATCAGACTAAGCCATGTTTAGATGACACTCACTAGGGCACTAGATTGAAGCTAGAAAGAATGGAGCCAAAAGGTAAAGAGGGACTCCAGGAGAGAGAAAAAGGGTAACCCATGGAGAATATGGTTTTGCCAAGAGCTTCTCCTACGTAGTAAAGAAAAATGACTCTTCACAGCATTATGCATTTCTTCCCTCTGATATATTGAGAGAAAATTGACAACACAAATTCCTCCTGATGCTATAATTCTGGCCTCATGTAAAGGTGTCTGCACCTCCTAAGCCTCTCATGTTGCATAATTTTCTGTCGTGTCTCGCAGATATTTATTAAGCACTGCTAAATACGCAAGTCAAAATACGCTGGCTTTATAAACAAAGACGGAAAACAATTGTCACGCCACATAGCAAAAGAGACTTGAAAAAATGTCTTTGTTTAAATCTGGCATGAATAAAACGATTCTTCTGGAGAACCTACCTAAAAGGTGAAAGGAGTTTCATGCAACACCACCACTGTTAATTTCACACCGAAACCAGTTTCTCCATTCATTATTGTAGATCTAACCTAGGTTAAACTTCAAAGGAGTTATCGTATTTTCTCCATCAGTCTTACACTTTTTTTAAAAGGTGAAACTATTTTGTCGGTGATAGTCATCAATTCCATTTTCTATCCTCTAGAAGACTTCCTAATCCTGAGATTTTAATAGATGAAAAGACACTAATACCAGCTCCCTTGTAAGGACCAGACATCATGCTGGGGACTTTTATAGATTCTTTCAGAATATGCTTTATGCTTTCCTATCTTTAAAAATGTTACTCTGATATTAACGCTAACAGAATATGACATGGTCTAAGAATGTGTCATTAGTTCTTACTTTTCCTGTGGAATATGAAATTAGAAGAAAAAGTCTTCATACTACTATTCTTGTACCTCACTAGTAAGTAATACATTTTAAAATATCTTTCTCAGTGTATTTGTCTGCTGTAATTGCTTACAATTATATTTTTAAGTTTTAAATATTAAAAATCCATAATTATTAAAAATTTTAAAATATAGAAAAATGCTATAATTATAAATGGCTACAAAAAGGTTCTGTTAACTTTAATATATATCTACATTACACTGTCTAACTATCATCTACAGGCAAACAGGGAGACATAAATAAATGTCATAAATGTCTTTTTGGATCCTTAACCAATTAATGAAACATAGTTCTATTTAGTTTTAGAAGGCCTGTTGTCCTCTTCAGGCCACAAGTAGGTCGTATTAGCTTCAGTTGCTTTATTTTTATTTTTTGAGACAGAGTCTGGCTTTGTGTCCCAGGCTAGAGTGCGGTGGCATGATCTCGGCTCACTGCAACCTCCGCCTGCCGGGTTCAAGTGATTCTCCTGCTTCAGCATCCTGAATAGCTGGGACTGCAGGCATGCACCACCATGCCTAGGCTAGTTTTTGTGTTTTTAGTAGAGACCATGTTTCACCACGTTAGCCAGTCAGGTCTTGAACTCGTGACCTCAGGCAATCTGCCTGCCTCAGACTCTCAAAGCACTGGGATCACAGGCACTGCGCCCTGCCCAGTTGCTTTTTAACTAGGTGACAAGCTCCCAGTTGCTGAGAACATTGTTTTGAAACCCCGTTTCCCAGATAGCCTCCAAATAAGAGTTTTCTCCTGTAAAGATTCCAATATCGTGTTCCAGTGAGTGTTTCTCAGAATGTGGTGAGAGCTGAGGGGCCGCAGTCGCTACTGATTGTGAGCAAGGTAATTTTAGGGTGTGGAAGATTAGGCACCAAATTAAATAATCACCTTTTTCTTTTACCTGTCAATACTTTTTTGATCTCTTAAGGTTACTTGTCACTAAATCAGTTAGGTCAGTCCCTAAATGCATTTGATACTACTTTAATTAATATTAGAAAATAAGAGGAATCTCACAGCATTTGATGTACAAGTACAATTTAACAATATTGTTACATTTTTACTGTACATATTGTGAGCTTATGTTCTACCTATGACGATAATGTTGGTTTTCTGTTCACAGTGTCAGTACCTTTTCAATAAATCTAATTTTAAATGTGTATATATTCATACAATAGAATACTCAGCAATGAAAAACAAATGAACTGTTGATGCATGCGGCAACATTAGTGTGTACAATGTTGTGTTGTGTGAAGGAAGCCAGATACTCAAGGAAAACATCGTATGTTTCTGTTGAAAGGGAATGCAAGAAGAGGCTTAACGAAGTTACAATAAAAAAAAAAAATAAATGGCATTTGCCTATGAGAGACACTGGTTGACTGGAAAGGGGCATAAGGGAATTTTATAGGGTGGCAGAAATGTTCTGTGTCCTGATTTAATGGTGTTTACACAGGTGTATGAATTTGTCAAAACTCGCATAACTGTACAGTTACAATCCATGCATTTTTACATATATTTTAACTCAGCAAAGAGAGAGGGTGAAAGAAGGAAAGACAGAGGTAGAGAGAGAGTTTTGGGCAAAAGAGTGGATATACTCCATTGTGTTACAGTGATTTGACTGAGACTGGAACTGTCTTTCTCAGAATGTCTTTTCCTGTGTGGCTGAGCGAGGTCCTGCACAATTCAGAAGGCAGACGTGAAGGAGTAGTCATTGTTTCCAGTGCTGGCTGTGGTTACACATGATGTCTGCCCATTACAGAGGGGCCCAGGTTGTCCTTGCTAGCATTGCTCCTTGCCCAGCTCCTCTTCCTGACTGCCAGTGCTGTTGACCAATGGCAGCCCAGGTTACCCCCAGATATTTAGCTGTGTAGCCCAGTGGCTATTTCTGGCTTGTAGCTATTTTTATAGACTCTACAAAATCCCCCTTGGCGGTCCTTCTTCAGAGGTGACCATATTTGATTTCTCACATGTTCCTACTACCATAGGGTCAGATAAAACACAGGGTACTCAGGTGAATTTAAATTGAAAATAAACAATAGAAAAATATAGAGTAAGTCTACTCATATATTGCATCGAAGATGTTTATACTAAAAAGACGTGCTATTAATCTGAAATTCAAATATAATGGGTGTTCTGTGTTTTTAATTGCTAAATCCAGCAACCTTTTCCTTTAAGCTCTGACTGCATACCTGTACCTGTGCATCTGATAGGGTGATAAGTGCCTGTCTCTTCCCCTCTCAGACCTTCATTTCCCTGATTTTTGCACATTATTGTAAGGTCTAATTACTAAAAGGAACTAATCTAGTTTGCATCACAAAAGTCCCTTATTTATGTAATTCTTCTTGTGGCTCTGTTTTCCTGACTGAACGTGACTGATACGGGAGTGGTATCAGTCTAAAGGGAAGTTTAATTAAATGTGCATTCATAAGAAAGTCACCTATGATCAAACGTCAGCAAGTGGCTCAGCTGCTGTCACACTGCACATTCCCTTCCTTTGCCAGCGTGCTTCACAGGACAGAGCCTTTCATGGAGTTTAGCTCAGCACTGTGCATATATAGGTATAATTCAGACATGTTTTAACTCATCTTTAAGCAGACATAGCACATGCTAACACACCTTAACTACACCCAGAGAAATCAACCTGCCATTGTCATGAACATCTAGACCATGGTTTTAGAATCCAACAAGCCTGGAAACATATCTATTTTTTAACTACATGATTTTGGACACAGTAGATAATTTCTTGAAACTTTGCTTTACAAATCTGCCATGTGCTGTAGCTAATCTCTGCTCTACATGGTAACTGTGGGGATCGTTTCATGTATGTAAAGTTCCTAACACAGTGGCTACTACACGGTAGATATTATTTTTCATTGGCCACTTTTCTTGGATGAAGGATATCTGTTTCTATCTTCTAAAATATTTAACTTTAATAACCCGGAGGCTTGTGCGAGTCTTGCATAACCAGCCTTCAGCCCTGTGGCTCGGAGAAATACATTCAAAGTACTGAAGTCTTTCAGTCTGTCATGAACTTGCAGTGCCCTTTCCTCTCTTAGAAAGCAGGGACATTCTGGCATTTACTTTAATACTTTAAACCTGAAAATATTAAGGTCTAATACCTTTCGGCTACATATATATATGAGACATTTGATTTTGATGACATGTTTACATTTTCAAGATCATAGAAACTGGTTGTTTCAGATGATTTTAGTTAGTGATATTTTGTTTAACTCCCTAAAGGAGTAGGAGAACCTTTATGAACCCCAAGTTTTGTCTTTTAACTTTGGCAGAAGGAAGTAAACCAAGTCTGTAAATAATAAAAAGTCAGGGCTGATATATTGCCAAAATAAGGAGTAGATGAGTCACAACAGCAAAAGTAAAGGTGGAACTAGCCAGATATTCCATGACATTAAAGAATTATTATTTTTAAATGAAATAATGCTATCATATTTCTGTTAAAGGAAAAGAATCCATGCCTTTTAGAAATTAAAAAGAAAACAGAAATGTTGAAAAGTATTCTTTGAGATAAATAAAAATATTAAAAATATATTATCCAGAGTAAGGTGCCACTGAGATAATCAAATAGAGACATTAAAATTCTTGGCTCCCCTTTGAGAGCTGAAGGGGAACATCCGAGGTTGAATCAGAAATAGTCATTTATAAAACAGAAGTAATGACAAAAACAAATGAAACAGGGAGACACCACCTTGTGAAAACAGGGAATGTCCCTGTTCTGTCCTTTTACTCCTTCTCTGAGCACTCTCCCATCTCCCAGCCACATCATGAGTCTTTGTTCAGCCTCTCTTCCTAACTCTCGGTTGATTTCCCCCAATCACTGCTTAATATGGTTTAGCTGTGTCCCCACCGAAATCTCATCTTGAATTACAGCTCCCAGAATTCTCATGTGTGGTAGTCCTAACTCTTTAGTTCCTCAAATCACTGCTTACTATGGTTTAGCTGTGTCCCCACCTAAATCTCATCTTGAATAATAGCTCCCAGAATTCCCACGTGTGGTGGGAGTGACCCAGTGGGAGGTAACTAAATCATGGGGTTGGGTCTTTCCTGTGCTGTGCTTGTGATAGTAAGTCTCGCGAGATCTGATGGTTTTATAAAGGGGGGTTCCCCCTACACAAGCTCTCTTGCCTGCCTTCATGTAAGACGGGACTTTGCTCCTTCTTTGCCTTCCACTGTCATTGTGAGGCCGCCCCAGCCATGTGAAACTGTGAGTTGATTAAACCTCTTTCCTTCGTACATTACCCAGCCTCGGTTAAGTCTTTATTAGCCGCATGAAAACGTACTAATACACTGCTCACAGATCTTTCATTCCTATCACTTTCTGCAAAGTTTCAAGAACCTTTTCATGTTTCTCAACTCCTGCATTTGTTCAGTTCTGCAGTGCATTTCTTCAGTGCATCTTGGGGAACGTGCAGCTATATTATATCCCTCTCTGTACCTCTTTTTCCTTTTGTAATTTCCCAGTCAGCTAATTGAATGTCTGTCCACCCAGCTGTATCGATTCTAATCCAGTAGTCTCTCAGATGCATTTATTTCACTACCATTATCTGTTGCCTGAAATATTGAGGTTGTTTCTTAAGCCATCCTGACTTCAGTGTTTGGAAGTGAGACACAAGATTTGCAGGCCTAGAATTCCAACTTTAAGTCTCATTTACACAAGCAATTTTAAAACAATCATAAATAAGAAATCTGTGTAAGAGATGATTAGCAGGAAACAAGTATTATAATCTATTAGAAAAAATCTAATAGGCCATTCCCTTTGGTAGCTTAAGAAATAAATTCCAGTCATGTGTCCCTTTTTACCTACACGTGAGAGAGTCTCAAATCACAGATCATGGTTCTGATGGTGAGGAAACAGAGACAATCTCTGATTTTTCAGTTCCCCTTAAATGCAACTAGTTAGCAGAGACTTGGTCTTTGATTAACTCTGCCTCCAGAATAGTGATACTCTTGGCTTTACAAATAAAATGCAGTGAACATTTATGTTAGAAAAATCAAAGAAAGATTCCAAGGCAAGAATTTGGGTTTTTGGAGTTTATTTAGGAAGTAATCCCAGGAGGCATAATGAGGACATTGGAAAATTGGGGAAAGGAGAGAGGAGAGCCAGAAATGTATGTTACCACTTTGAAAAATTGAGTCTCATTCCTTCTGGGTGCCCTCTGAGAGTTCATATAGAGCACGCCTCAAAATTACAGGACCCACAGAGCCTGCTGCAAATTATCTACCAGCCTCAATCCCTCACTGGTTGATAGTTGTTTATGAGATATGAATTGTCCAGCACTTTTGTCCTGTGCCACTCATGGGGCAGACTGCTCTCTTAGACATAAAGTCACAGTGCTTAACGGGATAGCAGTGGTATACATGGGAAGCTTCAGCTGATCTTCAGGGAGTGCTGAAGGGATGTGGATGGGGCACCAACTTTGTTACAAACCAGAAGAAGGATTAGTCAACAGACCTGTAAATTGGTTCTAGAGCTAATTATACATCTTAAATTTACAGAATCTTTGCAGAGGAACTCACAGTGGGAAGAAACCTTTGGTCCGTATGCTATTAAGTTCTCATCACAAATAGGAAATCTAGCAGAGAGATTCCTAATGCTTTACAGGCTTCCTCGTGATGAATCAGTTCAGACGTGTGCTGTACCAAATGAAAACTTCCTAACTTCCTAATCTGAGCCTCTCTTCTCCCTCAGACCTAGTACCCCTTCTCAATACACTGCCTTCAAGCCCTCCATATAGTAAAACAGCAATTTTTGTTTAGTGAGAAATAATTCTATGATGTGGGAAGTTGTTATAAAGTTATATATATATAATATTTATATTACATATGCTATGAAGTTATATATATTAATATCTTAAAAATCGTATGGTCTAAATGTTTCAAAGATAATTATCATCTTATAAAACTAAAATATTGTTCTAATTTTCCTCCATTTATGACATAGGAAAAATTCCAATGGTCATCCAATAAAATCAGTTAACAAATTTGAAATTTAGTATGAAAAGCTCCATAAATTATGAGGCACAGTGGCTCACGCTTGTAATCCCAGCACTATGGGAGGCCAAAGTGGGCAGATTTTTGAACCTAGAAGTTTGAGACCAGCCTCGACAATGTGGTGAAACCCTGTCTCTACAAAAATTAGCTGGGTATGGTGGTATGTGCCTGTAGTTTCAGCTGCTTGGGGGGTTGAGGTGGGAGGATCATTTGAGCCCGGGAGATAGAGGCTGCAGTGAGCCATTATTATACCATTGCACTCCAGCTTGGGTGACAGAGCAAGACACTGTCTCAAAAAGAAAAAAGCCTCACCCAGCAAGAAGAATTAAATACTATGAAAGATTCACTTTCAAGTTTTTTCTGAAGACTATAAATAGTTTTCAGTATTTCATAAACATAAAAAATATATACCTTCCTCTGAAAATTGAAATATTAGTCCTTTGTTTATATAATTTATAAGTCATTTAGCTCATTTTCACCAGTTACTTGTATAGTGTACATTTGAAATAATTACTATTGTCTGACTAGAACTGAGCGTTTGCTTTCTGTTCACCAGTAGTTCGGCTCTCTATAATTATATAGGCATTTTTCTTTCGTTAGTATTTTTTTTGTTTTACCTTATCCTTGCCAGCTTCATTATTTGGCACTCATTTCTATGGAAGCAATTATTACAGGTATAGACGACCAGTTACAGCATAATTCCTATTACCATTTGTTAGCCAAAGTAAGTTTCTTCTACAGGGGTAATGAATACAGAGTGGTGGCTATTAAAACTTGACAAGGGGCCGGGCGCGGTGGCTCGTGCCTGTAATGCCAGCACTTCGGGAGGCCGAGGTGGGTGGATCACAAGGTCAAGAGATCGAGACCATCCTGGTCAACATGGTGAAACCCCGTCTCTTCTAAAAATGCAAAAACTTAGCTGGGCATGGTGGCGCGTGCCTGTAATCCCAGCTACTCAGGAGGCTGAGGCAGGAGAATTGCCTGAACCCAGGAGGCGGAGGTTGTGGTGAGCCGAGATCGCGCCATTGCACTCCAGCCTGGGTAACAAGAGTGAAACTCAGCCTCAATAAAACAAAACAAAACAAAACAAAACTTGACAAGAAGCCTCCTCTGTCACTAGACGTCTAATTATCCAACACTTACAGGGAAAATGGTATTGTTCCAATTTATTCCTGTATGTGGAAATTTGGTGGATCCTGATTTTTACTATAAAATTCAAAGTGTGATAGGTGACCCCTCTTTAAAATCTAGGATTTAGGGTGCAGAACCATAATTAAAATTTAGAAATTCTTTTTTTTTTTTAAGAGAAAGAAAAAAGGAATGAAGGAGAGGATGACAGAGGAAGAAAAAGAGGGAGAGAGAACAGGAATGTTGTTTTATTCTAAAAACGGGTGTTGAAAACCTCTTTTATGCCATTAATTGAGCTTAATAATATCCAATCAATATTTCATTTAAACCTATGAGTAGGTGTGATGTGATACTGATAAGAATGTATATTTTATGTATTCAAAGTGGAGAGTTCTATAAATGTTTATTAAGTTTACTGGTTCCGGATCTGAGTTCAAGGCTTGAATATTCTTATTAATTTTCTGTCTTGTTGATCTATCTAATATTGATGTTGAAGTCTCCCACTATTATTTTGTGGGAGTCTAAGTCTCTTTATAGGTCTTATGTATCTGGGTGTTCCCGTATTGGGTGCGTATATATTTAGGATCGTTAGCTCTTGTTGTTGCATTGATCCTTTTACCATTATATCTTTGTTACTTTAAAATCTATTTTATCAGAGGTGAGAATTGCAACTCCTGCTTTTTATTTATTTATTTATTTTTGCTCTCCATTTGGTTGGTAAATCTTTCCCATCCCTTTGTTTTGAGTTTTTATATATCCTTGCATGTGAAATGGGTCTGGATGCAGCATACCGAGGAGTTTTGGCTGTATCTTTTGATTGGGGGATTTAGTCGATTTAAAGTTAGGGTTACTGCCATTTGAGGTTAGCTGGCTGTTTTGTCCATTTGTTGATGTAAATTCTTCATTATGTTGATGCTCTTTACTTTTTGGTATATTTTTGGAAAGGCTAATACTGGTTGTTTCTTTCTATGTGTAATGCTTCTTTCAGAAACTCTTGTAAAGCAAGCCTGGTGGTAATGAAATCTCTGAGGACTTGCTTGTTCGTAAAAAAATTTATTTTTCCTTCAGTTGTTTAGCTTAGTTTGGCTGGATATGAAATTCTGGGCTGAAAGTTCTTTTCTTTAAGGATGTTGAATATTGGCCCCCACTCTCTTCTGGCTTGTAGGATTTCTGCTGACAGATCTGCTGTAAGTCCGATGGGCTTCCCTTTGTGGGTAACCTGACCTTTCTCTCTGGCTGCCCTTAGTATTTTCTCTTTCATTTCAACCGTAGACATTCAAATGTTTTTAAAGTTTGAGTTAGTCGTGTAAAGGGAAAGTTTGGAATTCATTTCCATGACACTGACCAGTGGTAGTGGGGAGCTACAGACCCAGGTGGGAATAAGTATGCTGGTGGTGCCAAGAGTAGACTGTTCACCGGAATGTGGCCTTCGCTGGGTTTTCTACTTCCAAAGTCCTGTCATTCCTGAGCTAAATTCTCAAGCCTTCCGGTTGCTTCTGTGACCTATCCAATACCCTTCCAACAATTGACTTTTTACTGCTTAAATCTATCCTAATAATTTTGAGGCCTACAAACGACATATGCATTTTATTGTAATATTAATGATGGTGACTTCTTAAATGTGTGAAATTGGTCTCAGTTTTCAAAGTACTTTCACATGCATTATCGTATTTAGGTCCGTTATATCAGATGGAAATGATGAGCCTCCAAGAAGTTAAGTGATTTACAAGGTCATGCTGCGAGGATGTAAAAGAGCCTGAATCTGGTCCCCTGGCACACTGACCAGTGGCTTTTGTTTGCTTGTGTTTTACACTGCACTATGCTTTTTTGTCTAGAAATGCAAAGCCGGCCACTGATTTCATTCCAAATAAATTTTTCAGTTACAAAATCTTGTCGAACTCCAATACTAATTGGACAAACTAATGGATGATTAGCCGAATGTTTTAGATTTTTGCTGGCTTTTGCAAAATACATCTGACAAATGCACACTATCTTCCTTTTCTGCACTTTAAAGTTTTCATCACGAACCGCAACAATGAAATAAATGCTGATTCAAACTGTAATGTTTAGGGATTTTAGAATAGGAGCATCTTAACTTTTCAGAGGCTAAAAGTATAAGGCAATCAGAGAGCTTTTGAATATCAGAAGGACTCTCAGGAATACTTGGAAAGTGATTGGAAGCTTCTAGCACCACCAAATAACAAGAGTGTAGTATTACTGACAGCTTTCTGGAACAAATATTAAGAATTTAGTGCTTTATTCTGAAAAACATTTTTAAGAATAGTAAATTTAAGTGTATTTTAAATGCTGATTGTATTAGCCAGGGTTCTCCAGAGAAAGAGAACCAATAGGACATATATAGAGATATATAAGAGAAGATTTATTATGGTAATTGGCTTATATAATTATGGAGGCTGAGAAGATCCACAATCTACCATCTGCAAGCAGGAGAACCAGGAAAGCCCATAGTGTAATACAGTCCAAGTCCAAAGATCCAAGAACCAGGAAGGCCAATGGTGTAACTCCCACTCCAAAGCCAAATGTCTGAGAACCCAGGGAAGGAGAGAGACAGTAGTGACTGCTTGGGTAAGTCCTTAAAAGGCATCATCTAAAACCTGAGAACTAG
The DNA here is from genome assembly GCF_049354715.1 of Callithrix jacchus. NCBI lineage: Eukaryota > Metazoa > Chordata > Mammalia > Primates > Cebidae > Callithrix > Callithrix jacchus. The sequence continues at coordinate 97,457,709 of NC_133516.1, forward strand.
CATCTCTGATGTCTGAGGACAGGAAAAGACAATGTCCTAGCTCAAGCAGAGCTTCCTCCTCTTTTTTTATTCTATTAAAGTCCTAGACAGATTACACGATACCTTCTCATGTCCGTGAGGGAAGATCTTTTTTACTCAGTCTGCTAATTCAAATGCTAATCTTTTCTGGGAACAACATTTACAGACACTAGAAATAATGTTTTACCAGCTCAATGGGCTTACCCTAGTCATGTTGGCACATACAATTAAGTAGCATCACGTGGCCGAAATATAATTACTTTTAGTATAATTACTTGTACACATGTGTCTATTCTTTCTAATATTCTCTTACACTCGAGATTGAATACAAAATATAATTATTTCCTTACTCTCCTCATAATAACTATACTGCAAGCCAGCCATGATTGAACAGCATCCCCATCACACCTCTGAAGGTTTTAACCTTAAAGGAAGATTATGAAATCTTAAAAAAAAAAAAAAAAGAAACACAATCAGTATGGGCCAGGGAAGAGGAAGTTGCATTTCTGTTTTGCAGTGGGTTTTGTTCTAGGTGACATGTCTTGGTGTATCAGTTAGACGTTAACGGGGACCAGGGTTTTGTTCTAGGTGACATGTCTTGGTGTATCAGTTAGACGTTAACTGGGACCAGGGTTTTGTTCTAGGTGACATGTCTTGGTGTATCAGTTAGACGTTAACTGGGACCAGGGTTTTGTTCTAGGTGACATGTCTTGGTGTATCAGTTAGACGTTAACTGGGACCAGTCTATTAAGGAGTCACTGTGTATGGTAAACACCTACTGGGGAAATAAAACAGAATTTGGCACAGGGAGAAGCCAAACTGCATTGGAGTCTCAGTGAAGTCTTCAGCTGATCCTGAGGGGAATGCAGAGGATGGGAGAGTCCAGTAGAACTGTTATAAATTTGGGTGAGAGAACCATGTCTTTTTTTTTTTTTTTTTTTTTTTTTTTTTTTTGAGACAGAGCTTTGCTCTGTTGCCAGCACCAGCCTGGAGTTCAGTGGTGCCATCTCGGCTCACCGCAACCTCCGCCTTCTGAGTTCAAGCAATTCTCCTGCCTCAGCCTCTCAAGTAGCTGGGACTGTAGGCACGGGCCACCACGCCCAGCTAATCTTTGTGTTTTTAGAAGAGACGGGGTATCACCATTTGGCCAGGATGGTCTTGATCTCTTGACATTGTGATCTGCCCGCCTCGGCCTCCCAAAGTGCTGGGATTACAGGCATGAGCCACCGTAAGTCTTTATACTCACATCTCTGTCAGTCATTGGATGTGGGCTGGCCCAGGAAGCAGGTGTAACTTTGGGTGAAGAAGATCTCTTTAACTGAGGTAGTACTTAAAGGGGATGACAGCTGAGGGCTGCCAGTTGCAGCATCCTGGCAGTTGGTATACTAAAATTTTCATTTCTGAAGAAGCTTCTAGATGATGCATTATAGTGTCCACCACATAGTGTGTCAGCTGCTATTGAGAGGCAAAATAAGTCAACACCTGAGACTTGACCGTTGTATTAGGCCTGGTGGAAGTCACTGGTGTACTCTTTTTCTTAAAGGTGGATGTTTACCGCATTTGTGTTAAGTTTCAGGCCATAAAAAAATGTGTATCTCTTGTTACTTAATAGTGAATAAACCATTTTCTGGATCTTCTCGTTGGCTCAACTGGATCAAAACTATTTTCTCACTGTAGCCTAAGGAATGTCACCTACTGATTCTTTTGTCCTGGGTTATAGCTCATGTTTAGAATTAGAAGCAGAATTTATTTCTCCTAAAACATTTATATTGTGCGGGTGAATTGTGGAAACTTGAATGAAAATAGGGGAGTTGTCAAAAGAGAGGAAAGACTATATTGGGGGAAGAAACCACAGTGACCAGCAGTAGATACTGCATTACTTAGTTTCTCTGTTAATTTGGAGTAATTGATTTCATTAATTTATGCCACAAATCTTCATTTAGACCAGGTGGCGTGGCTCACTCCTGTAATCCCAGCACTTTGGGAGGCCGAAGCAGGAAGGATTGCTTGAGCCAAGGAGTTTGAGACCAGCCTGGGTAACACAGTGGGGCCCCATCTCTACAAAAAATAAAAATTAGCCAGGCATGGTGAGGCATGCATGTAATCTCAGCTGCCTGGGAAGCTGAGGTGGGAGGACCCCTTAAGCCTCCAGGGATAAGACTACAGTGAGCCATAATTGCACCATTGTACTTCCAGCGTGGGTGACAGACTGAGAACCTGTCTCGCTCTCTCTGTATATGTATATTGTTAACTTTAAGCCAGGTACCAAGGATTCAGCTGCACACTAGACATAATGTGTTTATTCTCCTTGATATAATGTTTTCCAGAGGGAGGAAAAAAATAATATTAAGTCTTATGGATTGTGTTAACTGTACTGAAGCAAAGACAGCAGCATGACTGATTTTAAGATAGGATGTTTCAGAAGTGTGATCAGAGAGGATTTCATTAGAAAGTGACATTTTTGGGCCGGGCGTGGTGACTCAAGCCTGTTATCCCAGCACTTTGGGAGGCCGAGGCGGGTGGATTACGAGGTCAAGAGATCGAGACCATCCTGGTCAACATGGTAAAACCCCGTCTCTACTAAAAATACAAAAAATTAGCTGGGCATGGTGGCGCGTGCCTGTAATCCCAGCTACTCAGGAGGCTGAGGCAGGAGAATTGCCTGAATCCAGGAGGCGGAGGTTGCAGTGAGCCGAGATCGCGCCATTGCTCTCCAGCCTGGGTAACAAGAGCGAAACTCCGTCTCAAAAAAAAAAAAGTGACATTTTGGGCAATCCTGTATTATTTTTCTTTATTTCTTGGTACGAAAAAGTAATAAAAGAAGAAATAAGGAGGAAGTGAGGGAAAAAAAGGATTGAAGAATAAAACATTTGCTGAAGACTACACACTAGATTATTCTTTTATGCTGCTGTTGTTACTTTGAAGGAAATGGAATATGCTCTCTTCAACTGCCATGAAAATCTAAACATCTTCTACCTGTCTCAGAGAAAGGCCAGAGAAAATTGCTATATATAAAATTACTATATTTAAGTGGCTATCAATGTTCTTGAAACTTTAATTAGCCTGAGTGGTGCTCAGAGCCATGCAGTCAGGAAGGGAGATGGTGGGGAGAAGAGAGGTGGATTATGCAGCTGTGTCAGGGGCACACACCTCCACAGAAATGTTATGCAGAGCCCAGCATGAAATAGATTCTCAGCCTATGCTTATTGAGTACATGTCTGCATATTAATATGTAATTTTCTATAGAAATAGTAGCACCGCTAACAAACGTATTGACTACCTACTCAGTGTAATGCCTTCTCCCACGTTTTTGTAATTGAAAAGAAACTGTATGATTAACAGTGGTAACTAATTCTTAGAGAATAAATTTATACACTGAGATCACATAAGAATGCACAAGGAGCAGTGTGTGGAAACCTTAAATGAATAAACAATGCCATAAAATTGCTCTTTTGGTGCTAAAAAAACAAATGTTATTAGTTTGGGGAAATGGAGATGATATTATCTAGTTTATTTGGTCTCATTATGTGTTATAAAATCCATCCCAATTTAGTTACAACTAAAAATTCATTGTAATAAACTTTATTTACTCCACTAACTCAGATGAAAATTATCTTTCAGGAAGTAGAAACAGTAGTAGTTTGAGTAGAGAATAAAAAAGGCGTATTCTGAAAGTCAGTGAGCACATAGGTAGCTAGTAGGGGACTGCATGGGAACTAATTTCCAAATGTGGTCCCCAAATGAATCAAGGTTCTTTGTCATTTCCTTCTTCTATGTGCCACTTCCACAGTGAATTGGAATTGGCCCTGTATAATCAAGAGAACACAGCAGAAGTGATACTGAGTGACATCTGAGATTAGGTCATGTCAAGCCTTGCAACTTTCACTTGAGTTTCTTAAAATGCTCCTTCTGGAAGAAGTCAGTGCCTTGAAAGAATTCCAGCTACTGTGAGACTCCTACACTCTCCAGGGAGGCCACTTACACAAAAAGAGATGCTTGACTCTACTCAGCTATTGTAATCCAGGCATCACATGTAGGGAAAGAAGCTAGCTTGGATTTTTTTCAATTTATTAGACCCCAGAGAGGAGAACAGAAAAACCAAGCTGACCTCTAGAACTAAAGCTCTAAGAAGTGTCTCCAGTGAAGCCATGCCAATCATCTGCAGTCATTTCAGCCACTTCAGCTGATGCTCACACTTCATGGAAGAGGGATAAGCCATCCCACCATGCCCTGACATAATATCTGCATCAGAGGATGAACACGTATATAAGTTGTTGCTATTTAACATGCTGCATGTTTGGAATGGTTTGTTACTCAGGAATATATACCAGAACCAAAATTTGGTACCGGAGATAGGATTTTTTGTTGTTACAGAAATGCAAAGCATGTGCCTTTGAACTTGGGAGCATGTGTTCAGTGGAGGAGTAAAGGATCCCAGGTAGACTGTGAGTGGAAAAAGAATGCAAAAAAGTGTTATTGCTGGCTGCAGAAAAGATAAACTGTGTAATATTGCGGTAGAAAACTTAGCAAAATTGCTGACTGCTGCAATGGAAATGTGGTGGGTTTAGAATATTTCCACAGATTTCTTTGATACTCTCCCTTTTAAGAGGTAGAATCTAACTTCCCCCCTTGAGTGTGGGCTGAATTTGGTGATGGCTGCTAATGAAAACATGAAATAAAAATGTATGACTTCAAAGAGTACATCATAAAAGAAACTGCAGCTTCTTACCTGCCCTCTCTTTAGAAGACTCTGTCAAAAGATGCCTATTATGCTGGAAGGACTCCCTGACTACCCTGTGAAACCAACACCTCCTCCCAGCAGCCTTTGCAGAACTGAGGAATTCTGCCAATAGCGACATGACTCAGCCACCTAAATTGTTGATCCTCTAGCTTCAGGCGTGTTGACAGTTGGCCACAAACCCCACTGACATCTTGATTGCAGATAAATGAAGAATCTTGAGCCAGAAGCATCCATCTAAGGCAATTCCAGACTCTTGATTCTCAGAAACTATAATAACTTTTGTGTTGTTTTATCTTAAGATGCTAAATTTTGAGGTAATTTTTTACACAGCAATGATATAGCGGGGCATAGAAAATAAAAATGAGTCTATCAGCTGAAGGCTCTGGTTTAGTAGACATTAAAGCAGAATGTTGCAAGAGCCAGCTGGTTCCTTTTAGTGCTGTAGAGAGATGAGATAAAGAAGGAACTGGTCACTTTTCAAGCTGAAATTTGAGGATACATAAAAGAGCCAGGGTTAGCTTCAGATTACAAAAGATTCTTAGTTTAAGTAACAGCCTAAAAACAATGTCAAATACAGCATCTTGCCAGTAAAATGTGACCACAGAGCCATAATGGGATGACATTTTCAGAAAAAGGGTAAATATAATTTTCAAGTGGGTGGGACGTGGGTTGCTGTGGTCAGCGAGTGATTGTTGTCACTTGGTGTGGTCAGAAGAACGCGTTGTCCCAAAGATGAAAGCAGTGTTATCTCTAAACCACAGGCTTCTTCTGCAATACAACCTTCCTAATCCCACTTCAGAGACATTTATTTCTCCACCTTTTGGAATCTGGGTTGACAATGTGACTCCCATGACAAAATGAAAGCAGTGGAAATAATGATGACCTTGTTATGGGTGCAATCCTTGGCTGACTAGGCAGCTTCCATTTTCTGTCTCTGAGAAGCCAGACACCAGAGACCTTGAGCAGGAAGCTCCCGAACACTATTTCCAGATTACTGACCAATAGGATCTATGACATAATAAGTCTTTGCTGTTCTAATCCACTCATTTCAAAGTAATTTGTTACTCACCAATAGATAACTAATGCAATCCTCTTCTATTTTAGTATTTTTTTCTTTGGTTGAGAAGCCTGTTCTCTAATTGTTTCCCCTGTTATTTTATCTTTGTTCTCTGTCTGATTTAAGATGTTTATCTTTTTAAAATTCTTTATGCTTTTTAAAATTATTAACTTTATATTATGATGTGTTGGGTCAATTTCATTGTATTTATCCTGCTTGAGGTTCACAGTTACTCTAAAATTGTTGTGTTTATAACTTGCCAATAATGTAGAAATTAAAGCCATATCTCTTCACTTGTTACTTCTATACCATTTCTTCTCTTTCTGATACTCCAATTACAAACATGGTAAAACTTCTCAGCATATCCCTGAGGGTTCTTATGCGATCTTGTGCATTCTTATTTTAATTCTGTGTACATTCTTTTAAATTTTTAACATTTCTGGGTACATGGTAGGTGTACATATTTATGGGGTACAAGAGATATTTTGATAAAGGCATACAATGTGTATGAATCACATCAGGATAAATGGGGCATCCATCACCTTAAGCACTTATCCTTTGTGTGGTAAAAAAAAAAATCTAATTACACTCTTTTAATTATTTGTAAATGCACAAATAAATTATTGGCTATACTCACCCTGTTGTGCTAGCAAATACTAGATAAGTTTACTCTTTTTAACTATTGTTTTTTACCCATTAATCATCACTACTTCCTCCCCAACACTCCACTATCCTTCCCAGCCTCTAGCAACCATTCTACTCTCTATCTCCATGAGTTTAACTTTTAACAACATAGATAGACATGGAGGTCATTATGTTATGTGAAGTAAGCTATTTCTTGTACCCATTGAAATTTCCCACCACCCCCAAGCCCCCACTACCCTTCCTAACATCTGGTAACCATCCTTCTGCACTCTATATTCAGGATTCAATTGTTTTTTAGATTCCACAAATGAGTGAGAATGTGCAAAGTTTGACCTTCTGTGCTTAGCTTATTTGACTTACAATGACCTCCGGTTCTATCCATGTTGTTGTAAATGATAGGATCTCATTCTTTTGTAGCTGAATAATACTCCATTCTGTATATATACCACAATTTTCTAAATCCATTCATCTTTTGATGGACACTTAGGTTGCTTCCAAGTCTTGGCTGTCGTGGATACTGCTGCAGAAATCATGGGAGTGCAAATATCTCTGGCATACTGATTTCCAGTCTTTTGGGTGAATACCAAGCAAGTGGAATACTGGATCATAAGGTAGTTCTATTTTTAGTTTTTCAAGGAATGTCCAAATTGTTCTCCAGAGTTGTACCAACTTACATTCCCATCAACAGTATATGAGGGTTCCCTTTTTTCCATGTCTTCGTCAGCATTTATTATTGCCTGACTTTTGGATAAAAGCCATTTTAGCTGTATTAAGATGATATCTCATTGTAGTTTTTATTTGTATTTCTGGGATAACTAATGATGCTGAGCACCTTTTCATATCATGTTTATCATGTTATGTCTTCTTTTGAAAAATGTCTATTCAGATCTTTCACCCATTTGTTAATTGGATTATTTGATTTTTTTCCTTTAGAGTTATTTTTCTCCTTACATACTCTGTAAGGAGTACTCCTTACATCCCCATCACAGATGGGTGGTTCGCAAATATTTTCTCCCACTCTATAGATTGTCTCTTCACTTGGTTGACTGTTTATTTTGCTGTGCAGAAGCTTTTTAACTTGATGTGATTCTATTTGTTCATTTTTTGCTTTGGTTGCCTGTATTTACTGGGTATTACTCAAAAGACCTTTGTCTAGTCCAATGTCCTAAAGAGTTTCCCCAATGGTTTATTTTAGTAGTTTTATATTTGATGTATTAGATTTAAGTCTTTAAAACATTTTTACTTGATTTTTGTATATGGTAAGAGGTATGGGTCTAGTTCCATTCTTCTACATATGGATATTGGATTTCCATAGCACTATTTAATTCTGTCATATGTGGCTTTTATGGTATTGAGGTATGTTCCTTCTATATCCAGTTCTTTTGAGGGTTTTTATTATAAAATGGTGTTGAATTTTATCAAATACTTTTTAGCATCAGTTGAAATGATCATACAGTTTTTGTCCTTCATGCTGTTGATATGATGTATAATATTGATTGATTTGCGTATGTTGAACCATGCTTGCATCCCTAGGACAAATTTCTCTTAGTCATGATAAATGATCTTTTTAAAGTGTTATTGAATTCAGTTTGGTATTTTGTTGAGGATTTTTGCAACAATGTTCATCATGAACCTGGGCCTGTTGTTTCCTGTTTCAGATGTGTCTTTGTTTAATTTTGGTATCAGAGTAATGTTGTTTTCACATAATGAGTTTGAAAGTATTTCCTCCTCCTCTATATTTCAAAATAGTTTGAGTAGGGTTGGTATTAATTCTTTAAATGTTTGCTAAATTCAGCAATGAAGTCATCAGGTCCCAATGTTTTTGCATGGAGATTGTTTCTTATGGCTGTTAGGTGTTTAATTTATTCCTGGTTCAATCTTGGTAGGTGTTGTATGTCTAGGAATTTATCCACTTATCTAAGTTTGTCAATTAATTGGCATTTTGTGCTCATAGTAGCCACTAACAATTATTTGAGTTTCTATGGTATTGGTTGTAGTGTCTCCTTTTCATACCTGATGTTGAGTCCTCTCTTTTTTCAGTTAGTTTGGCTAAAGATTTGTCAATTTGGTTTATCTTTTCAAAAAAACCAACTTTCATTTCATCTTTTTTTTTCATTATTTTTTTCATTTTTATTTATGTTTTGATCTTTATTATTAATTTTATTTTACTTATTTTGGGTTTAGTTTGCTCTTGATTTTCTCTTTTTTTAATACCCGTTGTTAGGTTGCGTATTTGAAGTTTTTCTTCTTGTTTGATGTGGGCAGTTATAGCTAAAAAATTCCCTTGTAGTACTGCTTTCCCTGTATCCCACGGGTTTTGGGGGTGTCATATTTCCATTATCATTTGTTTCAAAAAAATTTTCAATTCCATTCTTAGTTTCTTCATTAACTCTGGTCATTCAGGAGCATATTACTTAATTGCCATGTGTTTTTATAGTTCCTGCAGTTCCTCTTTCCATTGATTTCAACTTTTATTCCATTGTGGTCAAAGAATATTCTTGATATTATTTAAATTTTAAAAAATGTTTTAAGCTTGCTTTGTAACGCAACATGTGGTCTGTCCTTGAAAAAGATTAATGTGCTGAGGAGAATAATGTGTATTCTCTAGCCATTGGATGAAGTGTCGTCAAAATATATATTAGGTCCAATTTGGTCTGTAGTGCCAGTTAAGTTGATGTTCCTTCACTGATTTTCTGTCAGGATGATCTGTTCACTGCTGAAAATGAAGTGTTGAAATCTCCAGCAATTGGGGTCTCTCTCGCTTTTTAGCACTAATAATAATTGCCTTATATATCTGGGTGTTCTAGTGTTGGGAGCATATATACTTAGAATTGTTACATCTTTTGCTGAATTGACCCCCTTTGTCATTATATAATGACCTTCTTTGTTCTTATGGTATTTTTTCTTGGAATCATTTTGTCTGATATACATATAGCTACTTCTGCTCTTTTTTGGCTTTATGGGAATGGAATGTCTTCTTACATCCCTTTATCTAATCCATTTACATTTAGTGTTATTATTGATAAGGACTTACTCCTGCCATTTTAAATTTGTTTTCTGACTGTTTTGTGATCTCCTCTTCCTTATTTTCTTCCTTTTAGTGAAGGTGATTTTTTCTGGTGGTAAGATTTAATTTTGTACCTTTTATTTTTTGTGTATCTGTTGTATGTTTTTTTGATTTGAGGATTTCTATGAGGCTTGCACATACTATTTTCTAACCCATTATTTCAAGCTGATAAATCCCTCAGATTTTGTTTGTCTGGAAAAATATTTATGTCTCCTTCATGTTTGAAGGATATTTTAACCAGATATATTATTCTTCAGTGAATGTTTTTTTCCTTCAGCACTTTATTTTTTCTTTTTAAAATATATATTATTGCATTTTAGGTTTTGGGGTACATGTGAAGAAAATGCAGGATTGTTGCATAGGTACATACATGACAATGTGGTTTGCTGCCTTCCTACCCATTACCTATATCTGACATTTCATCCCTCCCCAACTCCCCATTCCCCACTATCCCTCCCCTGGTTCCCCCCACACAGACTTCAGTATGTGACGCTTCCCTCCCTGTGTTCATGTGTTCTCATTGTTCAACACCTGCCTATGAGTGAGAACATGTGGTATTTGATTTTCTGTTTCTGTGTCAGTTTGCTGAGAATGATAGTCTCCAGGTTCATCCATGCCCCTACAAAGGACACAAACTCATTGTTTTTGATGACTGCATAATATTCCATGGTGTATACGTGCCACATTTTCCCTGTCCAGTCTATCATCGATGGGCATTTGGGTTAGTTCCAGGTCTTTGCTAACTGTGCTGCAATGAACATTCATGTGCATGTATCCTTATAGTAAAACAATTTATAATCCTTCAGATAGATACCCACTAATGGGATTGCTGGGTCAAATGGAATTTCTATTTCTAGGTCCTTGAGGAATCACCACACTGTCTTCCACAATGGTTGAACTAATTTACACTCTCACCAACAGTGTAAAAGTGTTCTTATTTCTCTGCATCCTCTCCAGCATCTGTTGTCTCCAGATTTTTTCATGATTGCCATTCTAACTGGCGTGAGATGGTATCTCAATGTAGTTTTGATTTGCATTTCTCTAATGACCAGTGACGATGAGCATTTTTTTATATGATTGTTGGCCTCATATATGTCTTCTTTCGTAAAGTATCTGTTCATATCCTTCACCCACTTTTGAATGGGCTTATTTGTTTTTTTCTTGTAAATCTGTTTTAGTTCTTCGTAGATTCTGGATATTAACCCTTTGTCAGATGGGAAGATTGCAAAAATTTTTTTCCATTCTGTTGGTTGCTGATTCACTCTAATGACTGTTTCTTTTGCTGTACAGAAGCTCTGGAGTTTCATTAGATCCCATTTATCTATTTTGGCTTTTGTTGCCAATGCTTTTGGTGTTTTAGTCATGAAGTCCTTGCCTATGCCTATGTCCTGAAATGGTTTTGCCTAGATTTTCTTCTAAGGTTTTTATGGTGCTAGGTCTTATGTTTAAGCCTTTAATCCATCTAGAATTAATTTTAGTGTAAGAAGCCAGGAAGGGGTCCAGTTTCAGCTTTCTGCACATGGCTAGCCAGTTTTCCCAACACCATTTATTTCTTCAACACTTTAAAAATGTCATGCCACTCTTTCCTGGCCTATAAAGCTTCCATAGTGTTGAGGTATGTTTCTCCTATATCCAGTTTTTTGAGGTTTTTTTTTTTATCATGAAAGGGTGTTGAATTTTATCAAATGCTTTTCAACATCAGTTGAAATAATCATATGGTTTTTTTCTCCATACCATTGATAATGATGTATCACATCGATTGATTTCCAGCTGCTGCCAGATCTCCATTGTGTGTCTTTTCTTTCTTTTATCTTGCTACATTTATAATTAATTCATTATTCTTGCCCTTAGGAATTTGACTATTAAATGCCTTGAGATAGTTTTTGAGTAAAATCTCCTTGGTGTTCTATAACCTTTTAGCTAAATGTTGACAGTTTCCTTTAGGTTTGGGAAGTTCTCTGTTATTATCCCTTTGAATAAACTTACATCACTATCTCTCTCTCTACTTCTTTAAGGCCAATACTTCTTAGATCTGTCCTTTTGAGCCTTTTAATAGATCTTGCAGGCATGCCTCATTCCTATTTGTACTTTTTTCTTTTGTCTCCTCTATGTATTTTCAAATAACCTGTCTTGAAGCTCACTAATTCTTTCCTCTGTTTGATCAGTTCTGCTCTAAGAGTCTCTGATACATTCCTTGATATGTCAATTACATTTTCCAAATCCAGAATTTCTGCTTGTTTTTAATTATTTCAATCTCTTTGTTAAATCTATGTGATAGGATTCTGAAATTTTCTCTGAGTTATTTTGAATGTTTTTGAGTTTTCTCAAAACATCTATTTTGAATTCTCTGTCTGAAAGATCACATATCTTTGTCTTTCTGGGATTGAATCCTGGTACCTTATTTAGTTTGCTTGATGAGGCCATGGTTTTCTACATGATCTTGATGCTTTAAAAAATTTTTTAGTGTCTGGGCATTGAAGAGTTAGGTATTTGTTGTAGTCTTTGTGATCTTGGCTTGTTTGTACCTGTCTCTTGGGAAGGCCTTGTAGGCATTTGAAGGGACTTTGGTGCTGTGACCTAAGGTTTCAACTATTGCAGACGTATCTGACTTAGAGGACACCCAAGCCAAGTAATGTTGTGTCTCTTGAAGACTTGTTGAGGTCCCGCCTTAGTGGTCTTGGATAAGATCTGGAAGAATTCTCTGGATTACCAGGCACAGACTTGTTCCCCTCCCTTACTTTCTTACAAACAGTTGCTTTCTGTGCTGCACTGCCCAGAGCTGGGGATGTGGTGGCACAAACAGTTCTTTGGCCTCCACCACTGGGGACTGTGCTGGGTCATGCCTGAAGCCAGCACAGGATTTCCTTTCACCCAAGGTTTGCATTAACCACTACCTGGCTGCTGCCTATGTTCACTCAAGGCCCAAGGGCTCTACATTCAGCATGTGGTGAAGCCAGCTTTGTCTTTGCAGATCCAGCCACATTTTCAGTTTTCCCTTCTGAGTGGCAAATTCCCTAGGCCACCAGGTGGGTCCTGAGATGTCATGTGGAGGCCAGGGACTAGAGTCAAAAACCTTAGAAACCTACATGGTGCTCCATTCTTTAGAGGCTGAACTAACATCCCAAACCATCAGATGAAGTCCTTCCTACTATTCTCTCCCCTTTCCACCACCACCACAAGCCCACAAGGAGTACTGTCAGGCTACTGCTGATGTTCACTTAAGGCTCAAGAGCCCTTTAATCAGCTTGTGGTGAGTGCTGCCAAGCCTAGATCTCACCCTGCAGGCAAATGGGCTCCCCTCTGGCCCAGGGCAGGTCTAGAGATGCCATCCAAGAGCCAAGGCTTGTAATTGGGACCCCAGGATCCTGCTTGGTATTCTACCTGCCTGTGGCCAAGCTGATAACTGAGCTGCGAGGCAAAGTCCCCTTTACTCTTCTGTCTGCTTTTCTCAAGCAAAAAGGAATTTCTCACCGTAGCCATCACAGCTAGGAATGTGGTGGGTCTCACCTTAAGCCAACACATCTCACCATCTCACCCAAGGCCCACCGTGTGTGCTCTCTGGACACTACTTGTGATGGTTCGGACCCAAGGGGTATTTAGTCAGCAGGTGATGAGTCCTGCCAGGACTTTGTCCTTCCCTTTAACGCAGTGGGTTTTCTTTTGTCCCAGGGTATGTCTAGAAATATTCAGGAGCGAGAGCCTCAAATGGAAGCCTCATGACTCTGCCCAGTGCCATATCCTCCTGTCGCTGAATTCATATCCAAGTTACAAGAAATGCCCTCTTTACTCTTCCCTCTCCTCTCCTTAAGCAGAAAGAAGTCTCTTTTGGAGCTACAAACTGCTCCTGGGGTTTGGGGATGGATGGGACAAACACTTCCTTGGCTGCCCTGGCCGGTGTCTCACTAGGTCACATGCCTCTCAAGTCCACTACCTCTGAGCAGAAATTGCAGTCCTGGTGGCCTAGATGGCTTTTCAAGTTTATTTTTTGGCCCCAGATCATTTTTGCCTGTAGTAGCCAGGCTTGCCAGAACTCAAGTTCCAACCAGTGCAATGGATGACTCTTGTCTGGGTAGCGCTGTTCTAAATGCTCCCTCGGTGGGTGTTGGCTGAGTTCTGTTCAGGGTTGCTTTCCACCATGACAGGGAAGAACTGAGTTCCAATGCAATGTCCCACAGTCACTGCATTATCAATTCCCCAAGTTCACAGACTCTCCAGGCCATGGGGCCATTGCTGAGCATGGGGGACGGATGGTACTGGCAATTCAAGACTGCCCTTCCTGCCTCACCAGTGCTTCCTTCAGTGATATGAAGTGAAAACCAGACACTGTGGTCACTCACCTGATATTTGGCTCCGTGAAGGTGCTTTTTTGTGTAGATAATTGTTAAATTGGGTGTTCCTGCAGGGAGGACCCTTGGAGGAGGCTTCTAATCTTGCATCACTTCCCTCTTCTGTTACTCTTTTATGAATCTAGTATTCTGACCTGTATTTAATTTTACTAATAATTTTTCAGATATCTGTAATGTATTTTAAAACATTCTTAATTTTGATTATTGTTTCTTTTTTCGGTATCTAGAGTTCTTCACTTTGAAATAATGTTTTTTTTCCGAAAGTGTTCCATTTTATATATTTCTTTGAAAATATTCAAGATAATTATATGAAAGTCATTGTGTAACTCCATTTTCTGAAAAACAGGATATTATTTTAAAGGCATTGTACAACTTAATTAGCTAAATGCTTTGTGTATCTGATTTTAGTATTAATATTTAACTTAATTAAAAATGATAATTTGTTTTTTCCCATGTGCTTAATCATTTTAGGCTTAGTAATATAAATTCGATACAATTAAGCCTAGTATTATATCTTCCTTCAAAGGCAAGCCTATGTATGGTAACTAAAAACCTTCCATCAACATAATCTAATTATAGGAAGCAAGATAACTTTAAGTTGGAGTTAATTACGCGGTGAAAGCCAGACCATTTTCAAGTCACTCTTCCTCCCTGAGTATTCCCGGTTGTGGGGTGTTTACCAGCACTGCTTCCTGGGCAGGCTCTGGACTCTAATTTTGTCACTCCAAGCCTCGCACTGTTTTCAAAAGTTGCGCTTAGCATTTCAGTCTCTCTCTTGCTTTTTGGCAATTTTCAAATACCAGGCTCATCTTTGTTTTTCTTTTTGCTTGTTTGTTTCTTTTTTTCTAATCTTCAAGTCATTGTATTCATAATCTTTCAGTGTCTTCTTAGCTTTGTGATGCCTTCCAGCATATGTCTAAAACAAAAATGTTTTCATAAGTTTTTCTATTTGTTCATGGTAGGAGGTTAATTCACGTATTCTAGTGTATTATGCCAGAAGTGGACCTCTTAAACAGATTTTTTTGCCTCTCAAGTGAGAGTATTTACTTTGGAGGGGAGGAGCTGCTCTTGTTTTGGGGAAAGAAAAAGCACAAAAGTGTGTGTGTGTGTGTGTCTGTGTCTGTGTTTGGTTTCAGCAACGATTCTCTTTTGAAAAGGAGAGATGTGCATACCTGTTGTCCCTATATAGATTTTTTATCTATTGTGACATATCACCATCTTTATTAAATTTTTGTTGAACTATGTATCTAAACAACATTTTGTGAAATGATGATGTAGATGTAGCTTCTGTACCAGATAAGGATGGCAGCAGCCATGATACAGTAAGGGGTGACCTGATACAGTTTGTTTTTGTTTCTGCACAAATCTCAGGTTGAAATGTAATCACTAGTATTGGAAGTGGCGCCTGGCGAAAGGTGTTTGGGTCATGGGGGAGGACCCCCCACGGTTTGGTGCTGTCATTGCAATAGGGAATGATTTCTCACAAGATGTGGTGTGTTTAAGGTGTGGCATCTCCCCACTCCACTCTCTCTGTTGCTCCTTCTTCCACATGACATGCCTTCTCCTGCTTTGCCTTCTGCCGTGAGTAAAACCTCCCTGAGGCCTCCCCAGAAGCCAAGCAGGTGCCTGCCTCATGCTTCCTGTACAGCTTGCAGAACCGTGAGCTAATTAAACTCTATTCTTTTAAATTAGCCAGTCTCAGGTATTCTTTATAGTAATACAAGAACAGCCTAACACACCTGCTTCGGGAAAATAAATTTATAATGATTTTTCTCTGTCTGAATTTAGAATCGCATTCATAAAAAGGTATTAAGACAAATACTGTTAGACTGAGGGTAATAGACTTTATTAGATGTTAAAAAGCTGTCATCAGAGATAATATTATTCAGGGTATACTCAGATATATACCTCTTAGCATTATTTTTGTTTGCTTTTCTCAATGAGGATGTGGCCTTGCTGATAACTGCATATGATTCAAGCACCAGGAGACCTTCAAGTTAGTAAATATTTCCTTCAAAAGGAGTCCATGGATTCTGCATGAATTCTTTTTGAATAATAAATCAATAAAGATATTTTAGACTAAAATAGGAACTCTGTGCATACCAAAGATCTCTTTCTTGCCAAATACCATAGACAATTCTCAAACTTTCACCTGACAGATTGTTTCACTTGGTTTTTATTATACCTCATTCTCTTATTTTTCTCTCTTCTCTCTGCCTAATCCTTCTGGATCCCCCTTGCTAGTGTGTACTCCCACGCTGACATGCCTCAAGGTTTGAGGCTCTTTGTTTCTCTATCTGTACTCTGTCCTTGAGTAATTTTATTCTGTCTCATGGTTTCAATTCTAAAAAATCTAATTCGTAGCTATGCAAATATTCTCAAATCTAATTCAAATCTATCTAAACCTTTCCTTTTAACCACAGATTTATATATTTTGCTCACTGGTCACGAAGAAAAGACATCTCAAACACAAATGCCAAAACTGAACCATGACTTTGTATATATTCTTAACTCTTTTCAAAATTATTCTTCCCAAAGTATTCTACGTCCTACATCCCAGTGAATATTTCCATTCCCGGTTTAGTTTCATATGCCTATGGATCACCCTCAATTTATTTCTGCCTTGAAGATGACCCATTCAATTAATCTTTCCAATTACTTTGCTTTATTTCCTTGTATTTTGATTGAATCAAATAAACCCTACATATTCTTACCTCCTCTATTGCCGCTACCGTAATTCACATCTCCATCACTTATTTTTGTTGTGTACAATCTCCTTCGTGTCCCTGTTTCTATACGTAACATCATAGTTCAGTCTTCACATACTTTCTTTCTTTCTTGTTTCTTTGAAACAAAGTTTCACTCTGTGGCCCTGGCTAGATTGCTGTGGTGTGATCACAGCTCACTGTGGTTGCTCTTTGAGGCTCCAGCAATCCTCCTGCTTCAGTCTCCCAAGCAGCTGAGACTTTATATATATATATATATATATATATATATATATATATATATATATATATATATATATATATATATATATATATTTTGGTAGAGATAGGGCTTTGCTATATCGACCAGGCTGGTTTTTAACTCCTGGGCTCAAGCAATCTACCTGCCTTGGCCTCTCAAAATGTTGAGATTAATAGGCATGAGCCACCATGCCCAGCCTTCACATTCTCTCCGAATGAACTATCTTACAATAAATGGTTTAAAAAATCAATGATATCTCACGCTGACTGTATCCTTTCAGTGGGCTCCACATTGGAAATAGAAAAATCTAGATTATTTTGTGTAACTAACAGAGCCTTACATAGCTTGTCTACTGCGTAATGGACATCATCGTCTATTATTTTTCTGTGTCACTGTGTTACAGCTACTTTGACATTAACGTTGTGCCTTAAACAGCAAGATTTTTCTTGCCCCAGAATCTTGGCATTTGCTGTTGCCTTGACCTAGAACATTCTGCTTACAGATTTTTATGATTGATTTCTTATTGTTACTCAAATATTATTTCAAATATTCAATATGCAGTTCAATAATAAACCATTGACAGGGAAGGAGCAATAAAAAAAAATTCTGAAGGGTTGAACGGGTCCATAACTTGATCTACATAGTGAGCATGCCAAAAAAAATGATGAGGGATGCCTCGATGCATAATTTTTATGCACTTTTCTGTTTATTAAACATTTTAAAGGCCAGGCACGGTGGCTCACACCTGAATCCCAGCACTCTGGGAGGCTGAGCTGGGCAGATCATCTGAGGTAAGGAGTTCAAGACCAGCCTGGCCAACATGGCAAAAACCAGTCTCTACTAAAAATACAAAAATTAGCTGGATGTGGTCACACACTCCTGTAATCCCGGCTACTTGGGAGGCTGAGGCAGAACTACTTGAACCCAGGAGGTGGAGACTACAGTGAGCTGAGCCAGCCTAGGTGACAAGAGCAAAACTCTAGCTTAACAAAAAAATTTAAAGATTTTTATATTATACTCTTCAGAGTCCTCCCATGATTATTTATCTAAAAACAATCTACCCATGCAGATCCTATACTCAGCTTTATTTCCTTTACAGAGGTTAAAACTTCTAGAAATAACTATGTATTTAAATATATACCTGTTTATTATATCTTCCCAAGCAAGAATGTAAGATATTTAGGACATGCATTTTGCTTATCTTTTTCGCCATTATATTTCTAAGACCTTGAACAGTACCTGGGACAGAGAAGGAACAAAATAATGTTTGCTTGAATAAATTAAGGCAGAAGTTTACCATATTTTATTCATTTTTTTTTCTACTATACAGGATACAGATAACTTACAGGGAAGGACATAGCCAACTTGGTTCAGCTCTTAAGAACTGTCACAATTCATGAATTCCTTATGTTTCCTGAAAAAGAAAAAAATGTTGCATGATACATGTAAGGAGATTGACATAACATCTCTATTAGAAATTTCTTCTATCTCTTCTTGTTCCACCTATTGAAATTCTATTTATTTTCTTCTAATAATTTTCTTTAAAAGGCTTTCACAAATTTCAGCTGCCTCAAATAGATATTTTCTCTCAATCTTTTCAAAATTCTTGTAAACATTATTTTTACATCTTGCCTGCAATAATTATGTTTGAGTCCTGAATACTTCCATTTAACTAAAAACTTTTTGAGAGGAGAAAATGTCCATATTTATGTTTTATTTCTGTAGTTTTTCATAGTGGTATGTGCATATTATGCCTTCAATGAATATTTTAATTGAATATATTCAAAATTCCAGGCAGGTTGTTAAGTGGTAAGACTATTTATGATTAGGAGACAGCAAATCGATTAGCATGAAGAAGAGAACCTAATTAGGTAAAGAGGTTATCAATGCAAAGTCTTCTTGACTTTTCTTCCTGTCTATTGTCTCAACTCTTCTAATGAATTTCCCAGGTCAGAACTTACTAAAACCATAAGCTTGATTATGTTTATGATCTTACTGCTTAAAATGCTTCAAGGGGTAAACTCTGCCTTCAGAATAAAATAGAGGTTTCTTTAAAGACTTGTAAGATACATCATTTTATGGGATAAATAAAAACTGTAAAAAGGTTACTGCATTGAAGCAAATTCACTTATCCATTGTTTGACAATTACTCATTTTTATTTAACTTTATTGTATTTTTATGTTTTTGGGGGACAAAGTTTTGATCTGTGGCCCAGGCTAGAGTGCCAGAGCACAGTCTCGGCTCACTTCAGGCTCTGCCTCCCAGGTACAAGGGATTCTCCTACCTCAGCCTCCCAACAAGCTGAAATGACAGGCACCCACCATCACACCCAGCTAATTTTTGTGTTTTTGAAGAGAAGGGATTTTACCATTTGGGCCAGGCTTTTCTCGAACTCCTGACCTCAGGTGATCCACTAGCCCCGGCCTCCCAAAGTGTTGAGATACTGCGCCCAGCCAGTTACTCACTCTTTTTTGAGACAGTTTCGCTCTTGTTACCCAGGCTGGAGTGCAATGGTGCGATCTCGGCCCACTGCAACCTCTGCCTCCTGGGTTCAGGCAATTCTCCTGTCTCAGCCTCCTGAGTAGCTGGGATTACAGGCATGCGCCACTGTGCCCAGCTAATTTTTTTTTGTATTTTTAGTAGAGACGGGGTTTCAACCATGTTGACCAGGATGGTCTCGATCTCTTGACCTCGTGATCCACCCGCCTCGGCCTCCCAAAGTGCTGGGATTACAGGCGTGAGCCACCGTGCCCGGCCCAGTTACTCACTTTTAAAATTTGTGTGGCAGGAGTAGCTAAAATCTACTAGTTTAGCAGGAATCTCATATGCAGTATAATTTATTACACATAATCATAATGTTGTACATTATACCTCTAATCTTACTCATCCTTCATTCTGCTACCTTGTATCCTCACATCTGTAACTCCCCATGTCTTTTCCCTACTGCCTAGTCCTTGGTAATCACTGTCTTGGTCTTGATCTCTGTCTATTTGAATTTCTTTTTGTTATTTTAGGTTCCATATATAAGTAAGATCATGGAATATTTTTCCTTCTTTGCCTGGCTTATCTCACTTTGCATAATCTTTTCCAGGTTCATTCAGGTTGTGTCAAATGGCAATATCTCATTCTTTTTAGGGCTGAATAATATTCCATCGTATATATGTACATTTTTCTTTATCTGTTCATTCATTGACACTTTGATTTCCATATCTTGAAAATTGAGAATAATGCTGGCATGATCGTGGAAGTGCAGGTATTTTTATGATGTGGTCATTTTATTTCCGTTGGGTGTATGCACAGAAGAGATATTGCTGGGTCATATAGTAGTTCTATTTTTAATTTATTTAGAAACCTCCATATTGTTTCACAACTTTCTTCCTCTCTTGTTGTCCGTCTTTGTGGTTTGATTATTTCTGCGGTGCTAAGCTTTGATAACTTTTACTTTATTGTTTTTATGTCTGCTGTACTTTTTTGTTTTGTCATTACCAGAAGGTTTACATAAAACCTTTTACAGTTATATACTATTTTAAGCTGATAACAACTTAACTTGTATTGAATACAAAAATCTAGACATTGACTCTCCCCACACAATGTATGCTTTTGACGACACAATTTGTATCTTATATGTTGCATATTCCACAATAATTTATGATTGCTTTAGTTATTTATGTTTTGACTTTTAACCTTCATACCAAAGATGTATATAATTTGGAAACCGACATTAAGATATTGGGGATATTCTGGATTTGACTGTGTATTTACGCTATTATTGAGTTTTATGTTTTTATGTGTGTTTGTGGTAGTAACTATTATCCTTTTATTTCTGCTTAAAAAATTCCCTTAAGCATTTTTTGTAAGACATGTGTAGTGGTAATGAATTCTCTTAGATTTTGCTTGTCTGGAGATTTTATTTCTCCTTCGTGTTTGAAGGATAGCTTTTTTCTTTTTTTTTTTGAGAGGAGTTTCGCTCTTGTTACCCATGCTGGAGTGCAATGGCGCGATCTCGGCTCACCACAACCTCCGCCTCCTGGGTTCGGGCAATTCTCCTGCCTCAGCCTCCCGAGTAGCTGGGATTACAGGCACGCGCCACCGTGCCCAGCTAATTTTTTGTATCTTTAGTAGAGACGGGGTTTCACCATGTTTACCAGGATGGTCTCGATCTCTTGACCTCGTGATCCACCGGCCTCGGCCTCCCGAAGTGCTGGGATTGCAGATGTGAGCCACGGGCCTCGGCCTCCCGAAATGCTGGGATTGCAGGCGTGAGCCGCCGCGCCAGGCTGGAAGGACAGCTTTTTGCAGGGTATAGTATTTTTGAGTGACAGGTACTTTCCTTCAGCACTTTGAATATATCACGTTATTCTCTCCTGATCTGCAAGGTTTCTGCTGAGAAATTCACTTTTAGTTTAATATAGATTCCCTTATATGTGACTTAATGCTGTTTTCTTTCCGATTTTAAAGTTAACTTTTTATTTGACGTTTGAGCTTCATTATAATGTGTCTTAGAGAAAACTACTTTGGATTGAAACTCTATGGGAATTTTTGAGCTCTATGGTCTAGCTGTCCATTTCTCTCTAAAGACTTGGGAAGTGTTTTAGCAATTCTTTTATAAAGTAAGCTTTCTGTTCCTTTCTCTGACTCTTCTCCTAAAATTTCAGTACTGCAAATATTTGTTCACTTAAAGGTGGCCCATAAATCTTTTAGGCTGTCTTTATTCTTTTTCACATTTTGTTGTTGTTATTTACTGAGTCACTTCAAAAGACTTAGACAGTCTTTATTTTGCTTGAGCTAGTCTTCGATTGAAGCCCTCAAGTGTATTTTTTATTTCATCGATATAATTCCATAGCTCTAAGATTTCTGTTTTGCTTTTTCAAAGTATTTTTAATTTTCTCAATCAGATGATAAATTAATATTTAGATTTTATTAAATTCTGTTTGTATTCTCTTATGTCTCTCCAAATTCCCTTAAAGTCAATATTTTGAATTTCTTTTTAAGTGATTTAAAAATTTCGATTTCTTTGGGGTCAGTTACTGGAGAGTTATTATGTTTCTCTGTTGTTTACAGATGTTTCCTTGCTTTTTGATGTTTGTGTTTTTTGCATTGATGTCTGTACATCTGTTGGTGAAGCCACCTGTACCAAACTTTACAAAGTGGCTACTGTAAATGGGTATGAAGGTGAGAGTTGGGCTGGATGTGATGGTTCTTGTTCTGTGTGAGCTCAGTAGTATAATTTTGTGCAGCTTTTTCAGTTGTGTTCAATGTTAGCAATGACTGCTGGTGTCCTTAGTGATTTCTATTGTGGGAGTCTGTGGTAGTGGTGTTGGCTGCATAGGTTATTAGGGCAAGAGTTCTAGGGACTTCCTGTTTTTTATTTCTTCACAGCATGGAGTCTTAGTCGAGGTGATCTCTCCTACTATTGGGTCTGACATGGCTCACAGGCATCCATGGTGGCACTGGCATCTAGGGCTCAGAAAGAATTTGGAGATGGGTTCCTGGCCTCAGGAACTTTGTAAAACTTTTGCAGCACTTTCAACTTGAGGTGCAACTTTATTATTCAAGGCATGAGTGGATGCTGTTATCCAGCTAAGTTAGGGTCTGTTGCTCTGAGGCAGATTCCAGCAGCTGGGCCCAGGCATTTGGGGTTTAGCTGTGGTTATGACTCTGGAGGGCAGGGTACACCAATTGCATGGCTCCAGGCAAGGAAGGTACTTTGGAAGCTTGAGCCCTAGAGAGCACAGCACAGTAGCAATTCAAGACCCAGAACTAATAGGGCACAGAGGCAGCCTGGGCTCTGAAGGATGAGGTACCAGCTCTGAAGGATGAGGGAAGAACCCTAGGGAATGGCAGTAGTCCAGGCTTATGAGGACAGATGCAGCAGTGGCAAGTAACCAGACTTGGCAAGATGCCACCATGCTTGGTCTTTGAGGGTCAAGGAGCAGCACAGTGATAACCACTCCTTGAAGAGACACATTTTCTCAGCAGTTTTAACCGAGGGAAGCTAGTCCAGATCTGGGTAAGTAGGGTACTTTGGCAATCTGACCTTAAAGGCAGGATCACATGGTTTAGCTAAGGCTCTGAATCCCTGGGATATAAGTTATCTTATCTGTTTGGCTGCAGCAAGAACGGGTATGCCAGTCAGTGAAGACTCTGAATCCCTGGGGATGAGGTGCCATGTCAGCTGCGGTGCTGAAAGGTGCACCTCCTCTAGTGTGTTAGAGGTTGGTAGCCCCTAAGTGATAAGGTGCTGCATCATCTGTGGCATGTGGCACAACAGCTCATATGTGCCAGAGGCCTGAGGTCCCCAGGAGTCATGGTGTTGTCTCAGCTGTGGCACCAAGGGTCATTAGTGTTTGAGGGAGGCCTGATGTCCTCAGGGCATGGGGTGCTATGTCTGCTTTGGGGCCAGGGCTCTACTGCCACAGCAGTTCCAGTCTTCAGGTCTGGTACTTAGCTCAGCCCTAAGGGGAGAACATGCCACTGGGATGGGTGGGAGATGGAACAGCTCTGTGATAACTTGGTTGCAGAAAATAGCAGCATCTCTGCTTAAGGTTGGCATGCTTGAGGTGGTCATGGTGCAGTGGTAACTAAACCTCAAGAATGATGGGATGCAATGGCTACCATCCTCAGAGCAGGATGCACTCTAGCAGTGCCCTGGTTCCAAGATGGCGCAACGTAATAGCAGCACAGGCCTTGGGGATCATAGTAGGGCACAACACTAGCCCCTTCTCTGGGGGGTAGTTCAGTGTGTGGACTTCAGGGAGCTAGCTAACCTAGACCCAGTACCTGTAAGGGCTAAAGCAATGTCCAGTAGCAAAGACTACAGGTGACCATGGTCGTAATGGAGGCTGCTGGGATCCTCTTTCATACCTTTTTGTCTGTAGGAAAAGTCCCTTCTGGTTCCAACATGATCCCAACTAGGGGGATGGGTGGCATAAGCATCATGTTTCCTTCTCTTCTCTATGTGGCCATCCTAGCCTTCTGTGCTCTACAGGATTTCTGTTGCTTCTTTGCTCGTCTCTAGTGTTCTTCTTTGGATATTTTGGTAGAAATATAGTTGCTTATTTGTTATTTTGTATTTTGTTGTTGGGGAAAGAATACTGGGAGCTTCTAGTCAACCAGCTTGCTGCCATCACTGAAAATAGAAGTTTCTTAAAATGTCATAGAAGGATTGGCTTTCTGTGACCTATACATCCTCTCACCACCACCTCATCATTAACATGTAGCCATAGAATGTAGTATGTTAGTGAACATACTATGATGGTAGGATGTTGCATATGCATAGAGCACTGTTATTTCCCTTTGCACACTTAAATTATTTCAAGATGCTATTCAAATGTTATCTCCTTAGGAAACCTCTCCGACTACCTTAATTCAATTGGGAGCTCTTAGGCTGTGCTAAATACTCTTGGGCAAAAATCCTGTCATAATATGCCTATTATAATTGTTAGATTTTAAGAAATCTAAGTAAGACATGAGAGTGTGATCTTTCCCTCAGAAAAGAGACTCTGGCTTCTTTACCTTCCTATCCTCAATACCCAGCAGAATTCTTGGCTATTAATTTGACCCTAAAACCTTTCTGCTAAAAAAATGGGTGGAAGAGTAACTGAATGAATGGCTGGAGGATGGATATATTGATGGGTGAATAATATACTAGTTTGAGGGGAGAGTTAGGGCGTATTGTTTTAAAAGAAAAAATAGGATATTATTTTTGAAACCATATTGATAGTTTCTTATACTCATTTTGACAAATACGAAGTAACATATCTGGGTGATGTAAATATACTGGGAGGGATAGTCAGCCTAATATGAATGATCTGAGACTAAATCATTAGCTTAGGAGCTCTGGGAGATGAATGTTTAATACACTCAATTGCTTAGTCACTCTTTTCTCATTGCCATTTATCACTGACATTCTTCTAACTCGTCGACATTATATATGCAAGGGAAAAGATAGAGATATTGTAGCATACTCGATCTGAAAAGCATGTCTTGACTTCATGTTACTGTCTCAGCAAAGGCATTGTCAGATATTGCATATTCTGAGTCATGGCTGCTCCCTGAAACTATGAAGTCTCTGCTTTTCGTGGGCAGGATGCCAGTTTGATGTGGACCATAATGGAAATCTATGGCACGGAACATTATTCAGGACATTTTCCCTTGAGAGTCCTATCTGCTGTGTGCTGGGCCTGCATGACATTATCCTAGGGCATTCCAGAGAATAGAAATATTACAGCTGGCCTATAGCCTAGAAGATGACTTCTTCGTAATAATATTTCAAGGGGAACTTATTTTGCCAGAGATACAAAGACACATACGGCCAAGGGTTTTCTAAGTGACTTCTCCCTTTAGAGCTTTGGTACCTAGCAGTCTTTAGGCTGAAATTATCTTTATGCAACTGCTTGGGTATATGTTTTAGGATATCAGAAGCAAAACATATGGTACAGAATATAATTAAATGCTAAATTAATAATGTCAAAAATGCATACAATCTAATATCAATCTAAGAGACCATCTTGAGACCAGAATAACAGAGGGAAACATGGCAAATGAACAAGTGTGATAGGAAAGATAGACAAAAGGGAAGCATATTTCTAGAAAGATACAGTTCAGAGTAATTGAATCACAGGGAATGAGGGTTACACAATATTGGCAGCCATCAGAAACAGGTTTTCAGTGATCGTAATAGCGTACTTCTACTGATGATCTTTTCCTAAAGACTTCAGCACAGGGTGCCATTTAAAGGTATAAGAATGTTCTGTCTTGGATGTCTGTTCCATGGGGAACATTTTCAGTTCAAGATCCAGATAAAGAGAGAGTCTCACTGACAAAAGTGCTTGAATCTGTTTTTGTTGTTCCCTCTCCCATTTGAGAAGAAACCTTGAACTTAAAAGGCTCAGGTCAGAGTGAATTTTATGATACCTCCCTAGATTTATAAAAGAAATTTGAGAATTAATACTTTAAACAATTTGCAAATTTGATTAGAAGTTTATCAGTTGGTTTGTTACATGGGTAAACTGTGTGGCACTGAGGCTTGGGATTCCAAAGATCTCATCACCCAGGCCAGAAGCATAGTAGCCAGCAGGTGATTGTTCAGCCTATGTCCCCTTCCTTTCATCCCCTGTTTAGTGATCCCCAACTCTACTGTTTTCATCTTTACAATTGCTTGTGTTCAAAGTTCAGTTTCCACTTATAAGTGAGAATGTGCAGTATTTCATCAGACAAAGGGCTAATATTTAGACTCTACAAGGAATTTAAACAAATCAAGAAGCAAAAAACTTTTCGAAAGAAGACATAGAAGTGGCCAAAAAACATATGAAAAAATGCTCAACATCACTACTCATCAGAGACTTGTAAGTCCAAACTATTATGGGATACCATCTCATACCAATCAGAATGGCTATTAAAAAAGTAAAACAAAACAAAAAAAAAACAACAGATGTTGGCAAGGCTGCAGAGAAAAGGGAATGCTTATACACTGTTGGTGGGGAATGCAACCTAGCTTAGCCTCTAGAAAACAGTTTAGAGGTTTTTCAAAGAACTTATAGGACTACCATCCAACCCAGCAATCCCACTAGCATATATACCCAAAGGAAAATAAATGCATGCCTATGTTCATTACAGCACTATTCACAGCAACAGATGTGAAATCAACCTAAGTGTCCATCAACAGTGGACTGAATAAATAAAATGTGTTGCATATACACCGTGAAATACCATGCAGCCATAAAAAAGAAAGAGATCATGCCCTTTACAGCAACATGGATGGAGCTGTGAGCCATTATACTAAGCAACCAAACACAAGAATGGAGAAGTAACTCTTAAAGAGAGAAAAAAAAAGATCCAGAAGCAAGACGGAAGTAGACTTCTTAACACGGGACAAGAATAAAATAAAACATACAGAAATAAAGCTAAACTGGATTAGAAATAAATCTAATACATCTCCAAGTCACCATCAGTGTTTTGGAGGAAAGGTTCTGCGAAAAGATGTGGAAATTCATAGTTTTGCATATGTACAGTGAGTTGATTATAATCCTGATGCAAGTGTGGATTTAAACATCAATATCAACAAACTCCTTTGCCAACTTCACCAAATAGTGTTGCATTGAAAAAAATATCTAAAAATGTCTTGATTGTGTGTGTGTGTGAGAGAGAGAGAGAGAGAGAGAGAGAGAGAGAGAGAGAGAGAGAGAGAGAGAGAAGTTGAAAAGGGCTATACATATCTGATTGGAATTGAACTTTCGTTGTCCAACGTGAACAAAATGAGGCAAGAAGCATTGTGGTGAGGGATAAATAAGTGAAAATACATAGTATATACAGTGCCTGGTTCATAATAAGAACGATTCCTGCTCCAGTGATTATTCCACAATATTGTCTTGAGTCTTCTTTATATTGATGTGATTTATTTAACATGGAAATAATAAAATTCCTTCATAACTTGATTTATAAAAATATAGTTACATATTGGTTTACTTGACAAAATTACTTCATATATATTAGCTCAGGAGATAACGGTCATTTAGAACAGCACCTGTCATCCTGTCACTCAGAAAATGTCTACTGAACTTCTGTGTGAGAGGTCTCTTGATGCTTTGAGTAGAAAGAAATCACCTACCTGGTTTTACCTCCCAACAGATTTATAGTAAGGAAGATGATTATTACCTCTCATTTCCCAGAAGAAAAACCTGATGCTCAGGGAGATACATTACTCAATTGCACATCATCAAGTATAAAATTACCCTGGAAATAAGTATAAGGATTTTTCTTTAATGAGAGGAAAAAGGGTGTCCCTTTGAGGAAGGAAAGGAAGAAGGAAGAAAGTAAAGAGTACAAGGAAGGAAACAGTGGTGCTTTGGGAGAAACATTAAGAAGGGCTGGAAACCGAAATTACATCATCCTCATATGGCTCAGGTCTGAGTGTTTCTGCTGCTGCTTTCCTTTTTCTCATTAAAAATGTAGAGTATACTCTTTCTAACTCTTGCCTATTCTGAAAAACTAAGTTTCAAGGAAAAAATTATATAAAAGGAAAAAAGAAATCAGTCCTTGGGGAGAAGCAATTGTCCTGGAACCTTTGGCAAAAATCTTCCTTTCTGTTCTTTTTTTAACCACTGGGATGGATTTTCTTCAAGTCCTGAAAGCCATTCTATGAAGAATGCTCCCAGTAACATTTTTAAAAAGACAATATTATTCAAATTCTAGCTGTGGATTCATTACTATACTTTTGATCCATAATGTTTGAGGCATCAATTATCCCTTTTGTAAGAAAAAGTGAATGTGTGACCCATGGCAGCAAAGACGGTCCTTTCCGTTTCACAGCCATCTGCACAAATTTATTTCCCTTCCTTATTTAATTGTATTCCTTAATCAGATGTTCAAACACTTGAATTCTCTCAAGGCCCTTGTTCTCTTTCTCACCCCTACCTGCCCTGCCCCAAGGGGCAATCAATCACTATAGTATGTGTCTTTCCTTTGTAAAAATATTAATGTTAAAAATCTCCGTGTGAGCACTTCTGATTATTGTGCTCTGCAGGCAGCCTTTCCTGTTTCTTTTCCTCTCCAAAACATCCTCTAAGCAACTTATGCTAATTAACTAGCTGACAAGATAAAACTTCAAATTGTGTTTTATAAAGAATTTCATTATTGTCCAAAGCAAAAAAAAGGGAGGAGTTATTATAAAGCTTTTTTTCAGAATTTAATTTTTTCAAATAAACATTATGCCATAATGTTAAATGATAAATCATTTCATAATTTGGGAACATGTTATAATACCACTGTGATTAATACAACCCTGTTTAGGCAGCTTTTAGTGTTTTTTTCCCTTAATTAATTAGATGAAAAAAATGAGCTCCAAAGTGGATTGTACACATACCAGGGTGTCTACAAATAACGCATTGGGATGTAGGAAAAATAAAGTGTAGAGCTATTTTTTCTACTCTTTTATTTAAAAAAATACATTTTACACTTTTCTTTATATACAAACTGACGCTCAATTCCTTACTTGGTTTATTTGTTGCAAATGATGTATGTAAAATTCTGAGGCAAACATGGAAGTGACTGAGGAAGTTAACCATGAATGTGGTTAATTTTATAAAAAGATTTTTAAGCGGTAAAATCTTTACAAAAATTTTTAATACAATCTAGTGTGATCATACAAAATACTGTGTAGCCCACAAACTTTCATAAGGTAACTAACAGGAAAAACCAGAGAATGGTTCTTGAACTTAATGAGATAATTTTTTTTTCAAAGATAAGGATTTCCATTTTTCTGACCTTAATTACAGCAAGTGGCTATGGGTAGGATTCCATGAAAAAATGCATCTAATTTGTCCTTTCAAGGTAAAGGACATATTACTGCATTGCAAAATTTTAAACCTAAGTTTTCAAAATTACAGAAAAATGTTCCACTACTAATGGTATTATATTATGTAAACAAGTACCTCTTTGGGTATTTTAATAAACAAAATAAGATACTTTTTATAATAGCATTTACTTGGTTTTTATCACTTTTTTAAGATTAATATTTTTTGCATATATCTACTAAGCATGAAAATAACTATTAAATGGACAGATAGCATAGGGAGCAATTATTTTTATTGATAAAACTATATAGTCATTAAAATATGGCAAAAAATCTAAATGGAAGAATTAATTATAAAGTAATGAAGAAACTGAAAAATTCATCAACTCTAAATCTCCCCCTCTTCATATATGTAAACCAAGGCACCGGAAGTTATTTCCCTAGCCCACCTCTGCAGTGCTTTTTAAGTGTAGGCTGATAAGAACTCGCGTCTGGACGTGTAAATATGTTTGAAAACACCACCCGTTAGGCTCCATGATCTGCTTGGCTTTTCTTCCTGGCCTGATCACTTAATATTTTCAACATTGTGAACTGCTTGCATTACCATGTGTACTCCATGGAACTCTCTTCCCACATCTTTGCTCTTTTTTTTTTTTTAATCTCTTTGCTTCAGAATTCTTGCTGTTCCTCCTAGTTTATTCTTCAGAGACTCAGCACAGCCATCACTTCCTTGAGGACGTAAAAGGATATATATGATAAAATAAAGTTCTTTATACACAATACTGTCCAATACTTCATTCACAATATTGTCTAAACTCTCATTATATAAACATGAAGGCCCAGATAAGTAATGCACCCCGCGTTACCCAGTGCCCCACTATCATAATCCAGTGATTTTTTTTTTTACTGTCCCTAAATAATTTCCAACTGTGATAATGTTGGTAACTAATAAAATATGACTGTTTTATATCTGATTACTTATTATAAATGCTTTACATAATTTGTACCTAAAATTAGTCACAGAGAGAAAATAGATTAATTTCCCAATTCGCTCTTAAAATACTAATAATCAGATCTATTTGCATGGCTTATTAAATGTTTTTTACAGCATCTTTAAAAAGCGATTCATAATTTTTCTATTACTATACAGGAGTAAAGATACTGAAAAGATTTCTTTAGTACTTCAGGGCAAACTTGAATAGGTACAGGCGTGTTTTTTGTAAGTCAATGTGTGCTTTATTTACCTGTCACAGAGTTAGTTTTCTTCTGTTGCCCAGATCTGAAACATTTTTACTGATTAGGGATTTGCAACAGATGCAAATGTATCTACAGCAAGATGTGCCAAGGTAAGAAAACTTCTGGTTTGGGGTTCCAGGTAGACAGGTGCGCTCCCAACTCTACCTTCCTGTTTCCTCTTTAATCATTCGTCAGTTGGAGTTAGAGCCTCCGAAGGTTATAAATAGATTTTGATTAAAACATGGCCTTCGTGAAAGTTCTGATTCGATGTTTCATTTTGTTAGGCAAATGTAGTGTAAAATGATCATTTGAAAAATAATAATTGAATAGCAGGCATAAGACTTCAGCCACACAGAATGGTTATGCTTACGTGTGACCCATTTTCTGGGGAATTGAACTCAACTCATTTTAGAAACCTCCATGTGGTTCAATATCTAAAATTTAATCATGTCGAATTTTTTTAGGTAGTTCTTTCTTTAGCTCTTAGGTTAGACACTTAAATAACTACTCAGTCAATTATGTATCTTTCTCAGTAGTCTTCTCTTTGTTTTTTTTTCTTTCCTCTGAAATGATCTAAATGTATGAGTGGGGGAGAGTACTCATTATTTATCTCCCTGGCATCAGCGGAAACTTCTTTTTGACCATTATTTTTTAAAAGCACTGTCTTCCACCAAGACTAACTCAGTCTACTCGGTCTTCATCATCGTACACTAGCATCCTCCGCTAATCTCAATGACCTTCCCATGACCTGTGGTATCCATGTCTATCCCTTATGTGCAGTACCATCTCATTGTTCTGCTCACTAATCCTCAGGCAATACTTCACTCACTCACTGAACCTAGGGGACTTTCTTTAAACACTCTCATATAGCAGTGGGATACAAGGGCTCTCTGAATCTGCCTTTGGGCCCATTCTTCTTGGCTCCACCCGTATCCATTGTTAACATAGGGGTGTGTCTGGAAATGGGATTACTGTAAGAGAGTCCAATTTCTCCATGCTACAGGCTGGAAAGAGAGCTTTCCACATGTGTCTCTGTCTCAGGCCTGAGTGAACCTACTCTCACATCCACCTTTTGCAGTTCTGTCCTAGATGCTTTCCTTTCATTATGCCTTTTATTTTGCCATTCATTGTGGCAGGAAAATGAGCCCTTATCAAATTCATACGTTTTATTTCTGATGTGGTTCAGGTATAATCTCTCTACTCTGACACCTCTAACCTTTTAATATAATAGAGCCCAAAATTCCTTTGTCTACAAAAATTCTGATATTTTCCACAGAGATTCTACCCCTTTTCAATCAGCCATATATTTAAACAACAATCTAGACATTCTCTTGCCTTGTCTTAATCTATGTCAACATTTTCCCACAAGTAATAAATACTGCTGACACA
This sequence comes from Callithrix jacchus, assembly GCF_049354715.1. NCBI lineage: Eukaryota > Metazoa > Chordata > Mammalia > Primates > Cebidae > Callithrix > Callithrix jacchus. The sequence goes on from NC_133516.1 coordinate 97,489,468, forward strand.
CTGGCCAGATAGCCTCAGTATGATGGGAAAATTTTTATTTCTTAAAAAAACAAACTCAGTTATGTCAAAATATTAAGTTAAATCTTACATTAATTTGCAAATATGAAATTCTTTTGGCAAGTAAAATGCATATTTTATGCATGAAGACAGAATCTACCCAAATATCCCAATTATTCCTAGACATAACGGTAATAACCCTAAATCCCAAACACTTTTTAGCACTTGCATTCACATAAATAAGATAGAACATCTATAATGCTATCATAGTGAGACCTGGATGGACCATTTATAAACCAAATGAATTAGTGGGCAAAGTTCTTAACATTTTGTGGATATATTCTGAACTGCAATATATTTTTATACAGGTAACAATAAGCTTGACAATGTATGTGAGAATTCTACTCTTAAGACTTTTATGAAATACAGATCAAAATCCTATGAACAACAAATTCTATTGCATCCAAACACTGAATGCCGAAACTTTCAAAAGTGTACTTACTTCAAGGGATATTAAATACAACTGAATTCTAGTGCAGTAAAAGAATCCAATAAGTCCTCCAGCATGATGATTGGATTTGAAATGAAACAGAGCACTTTAACAGTGTAGTTTCATTTCATGCTCCTGTATTTTGTCCAGATATTAAGATTTAAACATGGAATCAGTATGACCAGTGTTTTATATAAGTTGATTTTAATTTTTAAAGAGTGTACAATGTCATTAAATGAACCTTTCGTTTTTAGTACACCACAAAAATGGATTAGTCATTCCACACGTCTTTCAACAGCAACAAAATACAATCTGATCTGATTATATTTTCCCATGGATTGACAACCTGGTGATAGATATCAAAATTTCCTTCACAGACTCTTTGATGTATCTCATAGAGCGTGTGGCCATCAGTTATGGTGTCTGTCTTGGTGAAAATCAATAGAAACTGTGAACAAGCTAACTTTCTTATCATTGTTAAGGGACCCATTAATTAACCTGCAACTGCTGTCAATGCTGGCATTCATATTTTTTAAAGAATCTTTTTTGAAATGTGATTGTAACCAGGTGACAAGAGCAGAGCTGTGGGGGTGTTCCAAAGACACTGACTGTTTCCTGATTGGATATGTTTTCCCAGGTCCTTGGGCCTCACTCACCCAAGAATGGGGAGAGGGCCCTGGTGGCACAGTGAGCTCGTGCAAGTAAATATTGGACCCAAAGAGCTTTGCAGAAAAGTGATTTATTAGGCAGAGAGAGAGAAAGAGAAATAGAGAGCAAGAGGGCGCGCCCATGCTGTTGTGGGACAGGATCCAGAGGAGGAGTCTGCACAGGTAAAGAGAGGGAGAGAGAGAAGCCTCCCATGCTGCCCTGGAGGGGATCCCGAAGAGGGAAATCCGTAAGTAAGAGAGGGGGGAATTAACCTTGGAGTTACTCCTGCCCCATTTAAGTTCTTGTCCCATGAGAGGAGCTTTTCCAAATTTCCTTTGGAGTGATTGATCTTTGACTCTGATACGGGATTGGTTGCCTCTCCTGCAATCAAAGCCTCCTTCCTTTGAGCTTGTGGCAGGCTTTCTAAACAAAGGAAGCTTACCTGGGCTGTTTACCTAAGCTGCACGCGGGAAAGTTAGACAAAGAATTCTAGGTTTCCAGATGGGGAGGTGTATATAGGTATGGTGCTGTTAAGTTCTTGCCTTTGAAACCATGCCCCTTATGGACCTGGGAAGAGAAGTTAACACCGTCCCTCAGTGTCACCCCTCTGAACAGGAAAGTCCAACTGCTGTTGGGACATAGGCATTGATTGACCTTTAACTACTTCCTGCTGAACTGGGGGGTAGAAGGGGCCCTGCAGTTGAGGTTCCCTCCAGAGGCGAGTCTTCCAGGGGCGCAGGTTGACCCACAGGTTCACAATAGAGCTCATGAGCCCAGGACATCCAGGGTTTTATTTGTAGGATCATTTGAGATCTTATGGTGTTAATTCTAGAAGAAACCAATGTGACAAGAAGGTTAAAGATGAGAAGCCCAGTGGCCAACACTAATAGAGTGGTTCTAAACAGGCCTACGAGAGGATAGAGCCAGGACCTCCAGTGGTTAAACAAGCTTCACGATAGTTTCTTGGAGGTCTTTAGCCCTGTGTTTGATTGATCCCTGAGTTTTTTTTAATTTTGTTTAAGACAATACCTGTTTGATTTATAAAATGGCAGCATTTATTCCTAGAAAGAGACAGGTTCCTTCTCTCTCAGCTGTTAGCAGATTTAGGGCCCTTCTACTTTGAAGAGCTGTGGCAGCTAAAGAGTTAAGCGGTTTCTGCAGAGTGAGCTGCCTCTGCAGAGAGAATTAACCAGCTTTTAAATGTTACTGTTTCATCCCGAGATAGCTTATATTAAAACTGAGTAGAGATAGTAACTTTTCTAAGGCCAGTACCAACTTTTCCTATTGTTCTGGCTTCCCCCCACTCCACTATGAAAGGAATAATTGGAGTTTGAGGGTCCAGCTACAGATAGCAAAGTTAAGAGTGATAGCCCTGTTAATGCCAAGTGTAAATTAGACTGCTGCTGAGCAGTTACCTTCCTGGGGATCTTGTTGGAAGGGCAAAGGTAGATGCTCTAACACCTGCATGAGTACAAAGGGCTGTCTCCTGGAACTTCAGGCTGTGGAGTGGAGGGCCTATGATTTTCTTCAGGAGGGCCCAAGGCTTCAGTTGAGTGTGATGAATCCACAAGTCAATTCCCGCCACCTTAACTGTCATTATGGGGAGACAGAATAACTGAAAATCATCCTTCCCAAGATGGACCTAGAGAGGGAGACCCTGAGGGCAGAGATTTAACAAGCACCAAGTCTCCAGAGCAGAACAACCTTTACCCTTTTTCCCTGGAGTGTCCTTCAGGTAAGATTCTAAGAGCCCGTTGGTACTTAGTCAAGGAGATTGTGTCTTTTATTAGATCTGCTGTTTCCTTGTTTAATACAAGATCATTAGTAAAAAACAGTCATCCATAAAAGCATCTCATAGGGGCTGAGTCCTATTTTCTGAGGAGAGTTTCGAGCCCTTAAGAGGGCTATTGGTAACAGAGAAGGCCACGGGAGGTGGGTTTCCTGTGCCATTTCTTTAGGTGTCTCTTGAGAATTTCATTCATCCTCTCCACTTTCCCTGAGGACTGAGGCCTCCAAGCACGGTGGAGATGATACTGTATTCGTAACACTTTGGAAATTCCTTGGGTCACCGCAGCATTGAAGGCAGGGCCATTTTTGCTTGAAGACAGCGAGGGAGTCCGAATCGAGGGATTACTTCATTAATCAGGACTCTTACTACCTCTTGGGCTTTTTCTGTTCTACAGAGGAAAGCCTCAACCCGGTTTGTGTAGGTATCTACGCATACTGGGAGATATCGATATCCCCGAGACTTAGGCATATGGGTGAAGTCCACTTGCCAGTCCTCATCTGTGTAACGCGTGGCTCACTATTCCCCAGAAGAAGCTTTGTTATGTGCTAAAGGATTATATTTCTGGCATATTTCACATCCTTTGACTTATTTGTTGGACAGCCTTGAGGCTTTTCACTGTAAACCTAGATTTGGCCATTTGATGTGTATTCTCTATACCCATATGGCAGGGTTTTAAGTACGTTCTCTTCCAGTTGGCAGCGGGTAGGAGGACTTTTCTCTCCTCAGTAGCTAGCCATCCTGAAGGAAGAGGATTGCATCCCTGGGAGATTGCCCACTCTACCTTTTCTGATGAGTATTGAGGTTTAGTTCCCTGGAGAGGGTTTTCCCGTATTAAAGGTTCATATATATATATATATATGGCAGTTCTTCTGTCTAGCTGCCCTTTTTGCTTCTAGGTTAGCTCGGTGATTGCCCTCTGCTTCCTTCTCATCTCCTTTTTGGTGACCCCAGCAGTGTGAAACTGCTACCTCTTTGGGTTCTTGGACAGCTTGTAATGTGTAATATTTCCTTATGATATTTAATGGGAGTTCCTGCCGGGGTTAGGAACTCTTTCCTTCCATATGGCATCACGAGTGTGCAGAACCAGGTAAGCATATATGATATCTGTGTATATATTTATTCTTTCCTTTTCCTAATTTTAGAGCTTGAGTGAGGGCTGCTAGTTCTGCCAGCTGGGCACTAGTTCCAGGAGGAAGGGAATTGCTTTCAGGCACGGTTTGATCACTGGTTACTGCATATCTGTTTTTCCAACTCCATTTTCCATAAAGGAAATTCCATCAGTGTATAGGTTAAGGTCAGCATTGGCTGGAGGAGTTTCTAAGAGATCCTCCCGAGCCACCTAATTCTGAGCTGTAACCTGTTGATAGTTATGTTCTGTGTCTGCACCTTCTTCTGGAAGAAAAATAGCTGGGTTGAGGACTGCACATGTGCGTAGCTGAAGTACAGGCCCTTCAAGCATGAAGGTCTGATATTTGAGTAGGCAACTGTCAGACAGCCATAAGCCTCCTTCAGAGGCCAGAATTCCAGCTACATCATGTGAAGTCCATACAGTTAGATCTTTCCCTTTCATGATTTTGACAGCTTCTGAGACCAGTATAGCCACTGCGGCTACGACTCACAAGCAGTGTGGCCAGCCCTTTGCTACTGCATCGATTTCCTTACTTAGGTATGCCACCTGTTGTGGCGTGGTCCCCCAAGTCTGGGTGAGAACCCACAGTGCCACTCCTGACTTTTCTGTAACATATACGGAGAAGTTGTTCCCTGTAGGAAGGCTGAGAGCTAGAGCCTGCAGTGGTGCCTGCTTTAGGGTATGAAAGGCTGCCTCAGCTATAGGGTCCTATTGTATTAGGTGGATATTAGCTTTTTGGGTTTGCTTAATCAGAGCGTATAAAGGTTTTGCTATTTCACCGTATCAGGGAACCCACAGTCAGCCCAATCGGCAGAAACAAGCTGTTCCTTAGAATCCCTGCAACTGTTTTAAGGTCTTTGGATGGGGGAGGCCCAATTTGGGTTGGAGACGTTCTTTATCAAGGGCCCAAGTGCCCTTAGACAAGACAAGCCTTAGGTATTTTAGCTTTTGCCTACAAAATTAGGCTTTTTGTTTGGAAACTTTATATCCACAGGTGGCAAGTAACTTTAGGAGGTCTTGAATGGCCCGCTGACGCTGGGTTTCTGAGTCTGCAGTTAAAAGAAACTCATTCAGTATTAAAGAAACAGAGTAGCTGGATGTGAAAAATTACTAAGGTCCTAAGCTAGAGCCTGGCTAGACAGGTGGGGGCTATTTCAAAAGCCCTGTGGTAACACCATTGAGGTGAGCTGAGAATTCTGGTTTAAAGGGTCTTCAAAGGCGAACAGAAACTGGGAGTCAGGATGTAATGGTACACAGTAAAATGCAATCCTTAAGGTCCAGGTCTGCAAACCATTTTGCCTCTCCTGGTATTTGAGAGAGCAAGGTGGAAGGGTTAGGTGTAGCTGGGTATAAAGGAATCACAGCTTCATTAATAAGCCTGAGATCCTGCACCAGCCTCCATTGTCCATTAGGTTTTTGTCCTTCTAAAATTGGAGTATTCCAAGAGCTGTTACAGGACTTCACTAGACCCTGAGCTTTTGCATTCTTTACAATATCCTTTAGCCCCTTTTTGGCTTCTGGTCTTAGGGGTACTGTCTTTGATAAGGAAAAAAGGTGGGATCCTTTAGCCTTATTCAAATTGGGCATGCCTTCTTTGCCTGTCCAAACTATCTGTCCATTGGCCAAACCTTGGGATTAATCCCTCCTTGAAATAATAGGCAGCAGAGAGGAAGGAAATCCTTCCTGATGACATTCACATAGAGATAATGGTTCCTGCTGTGGCTAACAGGTCCCTCCCTAGTAAGGGAGTGGGACTTTCTGGCATGATGAGAAAGGCATGGGAGAAAAGCGTGTTTCCCCAGTTACAGCTTAGGGGCTGAGAGAAATATCAGGAGACTGCTTGTCCTGACTCCTCAGACAGTTACAGACTTGGAAGACAACTGTCCAGGACAGAATATTAATACTGAGAAGGCCACACCAGTGTCCAGGAGGAGATTGACTTCCGGCCCTCTATGGTCAGCTTTACCTGGGGCTCTGTGAGGGTGATGGCTTGTGCTGGCACTTGCCCGGGCACCCTCAGTCCTGCTGTTGGGTCATCTGGTTAGCCACCTCAGGCCCTGGGAACCTTCATCCCCCGGGACAGTGTGTGTTCCAGTGATCCCATTGGCACAGTGAGCAAGGATGAGGAAGTAGTCCATTTCTCTGGGGACAATTTCTTATAAAGTGTCCCATTAGGCTACAGTGGTAACAACCTCTGCCAGACTGGCCGCTAACCCAAGCCTTTCTCACTTTTGAGCCCCTTGGGTCTGCTTGCCTGAAGGCCCTGACCAGGGTTGTGGTTCTTCTCTGGTCTCTCCTGTTCCTTTCAGCCTGTTCCTCCTGGTCTCTGTTATAAAACACTGAGGTTGCTAGGTTTAATAATGATTCCAGGCTCTGCTCTGGCCCCAGGGCCAGCTTCTGGATCTTCCTCCGAATGTCAGCTGCTGATTGCATAATAAACTTGTCCTTTAGTATTAACTGACCCTCGATTAAGTTTGGTGACAGGAAAGTATACTTAAGGCCTCCTGCAGTTGCTCAAGGAAGGCTGTTGGGTTTTCTTCCTTTCCCTGAGTTATGGTGGAAAACATGGCATAGTTGATGGGCTTCTTCCCAGTTGGCCTTAATCCCTGAAGTATGCAGGTCAAGAGGTGCCTATGACTCCAGTCCCCTATTCTGAGTCAGGAGCCCAGCGAGGTTCCCTGCTAGGGACTGCTTGTCTACCTGTAGGAAATCTATCCTTCTCCTCTGGCGTCATTTGGTCACGTATTTGACTAAGGTACCAGGTGTCCCCAAATTCTTGAGCCACTGCTAGAGCAGCCTCTCTCATTGCTAGTCGGGGTTTCACTAAGCAATAACATGGTATCTTTCCAATCTAATTAAAAGGACTGACCCAGGCCTTGCAGAACATCTATGTACTTGTCCAGGTCATCTAAAAATTTGCTTAAGTCTGCCTTGATTTGCCTTAAGTCAGAAAGTGAAAAGGGAGTGTGCACCTTGGTTGGGTCAAATTTCCCTCCTACTGCCTACAGGGGGCAGAGTCTGGGCATCCAAGTAGCCTGAGATGCCTTGGCCATTTAGGCCTCCCCTGGCTCCTTTTGGGTGATTGGAGCTGAGGAGGCCTGGCCAGCATTGGTGGTGGGAGGAGCCACAGGGAGTCCTCAATGTGGGGGTAGTCCTGAGGAGGGGTTAGTAGGGTATGGCGTACAGGCCTTATATAGCTGAGGATTATTCCTTAGAGAAAAGAAAATTTACACATAGAGGACCTCAAATCATTTACCTTCACTCTTACAAAACAGGTCTAATTGTAAAATGGTGTTATATCTATACTTCCATTAGGAGGCCGGGTTTTTCCACTTGGCAGTGTACCCACAGTATCATGGCTACACTGTTTGGCAGAGAAAGATGAGCCACTTCTTTAAAGATTATGTGTCTAGTTGGTCCTAGCTCTCCAGGAGGTACTCTAGAGAAACTTTCCCTTGGGAAGAGGAGCACCCACCTGAAATTAAACAGAGGAATGCCCATATCCCCGGTTATTACCTGCAAATGCTAAGCCTGGGATGTTCCCCCAGTTATAGTGTAAGCCCTGGGGGACTCCCCCAGTTATAGCCTCTCATAATTTCCTTATGTCCAAGATGCGTGATCATCTTTTGGGGCCTTCCATGTGCTGGGTGTAATCACACTTACCAGCACCATGGCACATGCTCACTGTCTACATATATCCTCATTGACCACCATATAAGACATGGGGACTGCTGGGATTGGTGATTTGTACAAGGGCATCCCTTAACCAGGTGACTGAGGCTTGGGTGACGGGACTTAATATTCCCTAGCAAGAGTTCAATTAACATAGGCCTGATTATAAAACTGCCTTAGGAGGGTAAACTTCTAGGGGGGACTTTTGACCACAACAATCCAAAGACGACTGGATGGCCACGTGGCTGAGGCCAAAACAATGCCCTCAGGACCCAGACCTCCTCCCCCACCCCACTTTCTATTATCAGAAAATTCCTTAGGGTTATGGGGCCTATAAATAATTATTTGAGCCTAGGACATGGTTTGACTATGATCTTCTAGATGAAGAAGTTCTGCAGTACAGAAAGCCAGTTTTAGGCAAGACAAATTGTACATCATTAGATTCTGGCACCATTCAGTTGGACTGGAAAATTTGCAGGTGACAGAAAACACAATATCCTATAGCCTCCAGTTCCTGGACTCCCCAGATGGTTCCCTATTTAAGCCCCAATCAGGCCTGACCCTACCAGGGATTTGAACTGGCAACTTTGTGGCTGCTAGACCTATGCCCTAGTCACTGCAGTAGCAGGTTGCTCCTGTGCTGGGGACTACCGGAGAGAAGTTTCTTTTATGGAAATTTGGACCCAGGAAAGTAAAAAAAACTGCTCACTGCTGTGAGTCTGAAAACCAGGTGTGTCCCACCCACACAGGCAGAGCTGTTCACACCCTCTGCTGTGTGCATGGCCTGGGGAAAATGCACCTTCCCCAGGTGCCCGGGTCCATCATGACGGCTGTGGGGATCAGGTGCATGTGTTAGGCCCCTCCCTGTGCCACTACCTCCTCCTGAAAATGGGCCTTGGCCCACTCCCTCAATGCACCAGGGCTCAGCTGGGCTCCCTTAAGCATTGTCTGAAAAACAAAACGCTGTACCTTTAAATATAGCTGGGCTACTTAAAGAGGGGGCAGAGCCTGGATTTGTGACTGCACATATCTGGCCCAGCTGCAGTGACTGGTGACCTCTGTGTGCAGGCCGGCTGCCTGCTTTCTGCAGAGGCATTCTGGGACTGCCTGGGGTGGCTCCCATGGGCTCAGTTCATGGCTGGGACATGCGCAGCTGGTGAGGAAGTGGGCCAGGCACTCTGGATCAGTGGGCTGCCCAGGGGAAGCACTCTTGTGCCATTGCAAGCCTGGCTGTCCCTCCTGCAGTGCCACAGGCAACTTGGCCCAGAGAGACAATAGAGAGAGAGCAGATTTGGAGAAAGCTGGGCACAGTGCCTCCCGTGGCCCCACACAGGCCCAGTGGCCTCTGTGCCCAGTGCTTTCTCCTTAACTGATACAACGGAAGTGATAGGACAGATCTTTTAGCAAGTGGGACGGGTCCAATTACTCCGAAGTAACACAGTCTCTTACAACGTTTCTCCAGGCTGGCTCACACGTTATTACCACAGTTTTACTTTAAATACTTAGCAGAATCAAGGTAAGCTCTGTAACTCATCTCCCTTCCTAAAGTAAACATAAATGTAAAAATAACTTTGGGATATAATCTTTCGGCTTAAATTTGCTTCTTTTTCATCTCACAGCAGTGACTCCCTTCCTTACACATCCTATTGCATCTATTTACTCATTCTAAAAATGTCTTTTTGTTCTTGAGGACTGTTTTATACTCATGTGAGAGAGAAGCCCAATCATTTATAAGAACATTCCACAAATTATTTTCAGTATTTTGGAAGTGTAAGTGTAATCTTTTGTCTTTTTCCATCTGTAATGCATATGCCATCCCTTGTTCATGCATGAAATGTTTTCTAAAGTATGACTTTATTAGAGTGTATGTTAAGCCTTAAAATCGTCTACTACTAAATCAAGCTACCAACTGTGAGTTTAATAAGTTTAACATTTTGAGAATTTATTTCAATTAAAGAAAATTCAAATTATAATCTTGTGTTTCTGTAGTAATTTAATTACATTAATTACTGGAAGAAACACAAAGATGAATAATACTCAGTTTTTGCCCTCAGAGAGCTTATACTCCTCCCAATGGGAAGGATAAACAGTTCAAAGAAACCAAACTCTCTTTTTTCAAGTCAAATAAGTAATTTGACAGATCTATTAACAAAGACATTTAGTAGAGCTAAGGGGAATTGGGAAACTTTTTACGAATGGGCTATCCTTTGATATGGACTTTGAAAATAAGAACAGATTTAGGTCATCAGCTGATTACCTAAACCTGTTCTTACTTTCTTCCTGGGTACACATGTAGACTACATTTCCAGCCTCCCTTGTAATTAGATTTCTTCATAGAACGAAGTTGTGTTGGTTGGATGACAACAAAGGTAGGAAGTGTTACTTTCGGGACTAGACTATTAGAATACCTTCTTCATGTGTTTTCCCCTACTTCCTAATTGGAAGAAAGAGCAACTTGAAATCTAGAAAATGGTAGATCCTTCAAACTCCCGAATGCCCGTGTGAAAGACAGCCAGTCAATGGATTGTCTGCTGCGTCCTTTTACATAAGAAAGCAATCAATTTGTGTTTGAATATGATTGCTTTGGACATCTATATGTAACAGTAGCTAGCTTACCATAATTAATATAGATTGGTAACATTCTGGTAAATGTCATTAGACATTAAGTTAAATGGCGTTGTTCTGGTAGAGGAAATGATAGCCCTAAAAGAATAAAACTAGAAAAACATGACTCTTATTCATGATGGCTTAGCAGTCCTGTTTGGCTGAAGTGTAAGTTATAAATAGGAAAAAAGTAAAAAGATTCAAAGTGAGGGATTAGGTGGATTGAAAAGAATACTTGGCTATACCAAAATATATGTGTTTTTTCCCATTTTTCTGCTTCAACTATAAATGTATCTTCCCATTTGCCCCTTTGTCCCGGGAATACCTATCACCAAATGCAGATGTCTCACTTCTAGCTTTGACTGGTTTTCACTGTTTTCTCTTTATTACTGTAGAGGATACAGTCCTTTTTCTAGTCGACTTAGAATGCTGAGTGCAACAATCCATGATCTAGAGAAATGCTTGTACATAATGTTTTCATGAATTTCTGAAAGGTTCCTGGGGTAGAACAGAAAAGTGATTATAGGTCTAGAATCAGAATCAGCTTTGTGTTCTTTTTATTTTCTCATTCTCGCTTAGAGGTAAGAGTTAAGTTTGAGCTATAAGCATATTTTTTCCTGCTACTCAGTGGAATTTTTAAAAATTTTTTTTTTTTACTTACGGAGGATCACATACATTTCAGTAGTATTTGCATGGAATGTTTATAAGTGATGGCAATTATAAATTATTCCTATCTTTTTTCCTTCAGCAGATTATAAAAATCAACAAAAACACTACTTAAAACTAATATTAGCTCACTTACCCAAATTACAATCTTCTAAAGTAGATACTATTGTTTGCCCCTATTTTACTGATAAACTGACACTTTGAGGGAAAAGTAACTTGCTCTAGGTTTCTGATCTGATAAACAGGAGAGTAATGATTTGAATTCAAACAGACTACAGAGCCCCAGCTCAGCCCATAAATACAACCCAGTGTTAGAAACCAGCTACATACACAGGAATTGTCTCAAGTGCATTGTGCTGCTACAAAAAATATCATATACTAGGTAATGCATAAACAACAGAAATTTTGTGTGTGTGTGATTTCCATTTTTTTCCTTCATACATTTTTTTAAATTGTACTTTAGGTTCTGGAATACATGTACAGATGATGCAGGATTGTTGCATAGGTACATACAAGGCAAGGTGGTTTGCTGCCTCCATCCCCCTGTCACCTATATCTGGCATTTCTCCCCATGTTATTCCCCGCTGTCCCTCCCTTAGTCCCCCCATCAGAGTCCAGTGTGTGATGCTTCCCTCCCTGTGTCCATGTGTTCTCATTGTTCAACACCCACCTATGAGTGACAACATGTGGTATTTGATTTTCTGTTCTTGTGTCAGTTTGCTGAGAATAATGGTTTCCAGATTCATCCATGTCCCTACAAAGGACATGAACTCATCGTTTTTTATGGCTGCATAGTATTCCATGGTGTATATGTGCCACATTTTCCCTGTCCAGTCTGTCATTGATGGGCTTTTGGATTGGTTCCAGGTCTTTGCTATTGTAAACAGTGCTGCAATGAACATACGTGTACATGTGTCTTTATAATAGAATGATTTACAATCCTTTGGATATATACCAATGTAATGGGATTGCTGGGTCAAATGGAATTTTTATTTCTAGATCCTTGAGGAATCGCCATGCTGTCTTCCACAATGGTTGAACTAATTTACACTCCCACCAACAGCGTAAAAGTGTTTCTTTTTCTCCACATCCTCTCCAGCATATGTTGTCTCCTGATTTTTTAATCATAGCCATTCTAACTGGTATGAAATGGTATCTCAGTGTGGTTTTGATTTGCATTTCTCTGATGACCAGTGATGATTAACATTTTTTCATGTTTGTCGGTCACATAAATGTGTTCTTTTGAGAAGTGTAAGCTCATATCTTTCCCCCACTTTTGAATGGTTTTTTTTCTGGTAAATCTGCTTTGCTTCTTTATAGATTCCGGATATTAGGCCTTTGTCAGATGGGTAGATTGCAAAAATTTTTTCTTATTCTGTTTGTTGCCAGCTCACTCTAATGATTTTTTTTTTTTTTGGCTGTGCAGAAACTCTTAAGTTTATTGAGATCCCATTTGTCCATTTTGGTTTTTGTTGCCATTGCTTTTGGTGTTTTAGTCATGAAGTCCTTGCCTATGCCTATGTCCTGAATGATTTTGCCTAGGATTTTTACGGTGTTAGGTTTTATGTTTAGATATTTAATCCATCTGGAGTTAATTTTAATGTAGGGTATAAGGAAGGGGTCCAGTTTCAGCTTTCTGCAGATGGCTAGCCAGTTTTCCCAACATCATTTATTAAACTGAATCCTTTCCCCATTGCTTGTTTTTGTCAGGTTTGTCGAAGATCAGATGGTTGTAGATGTGTGGCATTTCTTCTGAGGGGTCTGTTTTGTTCCATTGGTCTATATCTTCCTTTTGGTATGAGAACCATGCTGTTTTGATTACAGTAGCCTTGTAGTATAGTTTGAAGTCAAGTAGTGTGATGCCTCCAGCTTTGTTCTTTTTACATAAAATTGCTTTGGTTATGCAGGCTCTTTTTTGGTTCCATACAAAGTTTAAAGTGTTTTTTTCCAGTTCTGTGAAGAAGGTCAATGGTAGCTTGATGGGGATAGAGTTGAATCTGTAAATTACTTGGTGCAGTATGGCCATTTTCACAATATTGATTCTTCCTAACCATGAGCATGGAACGTTTTTTCATCTGTTTGTGTCCTCTCATATTTATTTGAGCAGTGGTTTGTAGTTCTACTTAAAGAGGTCCTTTGCATCCTTTGTTAATTGCATTCCTAGGTATTTTATTCTCTTTGTAGCAGTTGTGAATGGGAGTTTGCTCATGATTTGGCTCTCTGTCTGTTATTGGTGTATAGGAATCCTAGTGATTTCTGAACACTGATTTTTATCTCAAGCTTTGCTGAAGTTGCTTATCAGCTTAAGGAGATTTTGGGCTGAGATGATGGGGTCTTCTAAATATACAATCAATCATGTCACCTACAAATAGAGACAACGTGACTCCCTCTTTTTCTAATTGAATACCCTTTTTCTTACCTGATTGCTCTGGCTGGAACTTCCAATACTATATTGAATAGGAGTGGTGAAAGAGGGTATCCTTGTCTAGTGCCAGTTTTTGCCCATTCAGTATGATATTGGCTGCAGGTTTGTCATAAATAGCTTTTATTATTTTGAGATATGTTCCATCAATACACAGTTTATTGGGAGTTTTTAGCTGTTGAATGTTTCAAAGGCCTTCTCTGCATCTGTTGAGATGAGCATGTGGTTTGTCTTTGGTTCTGTTTATGTGATGAATTACATTTATAGATTTGTGTATGTTGAACCAGGCTTGCATCCCAGGATGAAGCCCACTTGATTGTGATGGATACTTTTCGGTGTGCTGTTGCATTCAGTTTGCCAGTATTTTACTGAAGATTTTACATCTATGTTCGTCATGGATATTGGCCTGAAGTTTCTTGAGTCTCTGCCAGGTTTTGGTATCAGGATGATGTTTGTCTCATAAAATGAGTTAGGGAGGATTCCCTCTTTTTCTATTGTTTGGAATAGTTTAAGGAGGAATGGTACCCTCTCCTCTTTGTACATCTGGTAGAATTTGCCTGTAAACCGATCTGGACCTGGAATTTTTTTGGTAGGCTATTAATTGCTGCCTCAAATTCAGATCTTGTTATTGGTCTATTCAAGGACTCAACTTCTTCCTGGTTTAGTCTTTGGAGGGTGTTAAATGTCCAGGTATTTATCCATTTCTTCATTTGCTGGTTGATGGTGGTTTGTATTCTGGTGGCTTCGATGGTGATATTCCCTTTACCATTTTTTTATTGCATCTATTTGATGATTCTTCCTTTTATTTATTAATCTGGATAGCTGCCTGTCTCTTTTGTTGATCTTTTCAAAAAACCAGCTCCTGGATTTATTGATTTTTGAAGCGTTTTTTGTCTATCTCCTTCAGTTCTGCTCTGATCTTAGTTATTCCTTGTCTTCTGCTAGCTTTTGAGTGTATTTTTATCTTGCTCCTCTAGCTCTTTCAATCTTTACTCACTTCTCATGTGGGCATTTATTGGCTATATATTTCCCTCTAGGCACTGCTTTAAAGGTGTCCCAGAGATTCTGGTATATTGTGTTTTTGTTCTTATTGCTTTCAAAGAACATCTTTATTTCTACCTTCATTTCCTTGTTTATCCAGTCGACATTCTGTTCAGTTTCCAGTGAGTTTCTTAATCCTGAGTTCTAATTTGATTGCACTGTTGTCTGAGAGGTTGTTCATTATGATTTCCAGTCTCTTGCACTTGCTGAGGAGAGATTTACTGCCAACTATTTGGCCAATTTTAGAGTAGGTGCAATGTGGTGCTAAGAAGAATGTATATTCTGTGTATTTGTGGCAGAGAGTTCTGTAGATGTCTGAGTTCAGGTCCTGGGTATCCTTGTTGATTTTCTGTCTGTCTCATTGATCTGTTTAATATTGACAGTGGAGTGTTAAAATCTCCCACTATTATTGTGTGGGAGTCTAAGTCTCTTTGTAAGTCATTAAGAACTTGCTTTATGTATCCGGGTGCATATATATTTAGGATAGTTAGTTAGCTCTTCTTGTTGTATTGATCCTTTTACCATTACGTAATGCTTTTGTCTCTTTTGATCTTTCTTGGTTTCAAGTCGTCTTTTTTATCAGAGACTAGGATTGCAACCCAGCTTTTTTTGCTCTCCATTTGCTTGGTAAATCTTCCTCCATCTCTTTATTTTGAGTCTGTGTTTGTCTTTGCACGTGAAATGGGTCTCTTGAATATAGCACACCGAGGATCTTGACTTCTTATCTAGTTTACCTATCTGTGTTTTTTGATTGGGGCATTTAGGCCATTTACATTTAATGTTTGTTAGTATCGTTTGTTATGTATGAATTTGATCCTACCATTTTATTACTGGTTGGTTGTTTTGCCCTTTGGTTGGCATAATTTCTTCATTGCATTATTGGTCTTTACCATTTGGTATATTTTTGTAGTGCTGGTACTGGTTGTTCCTTTCCATGTTTAGTGCTTCCTCCAGAAGCTGTTGTAAGGCAGGTCTCAAAGTCTCTCAGTAGCTGCTTGTCTGTACAGGGTTTTATTTGTCCTTCACTTATGAAGCTTAGTTTGGCTGGATATGAGATTCTGGGTTGAAAGTTCTTTTCTTTAAGGATGTTGAATATTGGCCCCCACTGTCTTCTAGGTTGTAGGATTTCTGCTGAGACATCTGCTGTGAGTCTGATGGGCTTTCCTTCATAGATAACCCAACCTTTGTCTCTGGCTGCCCTTCTTAGCATTTTTTTCCTTCATTTCAACCCTGGTGAATCTGACAATGATGTACCTTGGGGCGGCTCTTCTTGCGGAATATCTTTGTGGTGTTCTCTGTATTTTCTGGATTTGAATGTTGGCCAGCCTTGCTAGGTTGTGGGTGTTTTCCTGGATAATATCCTGGAGAGTATTTGCCAGCTTGGATTCATTCTCTTCGTCATATGCAGGAACACCTATCAAACATAGATTAGGTCTTTTCACATAATCCCATATTTTTTGGAGGCTTTATTCTCAAGTCAAGAGTGCTTTAGCCTACTGAGCTTTGTGATGGAGAGACCCACCTAGCCTGTTGCCTGCTTTTAGCATCCCCTCTTTCCAGGGGGCCGGTAGCTCCATCCCACAGCCTCTCCCGGCCAACCAATGCATCTGCCTAGATCTCTGCAGGTAACTCGGGCACTTTTCAGCCCAGCAAAGATCTCCTTGTCTGTGGGTTGCAGAGGCTTTGGGTGAAGCGCAGTATCTGGACCCATGAGCCAGAAGGAGAAGCCTCCAATCCTCTGGTCAGATGCACTTCCCGGGTGGTGTAGCGCCCCACCCTGCCTTAGATACCCTCTTTGGGCTATGCCCACTGTCCAACCAGTCCCATTGAAATGAACCTGGTACGTCATTTGGAGGTGTGGAGATCACTCACTTTCTGCATCTCTCACTGGAAGTTGCTTCTATTTGGCCATCTTGGTGGAATCCTCCAGAAAGGTATTTCTTACAGGTCTGGAAGCTGCAAAGATCAAGGTGACAGTATTTTGATGTCTGGTGAGATCCTTCTTCTATCTTCACACTGTGGAAAAAGAGATGGGCAAAAGGGGACTATTTCTCTCTAGCTCTTTTATAAGGCAGGACTCCATTCATGACGACAGAGTCCGCATGACCGAATCACCTCTCAAAGAATACTCCTTTTGATACTGAGGCATCAGGAATTAAGTTTCAACATGAATTTTGGAGGGAACATAAACATTCAACCGTAGCAGAAGCATTTTTCTTCGTCTGACACACAGGAAGACTGCATTTTCCAGTCCTCTAGAAAGTTTTGCACTAGGGACTATCCTTAGATGCCATGCATTTTTTTTGTTTTTATTACATGCTCCTTAACTGGCTGAATGAAGGGGATGCAGTGGCAACACAAGGTGCGAAGAACCATGATCCCTGAAGTATATGGAAGGCCATTTGCCAAACACACACCTGATTAGTCTGTGAAGAGGCTAAGAAATAAACCTTTATTGTGTTAAACACTGATCATTCTGAGTTAATTACAACAGCTAACATTAATTGCTTTGATAATGTGCACTGTTTAGCTCTCTGAATTGTCTTGTCCTGGATAATTTTTCTAGTTATTTCCCCATTCATATTTTCACTTGGCACTTTGTTCCCAAAAATATCCTCTAGTAAAAAATCTTTTGGTTCTACATCGTGTGTGCTTTGATCAATTTTTCATTGACTACTATCTAATTTTAATTACCCACATAAAGCTTCCATATTCCAAACATCTCTCCGTGAACCACTGATTCAAACCTACTTCCAATATCTGATTCTTTAAATTCTAGACATGTGATTCCAATTTGATCTTAAAATCCTACAACAATTTCTAGAAATTACAAACTCTCTGTATTTCCACCTTTCCTTCTACTTATCTTCCTTTTAGCAGCTTTTAACGATACATTACATGAAAATAGTTGAGAAACTAGAACTTCTTGTCAGAACTACTTTTTACAAACTAGAACCTCAGAGAGCAAATGAATCTCACATGAATTATTTCATGAACACACAGAAATGCAAGTGATTGTCCATTGAGCTCTTCATTTGCAGGAGTCATTAAAAAATGCACACCCCCGCACACACACACACCCCCCACACACACACACACACACACATTTCTTAAAAATGCTCTAGGCCACATGCCCCTAATTTCCACTTGCCCTAACTTTCCCTATAAGAGTGCAAAGCTGAATTACAGTCTTCTTAATGTACACATACATTATAAGTATTAAGGATTTTAAAATGCAATTCTACTAGTCTTCTAATTTCAATTACACACGGTACAAGGCAATTTAACCTTTCAGAGATAATCCCATCTACTTTGAATAATAGCAAATCTGGAGTTACAAAATACATAAGCTAAGAATTAATTAGAGATATAAGCTATAATGCAAATAAAATAATAATTATTATAATAGAGGAATGCACAGTGTGCGAGAGCCCCGAAGAAGGCACACTGGTGAATAGTAGGTTGCACAGCAATTTTCCATGCAGAACGAGAGGAAAAGAGAAAAAAGGCTGACGATGATCAAAGCTTAGGTCCCATGTGAAGTATCGGAAAATCAGGCTACACATTACACAGAGGGATAAATGTATGGAGCCTTGTGGTGGTGGTAGGTGCTACCAGTTCCTACGCAGATCTCTTTCCCTTTGCTGGCATCTTCATCCCCCAGCAATTATTAGTGTTGGCCTCCAACAACTGATTGCTACGCTCTTCTCAGAAGAACTGTCCCCTGATCTAAAAGACTCACCTTTTCCACAGATGCTTTGGAGGTTACTCCTCGGGACTGGCCCATTGTCAGTGACTAATCGGGGGTAGAAAGGAATGCATGGTCCCTTGTTCTTGTGAGTGATCCTGTAGAGATATTTGTGTTCTAGTCATCTGTGTTATTCAGGATTTGATCAGACCACTGAGCATTTTTAGTTATATAGAATAAGTAGTTTTGCATTAGACCTATGCAATTGTGAGAGATCGTGAAGTAATCTAAGAACAGAGTTGATAGATTGAAGTTGTTAAAAGTCCTCAGAGTGGCCATTAGTAAGAAAAGTTAGACATACCTAACAAACTGGAACTCATGAAGGCAGACTGGAACCAAGAAACACAAACTGCAACCTCTGTCTCCCTCTGACTCCAATCAGGATAATGTAACCGATCTGTCGGTGAAGCTGGAGACAAACACCAGGAGGGTCTCTGCACATTTATCTGATCAAGAACTTAGGGGACTGAAGGAAGAAGTCAAATGAGAGCATGGAACCAGCTGCCATCTCCAGTAGGCCTGTGAGCCACCAGTTAAGCAATAATGGGAGCTATCTCCAACCACATCATCTTGTGCCCTTTCACTGACCTGCAGGGTAGAATGGCTGTTGCTTTCCCCTGCCTTCTAAATTTTATGCAGATACCACTTAACAACCAACCGTAAACCCAAAGACATAAAGGAGCGAGGATTCTGGAAAATGTAGTTTCCACTTAACTAGGTTAATACAGTACAGAACGACCACAAGCTCCCCATAGTATCAGCTGAACACGTAACTTAACTTAGACTGGACACAGACTTCAACTCAGCACACATCCTACTATGATTCTTCTGCCTATTTTGCTTCCCAGACATCCACAAAGTTATGTGAAAGCACCATATCAGCAAATCCCTTACCCAAGAATTCTGTCTTGGTCTCTGCTTCTAGATAACCCCACCTAAAGTGTGCCCCATCATGATAATGAATTGTGACTGTATTTCATAGGCAATAGAGAGATACTCATAGCTATTTTTGTTCACTGGTGATAAACTAATTAGATAGGTGACACAGGATAATCAATGAACCACGATGCCAAAGGTTTTAAAATGCACCAATAAAATACTGCTAATTAAACTATAAAGCAATCCTTTCTGATTCCTAAAAGTTATCTTAGATTTGCTAAAAGAGCTCTTTTTTAAATGGAGTAAACAGATTTTTTATTAATTGGTATCACTTTTATCAGTATCACTTTCATGCATACATTTAAAAAGGATTTTTCAAAAAAAATTATTTTTAGAGACAGGATGTCACTCTGTTGCTTAGGCTGGAATGCAGTGACATAAACATAGCTCACTGCAGTATCAAACGCCTGGGCTCAAATGATCCTCCTGCCCTAGACCCCATAGTAGCTGGGGCAGGTGCGCCATCACGCCTGGCTAAATTTTTAAAATGTTTTTGTAGAGACAGGGGTCTTGCTGTCTTGCCTCGGATCGTCTCAAACTACTGGCTTCATTCTACTGCCTCAGCCTCCCAAGCACTGGGAGTACAGGTATGAGCACAACACTGGCCAAACAAAAGATAGTCTAACAAAAATAAATGCATTAAGGAATTTACAAGACTTCCTCCTATTATCTAAATATTAAGTTATTTCTCAACTTAGAATGGTCAGTGTCTACAATTCTACATACCTCTTCCTCTTGCCATCAAGAATATTGATAATACATTTCTTAAAGAATTGATTAAAAAAACTAAAAGTTATTAGTGCTCAAGAGCTAAGTTTATAGTCATGTAAAACTAGTTTATTTTTGACTTCCTTTTTAGGAATGTTCTTCCACAATTTTTCCTGAGGTTTTTATTTTTTTTTTTTTTGAGACGGAGTTTCGTGCTCCTTACCCAGGCTGGAGTGCAATGGCGCGATCTCGGCTCACCGCAACCTCGGCCTCCTGGGTTCAGGCAATTCTCCTGCCTCAGCCTCCTGAGTAGCTGGGATTACAGACACGTGCCACCATGTCCGGCTAATTTTTTGTATATTTTTTAGTAGAGACGGGGTTTCACCATGTTGACCAGGATGGTCTCGATCTCTTGACCTCGTGATCCACCCGCCTCGGCCTCCCAAAGTGCTGGGATTACAGGCTTGAGGTTTTTTTTTTTATGTCACCAACACCCAGGCAAGTTATAATACCGAGACACTTGACTTTCAGATAGACACCAACACATAAACTCATTTTGACGGCCACCTGGCTGATGATTGTAAAAAGTATTCTGATTTCAAAGAACCTAAAATGTGAAAAGAATGTTTGCTCCCTACACCATGGTACCTGAAGATGCATTGAAGGTGGATAGATAATAATTAGGATAACTGGCTAAGTGGCATTTGTGTTAATCCCAGCAAAAACATGTCAATCACCAATACTAGAACATAAACCGGGGAGATGAGAAGGGATTTGAGTTACATTTAGGAGACAAAGTAGTCTGGATATTTCGTAAAAATATTTCTATGTGAAGATGCTATTCACACATTTATATTAAATGACCCAGAAATGGTTTTGCATCAGATACAAATGGATATGTATATAAAGGCTGATACTCATAATCATAGAATTTGAAGAACTTTTAGTAATTTTAGAGTTCTTGATGAATTTGTATATTCATACAGATTCCAGTGACTCTGGTCCCAATATTAGGGTATCATTTTGACTACAAAAAGAGTAACTCCCACTCAACTGATTTCCATCTATTACACAGTGATGTTGAACCTTAGTTTCTGGCCATCCTCCTATCCACAAATAGCTTAGCGAGTTTAGCTCTAAGACAAGACACTCCTGAGATATGAAAATACTTGCAATTCAGTACAAAATTGTTCTTCTCTTCAGTTACTGAAGAGATTTATTCTCTTCCACTTCATGATTACGTAGACAAATTGTACCAAAAATATCCTCATTATTTTTTCTTGCTATGCCTTTCAGTGGGCTAAAGAAAACATATTTGCATTAGTAGTATCTCCAGACCTATGTATGTGTCTAATAGTAACAATGAAGCAAATCCCTGGCATTAGTTATTTTAACATTTTTTACCATAATTAAATTGTAACTTCAGAATTTCAGACATTAATTGTTGTGGAATATACCTCAAGCAGATCATTTGACTAAGGCTTAATTTTATTAGCAGTATCCATTCCTAAAACATTGTTTTTAAAGCTACTCATAACTCGCTAATTTTATATCCTGCTTCACCACACATTTCAATGTAAAATATTCTTTGGAGAAATTGCATGATCAAAATTGTAAGTACAAAATTTATTGCTGGTTAATATATTGAAATAGGATGAAAACTTAGATCTCTGCTTATCCACTTATATCACTTATGCTTACAACCTCTAGGTGAGGCCAGCAGATATTCACAATATCAAATAAAATATAACATCTCATCTTTGGAATTTTTCAGTTTTTGCAGATTCACTTGGTTTCAAAAATAAATTATGTATAGCATCTGAAAACAATTTTTACCTATGTGCACATGTAGCTGTAATGCATCCACTTGTGTCAATGTTTGAAACTATCATAGAAACTTGAAGCATACCTGAGAGCAAAGAGTGTAATAACATTTTCTATTTTCATCTTTCAGCTTTAGCAATTATCAATTTAGTCATTTATATTTTAATACAAAGAGTTTATACAACTATTAACCACAACTACCATTTGAAGATAGTATTATGTGCCAGTGTTTCACTTTTTATGAAACACTGTTCTTCTTGTCATCAAACTATGAAGGTTTTAGTTTTATGGAGTAGAATTAAGCTGGCTAATTTAAGTAGAAAAAATAACATTATTTAATAGAAATAAATCATCTAGAAAATGATCATAAAATTCTTGAATATAAGATATTCAGGAGCACTACTGAATATCATAAAGCTTTCTTAAGTGCCACAGGAAATTAGGTGTAGCTTCCACCTCTGCTGAAACACTCGCCAAATACAATTGACAGACATTTAATTTATAACCACTAGTTCCAGTGATGTAATTAACAACATCTAATACATGTCTCTGCATAACTGCAACAGAGATAGAAAAACAGGTAGCTGGTTTCCATGGTGAGAGCCTTTCTAAGAATCACACAGTAGGAGATTTCTTAAATACAGAAAAGGGGTAGAGATGCTGGAAATTCAAAACTGAACGATAATTACTTCAGGCATCAGGCATCAGGGTTAATTTGAATAAAAATGCATGTAAAATGTCTAGCCTAGTGTTGAGCCTGTAAGTGTCTCTCTCATTGTTCTCACTTCAGAGATAAAGTAATTGCAGTAATTAACTTGCCCAAGGTTATACAATCATTAAATAATGGAACTTAGATACAAAGGTCTAGCTGATCCAAAATCTGTGTGTTAAACACTGCAGTATTTTTAAATTGAGAGTATTTACAAAAGCCATTTATTTCAATCAAATTATAATGTTGCAATAAGATAGTGAAGATCCACAGCTTGCCCAAAGTCTTATCACCAGTAACTTCAGACAACCTTTACTGCAGATCAAACTATCTGATAGGATTATGATGTATGATGGTGCTTTTATAATAGTGCATACTGTCTATTGATTGTGGTCATTGTGGTAAAACTGGAATCCCTAAATTCAGAGTCTTATCTTGACTATTAAATTAAATATCTAAAATATTCAGGATATCAGAACTGTAAAAAACACATATGTAATGTCTAAACAATCAATCAAAACTCAGAACTCTATAAAAAAAGATAGAAATGTCAAACTTAGCCAGAGATTGAGAATAGGCAAAACAGCCATCACTTCATAAGGAAAAATACTTCGATTTGTTGCTGCATTTGTTTGAAATCAATCTGAGACATTCAAGCTGAAAAGAACAACAATTCAATAAGGAGTCAATACAATTAAATGAAGTTATATTTAACTTGAAATTATGTCAAAGGCCTTTCACATTCCAGTCCCATACTGTAGATATATATTGACAAAATGAATATATGAAAACATAGGAGTCTGGAGACTTGCATAAAAATTGGGATACAAATAGCAAATTATTTGGAAATATTTTTTAGCCATAATAAATATCTACTTCCAAAAATATATATAAAGGATGCTCTTACTCTAGGTTCTTGAAGGACCATTAAATGAAAAAAGCTACGAAGATTTTTAATGTTTCTATTTACTTACAAAATTGTTAATGTCATTGTTATATATTTACATTTTTGCACCCATGCAATTACTTTCCTAAGAGGAAAGTATTCCTAGAAATGGAAATGGAGGTATAGAGGAATGTATTTAGGCCTTTTGGAAAATTGTTCCATCATGCATAAAACTACAATAGTTGTATATGAAAATGTCAATTCTTCTATACATTATTTCATTGGTGTTTTCAAAAATAATTTTAAAATACTTTTAAAATAAATATTTATTTCATTTCTATTGAGGTAACATATTTATATCTAATGGCATTTATTTTACAATTTTGAATTGCCTGTTCATATTGTTTCCCATTGTTGTATTGGAGTACTTGTTTTTCCTAAATTGTGTAAGATCATTTTATGCATCAAGAAATATATTTTGCCATCCATATATTGCTACATTTTCCCCTTCTTTCATGTTATGTGTTTATTTATGTACTTTCTTATTTGTTTTGGTGCAAAGATGTTTTAAACACATGGTCAATTCTAACATTTTCTCATAAGAAATTCTGTTATTGATACCACAGTTAGAAAAGGTTTCCCTGACTTGTATGTTTATAAATATTCACATATAATTTCTTCATACATTATTTTGTGTGTTCTTTTCTCCACAGACTAATTTTTCTGAAATTCATTTTTGAGTTATATATTCATTTTGTATATTGTATATATTACATTTTCCCAAATGTTTGGCCATTTGTATGTCCATCCTGATTTGAAATTAATAAGTATATTTATTCATAGATACTTGGCTTTTTATATCTGTTTTAATGATCTTTTTGTTTTCACATATCGAGATATTATTCCACTATAACTTTATACAATTAAAGTAAATAATTTTTATTTAATTTTTTGTATTTTCTATATTTGTTGGTATTATAAATAGGAATTTTATTTATATTGAAGATTCGGGGTTTTTAAAAAATTTACCATGGTTTACATACACATAATAAAATTGTCATTTTCTTTTAAAAAGTTTGTAATAAATTTCTTGTTCACGTGGACAGTTTTATTATATAAAAAATATCAATTATAAATTGACTTACTTTTCTTTATTGGTTCACACTTTCAAAATTAGGTAAGATCAAGGCAGTAAAAATGGGTACACTTGTCTTATTTTTGTTTCAAATGTAATGCTTCTAGTCTAGTGTTTTGTAATGAAATGGTTTGAAGATTTTAATATTTCTACAATGATAGAACATGTTTACATTTCAGTTTTATAAAAAGCTCTAATATTTAAATGGGATTTTAAATGTTATCAAATATTCTATCTAACCTTTTCACTTAGGATAATTTATATTACAATATTTCCTAATAGTAAACAGTTCTTTCATTTCTTAAATGTACTGCACTAGTAACATTTTTAAAATATACTTTTGCATTTAGTTTGCTAGCATTTATTTTTAAAGTAAGCATCTATATTAATAATTAATAGTTTAGCCTTTTTTCAGGATTTATTGATAGCTTACAATATGCATCTTCAGCTCATTACAGTAAAATTTCAAATAATATCATAGTCCTTTATATACAGTGTCAGAAACTTCCAGCAGCTATAATTTTTCTTCTGTTATATCCTGTGGGATATAAACCACACAATATGTTCTTACTAGACAGTCAAGTATCTTTTAATATAAATAAAAATAAGAAAATTATGTTTCAGATTGAAAATTCTTTTTACTATTTCTGGTGTATTTTATTACTTTGGATAGATAAAGGTTTCTATCTGATACTACATTCCTTCTGCTTGAATGAATTTCTTATAATGTTGTAATAAAGTTTTATTTCAAATAAATTGTTTTTTATTCCTCTGAAAAAGTCTTTTCTTTTTCCATTCAAATTTGAGAGAGATTTTTATTGGGGATAGATTTGTCTCCTTGCCTATTCCTGTGTCACTACCACATTTTTTAAATTTCTCTAGGTTTAAATACATCTAAACATTGACCAGTATATGAGCTTATGTTGGGTCTGTAGATATTTTTAATACTTGACATTTTTAGTTAATTCAGTATTACAATCTGTAAACACAGTACATTCCTCCATTTGTTATAGTCTGTGATATATCTGGTTTTTTGTAGTGTTTTGTGTAGACGTCTTAACTATCTTTTGTAAATTACTAGCTATTTAATTTTAATACTATAGTAAGTAGTATATTTTCTATTTTTTCTAATATATAAAAATTCAAAATGAATTTTCTATATTGGACTTGTCACCAGCAATCTTTTTTTGGGGGCGGGGCGGGGAGACAGAGTTTTGCTGTTGTTACCCAGACTGGAGTGCAATGGCGCCATCTTGGCTCACCGCAACCTCCGCCTCCTGGGTTCAGGTAATTCTCCTGCCTCAGCCTCCTGAATAGCTGGGACTACAGGCGTGCACCACCATGCTGAGCTAATTTTTTTGTATTTTTAGTAGAGACGGGGTATCACCTTGTTGACCAGAATGGTCTCGATCCCTTGACCTCGTGATCCACCCGCCTCAGCCTCCCAAAGTGCTGGGATTATAGGCGTGAGCCACCACGCCTGGCCTGTCACCAGCAATCTTAATGGAATCACTTATTAATTATATTTTCTTGTGGATTATTTTGTGACTCTAATAAAATACTAATTGTGTCCCTTTTTAATTCTCTGTAAAAGATTTTCTACTAAGATTAATAAGAATTTACCAGAGAAGCTATCTGAGCAGGGACATTCAGCTTTTCCTACTGAAAATAAATTTAATAATGTATTTAATTTATTCAGTATGTCTGGGAGTATTTATATTTTCTGTCTATTCTTGTTTTAGTATTGAAAAGTTGTATTTTTTCCTAAAATTGTCCTTTTTTTGACCGAGTTATCTAATTTACTGTCATAAAGATATTTTATGTACTATCTTTTTTTTGCCATGTTCATAAAATCTGTAGTAATATTTCTTTTTCACCCACGATATTGGTAAATTGTGGTTTTTTTTCCTGACCGCTATTTCTAAGGAGTTATTGTTAATGTTTTTACTAAATCAAGTTTTATCATCTTTGATTTATCTATTGTATTAGAGAAAGATAGGGAAAGAGAAATGTAAAATCCATTTCAGTTATAGTCTTTATTATTTTCCGCATTCTGACTTTTGAATTTGATTGGATAGTCACTTTCTTGCTATTGCAAAAAGTGCTACAATGAACAAACACACTTGTAGGTCTTTATGGTACAATAATTAGACTCCTTTGAATATATACCTAATAACAGAATTGCCCTTCAACCCAGCAATCCCAAGTTTTTCCAGAAATCACTAAACTGCTTTCCACAATTGCTGAATAATTTACATTTCCACTCATAGTGTGTAAGTGTCCCCTTTCTACATGTATCCAACAAGAATAATAAAAAATCCTCAGCATCACTAATCATTAGAGAAATGCAAATAAAAACTACAACTACATGTGATACTATCTCACACTAGTTACAATGGCTACCATTATTATTTTTTGAGGGAGAGTCTCACTCTGTTGCCCAGGCTGGGGGGCAGTCATGGCCACTTAAGCCTTGACTTCCTGGGCTTGAGGGATTCTCCCACCTCAATCTCCCATGTAACTGGAACCGCAGATGTGCTCCACCACATCTGGCTTTTTTCTTATTTTTCTTAGAGATGGGGTTTTGCCATCTCTTGAAGCTGTGGTTTTACCCAGGCTTGTCTCGAACTCCTGGGCTCAAGCAATCCTCTGGCCTCGGCCTCCCAAAGTTTTGGGATTACAGGCATGAGCCACCATACCCAGCCAAAATGGCTATTATTAAAAAGTAAAAAATAACAGAAGCAGTGAGTTTGCAGGGAAAAGGGAACACTTACACACTGCTGGTGGGAATAGTTCAGTCATTGTGGAAAGCAGTTTGCCAGTTTCTCAAAGAACTTGCTTCAACTTTAGCAGAGTTCATTTTACTCAGATAGGGGCTTTGTTCAAATTTATGTCTTATATCCTTCTTGGTGCCTCAAACTTGATCCCATTCAAACATGCAATAACAAGTTAGTACATTAATTTTGGTGCCAAAAAAAATTGAAATCTATGCATAATTTTTTCATAATACACGTTGTCTATGAACTTTTTGAAAATATTTCACATCTTTACCTCTCATCTTAATATTTACTTTTCCAATATTTACATAGTTATATTCACTCTTTGGTTTAGTCAATCTTCTTTTTACTTTCTTTGGTTTGCTCAGCCCTTAAACTTTACACCTTAAAGTGTATTTCTTTTAAGTGGTATATTATTGCTTTTACTTTTTGATTCAATTAGACAATCTTTGACATTTAGTATTTTATTTACTTTTAATGTGGTTACTGATATATTTGTTTTATGTATACCTCTTACTATTTTTTATTTGACTTATCATATTTAATGCTTCCTTTTTTCTCTTACCATTTAGAATAACTATTTACTATAATTTTCATTATCATATATTTCAATATTATTTTCTATTAAAGTTGATAATTATGCATTCTTTTCCTAGATATCATAAATATTACAACATATTTCACTGATTTATTACAATTAATATATATCATTGCATCCCCAAAGTAATAGTATTTGTTTTTAAAACTTGTGTAATTGGGTATCTTTGGGAAATTTGGGTAACTTTTATTTAGTTTTATGTTTTTTAATGGCCTAACAATGTCAATCAATTGTAGATCAGATTAAATAGATTTCTTCTTTTTACTAAGAAAATACCTACCTATTAAATTCTGGAAGTAAACAATTCTAATTTTTATGGTTAGTAAAAATAGTGAATGGTGAAGACGGTATTTGGAATAACAAATTAACACTTAAAAAATGGAAACATTATATGTGGAAGATGCTGATGGAAAAGATAAAGAACACTTTCTATTCTGCAAACAAAAAGGCTGTGGAATGTGCGCTCAGCTCACCAGTAATTACTAATTTTAATAATTAGTTTCTAAGTCACTACTGTACTAGGGTTAAAACGATGGCTTTTAAGAAGATGTGGGTAGATGTTAGATGAGAAGTTCATACTCTTACCTATAATTTATTGAGAGAAAAGAGACACAGCATCCCCCTAAAAGGAATTAAAAACTTTTGCTTCAGTCAGATTTAATTCTAAATCAGTTTCAGTTCTTCCAAATCTGAACTCTTTTTTCCAATTGATTGATTGAGATAAGAATAAAATCTACTATGATGTGAGCTTCCTAACATACGTGTTAGTATTTTGGAAGACAGTACAACTTGTTTGAAAGCTAAAAAAAAAAAAAATTCTCAATGTTTTCTGCATTGATTTACTGGATGAATGTATTTGTTATGTGTCCAGTGTTCAGTTTAGCTTTGGACTCTGTTACCTACCAAACGCCAAGCCACAGTGTTAGGTTCAACAATACAGCATAATGTATTTGAGGCCGTAACGACTTATCCAGTTATACATTATTTCATAGATTCATTATACTGACCATGACCACATGAAAATTTGATTTCCATATTTGCTAAGTTATGAAACAGTATGTTTAATGGTTAGTGCACTCTACAAACAATAACATAAAAATATTTTCTTTGCTCTGTACCCCAACCGCAATTTCAAAAGCCTTAAGCTTTGAAATAGACTTACTCTTCTGTATTAACCCTGTACTAGCTTAGCCCTCAAGTTCTTTGAAATGTTTCTTCTCCATTTTGTCACATGAGCTCTTCCTGATTTTTGCAATATCCTCTTGGTCTGTCTTCCACTATTTTCTTCATACTCCAATCCCAATATAAACAAACACGTACTGAATTGTCTCTCCCAAAACATGATTAAAAAATATTCTGAGGCCGAGGCGGGTGGATCATGAGGTCAAGAGATCGAGACCATCCTGGTCAACATGGTGAGACCCCCGACTCTACTAAAAATACAAAAATTAGCTGGGCATGGTGGTGCGTGCCTGCAGTCCCAGCTACTTGGGAGGCTGAGGCAGGAGAATTGCTTGAACTCAGGAGCGGAGGTTGCGGTGAGCCGAGATCACACCATTGCACTCCAGCCTGGGTAACAACAGCAAAACTCCGTCTCAAAAAAAAACAAAAACAAAAATATTTCTGGCCAGAGATGGTTGTTAATTATGGGAAGCGAAGGCAAGAGGATCACTTGAGGCCAGGATTTCAAGACTGCATTGAGCCATGATCCCGCCACTGAACTCCAGCCTGCGTGACAGAGCAAGACCTCATTCCTAAAAAGTATTTGTACAACATTTAGGCATGGTGGCATGAGCCTGTAGTCCCAGCTACTTGGGAGGCCTAGGGAGGAGCACTGTGAAGCCCAGCAGTTCAAGATTACAGTGAGCCATGATCGTGCCACTGCAATCCAGCCTAGGTGAAAGATCAAGACCTCAACCCTCAAAAAAGTAAAATAAAATTATCTTTTCTTCCTTCCTTTCTTTGCTCTTTCCTTCCTTCATTTCTTCTTTCCTCATTCTGTCCAAAAGTCAATAGATGGGGCAGGTAAGGGTGGGAGTTCATATAATAATAGATGGATATAGCATTGCTGTCTTTGCAAGGTATGGAGTTCATAAGGAGGACATCTACACACTGAGGGCGGTAAGACCTCAGTGTGAAGATGGGAAGCTGTTGAAATTGTAAACATGTTTTCAGAAATTAGAGTCATAAACATGATAATGGCAATGATTTAAGTAATCTCCATGGTGTTGGCTTAGAACTTATTTTGTGTGTAAACTCATGGCCATATTTTACACATATAATATATATATACATTATATAGGTGTGTATATATAATATGCATTATATATATTATATATAAAATATATGTACATTATATATTATATATAATATATATTATATTATATAATGTATATTTTATATATTATATAATGTATATTATATACACACACACACGCATGTATATATATATATATATATATATAAAACATTATATATAACATTACCTCTGTCCCCTGAGAGGCCCTCAAAGTAGAGACCTCTTATAGCACTGAGATCATCTGTCATATTATTTTCTAAATATTATTCTCCACTAATAAAACCTAGGGCTCTCTGGAGAGGTGGCTGAATCTAGGGTGGGGCATAATGTACCAAATGGACCTCTAAGTAAGAAGATGCTCAGAGAATGGCTGCCACATGCTGTCTGCTTATCTATTGCAAAAATAATGGTTTGAAACAATTATTATCTCTCATGATGCTGTAAGCTCATTGGGCTCAGCTGGGTGATTGCTACATGGGATTCCTCCAGGGATTGCAAACAATTGGCAGCCATTGCTGAAATCATCTGAAGTTCCTATGAGACAAAATGCACAGGCTAGCTCAATTAATAACTAGTAATTTATCCTGGCTGTTGATCAACTTGGGCTCTTTGCCTACATGTGTCTTTTCCGTGTAGCTTTAGATTCTTATCAAGTATTTCCTAGATTTTGTGGGGAAGGATTATCAGAGCAAGTATTATGAGAGATTAAGGTAGATGCTACAAGACTTTTTATTAGTTAACTTGGAAGTAACATGATGTCAATTCTGTTGCATTCTATTGGTTACCAAGAGAAAACCCAAATTCAATAAAATAGGGAACTATACAAGTGTGTATTTGTATACATACTAACAGGCTGGGTCCATAGGTAGACCATCTTTGAATTCTAGCTTCCTTCCCTCTAGCTTTAATGGTTTACATGCCTCCCACAGGTAAAATACTCTAATGTAACCCAGTGACCCCTCTCCAAATCTAATTTGGGATGGCATCAGCCTTAAAGTTGTTATTCAGGTGCAGATAAAGGTCCTGGGATATGGTTCCTCAGGTGTGTTTCCTAAAGTGTGTAACAAACACTAGTAAAGTATAGAATGACTTTAATTGATTGACCTTGTATTACAACACCAGAATCACATGTTGGAAACTAAATAATAAATTACTACCTGATACCAGAATTTAATTAGGGTATTTAAAAAAAATGAAATGATTACATAGCAAAAGAAAACTGGAAGTGGCCACGTATGGTGGTTCACACCTGTAATTCCAGCATTTGGGAGGCCAAGGCAAGCAGATCACGAGGTCAGGAGTTCGAGACCAGCCTGGCCAACATAGTGAAACCCCATCTCTATTAAAATATAAAAATTAGCACAGTGTGGTGACATGTGCCTGCGGTCCTGACTATTCGGGAGGTTAAGGTGGGACAATCACCTGAACCTGGGAGGTGGAGGCTGCAGTGAGCTAAGACCACACCACTGCCCTCCAGCATGGGTGACAGAGTGGGACCTCATTTCAAAAAAAAAAAGGGAAAAAAAATCTGAAAGCCTCTTATGAAAGAATTTGGAAGATAAATCAGTGATTCACCAGTATTGCTGTAAATGGCCATATATTAACTATTTTAGGCTACACATAAAATATTCTTTTTTTTTTCATAACCTCCTAAAAAATGTAAATTCATTCTTAGCTGGTGGGTTACATGACAATAGGCTATGAGCCAGATTTGACCTTTGGGCCATATTTTGCCCACCTCTGTGCTACATCAATAATAAGTACTAAAATTATGGATGAAATATATCAACGTTGGTCCTTCTTTATAGTAAGTATAATTAAAATAGCAAAAACAAAGTATTTATGAGCAAATATTTTAATATTTCCTAGTTATATGTGAGATCTATATCACAAATATATAGATGTTGAAAATATATCTGGTTATTATAATATCCTTAAGTCAAATTATAGCAATAATAAAATTAGTCTACCACAGTTCCCCAGAAAAGTGCCACTTAAGTTTTATCAGAGAACAGAACAGGCGAATGTGAGGGTAATACATTCTAATATCAAGCCCAACCATAACATTTCCTGTCATGCATTTCTCCACTGTATATAATTTGCTTTCTTACTACTTCCCTGCTTAGTTACTAAATATTTCACTTGAACTGCCGGGGGCTGTTCATCTACTGGGCAGTCTGCTGAGGAAGCAGATGCAAATTGTGCTTGGTCATCATACTCCTGGACTTTCTAATGGACAAACTATAAAAGTTATTCATGTGGAGACCAGTGCTTTCCTATTTGTTATTGAACCTGGAGTTGACTGGCAATAGACTGAGTACTCCCTGAATTTTAAGAACTGAACTGATGGAAAGAAAAGTTTTATTCAAGTTGTCTGTAGAGATGAAAATCAATTCTAAATGGCAATTACTCACAGAAGGTTTTTTAGAAAGTGCTACTTCGTGACAGAGTAAAATTATTTTTTCTAGGGGGAAGGCACAGATGACCAATAGTGAGCACAAAAGATCTTGTTATAATCAAATTGAAGATTGATGTGTCTCTTCTGAGGGGACATTGCATTGTGGTTTAAGAACACAGACATTGGGATCTTGAATAGCTGGGTTCAAAACCTGTCTCTACCGCTTTACTACATGAGATAAATTGGGGAAATTGTGTAACTTCTTGTGTCTGACATTTTTTCTTGGTGAAACAGAAAAAAAATAGTATTTTCATGTAGGATTCTTTAAAGGATTACATTTGTAATATAAGAAAACACCTTTGAAGAGTGCCTGCAACACAACTGCTCAATCAACTAGTCATTGCCATTGTTATTAGTTTGCAGTTTCTGAAAAGAGAAAAGATTGTTTACATTCATATATGAGTGGTGTAGTTTTGAAGAATAACAAAAATAGCAAGAATAAATAACTTAGTTTAAAATGGCAAACAAACTGAATAGACATTTCTCAAAAGAAGACATGCAAATTACCAATAGGTACATGAAAACATGCCCAACACCATTAATTATTAAGGCAAAATAAAACCACAATGAAATATCACCCAACACTATTAGAATGGTTTTCAAAAAAAAAAAAAAAAAAAAAGGTAAGTGTTGGCAAGGATGTGGAAAATAAACAGCCGTTGCCTACTGTGGTGTTAATGTAAATTAGTAGAAAACAGCATGCAAGTTTCTCAAGAAATTAAAAATAAAAGTACCATATGATCCAGCAATCCCACTTCTGGGTATATATGCAAAGGAAATGAAATCAGTATGTCAAGGGGGAATCTGCATGCCTGTATTCACTGTAGCATTATTCATAACAGCTAAATGTCCATCGACGGATGGATGAAGAAGGAAAGTATAGTGTAGGTTGGTCTGAAGGTAGTGATTCATCTCAACTGATTCATAGTCAGTTGCAGATCAAAGTCCTTGTTCTATTCTTTCTCCCCTTCTCACTACTGCAGTTGACTAGTCTAAATAAATAAATAACAAAAAGAAAAGAAACAATGATATGTATACACAATGGAATACTATTCAGCCTTTAAAAAGAAGGAGTATGGTGTGGCCAAGATGGCTTACTAGAACCATCTAGTGTGCACTGTTCTCATGGTGAGGGACAGAAGGGCAAAGCAAATACAGCACCTTCAACTGAGACAGGCAGGTGCATGCACTGGGACGAATACGACCCATGGAGAATGGAGAAAAGCATTCAGGAGTGACATGGAGCCATGGAAACCTCCCTGGTCCAGGGAAATAGTGTATGTGCGACCCTGGGAACCCATGCTTCTCCCATAGATCTTTGCAACCCTCAGGTAAGGAGATCCCCTCATTAACTCACTCCACCAGGGCCTTCAGTCTGACACATAGAACTATGTGGATCTCAGAGAGCAGTCACTGAAGCACATGTGAAGACCCAGGAGCCACAGATATCCAGGCTTTCGCAGCTTCCTGGCAAAAGCAGCTGCAACTCTCGCAAACTGGGAGGTAGGAACCCCCATACACACCCCAGGAAAAGGGCTGAGTCCAGAGTGTGGAGCGGAGGCAGTCTGCAGGATAAAACCCACTGGCTTAAAATGATAGTCAGCTACCTGTAGCAGCCTTACATCTCCCAGGAGAAGCTCACAGTGGGAGGGCAAGGCTGCCATTTTTGCTGTTGTTTGGTCTACTTAGCTGATTTTTCCTTCAGGTTTTGGAGAGTCCAAGGCACTTGGCGGCTGAAGTGAACCCCCAGCACAGCACAGCTGCTATGTGAAAACGTGGCTAGGATGCTTTATAAAGTGGGTTCCTGATACCATTCCGTCTCACTGGGTGGGACCTCCCAACCAGTGTCTCTGGCTACCCCAATGGGTGTTTTCTGGCCAAAAGAGATTTCAAAACTCCCTGGGACGTTGCTCCCAAGGTGGGGGCAAACTGACATCTTTGCTGTTTGGGCAACTTAGCCATTCTGATTTGGAGAGTTCAAGGCCACTAGAGGCTGGAGCAGACCTCTAGTGCAGCAGAGCAGCTCTGTGAAAATGTATTCAGACTGCTTTTTCAGGTGGGGCCCCATACCAACTGAGGAAACTCAGGGAGCCAGAACTGAGCAACATGAAGCTCCCAGCGGGAGGTGCAGGTCATCATCATTGCTGTTTTATAGCATTCACTGTTGATACCTCCAGGTACCAGAAAATGCAAAGTGACTAGGGATGAAATAGACCCCCAGCATGCGGCAGCAGCCCTCAGGAAACGTGGCCAGATTGTTATGTGGGTGCCCATTCCCATAGCTCCTCACTAAGCAGGTCTTTCAGGCCTGGGCCTTCAGCCAGACCCTGCTGGGGATATTGAACTGGTAATTGCTCTGTAATTCCCTGGACAGAGCCCCCAGGGGCAACTGAAAAATCTGTCTGCCGCCTACTGCTCTGTAATTCCCTGGACAGAGCCCCCAGGGGCAACTGAAAAATCTGTTTGCCGCTGCCTTTGCAGTGGAGTTTCCCTTGCTACCCTCAGACTAATGAAGGAACAAAGGCCCTAAATGTCTTTCCCACACTTCCAACAAGCTGCCGTTGACCCAAGGAGAGGAGGCCAGTATGTCGTCCATGGATCCTACTCTCCCCTCTGCTCATCACCATACAAGGAAGCCCTGGCTTGGGCCCACATCACAGATGCTCCATCCTGGGCTGATTGCACTGAGTGATTGCTGACCTGCGTGCAACCTGGGGTACAGCCCCCAGGAGACAAGCAAAAACCTCTGGCCACAACCACTACTCAGGTCTCTTCCTCTGCTGCCTCCAAGTTGGGGGAGGAATGTAAACCCTGAGATTGCCCCAGAGCTGCAGTGGAAAGGCCAGTAGTCTGTCTTGATGTACAGCCAGCACTCAAGAGGGAGAGGAGCCTACACTTTCAGAGCATTGAGAAGGAACATGGCTGCAACCGTGAGGAATCCTAGGGGAGCCACACAACTGAGTGAGAGTTTAACAAATGACCAGTACACCTAAGTGTCGCCTACGGAATCACACCCCAATCACTACCAAAAATACCTCACTAACATACTCCATCGTGAAACCAAAGACAAGAATCAGCTTTAAATAATGACCCTGCCTTGGGGTGATTCACAAAGCGTTGGCCCTGTGAAAACATCCAGAAAAGAAGTCTATTGACCATACTCAATCTACACTACAGTTAAAGAAACACCCACATGCAGAGATGAGAAATAACAAACACAAGAACTTTGGTAACTCAAATGGCTAGAGTATTGCATATCCTCCAAATGATCACATGAGTTTTCCAGTAAACGATCTTAACCAGGCCAAGATGGCTGAGATGACAGAAACCGAATTCAGAATATGGTTAGGAATGAAGATCGTCAAGATTCAGCATGGCAAAACCTAATACAAGGAAAATAAAAATGAGAAAGAAGCTGAAGAACGAAATGGGTGGCATAAAAAGAAAGCTAACAGATCTGACAGAGCTGAAAAACACAAGTGTTTCACAATGCAGTCACAAGATTAACAGCAGAATAGACCAAGTTGAGAACTAACTTAACTGGTACTCTGAGATAAGACAGACAAAAATAAAGAATGAAGATGAATGAACAAAACCTCTGAGAAGTATAGGATTATGTAAAATGGCCAAATCTATGAGTCACTGACATCCCTGAAAGGGAAGGGGAGAAGTAAAGAACTTGTAAAGCGTATTTCAGGATATCCATGAAAACTTCCCCAACCCTGCTACAGAGGCCAACAGTCACATTCAGGAAATACACAGAACCCTAGCAAGATTCTACAGAAGACCGTTGCCAACACCCATAATCATGAGATTTTCCAAGGTCAAAAAAAAAATGTTAAAGGTAGCTACAGAGAAAGGGCAGATCACCTACAAAAAGAAACCCATCACGCTAACAGTGGATTCACGTCCTTGGCCATTCCTACCCTGCACATCATTTTCTTCTTTGAAACTCAAGGAAGAAGCTGGGCGAAATAATAATATTTAAAGCATCTTATAAGTAGCTATCATCCACTAAGTAACATGTGGCCTTGTGAATTCTAATGTCACTAGCATGGTGCCTGACTTCTCCCAAAATATCTCAATACCTGACATTGGCAAGGTCACCCTCTGAGGTGCTGTACCTGTGGTCTCTCAATCTTTGCTTCTCTGTGGCATCCACAGCTGGATCCCTACAGTAACAATTTTTATGCTGTATAAGAACTGACAAACTACAGTGGCTTATCCTTTGGTAAAACATGTCTTCTGAGATAAAAGAAGAGCAATTTAATTCTCTCCAAATTAAACTATTTTTCTGTAATTATAGTCTTCTTGATAAAATTAGAAAGACTGAAAGGAATAGAAAAGGGAATTTTTAGTAATTTTTTTTTATTTTAATGCTGTTCTGGGTAACATTTAAAATTGTATTTCTCAGATTGGGAAACACTGCCATGCAGGAAGCTTAATGGAAATGCTAACACTTTAATTAGACTTTTATATGAGAATAGAATTCAGAAATTTATTGAGTTTTAATTCAGTAATGTGGAAAGGGAACAGTGCTAGCAGATGTACCAAATCAGGCATGTTGACTAGTTGGGTTTGTTTTGTGGTAAAATTACTAAAGACCTGTGCCAGTCATTTTGTACAAGGCCTGGAATTCCAGGCTAAGCAAGACAAACTATATGCAATAGTCATCCTGAAAGGATTTTGAAGAAGAGTAATATGCAAAGCTAATGAGGCTCTATCCAGCATAGACTCAAGAAGGAGGACCTGGATGCAGGGAAACGACTGCCTTCCTAGTTACTACGTCAATGTAAGATAATCTATATATCGCTACTTAAGTGGCAAAGGTGAAAGAGAAACTGAGGAAGAGGAGACAATGAGATGTACAAAGGTTCAAGACTGGTTGGCCAGGAACCTGCTGGTACATGACAGAAAAGGAAAATTCAAACGGAAAATAAGGCATAAGGGGAAACATGATGTTTAGTTTTAAAAATCACAAATTTGAAAGGAAAACATGGGTTTCAAGTGCAGGATATGTAGTGATGGAAGCATTTTGACATACACATGTTAAATCATGAATGGAAATATTAGTCTGGAAAATGCTCCAAAAGATACACAGTATAGAAGAAGAACAGGAGGTACACAGTGCACTGGGTGGGAATAGTGACCAATGCAGACAGTGAAGGCTCTGTGAGTACACAGCCGTGGGAGGAAGGTGAGGTCAAAACCTAGTGTAGTGTTTTGGGGCCAAAAAGGAAAAGTTAAGTTCAAAAAGAAGACTGGATTCTCTAGTGCTCAGTGCTACATAGAGGTCAAGGAGATTAAGAAAATTTAAACCCATACATTTGCCAAATAGGTGGTTATTTGAGTCCTTTGAAGGCACAGTGATAAAGGCAAGGATTAAAATTAGGTAACTAAGAGAAAAGGGAGTAAACAAGTACAATGTATCAATGATGCTTCATTAGATTTTGTATCAAAATTTTAGCTTCCACACTAAAATTAAATTCTTTAGAAGCAAGTATCAACAATAATGATATGTTTTCCCATCGATTTGGCAGGATGACTTGGAAATGAGAAGAACTGAACAAATTGCTGATTTATTGATTTATCTATCCATTCAACTGAAATTCATTAAATTCCTACTGTATGCCTCCTACTCTTTTATGTGCTGGAGCTATAACAGTTTGGTAGGAGACAGTTCTGTCCCTTACCCAAGCATCTCTCGGAGTAGTAGTGGAGACAGTTATAATAACCAATTATCACACATGTGAGAGCCCCCAGCAAAAGAAAACACACGATTTAGTCTGGAAAGGTAAGTCAATGCTTTCTCAACAAAATTTTCTAAAAGATCATTATTAAAATGATCAAAAAAGTCAAAAAGATTCTTGAAGAATCTTTTTTAAAAGATTAAGTCTTCTTGGAGGAAAACACTTTCCTGCAAGAATCCCAGACTTGCCTCAGAACTCCATTTCCACTTTGTCCTCAAAAGCAACTATTTTATGACATCATCAAGAACAAAGACTGAGTACATAAGTCATCTAATTCTCTGTATCAATCACAACCGGAAATCATACATAGGTTGTGCACTTCTTCTTTAAAATATTGTGTGCACACTCCCCTCTCCCCCAACAAATGTTGGACAGTAATGCTAAAGCTCATGTGGCAGGTAAAGCTAGTTTCTAAAACTGGGACTACAATCCACAGTCAGTTGCTGAAATGACTTTATGTAGTTCGTGGTTCTGTCATAGAAGAACTAATTTAAAAACAGGAAAGTGGGTTTGTACTGGAAATTGACAAAATTGCACGCAGAGATATAAATTCAAGTACTTTTCTCTTTATGATAGTTTTGGATGCAGTTGCAAATACTCATAAATTCCTACTTGTACTGCAGCCACACAGAGAGACATCGTCTTCCTATCCCCTTGAATGCTGAAATCTGGATAACATTCTTAGGAAATTCTTCACCATTCTTATATTTTTCTTCAGCAATAAAATACCCATGCCCTGGCTTAGCCTAGCACAATTAAGAAAGTTAAAAGAAGGAGAGATGAACTCACACCTAAAATACTGCACTTATAATATTACTGTGGTATTATATCTACTCTTTAAAAGGCACAAGCTTCAGGCCTTCTTTTGAAAACACTATGAACAATTCCTCTCAATCCTATAAAATTTAAAAACTATGAATGACTCCTGTTCATTCTATAAGATAACCATAAAACACCCCTTTACTCACTTTAGACATCTGCTAATGAGTCTCTGAAGATTTATAAGGTCAGTGGGATCAAGCCCAAACTACGTGATGTGAAAGTCAGGCTCTTACAATCAGACTCTGTGCTATCATGGTAATTCCACAACCAAGTGCTCCTGTCCTGTGTCTCTTACATACATTTTGTTGTTTCTTGCTTTTATGGTTAATTTACACTTGCTTTTCCACCTAGTCAATTCCCACCGAATTTCTCTCTATGAGCCCTGAAATTTCTTCATAAAACGTTATCAGTCTATTCCAGGGCAAATTGCATCTCTCTCCTCTGAACTCCTAAAGCACAATTATTAGGTGGTTCTAACAACAAGTGATCGTGAAGTCATTTGCAGTCATATAACAGTGGCTAACTTTCTCTGAGTGGGAATGTCTTACATTCTACCTTAGTCTACCTCCTGTTCTTCCGCCCAACATCATCTACCCTCTTTATTTTTCTTGTCCAAAAAAGTTCTATTCAATTTGTAAGCCGGGTTTTCTTTTAAAGTTTGTTTTCTACAAAGCATGCCTAAAAACCCTCTCTTTTATCTCACATTATTTATTATGGTATTATTTTAAACCATTGTTTAAGTTCAAACCTGGTTATAATTGCTAAAATTATACACTTATTTATAAATTGCATAAATAAGTTACAAAATAAATTTACATATACACATGTACACACACACACACACACACACAACATATGAACTAACTTACTTCTTGGAACTAGTTAAATAACCTAAAAGCAAATAACCGGGGCAGGGCCAAGATGGTTAACTAGAAGAAGCAGCGTTCAGAGGCTCCCATCAAAAAAAACTGTAAGTGTGTGAAGATTTCACCAGAAACCAAGGTATCCAGGTTCTCTCATCAGAACTGACTAGGAGGCTGGCATAACCCCCAAAGAGAAGGAAGAATAGTGTAGTGCAGCAGACTACCTGAGAGCCACATGGGGCAGGGAGCCCCTTTCTTCCCCCAGCCAAGGGAGGCGGTGAGTGAGCGTGCTACCCAGCCAGGACATCATGCCTTTTTCATGGAACTGTGCAACCCACACATTGCCAGATCCCACTTGTGAAACCACACCACTGGGACCTAGTATCCCAATCCCAGAATGCACAGATTCTTGACAGGCTATCAGCTGAAAGATTGAAGGCTACCGAGCTCCTGTGGAGTGGGGAGACCAGCACCGCAGCTGTGGGTGCCTGTTGTCTAAGCCATTGGAGATCTTTGGGGAGGGGCAGGAATAGCACCTGAGCTCCTTGGGTCGGGGAAGTCATACATCTTTATAGTTTCAGGCTGCACTTTTCCTCTGCTGGAGCCAGGGAGGCTGGACAGCTGGATCCCAAACCATGTCTCCCACAGCCCATCACACCAGCTGTGGCAGTCTGCGACCAGGGAGCCTCTTTAGGCCTGACCCTGACTCCTCCTTCTTGTTGGGTGGGGCTTCCCTGCAGGAACTCCAATAACTCCACCCAGAGGCTCAGGAACAGAACCCAGTCTCCCTAGGCCTTAGGCTCTAAAGGAAGGGGGGGCCACAGTCTCTGCAGACTTAGCTTTTCCTCCTCATGATTCTGAGAAGTACAGGTAGCTCAGATGAGCGGGTTTCCCTCCAGCAAACCACACACCCTCCATCAACGGACAAAGTGCTTCATTAAATGCTCCCCATGCCACCCAGCTGGATGAGACCCTCCAATGGTTGTCAGACAACCTATACAAGAGCAATCCTACTGGCATCAGTTTGGTGCCCTTGAGGTCAGGGGTCCTAGGAGAAGGAGCAGGCACCCATCTTTCTTGTTCTGCAGCCTCCTTGAGTAAAATCTCCAGGTGCAGGAGCAAATCAGATGAGTAGGGTCTGAAGTGAACCTCCAGAAAACTTCAGCAGCCCTACAGAAGAAGGGCATGACCATTGGAAAAAAAAAAAAAAAGCAGAAAGCAACAATAGCATCATCATCAACAACTAAAAAGCCCTTACAAAACCCCATCCAAGGATCAGCAACCTCAAAGACTAAGAATCAATGAAAAAATGCTGAAAACCCAAAAGGCCAGAGCAGCTCTTCTCTGAATGATTGCAACGTCTCTCCATCAAGGGCACAGAAAGGGACAGAGGATCAGATGGATGAATTGACAGAAGTAGGCCTCAGAAGACGGATAATAGAAAACTATATGAGCTAAAGGAGCATGTTCAACCCAATGCAAAGAAGCTAAGAACCTTGATAAAATGTTAGAGAAATTGCTAACTAGAATAATCAGTTTAGAGAGGAACATAAACAACCTGATGGAGCTGAAAAATACAGCACGAGAACTTCATGAAGCATACGCAAGTATCAATAGCCAAACTGACCAAGTGAAAGGAAGGATATCAGAGTTTGAAGACTACCTTGATGAAATAAGGCATGCAGACAAGACTAGAGAAAAAAGAATGAACGCAATAAACAAAGCCTCTAAGAAATATGGAACTTCATAAAAAGACTTAACTTATGATTGATTGAAGTACCAGGAGGAGATAGGGAGAATGAAAATAAGCTGAAAAACACACCTCAGGATATATCCAGGAGAACTTCCCCGACCTAGCAAGACAGGCCAACATGCAAATTCAGGAAATAAAGAGAACACCACTAAGATATTTCATGAGATGATCAACACCAAGACACATAATCATCTGATTCTCCAAGGTTGAAATGAAAATAAAAATGTAAAAGGCAGTCAGAGAGAAAGGCCAGGTCACCTACAAATGGAAGGCCATCAGACTGAAAGTGAACCTCTCAGCAGAAACTTTATAAGCCAGAAGAGATTGGAGGCCAATATTCAACATTCTTAAAGAATTTTCAACCCAGAATTTCATATACAGCCAAACTAAGCCTCACAAGTGAAGGAGAAATAAAATTCTTTCCAGACAAACAAATGCTGAGGAATTTTGATACCACCAGGCTTTCCCTGCAAGAGCTCCTGTAAGAAGCACTAAACATGGAAAGGAAATCTGGTACCAGCCATTGCAAAAACACACCAAAATATAAAGGCCAATGAGACAATGAAGAAACTGCATCAACTAGGGTAGAAAATAACCAAATAGTACTATGATGACTGGATCAAATTCACATATAACAATACTATTCTTAAATGTAAGTGGTTAACTGCCCAAATTAAAAGACACAGACTGGCAAACTGGATGAAGAGTCAAGACCCATCAGTAGGTTGTATTCAGGCGACCCATATCACATCCAAAGACACATATGGCTGAAAGGGATAGAGTAAAATTTACCAAGCAAATGGAAAGCAAAAAAAGCAGGAGTTGCAATCCTACTAACGAAAGAGAATTTAAACCAACAAAGATAAAAATATAATAATGGTAAAGGGAACAATTCAACAAGAAAGCTAACTGTTCTAAACATATATACACCCAATATAGGAGCACAGAGATTCATAAAACAAGTTCTTAAAGATCGACATAGATACTTAGGCTCCCACACAATAATAGTGGGAGACTTTAACACCACACTGTCAGTATTAGGTCAATGAGACAGAAAATTAACAAGGATATTCAGGACTTGAACTCACCTCTGGATCAAGTAAACCTAGTAGATGTTTACAGAACTATCTACCTCAACTCAATATAATATACATTCTTCTCAGTGCCACGTGACACTAAAATCTACCACATAATTGGAAGTAAAACACTCCTCAGCAAATTCAAAAGAACTGAAATCATAACAGACAGTCTCTGCAACCACAGTGCATTTAAATTAGAACTCAGGATTAAGAAACTCACGTAGAACCACAGAATTACATAGAAATTGAATAACCTGCTCCTGAATGACTCCTGGGTAAATAATGAAATTAAGGCAGAAATCAAGAAGTTCTTGGAAACCAATGAGAACAAGAAAACAATGTACCAGAATTTCTGGGGTACAGCTAAAGCAGTGCTAAGAGGGAAATTTATGGCATGAAATACCTGCATCACAAAGCTAGAAAGATCTCACATAGACACAGTAACATCAAAATTGAAAGAGCTAGAGAGGCAAGAGCAAACTGGTCCAAAATCTAGCAAAGGACAAGAAATAACTAAGATGAGAAAAGAATTGAAGGAGATAGAGACATGAAAAACCCTTCAAAATCAGTGAATCCAGGAGCTGGTTTTTTTAAAAAATTAACAAAATAGATAGACCACAAATTAAACTAATAAAGAAGAAAAGAGGGAAGAATCAAATAGACAAAAAAAAATAATAATAAAGGGTATATCACCACTAACCCCACAGAAATACAAACTACCATCTGAGAATACTATAAACACCTCTATACAAATAAACTAGAAAATCTAGAAGAAATGGATAAGTTCCTGACACAAACAGTCTCTCAAGATTAAAGGAAAAAGTTGAATTCCTGAATAGACCAATAACAAATTCTGAAATTAAGGCAGTAATTAATAGCCTAGCAATCAAGAAAAGCCAAGGACCAGATGGATTAACAGCTGAATTCTACCAGAAATACAAAGAAGAGCTGGTATCATTCCTTCTGAAACTATTCCAAACAATTGAAAGAAGGGACTCCTTCTTAACTCATTTTATGAACCCAGCATCTTCCTGATACCAAAACTGGGAAAGACACAATAAGAAGAGAAAAATTCTGGCCAATATCCCTGATGAACACTGATGCAAAAATCCTCCATAAAATACTAGCAAACCAAACCTAACAGCATATCAAAAGCTTATCCACCATGATCAAGTCATTCTCATCCTTGGGACGCAAGACTGGTTCAACATATGCAAATCAACAAACATAATCCATTACAAAGACAGAACCAATAAAAAAAAAACATGATTATCTCAATAGATGCAGAAAAGACCTTTCATAATGTTCAACATCCCTTCATGTTAAAAACTCTCAACAAACTAGATATTGATGGAACATTTCTCAAAATGATAAGGGACATTTATGACAAACTCACAGCCTATATCATATAGAATGGGAAAACCCTGGAAGCCTTCTCGTTGAAAACCAGCACAAGACAAGGATGCCCTCTCTCACCACTTCTATTCAACACAGTATTGAACGCTTTGGCCAGAGCAATCAGGCGAAAGAAATAAATAAAGAATATTCAAATAGAAAGAGAGGAAATAAAACCGTCTCTGTTTGCAGATGATATGATTTCTTTTTTTTTCTTTTC